>NC_057797.1:202180788-202780788 GCF_018294505.1 Triticum aestivum
GGCCGCCGGCCGCGCACCCCCCGCGGCCATCTCCCGCGACCGGCACTGGCGCCCTGGCGCGCCCCTTCGCTCGTGACCGTTCGGGCGGGTTCGCCCGCCCGTTACCCGCGCCCAAACCCGCTAGGCCTCCCCTGGGGCCAATGACACGAGGGCCCCGCCTCCAGAACGTTTTTTAATAAATAATAATAGTAATTAATTAATTAGTTAATTAATTAATTTTGATTAATTAAGCTAAACAATTAATTAAACTAATTAATCATAATTAGATTAATCTAATAACTAATTAAACTAACTAGTGTTAGTTAATTAATCAACCAATGACAGTGGGGCCCACCCCTAATTAATCCTAATTAGATTAATTATAAATGGTTAATTAAAATGTGTCACTGACCAGTGGGACCCACTCGGCAGGTTGACTGGTCAACCTGTTGACTGCTGACGTCATGCTGACATTAGCAAGCACTGTTTTGGATAATGTTGAATTAAAATAATTAAATAAATCTTAAAAATGATTTAAATCTTTTAAAAATAATATAAAATAAACCGTAGCTCGGATGGAAAAACTTTGTACATGAAAGTTGGTCAGAATGACGAGACGAACCCGGATACGCAGCCCGTTCGTTCCCCATGCATCCCTAGCATAGCTAACACACAACTTTTCCCCTCCAATTCATATGTCCGAAAACGGGAAACACCGGGGATACTTTCCCGGATGTTCCCCCCCTTCACCGGTATCACCTCATACCGCGTTAGGGCACCCCTAGCACCGCTACTTGTCATGTCATGCATCGCTATGCATCTATTTGCATTGTATTCATTGTTTCTCCCCCCCCCCTTCTCTCCGGTAGACTACGAGGCTAAAGCTGCTGCTGTTGACGACCCCTCTTTCTTGCTAGAGCAACCAGGCAAGCCCCCCTGATCACCAGATATCGCCTACTCTTCTCTCTACTGCTTGCATTAGAGTAGTGTAGCATGTTACTAATTTCTGTTAATCCTATTCTGATGCATAGCCAGTCATTGTTGTTACAGCTGTTGATACCTTACCTGCAATCCTAAATGCTTAGTATAGGATGCTAGTTTATCATCAGTGGCCCTGCATTCTTGTCCGTCTGCCATGCTATACTATCGGGCCGTGATCACTCGGGAGGTGATCACGGGTGTATACTTATATACGTATTATATGATACCTATGGTGACTAAAGTCGGGTTGGCTCGTAGAGTACCCGCGAGTGATTCACGGATTGGGTCCGAAAGGACGTTTGTCCGGACGGCCCTCTGAGTGAACCTTTGTGGCGGAGCGACATGAGGCAGGGTGAGACCACCTAGGAGAGAGATGGGCCTGGCCCTGGTCGGCGTCCGCGGTTATTTCAAGATAACACGTTAACGAGATCGGGGTATTTGATCTGAGTTTGGCTACTGGCCTATACACACTAACCAACTACGCAAGAATAGTTATGGGCACTCGACGTCGTGGTATCAGTCGAAACCTTCGTGACGTCAGCGACTGAGCAGCGCGCGCCGGGCTGGACTAGAACGCCTGCTCTTGTATAAGGGAGGCTAGGTCTGCTCACAGGCCGCGTACACAACGTGCAGGTGTGCAATGGGCGATGGGCCCAGACCCCTGCGCCATAGGATTTAGACCGGCGTGCTGACCTCTCAGTTGTGCCTAGGTAGGTGTAACGCCCGGGTAATCAAGCTACAATAAAACTCTCCTAATGATGCCATGTCATCTGCGATTACTGTTACTAATCTCGGGATAATTCGAAACCACGTCAAATTCAAACTTAAAATTAAAGTCGACAATAAAAGTTTTCAAAATTGAAACAAAAATGTTCGGTGGACGCCAAATATTACAAAGGTAATTATGGTGCAGAAAACACATTTTTAGTAAAAGACTAAATACTTTAAAATGAAATAAAACAGAAAAGAAAAAAATAAAGAAAAGAAAGAAAGAAAGAGAAAGGAAAACCCCCCAAACCCCCCTGGGCCATCTGGCCCAGCTAACCCACGTGGCCCATCCGACCGAACCGGCCCGCCTCCCCCTGCCGCCTCCCTTCCCTGTTCCCCTGACCCGGGTCGGAACAGGAGCGCGTCCCCGCCGCACCCTCTCGTCGGCGACGACGAGGGAATAAGGTCGCCACACCACGCCCCCTCGGTCTCTCCTCCCACTCACCCCCACGCTCGCCTAGGTTCTTGCGCCTCCCACTCCCCTCCAGAGCCACCGCGACCTCCAAGCCCTTCCGACGCGTCCGCTCGCTCCGCCTCCCTCGACTACGCCTCCACGTCAAGACGCAGGACGCCGAGCACCATCGAACGCTGCCCCAACCTCGTCTTCTTCCTCGGATCCCCGACGCATCTCCGACGAGCGCCGTCGACTCTCCGGCTACTAAACTCCCAAGGGCCATCTTGCGTGCCGCACGGTGAGCTCCCCATCTACCGCCCATCTCCGTTAGCTCCCTCACACGCCCTAGCTAGTTGCCGCCGAAGCACCCGAGCGCTCCGCCGCGGACCCCGTCGCCGACGAGTCTCCGGTGACCAAATGGTCACAGGCTCGTGTCGGTTACGCTCCTCATGCCGCGTAGATCCTCCCCAACCTCTCCATTTCTTCACTAGCTCGCCCCAGCTCCGTTCTCCTCGAGCTCCCGACTACGCCGCCGCCTGCGCGCGTCGCCGGCACCCTTCCGGTGACCAAATGGTCACGGGGCCGAGCCCTTTGTGCTCAGCGCGTCGTGCAGCTCCACCCTAGCCTTCCCGCTCGCCCCAAAGCGCGTTGCGTCGCCATCTTCGTCCGTGCCCGAACAGCAGCCCGCCGCGCTCGTCGTTGGCGACCATTCCGGCCACCCCCGCCGTCGTGCTCCCCTCCATCGGACACGGTGCGAAGAGGTCGTTCCAGAGAGCCTGGCCGCGCCCGATTTGGTGCCCCGTAGCGCGATTCCGGCCAACTCCGGCGAGGGGCTGCCTCTGTTGGGTCGCCGGAGTCGCTCCGGCACCGTCCGCCGACATGGCTAGGCGGGCCCCACCCTTGGGTCGCTGCCTGTGGGCCTGGGGGGCCCAACTGGCCACGTTGACCAAGTCAACTTCGCTGACGTGGCAGCTACTGCCACCGACATGCGGGCCCCATGCCATAAAACAAATAAAAACAAATATGTAAACTACTAATTAATTAAGTTAATTAACTAAAACCTAATTAGACACTGACTGCTAGGGCCACCCACTAATTAACCCATTTTAGTTAGTTTTAAAACTCTGTTAAGGCCCTTGACAATGACATGTGGGTCCCACTGGACCCACCTGTCTGGTTTGACTGGTCAACCGACCAGTTGACCTGCTGACATCACTCTGATGTCATGCCTACGTCATGACACACTGTTTTGGATAATGTTGGAATTAAATATATAATTAAAATCGGAAAATGATTTAAATCTTTAGAAAATCATATCTTTTAATTCGTAACTCGGATGAAAATACTTTGTACATGAAAGTTGCTCAGAACGACGAGACGATTCCGGATACGCAACCCGTTCGTCCGCCACACCTCCCTAACCTATCGAACTCGTAACTTTCCCCCTCCGTCTCCTCTGCCCGAAAACGCGAAACACCGGGGATACCTTCCCGGATGTTTCCCCCCTTCACCGGTATCACCTCATACCGCGTTACGGCACCCCTAGCACCGTTACTTGTCTTGTCATGCATTGTTATGCATCTGTTTGCATTGTATTCATTGTTTCTTCCCCCCTCTTCTTCCGCTAGACACCGAGACCGACGCCGCTGCTACCCAGTACGACTACGGAGTTGACGACCCTTCTCTCTTGCTAGAGCAACCAGGCAAGCCCCCCCTTTGATCACCAGATATCGCCTACTCTTCTCCCTACTGCTTGCATTAGAGTAGTGTAACATGTTACTGCTTTCCGTTAATCCTATTCTGATGCATAGCCTGTCCTTGACACTACTGTTGATACCTTTACCTGCAATCCTAATGCTTAGTATAGGATGCTAGTTTATCATCAGCGGCCATACATTCTTGTCCGTCTGCCATGCTATATTATCGGGCCGTGATCACTCGGGAGGTGATCACGGGTATATACTATATACTTTATACAGGATACATGTGGTGACTAAAGACGGGTCGGCTTGTGGAGCACCCGCGAGTGATTCACGGATTGGGGGCTGAAAGGACCTTTGTCCCAACGGCCCTCTGTGTGGATCTTTGTGGTGAAGCGACAGGGCAGGTTGAGACCACCTAGGAGAGAGGTGGGCCTGGCCCTGGTCGGTGTTCGCGGTTATTTCAAAATAACACGCTTAATGAGATCTTGGTATTTGATCTGAGTCTGGCCACTGGCCTATACGCACTAACCATCTACGCGGGGACAGTTATGGGCACTCGACGTCGTGGTATCAGCCGAAGCCTTCGTGACGTCAGCGACTGAGTGGCGCGCGCCGGATTGGACCGTAAGCCTGCTCTTGTATTAAGGGGGCTAGTTCTGCTTCCGGCCGCGTATGCAACGTGCAGGTGTGCAATGGGCGATGGGTCCAGACCCCTGCGCCATAGGATTTAGACCGGCGTGCTGACCTCTCTATTGTGCCTAGGTAGGGCTGCGACGTGTTGATCTTCCGAGGCCGGGCATGACCCAGGAAAGTGTGTCCGGCCAAATGGGATCGAGCGTGTTGGGATATGTGGTGCACCCCTGCAGGGAAGTTAATCTATTCGAATAGCCGTGATCTTCGGTAACAGGACGACTTGGAGTTGTACCTTGACCTTATGACAACTAGAACCGGATACTTAATAAAACACACCCTTCCAAGTGCTAGATACAACCGGTGATCGCTCTCTAACAGGGCGACGAGGAGAGGATCGCCGGGTAGGATTATGCTATGCGATGCTACTTGGAGGACTTCAGTCTACTCTCTTCTACATGCTGCAAGACGGAGGCTGCCAGAAGCGTAGTCTTCGAAAGGACTAGCTATCCCCCCTTATCCCGGCTTTCTGCAGTTCAGTCCACATATAATAGCCTTATTCCAGTTGATACCAATGCATACATATGTAGTAAAGCTCCTTGCTTGCGAGTACTTTGGATGAGTACTCATGGTTGCTTTCTCCCTCTTTTCCCCCTATCCCTTCTACCTGGTTGTCGCAACCAGATGTTGGAGCCCAGGAGCCAAACGCCACCTTCGACGACGACTCCTACTACACCGGAGGTGCCTACTACTACGTGCTGCCCGCTGACGACGACCAGGAGTAGTTTAGGAGGATCCCAGGCAGGAGGCCTACGCCTCTTTCGATCTGTATCCCAGTTTGTGCTAGCCTTCTTAAGGCAAACTTGTTTAACTTATGTCTGTACTCAGATATTGTTGCTTCCGCTGACTCGTCTATGATCGAGCTCTTGTATTTGAGCCCTCGAGGCCCCTGGCTTGTAATATGATGCTTGTATGACTTACTTTATTTGTAGAGTTGTGTTGTGATATCTTCCCGTGAGTCCCTGATCTTGATCGTACACGTTTGCGTGTATGATTAGTGTATGATTGAATCGGGGGCGTTACAAGTTGGTATCAGAGCCGACTGCCTGTAGGAATCCCCCTTCCAACTCCTTGGCCGAAGTCGAGTCTAGACGTTGCAAAACTTTTACTAACATGGTTGTGTGGCTTACAGGCCCACGTCGCCCATGGATGGTATTAGGATCTTTTATTCCTCGTCTATACTCTAGGACTCTTATCTCTTTTCTACTCGGGTTTAAATGGTTTTACTAACTCTAACATTAGGATCTCGTGATCACATCCACCTGGAGAGCCCCTTATTACAGATGATCGCCTACTTCACCAGAAAATTTTGAAGATACTCTTCGATCATACCCGAGACCCTTGTGGCCTCTGCCTTTTTAATTCCCTACTACCGTTATATCCATATGGATAACGACATACACTTGTTGTTCATACAATTACTCTGAGTTTCTCTTGTTGTTACAAGATGCATCGAATTGCTCTCCGACTTTTAAGAATCCCTTGTACCACTGCCTTGTAGTTCTTTGCCGCAGAAATACCCCTACGGATAATTCATCGGACTTATCGAGTATCCACTCATTCCCAGTTGTTCCCGTGTTCCGCAAAAGACTTCGAAATACTATTTGATTTTTAAAAAATCCTCAATAGCATGTTGTTCTTGGAATTCTTGCATACTTGCATTCCGGTTAATTCCTTTGGTCTAGCAATTTACTTTAAAAACCTTTGTGGTTGTCATTCTGATCCTTTTGATTCAACATGTGTGTGAATGCACACAATCATTAGTTGTTCCCTGGAATTTATCCTTCCGACTCAGACATCATTTTAAACATGAGCGAGATCTCGACCAATCAAATGTTGCCATCGATTGTACCCCTAAAGCTATTCAACTTATCCATCCCTAATCAGAACACTGCTTCTGATCCCTTGTCTTGGAATTAATAATTCCTTTGCATTTGAGCTTTGAGTTAGTCAGTTGTTTCTATAATCTGATCTCCTTGCATTCTTTATTCCACTGGTTGACTACCGATGCTCATATCGGATCCCTTGTGGACCACCAGACCCTTTTGTCGGATTTTATCCGACAGTGTCCTTCGTATTCATTAAACTTGTGAGCCTTTCCATGGATATATAAAGTCTTTGGTAAACTGTATCTCTGCTTTCTCAAGCATGCTCTACTAGCGAGCTTGTGTTATTTACTCCGAAATTTGTGGTATATGTTTCTAAGATGCCCCGATGGGTTGAACCTATACCTTCTCTAAAACCGTGTGAACCCGAAAGTTTTCACGAGTCATACTCTTCTGGTGTTTTACCAGATAATTTACTACCATATAACTTCTTCGTAAATGAGAAGTGGATGAAAGGTTACGCATTGTAAAAGTGGGAGTCGACCTTGAACTTTGTGTTCATGCCCATGGACACAATGCAGATCCTATCATGGAAGCTTCTTGTAATAATAATTATTTCCTTGATATGAAATCATCTGGTATCTATGTATTGATCATTTGCAATCATGATCCCGACCACATTTTTCTCCTTGATTCCATTTCTCAGACAAGTTAAAGCACTTGTCTTTTGTTGATCGATACTTCTCCGCAACCTCTATTTTTGATCTTCCTCGAGTATTAACCTCTGGTATCTCGAGAACTGTGTTGCTTCCTGCGAGTCTTCATCTAGTATTGCTTCTCACCGATCTCGGATCCCCCCAGGATCTGAGTTATTAGTCACTCGAGAACACCGATAAGTGAATCGATTCCGCACTCCGATTCAATAACTCTAAGTAATTCTTGTTGCTTACGAGTTTAATAATCCTTCAAGTCATTCCTAGCCTTATCGGCTATATCATTATCGTGCAAACTTTTAACTGTGCTACCTCGTCCTTATTCCCGGAGCACAACTTTCGACAATGAACTAAGCTTATGCCCATCTTCCTTGTCTTATCGTTTCACCTCGAACGGCAAGCTTGATTCCTAGTTGGTGTTGTATCCGTAGTTCCAATAATCTTTTGTTGCATCAGTCCTTCTGCTTGAGCAGTCGCTGTTCGATTGCTTCTTTGTGGAGCCTCTCGACAAAATTGCCGTGATCATCATCAACATTTTGAGCTCTTCCAGGATATCAATCAAATTCAGGATGTGTAACACCATGTTGGGGAACGTAGTAATTTCAAAAAAATTCCTACGCACACGCAAGATCATGGTGATGCATAGCAACGAGAGGGGGAGAGTGTGATCTACGTACCCTTGTAGATCGACAACGGAAGCGTTAACTTGGTTGATGTAGTCGTACGTCTCCACGGCCCGACCGATCAAGCACCGAAACTACGGCACCTCCGAGTTCTAGCACACGTTCAGCTCGATGACGATCCCCGGACTCCGATCCAGCAAAGTGTCGGGGAAGAGTTCTGTCAGCATGATGGCGTGGTGACGTTCTTGATGTACTACTGTCGCAGGGCTTCGCCTAAGCACCGCTACAATATGATCGAGGACTATGGTGGAAGGGGGCACCGCACACGGCTAAGAATATGATCACGTGGATCAACTTGTGTTCATGGGGTGCCCCTTGCCTCAGTATATAAAGGATGGAGGAGGAGGAGGCCAGCCAAGGCTAGGTGCGGCCAGGATGTGGAGTCCTACTAGGACTCCAAGTCCTAGTAGGAGTCCACCAAGAGGGGAGGAAGGGAGAAGGAAGTGTTGGAGAAGGAGAGGTGGCCGGCCCCCTTTTCCCTAGTCCAATTCGGACTAGAGGGGAGGGGGCGCAGC
This sequence comes from Triticum aestivum, assembly GCF_018294505.1. Taxonomy (NCBI): domain Eukaryota; kingdom Viridiplantae; phylum Streptophyta; class Magnoliopsida; order Poales; family Poaceae; genus Triticum; species Triticum aestivum. The sequence continues at coordinate 202,189,041 of NC_057797.1, forward strand.
AGCCCCTTGGCCCTTTCTCCTCTTCCCACTAAAGCCCATCAAGGCCCATTGCTTCTCCCGTAACTACCCGGTACTCTGAAAAATACCCGAATCACTCGGAACCTTTCCGATGTTCGAATATAGTCGTCCAATATATCGATCTTTACGTCTCGACCATTTCGAGACTCCTCGTCATGTCCCCGATCTCATCCGGGACTCCAAACTCCTTCGGTACATCAAAACTCATAAACTCATAATATAACTGTCATCGAAACCTTAAGCTTGCAGACCCTACGGGTTCGAGAACAATGTAGACATGACCGAGACACGTCTCCAGTCAATAACCAATAGCGGGACCTGGATACCCATATTGGCTCCTACATATTCTACGAAGATCTTTATCGGTCAGATCGCATAACAACATACGTTGTTCCCTTTGTCATCGGTATGTTACTTGCCCGAGATTCGATCGTCGGTATCTCAATACCTAGTTCAATCTCGTTACCGGCAAGTCTCTTTACTCATTCCGTAATACATCATCTCACAACTAACTCATTAGTTGCAATGCTTGCAAGGCTTATGTGATGTGTATTACCGAGAGGGCCTAGAGATACCTCTCCGACAATCGGAGTGACAAATCCTAATCTCGAAATACGCCAACCCAACATGTACCTTTGGAGACACCTGTAGAGCACCTTTATAATCACCCATTTACGTTGTGACATTTGGTAGCACACAAAGTGTTCCTCTGGCAAACGGGAGCTGCATAATCTCATAGTCCTAGGAACATGTATAAGTCATGAAGAAAGCAATAGCAACATACTAAACGATCGGGTGCTAAGCTAATGGAATGGGTCATGTCAATCAGATCATTCACCTAATGATGTGATCCCGTTAATCAAATAACAACTCTTTGTTCATGGTTAGGAAACATAACCATCTTTGATTAACGAGCTAGTCAAGTAGAGGCATACTAGTGACACTCTGTTTGTCTATGTATTCACACATGTATTATGTTTCCGGTTAATACAATTCGAGCATGAATAATAAACATTTATCATGATATAAGGAAATAAATAATAACTTTATTATTGCCTCTAGGGCATATTTCCTTCAGTCTCCCACTTGCACTAGAGTTAATAATCTAGTTCACATCGCCATGTGATTTAACAGCAATAGTTCACATCACCATGTGATTAACACCCATAGTTCACATCGATATGTGATCAACACCCAAAGGGTTTACTAGAGTCAGTAATCTAGTTCACATCACTATGTGATTAACACCCAAATAGTACTAAGGTGTGATCATGTTTTGCTTGTGAGATAATTTTAGTCAACGGGTCTGTCACATTCAGATCCGTAAGTATTTTGCGAATTTCTATGTCGATAATGCTCTGCACGGAGCTACTCTAGCTTATTGCTCCCACTTTCAATATGTATCTAGATCAAGACTTAGAGTCATCCAAATCTGTGTCAAAACTTGCATCAACGTAACTTTTTACGAGAACCTTTTTGTCACCTTCGTAATTGAGAAATATTTCCTTATTCCACTAAGGATAATTTTGACCGCTGTCCAGTGATCTACTCTTAGATCACTATTGTACTCCCTTGCTTAACACGGTGTAGGGTATACAATATGTCATTCATATATACTTATCAGAAATGTTGTAGTGCTCCCACTCACTTTCTTGTAAATACAGGCTTCATCGCAAGTCTGTATAAAACTATATGCTTTGATCAACTTATCAAAGCGTATATTCCAACTCCGAGATGCTTGCACCAGTCCATAGATGGATCGCTGGAGCTTGCATATTTTGTTAGCACCTTTAGGATTGACAAAACCTTCTGGTTGTATCATATACAACTCTTCTTTAATAAATCTATTAAGGAATGCATTTTTGTTTATCCATTTGCCAGATTTCATAAAATGCGGCAATTGCTAACATGATTCGGACAAACTTAAGCATAGATACGAGTGAGAAACTCTCATCGTAGTCAACACCTTGAACTTTGTCGAAAACTTGCGACAATTCTAGCTTTGTAGATAGTAACACTACTATCAGCGTCCGTCTTCCTCTTGAAGATCCATTTATTTTCTATGGCTTGCCGATCATCGGGCAAATCCATCAAAGTCCATACTTTGTTCTCATACATGCATCATATCTCAGATTTTATGGCCTCAAACCATTTCGCGGAATCTGGGCTCATCATCGCTTCCTCATAGTTCGCAAGTTCGTCATGGTCTAGTAACATGACTTCCAGAACAGGATTACTGTACCACACTGGTGCGGATCTCACTCTGGTTTACCTACGAGATTCGGTAGTAACTTGATCTGAAGTTACATGATCATCATCATTAGCTTCCTCACTAATTGGTGTAGTAGTCACAGGAATAGATTTCTGTGATGAACTACTTTCCAATAAGGGAGCAGGTACAGTTACCTCATCAAGCTCTACTTTCCTCCCACTTACTTCTTTCGAGAGAAACTCCTTCTCTAGAAAAACTCCGAATTTAGCAACAAAAGTCTTGCCTTCGGATTTGTGATAGAAGGTGTACCCAACAATCTCCTTTGGGTATCCTATGAAGACATATTTCTCCGATTTGGGTTTGAGCTTATCAGGATGAAACTTTTTCATATAAGCATCACAATCCCAAACTTTAAGAAACGACGACTTTGGTTTCTTGCCAAACCACAGTTCAGATTGTGTCGTCTCAACGGACTTAGATGGTGCCCTTTTAAATGTGAATGCAGCTGTCTTTAATGCATAACCCCAAAACGATAGTGGTAGATCGAAAAGAGACATCATAGATCGCATCATATCTAATAAAGTACGGTTATAATGTTCGGACACACCATTATGTTGTGGTGTTCCAGGTGGCGTGAGTAGTAAAACTATTTCACATTGTTTTAACTGTTGGGGAACGTTGCAGAAAACAAAAATTTTCTACGGTTTCACCAAAATCCATCTAGGAGTTCATATAGCAACGAGTGATTAGATGCATCTACGTACCTTGTAGATCGCGAGCGGAAGCGTTCAAAGAACGTGGATGAGGGAGTCGTACTCGACATGATTCAAATCACCGAAGATCCTAGCACCGAACGGACGGCACCTCCGCGTTCAACACACGTACGGAACAACCACGTCTCCTTCTTCTTGATCCAGCAAGGGGGAAGGAGAGGTTGAGGGAGATGGCACCAGCAGCAGCACGACGGCGTGGTGATGATGGAGCTGCAGTACTCCGTCATGGCTTCGCCAAGCGCTATGGAGGAGGAGGAGGTGTTGGAGAGGGAGAAGGAGGCAACCAAAGGCGTGGGATGAAAGCCCTCCCTCCCCCACTATATATAGGAGGGCCAAGGGGGGGGCCTAGGAGATCCAATCTCCTAGGGGGTGCGGCCAAGGGGGAGGAATCCCTCCTCCCCAAGGCACCTAGGAGGTGCCTTCCCCTCCTAGGACTCTTCCTCCTTGAAACCCTAGGCGCATGGGCCTCTTGGGGCTGGTGGCGTTGGCCCATGTAGGCCAAGGCGCACCCCCTTACAGCCCATGTGGCCCCCCGGGACAGGTGGCCCCACCCGGTGGGCCCCCGGGACCCTTCCGGTGGTCCCGGTACAATACCGATAACCCCGAAACTTGTCCCAATGGCCGAAATAGTACTTCCATATATAAATTCTTTACCTCCGGACCATTCCGGAACTCCTCGTGACGTCCGGGATCTCATCCGGGACTCCGAACAACATTCGGGTTACTGCATATACATATCCCTACAACCCTAGCGTCACCGAACCTTAAGTGTGTAGACCCTACGGGTTCGGGAGACATGTAGACATGACCGAGATCGCTCTCCGGTCAATAACCAACAGCGGGATCTGGATACCCATGTTGGCTCCCACATGCTCCTCGATGATCTCATCGGATGAACCACGATGTCGAGGATTCAAACAACCCCGTATACAATTCCCTTTGTCAATCGGTATGTTACTTGCTCGATATCCGATCGTCGGTATCCCAATACCTCGTTCAATCTCGTTACCAGCAAGTCACTTTACTCGTACCGTAATGCATGATCCCGTGACCAGACACTTGGTCACTTTGAGCTCATTATGATGATGCATTACCGAGTGGGCCCAGTGATACCTCTCCGTCATACGGAGTGACAAATCCCAGTCTTGATCCATGTCAACCCAACAGACACTTTCGGAGATACCCGTAGTATACCTTTATAGTCACCCAGTTACGTTGTTACGTTTGGCACACCCAAAGCACTCCTACGGTATCCGGGAGTTACACAATCTCATGGTCTAAGGAAAAGATACTTGACATTGGAAAACTCTAGCAAACGAACTATACGATCTTGTGCTATGTTTAGGATTGGGTCTTGTCCATCACATCATTCTCCTAATGATGTGATCTCGTTATCAATGACATCCAATGTCCATAGTCAGGAAACCATGACTATCTGTTGATCAACGAGCTAGTCAACTAGAGGCTTACTAGGGACATGTTGGTGTCTATTATTCACACGTGTATTATGATTTCCGGATAATACAGTTATAGCATGAATAAAGACAATTATCATGAACAAAGAAATATAATAATAATACTTTTATTATTGCCTCTAGGGCATATTTCCAACAGTCTCCCACTTGCACTAGAGTCAATAATCTAGTTACATTGTGATGAATCGAACACCCATGGAATTCTGGTGTTGATCATGTTTTGCTCTAGGGAGAGGTTTAGTCAACGGATCTGCTACATTCAGGTCCGTATGTACTTTACAAATCTCTATGTCTCCATCTTGAACATTTTCACGAATGGAGTTGAAGCGACGCTTGATGTGCCTTGTCTTCTTGTGAAACCTGGGCTCCTTGGCAAGAGCAATAGCTCCAGTGTTGTCACAGAAGAGTTTGATCGGCCCCGACGCATTGGGTATGACTCCTAGGTCGGTGATGAACTCCTTCACCCAAATTGCTTCATGTGCTGCCTCCGAGGCTGCCATGTACTCCGCTTCACATGTAGATCCCGCCACGACGCTCTGCTTGCAACTGCACCAGCTTACTGCCCCACCATTCAAAATATACACGTATCCGGTTTGTGACTTTGAGTCATCCAGATCTGTGTCGAAGCTAGCGTCGACGTAACCCTTTACGACGAGCTCTTCGTCACCTCCATAAACGAGAAACATTTCCTTAGTCCTTTTCAGGTACTTCAGGATATTCTTGACCGCTGTCCAGTGTTCCTTGCCGGGATTACTTTGGTACCTTCCTACCAAACTTACGGCAAGGTTTACATCAGGTCTGGTACACAGCATGGCATACATAATAGAACCTATGGCTGAGGCATAGGGGATGACACTCATTTCTTCTATATCTTCTGCCGTGGTCGGACATTGAGCCGAGCTCAATTTCACACCTTGTAACACAGGCAAGAACCCCTTCTTAGAATGATCCATATTGAATTTCTTCAATATCTTATCAAGGTATGTGCTTTGTGAAAGACCTATGAGGCGTCTTGATCTATCTCTATAGATCTCGATGCCTAATATAAAAGCAGCTTCACCAAGGTCCTTCATTGAAAAACTTTTATTCAAGTAGGCCTTAATGCTGTCCAAGAGTTCTATATCATTTCCCATCAAAAGTATGTCATCTACATATAATATGAGAAATGCTACAGAGCTCCCACTCACTTTCTTGTAAACGCAGGCTTCTCCATAAGTCTGCGTAAACCCAAACGCTTTGATCATCTCATCAAAGCGAATGTTCCAACTCCGAGATGCTTGCACCAGCCCATAAATCGAGCGTTGGAGCTTGCACACCTTGTCAGCATTCTTAGGATCGACAAAACCTTCCGGTTGCATCATATACAATTCTTCCTTAAGGAAACCATTAAGGAATGTCGTTTTGACGTCCATCTGCCATATCTCATAATCATAAAATGCGGCAATTGCTAACATGATTCGGACGGACTTCAGCTTCGCTACCGGTGAGAAAGTCTCATCGTAGTCAACCCCTTGAACTTGTCGATAACCCTTAGCGACAAGCCGAGCTTTATAGATGGTCACATTACCATCCGTGTCTGTCTTCTTCTTAAAGATCCATTTATTTTCTATGGCTCGCCGTTCAACGGGCAAGTCAGTCAAAGTCCATACTTCATTCTCATACATGGATCCTATCTCGGATTTCATGGCTTCTAGCCATTTGTCAAAATCCGGGCCCGCCATCGCTTCTTCATAGTTCGAAGGTTCACCGTTGTCTAACAACATGATTTCCAAGACAGGATTGCCGTACCACTCTGGTGCGGAACGTGTCCTTGTGGACCTTCGAATTTCACTAGGAGCTTGATCAGAAGTATCTTGATCATCATCAATAACTTCCTCTCTAGTCGGTGCAGGCGCCTCAGGAACATTTTCTTGAGTTGCGCCATTTTCCGGTTCAAGAGGTAATACTTCATCAAGTTCTACTTTCCTCCCACTTACTTCTTTCGAGAGAAACTCTTTCTCTAGAAAGGATCCATTCTTGGCAACAAAGATCTTGCCTTCGGATCTGAGGTAGAAGATATACCCAATAGTTTCTTTAGGGTATCCTATGAAGACGCATTTTTCCGATTTGGGTTCGAGCTTTTCAGGTTGAAGTTTCCTGACATAAGCATCGCATCCCCAAACTTTTAGAAACGACAGCTTAGGTTTCTTCCCAAACCATAATTCAAACGGTGTCGTCTCAACGGATTTCGACGGTGCCCTATTTAAAGTGAATGCGGCAGTCTCTAAAGCATAGCCCCAAAAAGATAGTGGTAAATCGGCAAGAGACATCATAGATCGCACCATATCTAATAGAGTGCGATTACGACGTTCGGACACACCATTACGCTGAGGTGTTCCAGGCGGCGTGAGTTGTGAAACTATTCCACATTTTCTTAAGTGTGTACCAAACTCGTGACTCAAGTATTCTCCTCCACGATCTGATCGTAGAAACTTGATTTTCCTGTCACGTTGATTCTCAACTTCACTCTGAAATTCCTTGAACTTTTCAAAGGTCTCAGACTTGTGTTTCATTAAGTAGACATACCCATATCTACTCAAGTCATCAGTGAGGGTGAGAACATAACGATAGCCACCGCGAGCCTCAACACTCATTGGACCGCACACATCAGTATGTATGATTTCCAATAAGTTGGTTGCTCGCTCCATTGTTCCTGAGAACGGAGTCTTGGTCATTTTACCCATGAGGCATGGTTCGCACGTGTCAAATGATTCATAATCAAGAGACTCTAAAAGTCCATCAGCATGGAGCTTCTTCATGCGTTTGACACCTATGTGACCAAGGCGGCAGTGCCACAAGTATGTGGGACTATCATTATCAATCTTACATCTTTTGGTACTTACACTATGAATATGTGTAGCATTACGCTCGAGATTCATAAAGAATAAACCATTCACCATCGGAGCATGACCATAAAACATATCTCTCATATAAATAGAACAACCATTATTCTCGGATTTAAATGAGTAGCCATCTCGAATTAAACGAGATCCTGATACAATGTTCATGCTCAAACTTGGCACTAAATAACAATTATTGAGGTTCAAAACTAATCCCGTAGGTAAATGTAGAGGTAGCGTGCCGACGGCGATCACATCGACCTTGGAACCATTCCCGACGCGCATCGTCACCTCGTCCTTCGCCATTCTCCGTTTATTCCGCAGCTCCTGCTGTGAGTTACAAATGTGAGCAACCGCACCGGTATCAAATACCCAGGAGCTACTACGAGTACTGGTAAGGTACACATCAATTACATGTATATCACATATACCTTTCGTTTTGCCGGCCTTCTTGTCCGCTAAGTATTTGGGGCAGTTCCGCTTCCAGTGACCACTTTCCTTGCAATAAAAGCACTCAGTCTCGAGCTTGGGTCCATTCTTTGGCTTCTTCCCGGCAGCTTGCTTGTCGGGCGCGGCAACTCCCTTGCCGTCCTTCTTGAAGTTCTTTTTACCCTTGCCCTTCTTGAACTTAGTGGTTTTATTGACCATCAACACTTGATGTTCCTTCTTGACTTCTACCTCTGCTGATTTCAGCATAGCAAATACTTCAGGAATGGTCTTTTCCATCCCCTGCATATTGAAGTTCATCACAAAGCTCTTGTAGCTTGGTGGAAGCGACTGAAGGATCCTGTCAATGACCGCGTCATCTGGGAGATTAACTCCCAGTTGAGTTAAGCGGTTATGTAACCCAGACATAGTGAGTATGTGCTCACTGACAGAACTATTTTCCTCCATCTTACAGCTGAAGAATTTGTCGGAGACTTCATATCTCTCGACCCGGGCATGAGCTTGAAAAACCATTTTCAGCTCTTCGAACATCTCATATGCTCCATGTCTCTCAAAACGCTTTTGGAGCCCCGGCTCTAAGCTGTAAAGCATGCCGCACTGAACGAGGGAGTAGTCATCGGTACGTGCCTGCCAAGCGTTCATAACGTCTTGTTCTGCAGGGAGAACAGGTGCATCACCTAGCGGTGCTTGTAGGACATAATCTTTCTTGGCAGCTATGAGGATGATCCTCAGGTTCCGGACCCAGTCCGTGTAGTTGCTGCCATCGTCTTTCAGCTTGGTTTTCTCTAGGAACGCGTTGAAGTTGAGGACTACGTTGGCCATTTGATCTACAAGACATATTGTAAATATTTTAGACTAAGTTCATGATAATTAAGTTCATCTAATCAAATTATAATGAACTCCCACTTAGATAGACATCCCTCTTCTAGTCATCTAAGTATAACATGATCCGAGTTGGCTAGGCCGTGTCCGATCATCACGTGAGACGGACTAGTCAACGTCGGTGAACATCTTCATGTTGATCGTATCTTCTATACGACTCATGCTCGACCTTTCGGTCTTCTGTGTTCCGAGGCCATGTCTATGCACATGCTAGGCTCGTCAAGTCAACCTAAGTGTATTGCGTGTGTAAATCTGTCTTACACCCGTTGTATGTGAACGTAAGGATCTATCACACCCGATCATCACGTGGTGCTTCGAAACGACGAACTTTAGCAACGGTGCACAGTTAGGGGAACACTTTCTTGAAATTATTATGAGGGATCATCTTATTTACTACCGTCGTTCTAAGCAAACAAGATGCAAAACATGATAAACATCACATGCAATCAAATAATAATAGTGACATGATATGGCCAATATCACATAGCTCCTTTGATCTCCATCTTGGGGCTCCATGATCATCTTGTCACCGTCATACTCATCGACATGTAAGTTGTGATTCCTATTACAATAGCATGAACATCTCATACATCACATATAGATCATTCATCATTCATCACAACTTTGGCCATATCATATCACAAAGCACTTGCTGCAAAAACAAGTTAGACGTCCTCTAATTGTTGTTGCAAGTTTTACGTGGCTGAAGTAGGGTTCTAGCAAGAACGTTTTCTTACCTACGTGAAAGCCACAACGTGATTTGTCAACTTCTATTTACCCTTCATAAGGACCCTTTTCATCGAATCCGCTCCAACTAAAGTAGGAGAGACAGACACCCGCCAGCCACCTTATGCAACTTGTGCATGTTAGTCGGTGGAACCGGTCTCACGTAAGCGTACGTGTAAGGTTTGTCCGGACCGTTGAATCAAGATAAGACTAGTAGCGGCAAGAAAGTTGACAACATCTACGCCCACAACAAATTGTGTTCTACTCGCGCAAGAAGAACTACGCATAGACCTAGCTCATGATGCCACTGTTGGGGAACGTTGCAGAAACAAAAAATTTCCACGGTTTCACCAAGATCCATCTAGGAGTTCATCTAGCAACGAGTGATTAGATGCATCTACGTACCTTGTAGATCGCGAGCGGAAGCGTTCAAAGAACGTGGATGAGGGAGTCGTACTCGACGTGATTCGAATCACCGAAGATCCTAGCACCGAACGGACGACACCTCCGCGTTCAACACACGTACGGAACAGCCACGTCTCCTTCTTCTTGATCCAGCAAGGGGGAAGGAGAGGTTGAGGGAGATGGCACCAGCAGCAGCACGACGGCGTGGTGATGATGGAGCTGCAGTACTCCGTCAGGGCTTCGCCAAGCGCTATGGAGGAGGAGGAGGTGTTGGAGAGGGAGAAGGAGGCAACCAAAGGCGTGGATGAAAAGCCCTCCTTCCCCACTATATATAGGAGGGCCAAGGGGGGGGCGCCGGCCCTAGGAGATCCAATCTCCTAGGGGGTGCGGCCAAGGGGGAGGAATCCCTCCTCCCCAAGGCACCTAGGAGGTGCCTTCCCCTCCTAGGACTCTTCCTCCTTGAAACCCTAGGCGCATGGGCCTCTTGGGGCTGGTGCCCTTGGCCCATGTAGGCCAAGGCGCACCCCCTACAGCCCATGTGGCCCCCGGGACAGGTGGCCCCACCCGGTGGGCCCCCGGGACCCTTCCGGTGGTCCCGGTACAATACCGATAACCCCGAAACTTGTCCCGATGGCCGAAATAGTACTTCCTATATATAATTCTTTACCTCCGGACCATTCCGGAACTCCTCGTGACGTCCGGGATCTCATCCGGGACTCCGAACAACATTCGGGTTACTGCATATACATATCCCTACAACCCTAGCGTCACCGAACCTTAAGTGTGTAGACCCTACGGGTTCGGGAGACATGTAGACATGACCGAGATCGCTCTCCGGTCAATAACCAACAGCGGGATCTGGATACCCATGTTGGCTCCCACATGCTCCTCGATGATCTCATCGGATGAACCACGATGTCGAGGATTCAAACAACCCTGTATACAATTCCCTTTGTCAATCGGTATGTTACTTGCTCGAGATCCGATCGTCGGTATCCCAATACCTCGTTCAATCTCGTTACCAGCAAGTCACTTTACTCGTACCGTAATGCATGATCCCGTGACCAAACACTTGGTCACTTTGAGCTCATTATGATGATGCATTACTGAGTGGGCCCAGTGATACCTCTCCGTCATACGGAGTGACAAATCCCAGTCTTGATCCATGTCAACCCAACAGACACTTTCGGAGATACCCGTAGTATACCTTTATAGTCACCCAGTTACGTTGTGACGTTTGGCACACCCAAAGCACTCCTACGGTATCCGGGAGTTACACGATCTCATGGTCTAAGGAAAAGATACTTGACATTGGAAAACTCTAGCAAACGAACTATACGATCTTGTGCTATGTTTAGGATTGGGTCTTGTCCATCACATCATTCTCCTAATGATGTGATCTCGTTATCAATGACATCCAATGTCCATAGTCAGGAAACCATGACTATCTGTTGATCAACGAGCTAGTCAACTAGAGGCTTACTAGGGACATGTTGGTGTCTATTATTCACACGTGTATTACGATTTCCGGATAATACAGTTATAGCATGAATAAAGACAATTATCATGAACAAAGAAATATAATAATAATACTTTTATTATTGCCTCTAGGGCATATTTCCAACATTAACTGAAGGCCAAACTCGTAACTCAAATATTTTACCTCTGCGATCATATCGTAGAAACTTTTATTTTCTTGTTACGATGATTCTCCACTTCACTCTGAAATTCTTTGAACTTTTCAAATATTTCAGACTTGTGTTTCATTAAGTAGATATACCCATATCTGCTCAAATCATCTGTGAAGGTCAGAAAATAATGATACCCGCCGCGAGCCTTAACACTCATCGGATCTCATACATCAGTATGTATTATTTCCAATAAGTCAGTTGCTCGCTCCATAGTTCCGGAGAACGGCGTTTTAGTCATCTTGCCCATGAGGCATGGTTCACAAGCATCAACTGATTCATAATCAAATGATTCCAAAAACCCATTAACATGGAGTTTCTTCATGCGTTTTACACCAATATGACCTAAACGGCAGTGCCACAAATAAGTTGCACTATCATTATTAACTTTGCATCTTTTGGTTTCAATATTATGATTATGTGTATCACTATGATCGAGATCCAACGAACTATTTTCATTGGGTGTGTAACCATATAAGGTTTTATTCATGTAAACAGAACAACAATTTATTCTCTTACTTAAATGAATAACCGTATTACAATAAACATGATCAAATCATATTCATGCTCAATGCAAACACCAAATAACACTTATTCAGGTTCAACACTAATCCCGAGAGTATAGGGAGTGTGCGATGATGATCATATCAATCTTGGAACCACTTCCAACACACATCGTCACTTCACCCTTAACTAGTCTCTGTTTATTCTGCAACTCCCGTATCGAGTTACTAATCTGAGCAACTGAACTAGTATCAAATACTGAGGGGTTGCTATAAACACTAGTAAAGTACACATCAATAACATGTATATCAAATATACTTATGTTCACTTTGCCATCCTTCTTATCTGCCAATCACTTGGAGTAGTTCCGCTTCCAGTGACCAGTCCCTTTGCAGTAGAAACACTTAGTCTCAGGCTTAGGACCAGACTTGGGCTTCTTCACTTGAGCAGCAACTTGCTTGCTGTTCTTCTTGAAGTTCCCCTTCTTCCCTCTGCCCTTTTCTTGAAACTAGTGGTCTTGTCTATCATCAACACTTGATGTTTTTCTCGATTTCTACCTTCGTCAATTTCCGCATTACGAAGAGCTTGGGAATCGTTTCCGTTATCCCTTGCATATCATAGTTCATCACGAGGTTCTACTAACTTGGTGATGGTGACTAGAGAATTCTGTCAATCACTATCTTATCTGGAAGATTAACTCCCACTTGATTCAAGCGATTGTAGTACTCAGACAATCTGGGCATACGCTCACTAGTTGAGCGATTCTCCTCCATCTTTTAGCTATAGAACTTGTTGGAGACTTCATATCTCCCAACTCGGGTATTTGCTTGAAATATTAACTTCAACTCCTGGAACATCTCATATGCTCCATGACGTTCAAAACGTCTTTGAAGTCCTGATTCTAAGCCATTAAGCATGGTGCACTAAACTATCAAGTAGTCATCATATTGAGCTAGCCAAAACGTTCATAACGTCTGCATCTGCTCCTGCAATAGGTCTGTCACCTAGCGGTGCATCAAGGACATAATTCTTCTGTGCAGCAATGAGGATAAACCTCAGATCATGAATCCAATCCGCATCATTGCTACTAACATCTTTCAACACAATTTTCTCTAGGAACATATCAAAATAAACACAGGGAAGCAACAACGCGAGCTATTGATCTACAACATAATTTGCAAAATACTACCAGGACTAAGTTCATGATAAATTTAAGTTCAATTAATCATATTACTTAAGAACTCCCACTTAGATAGACATCCCTCTAATCCTCTAAGTGATTACGTGATCCAAATCAACTAAACCATGTCCGATCATCACGTGAGATGGAGTAGTTTCATTGGTGAACATCACTATGTTGATCATATCTGCTATATGATTCACGCTCAACCTTTCGGTCTCCGTGTTCCGAGGCCATATCTGTATATGCTTGGCTCGTCAAGTATAACCTGAGTATTCTGCGTGTGCAACTGTTTTGCACCCGTTGTATTTGAACGTAGAGCCTATCACACCCGATCATCACGTGGTGTCTCAGCACGAAGAACTTTCACAACGGTGCATACTCAGGAAGAACACTTCTTGATAATTAGTGAGAGATCATCTTATAATGCTACCGTCAATCAAAGCAAGATAAGATGCATAAAAGATAAACATCACATGCAATCAATATAAGTGATATGATATGGCCGCCATCATCTTGTGCTTGTGATCTCCATCTTCGAAGCACCATCATGATCACCATCGTCACCGGTGCGACACCTTGATCTTCATCGTAGCATCGTTGTCGTCTCGCCAATCTTATGCTTCCACGACTATCGCTACCGCTTAGTGATAAAGTAAAGCATTACAGCGCGATTGCATTGCATACAATAAAGCGACAACCATATGGCTCCTGCCAGTTGCCGATAACTCGGTTACAAAACATGATCATCTCATACAATAAAATTTAGCATCATGTCTTGACCATATCACATCACAACATGCCCTGCAAAAACAAGTTAGACATCCTCTACTTTGTTGTTGCAAGTTTTACGTGGCAGCTACGGGCTTAAGCAAGAACCAATCTTACCTACGCATCAAAACCACGACGATAGTTTGTCAAGTTGGTGTTGTTTTAACCTTTGCAAGGACCGGGCATAGCCACACTCGGTTCAACTAAAGTTGGAGAAACTGTCACCCGCTAGCCACCTTTGTGCAAAGCACGTCGGGAGAACCGGTCTCGCGTAAGCGTACGCGTAATGTCGGTCCGGGCCGCTTCGTCCAACAATACCGCCGAACCAAAGTATGACATGCTGGTAAGCAGTATGACTTATATCGCCCACAACTCACTTGTGTTCTACTCGTGCATATAACATCAACATATAAAACCTAGGCTCGGATGCCACTGTTGGGGAACGTAGTAATTTCAAAAAAATTCCTACGCACACGCAAGATCATGGTGATGCATAGCAACGAGAGGGGGAGAGTGTGATCTACGTACCCTTGTAGATCGACAACGGAAGCGTTAACTTGGTTGATGTAGTTGTACGTCTCCACGGCCCGGCCGATCAAGCACCGAAACTACGGCACCTCCAAGTTCTAGCACACGTTCAGCTCGATGACGATCCCCGGACTCCGATCCAGCAAAGTGTCGGGGAAGAGTTCTGTCAGCATGATGGCGTGGTGACAATCTTGATGTACTACTGTCGCAGGGCTTCGCCTAAGCACCGCTACAATATGATCGAGGACTGGTGGAAGGGGGCACCGCACACGGCTAAGAATATGATCACGTGGATCAACTTGTGTTCATGGGGTGCCCCTTGCCTCAGTATATAAAGGATGGAGGAGGAGGAGGCCGGCCAAGGCTAGGTGCGGCCAGGATGTGGAGTCCTACTAGGACTCCAAGTCCTAGTAGGAGTCCACCAAGAGGGGAGGAAGGGAGAAGGAAGTGGAGGAGAAGGAGAGGTGGCCGGCCCCCTTTTCCCTAGTCCAATTCGGACTAGAGGGGAGGGGGGGCGTAGCAGCCCCTTGGCCCTTTCTCCTCTTCCCACTAAAGCCCATCAAGGCCCATTGCTTCTCCCGTAACTACCAGGTACTCCGAAAAATACCCGAATCACTCGGAACCTTTCCGATGTCCGAATATAGTCGTCCAATATATCGATCTTTACGTCTCGACCATTTCGAGACTCCTCGTCATGTCCCCGATCTCATCCGAGACTCTGAACTCCTTCGGTACATCAAAACTCATAAACTCATAATATAACTGTCATCGAAACCTTAAGCGTGCGGACCCTATGGGTTCGAGAACAATGTAGACATGACCGAGACACGTCTCCAGTCAATAACCAATAGCGGGACCTGGATGCCCATATTGGCTCCTACATATTCTACGAAGATCTTTATCGGTCAGATCGCATAACAACATACGTTGTTCCCTTTGTCATCGGTATGTTACTTGCCCGAGATTCGATCGTCGGTATCTCAATACCTAGTTCAATCTCGTTACCGGCAAGTCTCTTTACTCGTTCCGTAATACATCATCTCACAACTAACTCATTAGTTGCAATGCTTGCAAGGCTTATGTGATGTGTATTACCGAGAGGGCCCAGAGATATCTCTCGACAATCGGAGTGACAAATCCTAATCTCGAAATACGCCAACCCAACATGTACCTTTGGAGACACCTGTAGAGCACCTTTATAATCACCCATTTACGTTGTGATGTTTGGTAGCACACAAAGTGTTCCTCTGGCAAATGGGAGCTGCATAATCTCATAGTCATAGGAACATGTATAAGTCATGAAGAAAGCAATAGCAACATACTAAACGATCGGGTGCTAAGCTAATGGAATGGGTCATGTCAATCAGATCATTCACCTAATGATGTGATCCCGTTAATCAAATAACAACTCTTTGTTCATGGTTAGGAAATATAACCATCTTTGATTAACGAGCTAGTCAAGTAGAGGCATACTAGTGACACTCTGTTTGTCTATGTATTCACACATGTATTATATTTCCGGTTAATACAATTCTAGCATGAATAATAAACATTTATCATGATATAAGGAAATAAATAATAACTTTATTATTGCCTCTAGGGCATATTTCCTTCACACCATCCTTGCCCCTCGATGATTTGTATTAACATCGAAAACATTCCCGCATTCCCTCCGACACAAAACTTGATCATGTTTCGTGTATGTTTCCTTTCTATCCAACTTATATTATGATTCTATCTTGGAGTATTACCATCAGTTATGTCAAGAATGTTAAGGGAATTACCTCCACTATTAATTCTTGATATGGTAATACTTCTCACCATCACCATTCTTTCTTGGTCCCCGTGTTGGTTCTAACCGGGATACCAACAGGTGAACGGTGATGTTTGGATTCTGCCCTTCTAGCAACCCTATTGCTTTGAAGTTAATGGTCGAACGTTCATTCTTAGACTATTGATCACTGAATCACCATTCTAACATTTGATCATGCTACCTAAGGCCATACTTTGGGCACACTTTTCAACTAATGTTTAATTGTGTACGTTTTCCTCGAGCATACCTCGATATAAAATGTGATCTGACAAATGTTATCTCCTGGTTCACATAATGGTGGAAATCCATCTTTTGGAAATCTTGATAAATTGTCGCTGAGTTCATCAGACACCTCCTCATTCTCTCCTTGGTTTAATGATGAACTTTTGTTTCGGAACTCGCTTCCATAGTTCATTTCCCGAGAATCTTACAAGGTCATTTTGTCAATTTGAGTTGCACCCTTTTTCTTCTCAGGCATCCTGGGTCTGAGGTATCCTGACACCAATTAGATTCGAAACTCGGTCAGATATGATGGTTGGAACATATTTCCAGGAGTAATAACATCTTTACATGACTAGGTAAGGTGATGTCATGCCTAGCACACCTGGCCGGAGCACCTAGTGTTATAGTTTCCTTTTCTGCAAGGTTATCCATTCTTCCATGAGAAAATTGTAAGACTTATTCTACAAATTGTTCCTGATGGATCCTTTGAGTATCCAAAGTCTGACCTTTGCTTGAATACCACGCCAACGCTATCTCGAAGCATGTCTGTGGTACTCCAATTTTCAACAAAGAACATTTGAAGCCCAATGCTAAATGTTTCTCGCTCAATTATCCAAACACCATTGTATGGGTAATGTCATGAAATTTCTCTCACCTTACCTAAAGAGTTTTCTACATTATATACTTTCATGGATATCATGCTCTGCTTGTCCTTGGGAAGGATATACCCTTGAAATATGTATTTAAACACATTTTCCTTCCCATTGTTCTGCTTAAACCTGATAATCATATTTTCCTTTCCATTGTTTGGTTTAACCTTTCTTGTGATCTATATGATCTAAGCAGTAATATTCTCCTGCTTTGGTAAACACCTCGGTGTACAATTCTGTCAGAAAGACCCTGTTACTTTTGTTGATGACATTCGGTAGCCACCGATGGACGAGAACTTTGCCTAATGGTCTGCTCGTTCAACGAGTAGGAAAATGGTTCTCTTCGTCCCTCGCCCTTGGTATCGACATTGTTGCCAACATAACTGATACTACCCTCTGACATGTCTTG
The DNA here is from genome assembly GCF_018294505.1 of Triticum aestivum. Taxonomy (NCBI): domain Eukaryota; kingdom Viridiplantae; phylum Streptophyta; class Magnoliopsida; order Poales; family Poaceae; genus Triticum; species Triticum aestivum. Next base: position 202,206,623 of record NC_057797.1, read on the forward strand.
CTATCATGACCGTGCAAGATATCAATGCTTCCTACTTTTAATCCACATGGTGGGCCCATAACCCACAGTTCCACAGGATCGAAGCCTAACTCTCCTGTACACCCCTGTTCCCAAAGTCAATCATCATGTTTGGCTTCGTATGTAATTCATGGGCCACCTTACTAGTGCTCTATTCTGGTATCAGACGCAATACTTACTCTCATTGCTCCGAACCCCTTTCTCACTCTGGTTCAGACTTCGAGCAACTATCTATCCGCTTGGGACCACTTATTGTACCTTCGTACCTTACTCTCGACGTATTGGTTCAACTCGAGAGATACTCTTATGCTCATTCATGGGTTAACCCCAGATTGTTTCCCTCATAAGCATTCTATCGTAGCCGAGCTGCCCCTTACCCATTCGTAAGTACGTTGGAGTTCCTGAAGAAAAGGACGACTTCACCATGATGACCTGAAGCAGATAAATAAAGACGTCAATGTAATGGATCGACCTCTTCGAGAAGAGCAACCCAAGACGAGAAGATCCGTTAGAATTTCGTAACCAAAACTTTCCCCTTACACCCCTCTTAAATCTCGGGACGAGATTTCTTGTAGTGGAGGAGTTTTGTAACGCCCGGGTAATCAAGCTACAGTAAAACTCTCCTAATGATGCCATGTCATCTGCGATAACTGTTACTAATCTCGGGATAATTCGAAACCGCGTCAAATTCAAACTTAAAATTAAAGTCGACAATAAAAGTTTTCAAAATTGAAACAAAAATGTTCGGTGGACGCCAAATATTACAAAGGTAATTATGGTGCAGAAAACACATTTTAGTAAAAGACTAAATACTTTAAAATGAAATAAAACAAAAAAGAAAAAAATAAAGAAAAGAAAGAAAGAAAGAGAAAGGAAAACCCCCCAACCCCCCCGGGCCATCTGGCCCAGCTAACCCACCTGGCCCATCCGGCCGAACCGGCCCGCCTCCCCCTGCCGCCTCCCTTCCCTATTCCCCCGACCCGGGTCGAAACAGGGGCGCGTCCCCGCCGCACCCTCTCGTCGGCGACGACGAGGGGATAAGGTCGCCACGCCGCGCCCCCTCGGTCTCTCCTCCCACTCACCCCCACGCTCGCCTCGGTTCTTGCGCCTCCCACTCCCCTCCAGAGCCACCGCGACCTCCAAGCCCTTCCGACGCGTCCGCTCGCTCCGCCTCCCTCGACTACGCCTCCACGTCAAGACGCAGGACGCCGAGCACCATCGAACGCTGCCCCAACCTCGTCTTCTTCCTCGGATCCCCGACGCATCTCTGACGAGCGCCGTCGACTCTCCGGCTACTAAACTCCCAAGGGCCATCTTGCGTGCCGCACGGTGAGCTCCCCATCTCCCGCCCATCTCCGATAGCTCACTCGCACGCCCTAGCTAGCTGCCGCCGAAGCACCCGAGCGCTCCGCCGCGGACCCCGTCGCCGACGAGTCTCCGGTGACCAAATGGTCACGGGCTCGTGTCGGTTACGCTCCTCATGCCGCGTAGATCCTCCCCAACCTCTCCATTTCTTCGCTAGCTCGCCCCAGCTCCGTTCTCCTTGAGCTCCCGACTACGCCGCCGCCTGCGCGCGTCGCCGGTGCCCTTCCAGTGACCAAATGGTCCGCAGCTCCACCCTAGCCTTCCCGCTCGCCCCAAAGCGCGCTGCGTCGCCGTCTTCGTCCGCGCCCGAACAGCAGCCCGCCGCGCTCGTCGCCGGCGACCATTCCGGCCACCCCTGCCGTCGTGCTCCCCTTCATCGGACGCGACACGAAGAGGCTGTTCCAGAGAGCCTGGCCGCGCCCAATTTGGTGCCCCGTAGCGCGATTCCGGCCAACTCCGGCGAGGGGCCGCCTCTGTTGGGTCGCCGGAGTCGCTCCGGCACCGTCCGCCGACGTGGCTAGGCGGGCCCCACCCCTGGGTCGCTGCCTGTGGGCCTGGGGGCCCCAACTGGCCACGTTGACCAAGTCAACTTCGCTGACGTGGCAGCTACTGCCACTGACATGCGGGCCCCATGCCATAAAACAAATAAAAACAAATATATATAAACTACTAATTAATTAAGTTAATTAACTAAAACCTAATTAGACACTGACTGCTGGGGCCACCCACTAATTAACCCATTTTAGTTAGTTTTAAAACTCTGTTAAGGCCCTTGACAATGACATGTGGGTCCCACTGGACCCACCTGTCTGGTTTGACTGGTCAACCGACCAGTTGACCCGCTGACATCACTCTGATGTCATGCCTACGTCATCACACACTATTTTGGATAATGTTGGAATTAAATATATAATTAAAATTAGAAAATGATTTAAATCTTTAGAAAATCATATCTTTTAATTCGTAACTCGGATGAAAATACTTTGTACATGAAAGTTGCTCAGAACGACGAGACGATTCCGGATACGCAACCCGTTCGTCCGCCACACCTCCCTAACCTATCGAACTCGTAACTTTCCCCCTCCGACTCCTCTGCCCGAAAACGCGAAACACCGGGGATACCTTCCCGGATGTTCCCCCCTTCACCGGTATCACCTCATACCGCGTTAGGGCACCCCTAGCACCGTTACTTGTCTTGTCATGCATCGTTATGTATCTGTTTGCATTGTATTCATTGTTTCTTCCCCCCTCTTCTTCCGCTAGACACCGAGACCGACGCCGCTGCTACCCAGTACGACTACGGAGTTGACGACCCTTCTCTCTTGCCAGAGCAACCAGGAAAGCCCCCCCTTTGATCACCAGATATCGCCTACTCTTCTCCCTACTGCTTGCATTAGAGTAGTGTAACATGTTACTGCTTTCCGTTAATCCTATTCTGATGCATAGCCTGTCCTTGCCACTACTGTTGATACCTTTACCTGCAATCCTGATGGTTAGTATAGGATGCTAGTTTATCATCAGTGGCCATACATTCTTGTCCGTCTGCCATGCTATATTAACGGGCCGTGATCACTCGGGAGGTGATCATGGGTATATACTATATACTTTATACAGGATACATGTGGTGACTAAAGACGGGTCGGCTTGTGGAGCACCCGCGAGTGATTCACGGATTGGGGGCTGAAAGGACCTTTGTCCCAACGGCCCTCTGTGTGGATCTTTGTGGCGAAGCGACAGGGCAGGTTGAGACCACCTAGGAGAGAGGTGGGCCTGGCCCTGGTCGGCGTTCGCGGTTATTTCAAAATAACACGCTTAATGAGATCTTGGTATTTGATCTGAGTCTGGCCACTGGCCTATACGCACTAACCATCTACGCGGGGACAGTTATGGGCACTCGACGTCGTAGTATCAGCCGAAGCCTTCGTGACGTCAGCGACTGAGTGGCGCGCGCCGGATTGGACCGTAAGCCTGCTCTTGTATTAAGGGGGCTAGTTCTGCTTCCGGCCGCGTACGCAACGTGCAGGTGTGCAATGGGCGATGGGTCCAGACCCCTGCGCCATAGGATTTAGACCGGCATGCTGACCTCTCTGTTATGCCTAGGTAGGGCTGCGACGTGTTGATCTTCCGAGGCCGGGCATGACCCAGGAAAGTGTGTCCGGCCAAATGGGATCGAGCCTGTTGGGATATGTGGTTGTAACGCCCCGAGACCGACGCTCCAGAAGACTTCCAGCTACTCCGAGTTTCGTCGTGTGATTTGTTTTATTTGTTGCATTCATCCTTGCATCATGTGCATTGCATCATGTCATCATGCCATCATATCATTAATTTTTAAAACCTCAACTAAATAAATTGTATGGATTTTTCGATCCATTTAAATCGAGGGATATTCACATAGTGATTTCTCTTTAAAACATATTCAAAGTCTCCTACTATTATTAGGGAGCTATAAAAATATTCCATTCTTTTGGAATTAACCAAAACACACTTGAAAAATCCCCACTCCCTTTCCACTTCAAGTTTGGTCCCCAAACTTTGCCAACATTTCTTTTCCCATTTATCGAGGCTCCTCCTAAATTCTCAACATTTTTGGACTCTTCTAAATCCTAGTCCTTGTTCAAACCTTTTAAATTAAATTCAAATGACTTTGAATTTAATTCTTGCAATCTTGCCCACTCCATTTTTCTTGGGTCAAGCTCATTTTTGTGAGTCCGGAAAAATTATCCGCATGCCCAAATTCTTGTCCACTCATTTCTTTTCTCTCCTTTTCTTTCTTTGATTTTCTGTTTTTAGAAGAGTTTTGAAAAGAGAGGGAGTGGAGAGCCCAGCCGCCTCCCTCTTCGCTGGGCCGGCCTCCTAGGCCCACCAACCCTCCTGAAGCCCAGCCGCACCGATAACCAACCCTAGCTCTGTCCCTCGATCCCTCTCTTCCCCTCGAACCCTTCCTCCAGCGCCGCCATCTCCCTCGCTCATCCCGATCCCCATCTCACTCTCTCCCTCTCGATCCCGCGCGCCTCCCTCTGCAGCACCAGGCCGCGACCGCGCCTCCTCCTCGCCAAATCCTCGTCGCCCGAGTGCTCGAGGAGAGGAGCCCCTCGAGCACCCGCGCCCGCATCCGTCGTCCGCCGCCGCCTGGCCCGTTCGTCCGCCTCCTCGCGCGACCACAGCGCCTCATCGGACCCGGGGAGCACCGCCGTCGCCTGCAGTCGCCGGCGCCCACAGCTCCTCGCCGGACCCGGTCCCGGTCCCCGTGCCCTCCTCCCTCTCCGTGCGGCTCCCTCCCCGCGCCTCTGCTTCGCGCCTCCCGAGCAGTGCCGGGATGCTCTTCCTCCCGCTGCGTCCAGGAGCGCCACCACCAGCTCTCCGCGCCGCGCCGTCCTTCCTCGCTGCCGGCATCCAGCCTCCCCGTGCTCGACCCCAGCCTTCTCTGCTTTGCCTTCTCGCCGGAGATTGCGTCCATGTCGTCTTCTTCACCTCCTGCCCGAGACCCACCTTCGGCCTCGCCATGGTTCGCATGTACCAGCTCCGTCCGACAAGGACGTCGCCCGCTGCCTTTCCTGTCGTTGCCAAGACTAGTGAACACAGGGACACAAGACCGCCTCTATGGTTTCCTGTCGACAAGTACGTTCTTCAAGCCTGGCAAGTACCTGGACGCCCGATGCCTAGAACGCCTACCGTCGACCCCGTGGACGTCAAGTACCTCTACGAACCGTGTACCATTACCGTCGCCATGTACCACTACTTCCACTACCGTCGTCATGTACAACTACTTCCCACGATGACCCGTGAACGACTACCTCCACTACGGCCCGTGAACGACTACTTCCTCTACGAAACGCGTTCCGCCCCGAATGCACGCTTCGAAGGTATAACCCCGAGACGCCGTCCGTGGACCGAATGCATGTGTTGTATGAGATGCACCCTATGTTTGCACCGTGCCCGTTTGCTTCATGCATGTTCCTCCTCGTTCGCCATGCCGATGAACCGTGGGAACCCGGTAACCGGGATCACCCCACCATCTCTAGCATGTTCCGCACATCCGCACACCTCCTTTTGCACCGGTATCTCCATGAGTTACCGGGACCGGAATGTTGCCGTGGCACCATTTTTGTTTCGCCGCCGTGGCACCCTTTTTGTTCCGCCATGGTGACCAAATGCTTCATAACATGCTCATGTCAACATTTTCATAAAATTGCATAAAACTTGTATATGTCATCCGCATCATGATAACAACATTTAAAATGTTTAAACTTGTTGTTGCATTAAATTGCTAAATGCATATGGGGATTTACCGGATTTGTTGTTTTTATATCCGACCCCATTTAAATTGTTTAGATGGTATAGTTTATATTATGCTTCACCTCTTGCCATGTTTAACAACAGTTAATATTGTTGGGTAGCTTAAACGAGAGATAACTAAATAATTGATGTGGTGTTCCGTCAACATGCACCTCGTTGCATATTGAGCTCCACTTAACTTGTAGTATTGTTTGTTGCACTTTGCCATGCTATGCCTCATTAAACCGGACATGCATCATACTTGTTTGCGCATCATGCCATGTTTATGTGATGTTTGTTTACTATGTTGTTTGTTTCTTTCCGGGTTGCTTCTCTCGTTAGCTTCGGTTTTGTTCCGGAGTTGTGAGGATTTGTTCGTCTACGACCGTTTGTATTCTTCTTGGACTCGTTCTTCTTCCTTGCGGGATCTCAGGCAAGATGATCATACCCTCGAAATCACTACTATCTTTGCTATGCTAGTTTGCTCGCTCTTTTGCTATGCCAATGCTATGATGCCTACCATTTGCTTGTCAGCCTCCCAAATTGCCATGTCAAACCTCTAACCCACCATGTCCTAGCAAACTGTTGATTGGCTATGTTACCGCTTTGCTTAGCCCCTCTTATAGCGTTGTTAGTTGCAGGTGAAGATTGAAGTTTGTTCCTTGTTGGAACATGGAGATGTTGTTCCTTGTTGGAACATGTTTACTTGTTGGGATATCACAATATATCTTATTTAATTAATGCATCTATATACTTGGTAAAGGGTGGAAGGCTCGGCCTTATGCCTGGAGTTTTGTTCCACTCTTGCCGCCCTAGTTTCCGTCATATCGGTGTTATGTTCCCGGATTTTGCGTTCCTTACACGGTTGGGCTATAATGGGAACCCCTTGACAGTTCGCCTTAAGTAAAGCTCTTTGAGCAATGCCCAACATTGGTTTTACCATTTGCACTAACAACCTACCACCTTCCCTTGGGTTCTGCAGACTCAAGGGTCATCTTTATTCTAACCCCCCCGGGCCAGTGCTCCTCTGAGTGTTGGTCCGAACTAGAGCCCTGTGCAGCGCCCCCTCGGGGAAACTCGAGGTTTGGTTTTAGTTGTACGGATTGCTCATCTGAGTGTGCCCTGAGAAATAGATATGTGCAGCTCCTATCGGGATTTGTCGGCACATTCGGGTGGTGTTGCTGGTTTAGTTTTACCCTGTCGAAATGTCTTGTTGTACCGGGATACCGAGTCTGATCGGAACATCTCGGGTGGAGGTCTATTCCTTCATTGACCGTGAGAGCTTGTGATGGGCTAAGTTGGGACACCCCTGCAGGGTATTATCTTTCGAAAGCCGTGCCCGCGGTTATGGGCAGATGGGAATTTGTTAACGTCCGGTTGTAGAAAACCCGAAGTTGACCTTATTTAAAATACATCAACCGCGTGTGTAACCATGATGGTCTCTTCTCGGCGGAGTCCGGGAAGTGAACACGGTGTTGGAGTTATGCTTGACGTAGGTTGCTATAGGATCACTTCTTGATCATACTTTTATCGACCGTGCTTTGCCCTCTCTTCTCGCTCTCTTTTGCGATTGTAGCCACCATATATGCTAGTCGCTTGCTGCAGCTCCACCTCATTACTCCATCCTTCCTATAAGCTTAAATAGTCTTGATCTCGCGGGTGCGAGATTGCTGAGTCCCCGTGGCTCACAGATACTTCCAAAACCAGTTTGCAGGTGCCTATGTTACCGTGCAGATGACGCAACCAAGCTCAAGGAGGAGCTCGATGAAGATCTTGCCCTTTGTGTTGTTTCGTTCTAGTTGATCAGTAGTGGAGCCCAGTTGGGGTCGATCGGGGACCTTTGTCGCATTTGGGGTTCTTCTTTTATTTTGGTTCCGTAGTCGGACCTTGATTGTATCTGGATGATGTAATGCTTTATTCATGTAATTGTGTGAAGTGGCGATTGTAAGCCAACTATGTATCTCTTTCCCTTATGTGTTACATGGGTTGTGTGAAGATTACCTCACTTGCGACATTGCTTTCAATGCGGTTATGCCTCTAAGTCGTGCTTCGACACGTGGGAGATATAGCCGCATCGAGGGCGTTACAGTGGTGCACCCCTGCAGGGAAGTTAATCTATTCGAATAGCCGTGATCTTCGGTAATAGGACGACTTGGAGTTGTACCTTGACCTTATGACAACTAGAACCGGATACTTAATAAAGCACACCCTTCCAAGTGCCAGATACAACCGGTGATCGCTCTCTAACAGAGCAACGAGGAGAGGATCGCCGGGTAGGATTATGCTATGCTATGCTACTTGGAGGACTTCAGTCTACTCTCTTCTACATGCTACAAGACGGAGGCTGCCAGAAGCGTAGTCTTCGAAAGGACTAGCTATCCCCCCTTATCCCGGCTTTCTGCAGTTCAGTCCACATATAATAGCCTTATTCCACATATAATGCGACGTGTTTATCTTTCGAGGCTGGCCATGACCCAGGAAAGTGTGTCCGGACAAAGGGGATCGAGCGTGTTGGGAAATGTGGTGCACCCCTGCAGGGAAGTTAATCTATTCGAATAGTCGTGATCTTCGGTAACATGATGACTTGGAGTTGTACCTTGACCTTATGACAACTAGAACCAGATACTTAATAAAACACACCCTTCCAAGTGCCAGATACAACCGGTGATCGCTCTCTCACAGGGCGACGAGGAGAGGATCATCGGGTAGAATTATGCTATGCGATGCTACTTGATGAACTTACCATCTATTCTCTTCTTCTGCTGCAAGATGGAGGTTACCAGAAGCGCAGTCTTCGATAGGACTAGCTATCCCCTTCTTATTCCGGCATTCTGCAGTTCAGTCCACATATGCTACCCCTTTTCCATTTGACACCAATGCATGCATATGTAGTGTAGCTCCTTGCTGCGAGTACTTTGGATGAGTACTCACGGTTGCTTTGCTCCCTCTTTTCCCTCTTTCTATACCCGATTGCTGCGACCAGACGATGGAGTCCAGGAGCTAGACGCCACTGTCGATGACGACTGCTACTACTCGGGAGGTGCCTACTACTACGCGCAGGCCGCTGACGACAACCAGGAGTAGTTTAGGAGGATCCCAGGCAGGAGGCCTGCGCCTCTTTCGATTTGTATCCCAGTTTGTGCTAGTCTTCTTAAGGCAAACTTGTTTAACTTATGCCTGTACTCAGATATTGTTGCTTCCGCTGACTCATCCATGATCGAGCTCATGTATTCGAGCCCTCGAGGCCCCTGGCTTGTAATATGATGCTTGTATGACTTATTTTATTTGTAGAGTTGTGTTGTGATATCTTCCCGTGAGTCCCTGATGTTGATCGTACACGTTTGCGTGTATGATTAGTCTACGGTTGAATCGAGGACGTCACAAATACTCCATGGAGTATATTGTTTCCTTGCATCAAAGTAGTTTGAGATGGTCGGACGATATGGTCAGCAACCGTGTTGAGTCTATTAGTAGAATCTTTTGTAAAGATCTTGAAGCTAACCTTGAGAAGGCATACATGTCTACATTGCCGAATTCGCTCAGCCTCCTTAATTTTCGGCAACAAGACATTCTCGCCAAAATTTAGTCTGGATAGATCAAGTTGGACGAGACGAAGACAATTAAACAACTCCATTACGTCAGACTCGATGACATCCCAAAAGTTCTGACAGAATTCTGCGAAAGCCATCAGGGCCTGGAGCTTTGTTATGTTCCAACTGGAATACTGCAGCTCTCATCTCCTCTTCGGAGAAATGTGTCATGCAGATATATATATTTTGATGTGACTTGTGGGATATTGTATGTTCTGGTCTCATCGAGGGTGAAATTCCAAAACCTCGAACGGAGACTTGTAGTATTTGGAGATATAAGGTTTTAGCTCTGACTGACATTTGATCCGCCCCTTATCTTGTTGGAGACTAAAATACACTTCTTGTTCTCTTCCTATGCTGATGATTGGCAATCATTTGGAAGTATTGTGTATTGTTGTCTCCCTCAAAGATGAAGTCTACTTTTGATCTGTGGTACCACTTGATTTTCTCTTCCCGCATTAGGCGTGCAAGTTATTATGTTTGGATTGCAACTTATATTTGGAATGTTGTTGCGTTGGAATATTTATCTTTGGACTTTTCATGAATTGTACTATTTAGGATTCTTGATGCATTGGAATAATATATATGTTTTTTAAAAAGAGCCATGTTTTGAGGGATAGGGTTGGATAACGTCCGCCCGACCAGATGTTTGCGGATATGTCCGTGGGCATTTGGGGCGTCTGTTCGATGAACGCCACTAGATGTGCCGTAAGGACGATGTTGCCCGCACTGCCCATTTGGGTCCTATAAACCGAAAACCGAATCCGAACCGACTAGATTTGACTGACTTGTCAGGTGATCGGCCTTTTTGTTTTTCGGTTCAGTTTCTGTTCACACCGGGTTTTTTTTGTTCTGGTTTTCGATGTAAATTCAGGTTTCCTTGGCCAATGACCCGAATAACCCACTTTTTTGTGGGTGAATGAATAGCCCACGTAACCCAAAATAAGATTAAAAAGCCTTCTTATGCCTCAAAACAGGCCCGTCTGGCCAACTCATACAGCAAATCCATGGGCAATTCCTAACCGGCGCATGCACCAGCATATACACATGATAGACTGCAAAAAATGGTGTGTGATCCGTGATTCGAACCAGCGTTGCGGGTCACCACATATAGACGTGTAACCAACTCGACCACCACAAGAGTTGCGATAAGATGCATGTTTTCATCGATTTCTATATTTCTCTTTTCCCCTTTTTTCATTTTTTCTCTATCATTTTCTACTTTCTTTTTCCACATTCGTAATTGTTTTCTTCAAATAGATGAACTTCTTTTCTAAATCCTTGAACTGAGTTTTACGAAACTCATGATTTTTTTTCAAATTGATGACCTTTTTCAAAATTTAGGAACTTATTTTCAAATTTGATGAGCCTTTTACAATTTTTTGAACCTTTTCTCAAAATTGATGAACCTTTTTCAAATCAATGAACTTTAAAAAAAATCAATGAACCTTTTCCAAATTAGATGAACTTTTTCAAATTGATGATTTTTTTTCAAATTCGACAAACTTTTTCGATTTTGGTGAACCTTTTTTTTTGCATGCTCATGAACTTTATTGGTAATATGTGAACATGTTTCCAATATTTAGAAAATATAAACACTATAGTGTGATGCGCAATAAATTGCGCGTCTAGTTACTATGCTTTAAAGACTTCACGCTGTCAATGTTCACAAGCATTAAGTTGTTTCAGTGGTTAGCCTTTAGACTAGCCACAATGGGCAGTAACATAAAGTAGTAACATGCCCATGTTCTGGGTAGTAACATATGTGTGATAACATGCAATACTTCATTTATTATGCTATAGACTCATCTTGCATTGATATGTGTGATGTTACTCATACTAGTAGTAACTAGCTACGTTACTACATGCCTCTCTTTCTTCATTTATTGCTTGCCACATCATCTATTTTATCTAGATATGTGTGATGTTACTACCTATATTACTCTCATTGTAAGACGAGTCACAATGGTGAGTAACTTAGACTAGTAACATCACATTTTACTAGACTATATTAGTACCTCCATAGTGGATAGTAACATATGTGTGTTGTAATGTTATGGTTCATTTATTAGCCTATAAACTCATATTGTGTTGGTATGTGTGATGTTACAGTAACTAGCTAAGTTACCACCATCACCTCTCTCATCATTGAATATGTGCCACATAAGCAAAATTATCTTAAAAAGCGTGATGTTACTAGTGATGTTATGCTAGTCATAGTGGGGAGTAACTTAGACTAGTAACATGCATATGTTACTAGTCTATATTACTATCTTCATAGTGGAGAGTAACATATACTCCCTCTGTTCCTAAATATAGGGTATATAGTTTTTGGCACGGAAATTAAAGAACACACGTGGAGTGAAAATTTCACAAGTTTTGGGTGAGGTTACACCTGACTAATTGACATGAGAAAATAGAGAAGCTTGCCTAATGTAAGTAAATGTAATCAAATCTCTAAAAAAAATATCCAAATGAGTGGTGCAACGCAAGACACCTTATATTTTAGATTTTTTTCCCAAAAATCTATACTCCTTATATCAAAGAACGAAGGGAGTATGTGGTATCATGCAAGACATCATTTATTAAGATGTAGACTCATTTTGTCTTGAGATGCGTTATTTTACGGTAACACATTATGTTACTCCAAACACCTCTCTCCTCATTAAGTACATGCCACATAAGCAAATTTTTCTTGGGATGTACTCCCTCCGTTTCTAAATATTTGTCTTTCTAGATATTTCAACAAGTGACTACATACGGAACAAAATAAGTAAATCTACACTCTAAAATATGTCTACATACATCCGTATGTGGTAGTCCATATGAAATGTCTAGAAAGACAAATACTTAGAAACGGAGAGAGTATTACGTTACTTGCTAAGTTACTTCCACTGTGACCAGCCTTACTCACACTGTGGCGCCAGCCTAAGTAGTCTTACGTATCGAAGCTCGAGGTCGCGAGTACGAATCCCAGTGGCGTGGTATTTTTGGCGGTCTTTTTTTCGCGTTTCGCGTTGCGCCTTGCGCGGTCGTGGGCCGGCCCATCCAGCGGCTGCTGCGGGCGCCCGTTCCCTTGCGCGGCGCTGAAGGCGCGCAATAGGAAGCTCCCAAATCCATGGCCCAACTACTCTAACCCTCGGCTTGTGGCCCAGCCGTCCGTGCTGTGGCCCCCGATCCATGTCTCCGCCTCCGTTCCTCGGCTTCTCGTGCTTTCCGTTTTGCCCAGTTTGCTGCCCAAGAAGCCTGACGCTGAGAGCAGTTCGTCCATAAATAAGTTCTCCAGAAACCCCGAAACCCCGCGACCACCGCCTCGCCGCTTCCCCGACCGAGTGCGCTGACCGACGACGCCTCCGCTACCGCCTCTCACCCCTCGCCGCGCGCGACCGACGCCCACAGCGTTACGATGGTGACAGACGCGGCCGCGATGGCGGTCGTGAAGGCCGCGCGCCCCGTCTTCCGCGGCGCCCACGACAGCGTGGCGTTCGCCGCAAACGCCGCGTTCCTCGCCGCGGGGTACTCGCTCTGCGCCGTCGGCCCTGCCGCGCTCACCGACCCCCTTCCCGCAGGTGCGTTCCGCTTTACGCCCTTAGCCCTAGCCCCTAGGGTTACTTATATGATTTAAGTGTGACCGTACTATCGCCTACTTGTTAGGGTTGAGTTCCCGGGTGGATGGATGTAGAACTATAATTCGTTTATATTCAGGTGTTAATGGTGCAAGGTCCTGAACCAGTAGCAGTTTGTGCTGCTTCAGGCGTAATTGGCTGACTTGGGAAATTTGTCCCTGAGTCAATCAAAATGTTAACAGCTTAATTGTTTCTGTAAATTCACTCGGATCCTTTCAGTCCCTTCCCTAGATCTATGGTCTATGGTTTGATCTTCTCTGGTAGTAATATAACACTTTGGAATTCTGAATCAGCTTACCGCTTCTTGTACTGTTGTTTGCGTTTATATGTTCTGATCTAAAGTTAGCAGTTCAATCCATCCAGTTGAGTGAAATTCCTATTTCAGAGTTAGTATTTGCATGTGTGACTGAACCTTGTAAACACAATATTCTTATCTGCTTTAGTGAGAGGGGTCGGCCCCTTTATATTGTAGACAAGACTTGACCTACAAGCCGGTTAATCTATTCAAACTCTAATAAGATCTCTAAACGGACATAACCCTAATTACTGAAAAGTAGATAAAAGTAAACAGCAATATTCGTCTTTTCTAGCAAAGTTGCTTAATCATTAGGACTCTAATTAAGGGAGAAGACTCCATGCTTGATAGGCTGGCCAACTTAACATTATTGACTTACCAAAGAAACATGATTTTATCTGGTAAGCCAATAAGGCACGGTGAAGTTGAGTCGGTATTCAAGGAAAACCGGTGGGAAAAAAAATCAATAAAACCGAGGTGGAATGGGGAGAGAGGTAGGTAGGGTGAGGTGAGGGGAGTTGGACGAAAAGATGACGTAAGACAGAGATAAGTATTTTTTTAAGTAGGAGAGATAAAATTAGGATTGTTTTCTAGTCAAACTTATCTTAATAGGCAGGAATAGACATCTAAATTTGGAAACTTAGCTTTAAGCTAAATAGTTGTTGCCAGTCGTGGGGAGCTGGAATATTCCAGTCATTAAAAGAATGCAACACGTGGCTTCTTATTCCTGCTTGTATTGTGGAACTAATTTACCAGTCATTCTGGCTGGAATATACCAAGTGTAAGTTCCAGTGGGAGATTAAAGTCTGTAATTGGTTCACTCATGGGAATTTAGTTAGATTTTGTTGTGAGGTGAAAGAGGAAAGTGACTCCTGTGCAGACTGCAGAGTTCTGACTTGTATTGTAATTGCCAGCCTTTCATTATATAACTAATGTTTTTATTTTGCTTAATTCTAGTTGACGAGGAGGTGGGAATTGATGGGTGGAACACTATGGACAATTGCTATGCCTTTCTGTACTCCAAGGAGGAGGGGGGCAAGAAGAAGCGCATTTTAGTGAAATGTCTAGTGATTGATGACTTCCTTGCTATTGATGCGCTGGATCTTGAGGCACAACACAAGGAACCCTGCAATGTCCAGATAAAGTATGTTCCAGTCTTACTTGTTATTATTATTTAGACATTCTTAGGTTCCATGTGATTTGCTTATTGTTATAACATTACTAGAACACAATGGACACTAGCAGCATTAGACTATGCCAGAGCAATGTAATAACTTACTGGAACACATGTTACTTGCTTCATGAAATATGATTCGTGATCTAAGACATGTATGTTATGTGCTAATCTTCACTCCAATTAATATTTCAGTTGGTAGTGATGATTTGTTCACCTTCCCACTATTTGGTTACTAAGTGGGGCTAAATTGTAAATTTGCTTTGCTACTATACGTATTTCAGTTTGTGGTGATGGCCCATTTACTCTGTCACCATCCTTTCCACCTGGACTAACTAAAATATTTGGTAAAATAATAACATGAATTGTAAGCCATGCCATTTTAACTCAACGCCTGTTTCCATGTTCTTTTTTTACGCGTGTGGAGATTTTTTTATATGTAAGATTACTCCGATGGTTTTTTGTGCTTTGTTGTATGCACATGAACAGTGGTAGTCAGTACGAAACACATTCTTTTGTTAAGTAGCTTCACTTGTATTAACTAGCATTATAGAAATGATGTTGCTATAAACTGAACAGTATAAATGATGTAACAAGTAAGGACGAGCTGGACTTGCAGGGTCCGTTTATGATTTCTGCTAACATGTTAGTGTGCTATAAATACCTTAGTGTAGAAATGTATTTTGTTCAATTGAGTATGATTTTCTGCACAAGCTATGGATATGTATCCACGGTTTGATACAAGGTGCAGTAAGTAATATTGCATCCATTTCTAATTTCTTTGTTAAGCAAGACCCAGTACAGCCAACAGGACAATTCTTTCGTGTTTTAGTTTATCATTATGTAAAATATTTTGGGTGGCTGCTCTGTTGGCTGGCCTTCTGTTGAATAGTTCTGCTCAAATGTGGATCTTCCAGTTTATAGTCGTGAGTTTTTGACTCTGGTTCCTCGTATATAGTGTGAAGGATTTCTTCTCTGAAGAACAGCCGAAGAATTATAAGGATATGTACAAGAATTTTCCGGGCTTCATTAACACCCTTAACTCAAGCTTATTAGTTGAATTGGATGGTAAGGCTGCTGCTGCTGCTGCTGCCCAGAAGCCTGATGTTGAGAGCAGTTCATCAATAAACAGGTAGTTCTGTTTATCTTCTTGCGAACAGAAAATCTAGTATATCGCCCTCTGTAAATACTTCCATGTTGCATTTTTTTGCTTTGTACGAATGAAACAATATCATTGTTTCGGAAATTTGGGCTTTTTTGGTTATGTTCTGATGGTTTTCCTCCTTTGCCTAGAATTTTACTTTCAAAGCTTTTCTGTTGTAGCTGACTCCATTTGCTAGTAATTCTCTAACATGTGGCACTTCTCCTTCCAGTTCTGAAAATGTTCTGCGGGATACAAGGACTACTGAACCTGCTGGGTATGAGAACCATCATAGGATATCTTGGTCCAGTATCCAGCTACAACAGAAAAGCTTTGAAATACTTTTTTTGTGTATGTAGGGTTCTAGGGAATTAGATGAGAACCTGCTGGGTATCCAGCTACAACAGAAAACCCAATTTCTAGAACCCTACATTTCCTCTTCTTCTTTTGTGTGTCACTCCTTTATTACTTTTTTTGTACTCTGTCGTTATTTTTATTGTGTCCTGTCCAATATAATTAGAATCTAAATGTATTTGGGTTTCTAGAAATAGTAGGATATCATGACAGAAAAGAGAAGACACAGTGCGCTAAGGCTTAGCCACTAGTTAGTCTTTTCTAGTTTTTTGCTGCCTTCTTTCAAGCCTACACCGCCTCAATCACAAGCTGAATGTCTTGGTCCATACCTTCGGTCTTGATATCATCTGGCCTTGTTCAATTTTGATGAGCATGCACGTCCTTGCACATATTCTATTGCCATCTAATTTTAGTACAACTTCATAATTTTAGTACTACAGCCTATTGATATGGTTAATCTATACTGTCTTGATTAATGCAAATTCTCTTGATGTATGTTGGAAGTAAACAAAAGAATATCCGTGGAGTCATTACTGATGTTACTTTGGATATAACATATGTTACTGATAGCATTTGTGGCATATATAATATATAATGTATCTTTACACTCATTTATGAATCACGTTGATAAAGTACAAGAATGAATATATATATATATATATATATATATATATATATACACACACATATATATTCTCCCAAAAATTTGATTAAGATGACAGTGAACTCATGTCCATATGTACCCCCTTGTGAGTTTATAGATTCCGACATTCTCGAATTTCTCAAAAACATTATGGACTACAAAATTTTAGTTTAGGCATATATACAAAATCTCAATAGAAATTATGATCATATTTGTTCTTTATACATAAAAAAAATATAAGAGAATTTTGCTTCGTTTCACCCCCCAAGGAAAGTTTACGGATTTCGATGCAGATTAGAAGGGGGGGAGTACCGAAGCAAAACTCATAACGTCTTTTTGTTGTATAACTTATACTCCTGTCATTTTGCTACATCATGCATATGATTTTTTTTGAAACATGTGCCTGAATTACCATTTTATAGTACTATGAATTTCCTGAGAATTTTTCTGAATTTACAAGTGCACAAACTAGTGAAGGAGTTCATGTGAACTTATGTTTGGTTTTACCAAAATTTGCACTCCCTAGCGCTCTTGTAGGATAAATAGGCTATTAGTGAATCGGTTATAGGATATTGATAACGGGGCTAATATTTCCTTTTATGTATTGTGGTACAGCCTGATATATCCTCCAGTAGCTCCGTTTGGTCATGATGACACCTTCCGTGCTCCTGGTGCAGGCTTCTACCCTCACAGGCCTGTCTCCTACCATCATGTACGTGTAAAAACATCGACAGATCAGTACTTCCACACATAATTAACCATGTGTCTTATTGTTCGCAGTGGTGGGCCGGGTGGTAGTATGCACGTTGGTAATATGTTGTCAACTGAATACCTATTGAATCTCTTTACATTTGTACCTCTGTACTGTCTCTAACTTACAACCTATTTGATTACTACAGGCCCAAATGATCCACGCTTCTTTCCTTCAAATCCTTTTCCCGCTCCTTTTGGTGGTCCTGGGTATGTTCAGTTCTCCTATTTAATTGAAGTATTTGTTTTGTCATCTCTGCTGCTGTCGTAAACGGAATCAATATTTCATAACAGGAGTGTTCCACCTGGCGGCCGTTACGATCCAATCGGCCCGCCAGATGTTCCAGGATTTGAACCATCTCGCTTTGTGAGGTAAGTTGGTTATTCTTAACATGTTTGATAGACCCACTTTATGCTTGGCAACTGGCAAGGCTCAAGATGGCCTATTATTGTACTTTATTTATAACGCTTTAGAAAGGTCTTCTATCTCAAGGAAGAAACAAACCATTCTTATAGTTCATTTTTTGTCGTGCTAACTTGCATCCAGTGCAACATTCAGTATAATACATATGTCAATACGTCATGGAAGTCATAGTAGTATAATTGAAGGTGATTATTTCTACTTGATGAACAGCTGATGCCAACCTCCTCATTTGCTGTTCACGCAGGCGTCCGAGGCATCCAGGTGGAAGCACTCACCCAGACCTCGAGTTCTTCCAGCAAGGCCCAGACTTCTGAGACTCGGCTTCATGCCCACCTGCACCTGCACCCTGCGCTGAATGACTTTGCTTTGTTGCTGTGCGCTCATGAACTTTGTTTCAGTAGACCCTGCTTGAGTAGTTGGGAACATGAATGTAAAACTTTTGTATTCACCTTCTAGACAGTGCTTTGTGACGGTTGACTGTACAATTGTATATAGACCTGTCTTCGTATCCCTCTGTGCTTCTTACCTATGTACTCCCTCCGTCCTGAAAAACACGTCGCAGGTGTAGTTCATTGCCAGTTTTATAAAAAAAGCCCTCGTAGTTTCAAAACAATCACAAACAAGCCCTTCCACCCCGTCTTCTTCCTCCGCCGTCGCCCGTGCGTCTGCAGGGGGCGGCGGCGCCGCCAAGCTGCGCGATTTGCAGCCCACCAGGAAGTGTTCCGCCTCCGTCGCCACGTACCTTCAACGCAGCTGCCGTCGCCAAGTACTTACTCCGCCACCGCCGCGTCGCCAAGTACTTACTCCGCCACCGCCGCGATCCCATCCCGCAGCGATTACCTGCGAGCGTCGCTGGAATTTCAACCACGATCCGGTGGAGCAGGAGCTCCCTCTCATCGTCCTCGAGCTCCCGCGAGTCCTCCTCGTGCTCCTGCAGTCCACCTTGAGCTGCCTCCCGTGCGCCACCGCGACCCACCTACGGGCATCGTCGGAGCCGGCCTCCACGATCCGGTGGACAGGAGCTCGCGCGCGTCCTCCGTGGTCTCCCACGTGTCGCCGTGGTGCTCCTTCTCTGCCTGCGTGCCCGCCGGTGGTGCTAGCCCGTGCTGCTGCATCTTGTTTCTCCTCTGTTTCTCCCCTGCCACCGGTGGAGCTAACCCGTGCTGCTGCTGCTCCTCTTCCCGTGTTGATGCTACTGCTCTGCCTGTGCTTCTGTTGCTGATCCGTGCCGTGTTGCTGTTGTTGCTGTTGACTCCCGCCGTGACTGCTGCTGCTGGTGCTATTTGCACTCTGAAGAAGGTACTCCATCAGAGTACTGCTACCTGACAATTTGTGAAATTGATTTACTGTTAACTAAAAGCTTTCAATTAATAGCAAGGCCTCGAGTAAATTTAAGCAATTGCCTTGTTTGCAAATACTCCAATGATGATCAAATGAAGTGTTTGTTTCCTTTGTGCATGGTTCTTTCCAAAATGTGGGAAAAACTAACGGAAAAAAGCATGATCAAACATTTACCATGGTTCTTTCCAAAATGATGATAAATTGAAGTGTTTGTTTCCTTTGGGAGTAATTGTTTCAGACATATTAAAACGTTAAGACTGCTGACTGTTGCTCCTTCCCAAATTGTGGGAAAAACTAACTGAAAAAGGAGAATATGGACAAGTTTCTGAAAACACTTCTCTGGATGAGCATACCTATAGTTAGGAAACAAACACTTCAATTCTAGCATAAACTTCAGATCTCACTGCTTCAGAAATGATTTCAGAGCCACAATGTACTCCATGCCAAAGTATTTCCTGCGGAGAAAAAACAAAAATAAACAAACATAAATTACTTAATGAAAGCTTGGGTATAAAGTGGAGTACATATAAATTCAGTTATTTGAATCATTCAAATTCAAATGCATGCATGTTGGTTACACAAATGCATGTTGTATGCCTTGTCTAATCCTTGTATATAAACTCCTTGTTGGAACTTATTTGGATTAATTTGAATTAATCAGAATAATCTGAAAATTTTGGTCACTGCAGGGCCACTACACTACTATACATGGCCACTACACCGCTCCATGTCAGTACTGTTCAGAAACAAACTTGGCTGAAAATTCAGTCATTCTAAAATTTTCTTCAGTCAGTTTACTCCTAAAATTCAGTAAACAACTACTCTGCATACATGCTGGAGATCAACATCAACAGCTACTCTGCATATTTTCCAATATGTTTCAAAGATATGCACACTACTGTACTTGGCGGAGTATGTCTAACATTTGCAGCTACACTCATTTATAAGAAGAATGCATTTTTTTCTTCTTTTTCAGTTTATTTCCATTATATACCCAGTCACCTAGGCAATACCAAAATGATAGGCAACAGCTAATTTGGTTAGTTGAATTTGTTTCTGATAAGAATAAACCTAAAGGACAGGAAACTTCACTGGAACTAAAACTAAATTTGTGATGCACACAACAAACAGAACTTTTTTGCATCTAAGAAAACCTCATGGATTGTCCTAAATACTCCGTGTCAATAATTGGTTTTATTTAGTTAAGAGGTCCATTTCATGCTATCAAGGACACTTCCAGTTTTTCTTAGTTTCATCAAAGGTTCATCAATACAGATGCTAAAATCTAGCATATCTCATGGAATGGATCAGCTTAAAGCCTAAAATAAGAAGTCTAGATAGGAACACTTAAAGACCATCTCCAGAATAGTCACACAATAATTTGCAAGAAATAATACTTTCTATACTTTACTAAATAAAATGACTTACTCCAAAGATAGGTTATTGCTACTGTCAAAATTTGTTTCAAACAGTTTTCTGTCAACTTGTGAGCAGGAAAATGGCTTCAGAAAATTCAGTTAACTGAGACTACAGTGAATATTCAGTTTTCTATCAATTTAAATGGATCCATCCAATATCTGTAGTCCAAGTTTAAATGGGCTGCAGTCATGTCCAAGTTTAACTGAATATGTGCGTGCACGTCTACACTGTTCTGCTCTGCATTCATCCAACGACATTACCGATGTTGACTTGACGCCTAACCAAAACGATTTTGCCATCTCCCATCTGTATCCAGCTCCACAGATAGATGGAGATAGCCCCTCCTTGATATCGACCCATGTTGGGAATGACCTCTCACGTTCTATTCTTCAACAAATATCACCGGCCGGCAATAACCAGCTTACACACATTGCAGAAGATAGATTTTCCTTTTTTACTGTTATTATTAAAGATCACCTATGCTCTCTCTCTCTCAGTTCATCTATTATCTAAAACTGCATGCACTAACAAGACAGACATCTAGTATCTGAAACTCCAAAGAAACAAGAAATCTTTGAGGATTGATGGAGTCAAGCAAAACAGCAAGTACAAAAGCCTTTGCAAAATACACTATCCTTACAAACATAATTCCCTTCCTGACAAGAAGCATTTAAAAATTGTAGAAAGAGACGTGTTAACTTACCCTAAGCAAAAGTATAACCATACTCTAAACTCAAGCACTGTCAAAATTAGAGAAGACATGGCTGTTCCAAAACCACGCCCACCAAGAAAAACTGTATCTGCTTCCTGCCCAGAAGCAGTTTGTAGAGTACTGTCAAAATTCAGAATGGTGACTGATTTTTTCAGTAAAGTTCATATGGGAAGGTAATAAATCAGTTTTGATTCTATTGACAGAGTACATTGAACTCTGTCAACAACAAAATTTAGACATCCAGTTTTGTCATAAATAAGAACTCTGCCTAGACATGAATAAGAACTCTGTCTAGCATGGCCATTGACATGTTGATGGCACTTTCTTTGACAACTGAATTTTGACGGTAGTAAAAATGAAAAATTCAGACTTTACCCAATGCAGACTTGCAGAGCACTTGTGCACGAGTCCGATGAGCATGAGGAGGAGCCGTCGTCATCGATGGGCTAGACCTGCAGAGCCACAATATAATCCATGATTCAGTACTGCGCAACAATGAGCAAATCTTATTGAACTTTGAGACAGTACTAATCTCAGAGTCAGAGTTCATGGATGAATTTTGAGACAGTACAAATCTTACTAAAATGTTGGATTTGGGTCGCCTATGTGTACAACTCCGTCAGTAAAAATCATCAGGACAAAGAAGGAAGGAAGATAACAGAATAGAGCATGCCACGGGAGGGGAGGGGAGGGAGGAGGGCGGACCGGAAGAGGGAAGAGCGGCTGGTGCTGCCGGACTTGTGGACGAGCCCGTTGGAGCGGGAGCTGCTGGGCGACAAGGACAAGCTCCTCCTCGGCCACAATCCGGTCCCCAAGAAGAGGGGGGAGGGAGCGTGCTGCGGCGTAGCTCCGACCGGCGGCTTTGGGTTGGGCGGGAACGGCTGCTCCAGGGAGGGAGTCGCGGCTGAGTGAGAGGGGATGGTCCGGGAAGGCAGGAGGCGTCGCGGAGAGCAGATCGACAACGGGAAGGGACAGCTCCTGCTGGCCAAGCTCGGGGAAGGCCGGCCGCCGCCGTCGGAGAGCAGATCGAGAAAAAAAATCGAGCCTTCTCCTTCCCGTGGTTCACCATGGGGAACGAGCAAGGGAACAAGGAGAGGGAAGCAACGCGGTGGAGGTGTGGGGCGAGGCAGCTCCGGCGACGCGCAGGGGAGCCGAGCAGGGGAGCTCCAGCGCGGGGGGAGCCGAGAGGGAGGGCTCCGACGCACAGGGGAGACGAGTGAGGCTGCGAGGGAGACGACCAGGGACCGCGGGTTGTGTCGGGAATTCGCAGAGGGGGTTTTTGTAAAAATGTCACTGCGACATGTTTTTCGGGACGGAGGGAGTATTGTTTTTTCTTTTCACCTAAACTATTGGTGGAGTCCCAACATCTGCAATGTTTTTATCTACGGGCGCTCCAAGCGATCCTCCAAATCTTCTTGTCATGTACTCCCTCCGTAAACTAATATAAGAGCATCTAGATTACTATTTTAGTGATCTAAACACTCTTATATTAGTTTACAGAGGGAGTATATATATTCAACTTGTAAGCATTTTATTACTATGCTGCCTCTACAATAGTTTGCAAAAACGTCTTAAATTATGGGATGGAGGGAGTATTTCATAACCGTTTATGCTCTATTTTACGGGGACTGTTACATGTCGACATTTTTTTTAAAGATACGCCGCCTTGTGAGCCGTCAGGCATGACACAATCTAGTGGCCAAATGCTTTTACTTTGCAACAAATATCTTGTTATAGAAATATTTACAATAGAGGTCGTGTTATAGAATACTCCTTCTGTAAACTAATATAAGAATGTTTAGATTATTATAGAGTAGTAATCTAAACGCTTTTATATTAGTTTACGAAGGGAGTATATTTTTGCAATATAGGTTGTGTTGTGAGATTTTTTTGCAACATAGGTTGTGTTGCAATAAAAGAAATTCTAGCTTCATTTCTTTTGCGGAAAAATTTGCAGTTGAAATGATGTGCAGAAACATCGCCGCCATTGCGTGTGCTATGCAGCAACGCCATCGCTCCCGCTGTTGCAGAGTCATGCCTCGCTTGAAAGTGACTAGTGGTTGGGGCGCCATCTGGTGGCGCCGCATGAGAGGGAGCTGAGCGGTGCCAGGTGGGCTGCGCCCCTTTCACTTTCTTCTCTGTATTTTTTTCTCAAATCAATGGACTTAATTTTGAATCTGGACTTTACAACACCCGGATTTATTAAATGTAGGCCTAAAATTTTGATTCTGTAATTGAGTTTAAGAACTACAAATCACAAAGCCAAACTGTCAGAGGGCTCAAATCTTCTCAATCTTTACCCACACTTGCTAGCACGTAAACATGAAGGCCACACTGATGGACTTGCCGGTGACAACGGCATCGACGACTGCCACCTTTGCTTGCTCTCCACCACGTCCTCCATTTCATAAGCGTATAACCCTCCAAGTCCAATCCCACCCCTCCTTCCCCTAGTTCGTGGCGTGATGTTGTCAAATTGAGATTGTTTCATTTGGTCCCTTAACCTATCTGTCAGTTTCTCTTCTTTTGCCTGGACATAGTAGATCATTGACCTGTGAGTGCAATCATAAATGGCCACAACTATCCACAAACAGCAATAGATACCCCCCCCCCCCCCCCCCGCCCCCGCGCGGCAAAAAAGCAATAGTACCATTTTCAAAGAAGAGAATGCTTATATTCAATAAAGGAAGAATATGACCATCATGTGAGTGTAAACATTAGGACAAATTATCATGTGAGAGTATACATATTTGCATTGGGAAGATGTTCTGCATGATAGTACCTAACGATCTACCACTAAACCAGTATATGTAACCATATGAGTTATACAAGTTCAAGCAGAATAGCCAAACAGAAAAGATCAGCGAGAGAATTCCCTCCATAACAAAGTGATGAAATGCATACCAATGGCCAGGTATAAAAGCTTTCGAGGGTGAACCATGAGAAAGATCATACCTATGTAATCAAACATGTACAGCAAATGATGCCGTCGAGGGCTGTGGCAGTAGAAGAGAGAACCACAGTCAACGTAGAATTTGATATTGATAAAGTCGAAATGTTCCTATTAGGAGGAAATAAAATGCTTCTAGTAAGACTGTCGATAAAGTAGCATTGTGTAACCCGCAAACTGCAGGGCCTCCTAACTAAAATAAAATTGAATATTCTTCGGAGATTCACTTGTCCAGACATTAATTTGCAGTGTAGTTTGACAGAAAGCAAAAGACTCGGATATAATCATAGAACCGCAACATAAAGTTTGAATAGTTGAACTACAACATCCTCTTGACAATTTTTATTTCTTTTTAGTTGCAACTATCATAGGTAATAGAAAACGAATAATGAACGGATGTACTTTTATATAGGATTAAAATATGGAGAGAAAATAAATACATATGGTTTGATAAAATATATGAACACTTAGGAAGAAAATATAGTTGGCTCACACCTTAGAAAGTTGTCCCTAAAATTACAAGATAGCAGACCATGAAGGTTAGCAAGCCAATATAAATGTATGATTGGTTACAAAGCATGGAGCTGCCTTAGCATGGACGAGTTCTTGTTGCTGCCTAGCATAGAGCAACCATGATAGTGCACTAACAAATGCCATACAAATTCATTTCATGGCAGGAAATTGCAGATGCTAGGCTATATGAAACACACACTTACTTAACAATAACTACGATCAAAATTATAGAAGGAACATATCAATAAGATGTTTTTAGAACTACAACATTCTGATTGCCATATCTTTCATAGAAAGGTACATGTCTATCCACCTCATCTTCATTTGAATAAAGCATCCAAATATAAAAATGATACAGAACTATAAATAAGAAGGGGCTAGTGAACATGAAAAGAGGAAACTTATCCATACCACGTCTTTTTAAACCAACGGATCCCTCATCGAGTCATATTTTCTACATCCTACAAATTCTTTAAAGAATAGTACACCATGGCAATAGTAATGAAATTCCTAGAGTTAAACCTATCAAGTTTGGCAGATACATACTTGAATTTGTACCTTTGTTCCTTCCATCTTCTGTCAGTGCAGATTGTGATGCAGAGATCGCAGACCTTTAGCTTGTACTGCAGTTTTATAGAAACTCAGTGCAAGCTACATTCTCCAGCAACAATTATAGATTTGCGTAACAATTTTTTAGCTATATAGAATCATGTAACTGAAATAGTAGTACAGAGCTACAGTGTCATGCTTCCTATTGGCTCTTACATATTAATTGGATTACTATGTAATCATGTTACTGAAACAGTACATAAGCACATGCAGTTTGCATGCCAAGTTTTCTCTAAGAATAAATTTAGGTATATGACACAATAAAATAATAGTAATTGTTCAACAGAAACTGCTACTACCACTTTGATTCCTATGGCGAGTTGAAAATAAGAATAAATTGGATTACTATGTAATCATGTTACTGAAACAATAAGAGTAGTGATAGTTCAACAGAAACTACAAGCAAAAGGCTGGGAACAAACCTGAATCCTTAGATCTATAATTAAAATCTCCACAACTGAAAATAAAAAAGGGGACCAATAGAACAAAACATGGAAACTGAAAAGTAGTTCTTATTTAAACAACCCTTTCCCTCTCACGGTCAAGGGGAATCAATGATACGAGGATGGGGACTGGAACGTGTGGAACCTCCCTTTTATCTGAGAGTTAAAATTAGCCCTACAAAATTTTGTTTGCATTTTAAAAGCCAAGTTAACTATTCAATCACACAGAGGTTGTCCTTTCACTGTTGGTCATGTTCAGGAGCAATTGTATGAAGCAGAAATTCGAGATTAGTTGATATCACAATGTCATCTTGTTGTCAAGAATATGCATATGAAAAAGAGTACAGTGAAAACAATGATTTATCAGAGTAGTTGTGTGCGGTCATTCTAGAAAGTGCACTTGTGGAGAAACTAATCATGCACAACCGAAATAATACCAATCAACAAATTAACCATCAAGAAATATATAGAGAAAAATGGAGATATTATACCCATTCTATACCAGCTGCATGACCTCCTCTGCATCAGAACACAACAGCGATGGCAGGTAGACCAATGCTGCAGCGTTGTCCTAACTCTCCACACTGCTCGATCCTCCAGTTCGCCTATTGTCAACCATTGCATTCCCTCCTCCAAACAGTTTTCCCCCCTTCATTTTATTTTCGTCATGAGACTAAAGACATGCCATCATCTTTATTCCACATAATATCAACAAAAAAATATTCAGTTAGCACAAACATGATGCAAGGCAAGAGTTCAACAGAATATAATCGCAAAACATAAAAACTCCTTTTTACATAAATTGAATAGGGCCAGCTTGCAGATCCAAAATTCACATCACTCGACTCAAAGCATGCATGACAAGGGGATATCAAGGGATGGAGAACCGAATACTCATATGTTTTTACTGGATTATCTCTGTACTGCCTATTTAGTTGATGGATATTGTCCTTGTTGGTCAGGTCTGAACTTTTTAAGAAGAAAGCATGCATAGTTCTTTCAGCAAGTACACATATATGCATCCTGAAACAATAGATAGAAGAGGGGATGTTGTCTGTGCATCCATACATGTGTCGCACCATCTTACTCCATGTCTAAATTAGCAAGATCATAAGAATGGGGGGTTGAGCTACCGTACAACTCACCTTAAAACTCGGCGAGAGAGGACTACCTCGCAGGGAAGAGGGCCTAGATGGGAAGGGAGCGGATAAAACTGGACGCGCTCGGGGAGGGAGGATGCAGAGGAGGCCACCGTAGTTTGTGTCGACGCAGCTCCCCGCGGCCGTGCCGCTGCAGCCGCTATTCTGCCGCACAAGCGTCCCAAGGACCGTCCGGAGCAAATCCCATTGTCCTGCTCCCACAGCACGTCGCCAACAACCTATTCGAATCGGATCCGCGCGACACCGACCGGCCAACCCAGCAACACGCCACCGCTTGTCCACCAAGCTCCGACGCCACCATGACCGGATCCAACCTCCCACCCGTCTTCCTCCGCCTCGATGTCTCCCACGTGGCTCTCAAAGCGCCGCCGCCGTGCTCATCGACGAGAGCCGCCGACACCGAAACGACGAGCCGAGAGGAAAGAAGGGGAGAGAGGATGGGGCGGTGCGCGTGAATCTGGGATATTTGTCTTGCTTCGAAGGGAAGGAAAGGGTCCATCGCTGCCTTTAACCCGGGAAGGTGTTATCTGCCGTAACTCTCTCTCGTCAATACAGTAACAGGGACACGTGGACTGCGCGGTTAGTCGCCCTTACCGCACACGTTAATGCTTTTAATTTGAGGCGAGTGCGCGCTGACGGTTCAGTGTTAGAACCTCGCCCTGCTACAATACCTTTTGAAATCCCTTGCAGCCGCGATCTTTGTAGCCACGATTTGCAACATGGATGCGCCGCAGCCTGCTCCCGTACAACCAGGGCAACTAGTTCGGCAGTTCAGATGAGGCCGGGTGATGTGAGGAAGGAGTGATGCCGATGGTACTAGAAAGGAAAGGGATACGACTTGTGGATGTGCAACGAGGAGATAGGATTGAAAAGGACAAGCGGTTTTGATGGGACTTGTGAGGACAAGCGTCGTTTGCTCGAGGAAGTCCGATGTTTTAACTGTTTATCCGCCGGCTGATCGCTATCATCTCCCCTATTTTATTTGCAAGAATTGTATTTTTCATGTCCACGTACTTAAATTGTTAACATTGGGATGCTGCTAGTTAGAGGAAGAGAGGGAGGGAGAGAGTGAGGGGGAGAGAGAGCAATAGGGTGCATAGCGGCGTCCTGCATGCATGCAAGAGAGAGAGAGAAAGAGAGAGAGAGAGCAGCAATAGGGATGCAGAGCGGGGTCCCGCAAAGGCGCCCTAGAGTGTTGAATTAGCGCAAAAAATAACCTAACACACCATAGCTTAGCTAGAACTAAGGGCATCTTCAACGTCGACCCATATATTTCCTCCCGCATCCGTCCGCGGACGCGGTGGGACTAGTCCGCAGACACGGATGCGGAAGGCGACCATCCTACGTGACATGCATATATTTCAACTACTTTATGAACCAATCGGACGAAATTCGTGCAAACACATTGGACTTTATACAGACCAGACGACATTCATGCAAACACAACGGGTTTTCATTAGATTTCGAACATTTAAAACAAAAAAGAACCGTTCCGACCCGACCCTAAACCTATCATACTGTAGCGTCCGGCGCCCAAGTCCTTGTCGTCCTCCATCCGCCATCTTCATGAGCACCGACGATAAGACCAATGAAGTGAAGCTGCGGTCTCGACGAGAAAGAGTAGAGCAGGGGAGACACACTGACCCACATGGGACACAACGCCCTGCCGCCTCCCGTGCCCTACTCATTCTCGGAGCAGTCTGCGCCTTGTCTGTCGTCGGTGGACGTGAGATCCATGATAGAAATGATGGTGCCCGCTCTGTCGTCGTCCCATCAGGCTGCCTGATAGTTCGGCGGCGGCGCGTAGGAGGCGCAGCTGGCGACCTGGCTTGTTCTCGTCCGCGATCACCTTCAGCCGCGCCTCCGTGGTGGCCGCTTCCTGGCGAGCAGCGGCTTGAGTGCAGATGGCCTCATAGATCGCACGCTGCTTCGCGACGAAGTTAGGGTTCGCCGTAGCCGTGGTTGCCACGGCCTCCTTGCTCGCGCGCTCGCCGTTGATCTGGCGCTCCACCAGCCGGTGCTGCTATAACCAAAAGAGTTGCTGCTATAACCAAAAGAGTAGAAGGTAACAACACAAGGCATTGCAAAACATTTGGAAAAAAGAAAACCAGAAAGTAACTGTAACAATGTACTATGCTATAAACAAAAACCGAAAAATTGTGTCCAAACAGAGTAGATTCTTCTCATCCAATGTATAGTATTTTGCTCATGGATATCGATCGATCCTCCCATGTACAACACCTAGCTTCTATCTGCCGACACACAAACAGATTAAATAAAATACATTTTCATCATGGGTCGTTGTAAGCGGGAAGCAGATCCTCAACGCAAGGTGTATAGATGAATGACCCGAGGGTAGGCGCGGCGAGAGATCGATGGCGTAGTCCGCTATTTGGATAAAGTGAGCCCAAGTAATGCAATTTGGAGGCACCTAAGTAGTAAGCAAACCCGCTATAATGGCTGCCCAGGAAAACAATTTCCCTGTCAGGGTGATAGCCCAAAAAATCCATTCCATAGTAGCAATTTTTATAACCCTCATTACCGTTGATCCCTTCTTCTCCTGCATCAGTGACGCTGTCATCACTAGAGTCCCATCCATTGTCCCCTTTGTCACTTGATTCTTCCATACAGGGATCCAATGTCCAAGACTTGCCAATCTTATCTCCTATAAGGTGTCCGTTATAGTGTCGCTGAAAATCATGCTCGAGGTCATTTTGATGCCTTAGCGCCCACTCTATGGTTTGACATGTCTCTGATGCCTCTTGTAATACCCATACCGAAATTTGGTACCCGTTGACAGCGGTGTAGTAGATCCTCTGCTTTGATTTTCCAAAATACCCATTGGATTTCTGGTGCGTGTCATTATGCGATACCGGTGCCCCCAAAAGATTATCGAATGTTGGGGTTTTGATCACTGCATACTTTCGATCTTGCAATGACAGCCTAAATAATATTAGAGATAGAGGCATTCGGTAAGCAGCAGTTAAGTGAAACACATAAGCTAAAGACATGAGTAAACAAGTTTTTACTAGATAACAAGGATGATACCTCACGATGAAGTCAACATAGCAATGGAGATAGAATGCTCCCCGCCAGTACACAGCATTACGTCGAAGGGCCCTCGGTCCATGCCGCGCATGTGGGTCCGACCACACGTCTGCCACTGTCACTGCCACGTCGCCTTGTCGAATGAAGTGCCTCTCCTGCCACTGGCCAGTTCTTGACGAGAACAGTTGCACTGCGTATAGGTGCGGTGGCCATTCCACGGAGCCCAATGTGGCCACCTCATCCCGATATTCTGATTTCAAAGACGGCGGCAATTTCTCAAAATCCCTGAAGCTGTACACTCTCGTCCATGATGATCCCTCCTTGGCCTTGCAATGTCTCTTGGGAGACTGATATGGCGGCGCCGGCCTCTCAGGCACGTTAGGGAAGCATAGCACGTCGTAGTGCAACGACACCGTTGGGTCGAACATGAGGTACGTGTGGTTGCGGAAAAAGGGTACGGGCGGCGGAGGCACCGTCGCCCACCGCCGCGTCGCGGGGTTGCACGCATGCATCGCGTCCCCGCATGTGTAGAGGACGCGGACCATGCTGCTGCTGATGGGAATGCGGGGGGTCGTCTGCGGCTGCGCGTCGCGGGAGAAGAAGCTATGGCCCTGCTTGTGGAAGAAATTGATGAAGATGCCACGCAGTGGGCGCGGCGCAAGGTAGGCGCGCAGCAGCCCGCGGCCATCTACGACGGCCCGCCAGCTCTTGCAGACGCAGCGGCAGGCGGCGAGCTGCCGCGGAGGGACGTGCCCGAGGACTTGGTCGAGGAGCTCGTCGGGGAGATCCATGTCGAGATATTAGGGTTTTGGAGTCGGGCTAGTGGCTGCGTGGTCAGAGGCGGAGGCGTGAATACTGAACTCGCGTGGTCGGTCGAGTCTTATATGCCAGTCGATTCGTGGTGCTTTCTTCACGTACGGCCAGTTCGAATCACGCACGAACCCGTCTCGTGGCCAAATCCGTGCGTGCCCCCCGACCCGGTTTTGGCCTCCATCCGTGCGTGAATCCGGGAGCCACCCCGACCTTGCTCGGCTCCCTCCTCACCATCCTCGACGTAGCCACCCACCGGCCACCAGCCGACCAGCGTAGCGTTGGCGACCTGGCCAGCCTGCCAAGATCGTCGCTCTGCTTGTCTTTGTGCAAGTGAGAAGGAATATACGTAACTTTGTGCTTCAGTTAATACGTAACTTTGATAAGAATGAAGTTATCAGATCTATAAGCATTAGGTGATGTTGGACCTTGGAATTGAAGGAGTCAAAAATAAGTTCACTCGAACTCATATTATCGTGCCGATCATTCCAGAAAGGAAGTGTGTTAGGGAAGTGGAGTTTTTGAGCTCGAGCTCAAATGAGCTTGGTGAACAGTAAAATCAGATTTTTTTAAAGAAAAATCAGAAAAAAATGATGTTTTTTGATGAAAACATTGACAAAAGTTTTACGTGCTTACAAAATTTCATGTTGAAATCACATTCTTGGAAATAGTGGCACAAAAACAAAATTGATGCTCTAATAGTGTTATTTTCGAATGCATTTTTTAGTGCAGATTTTTTTTTGCCATGACTTGTACGAATGTCTTTTCGAGTTGAAAATGTGTGGGCGCGTAAAACTTTTGAATGTTTTTTCATTTTTACTGATTTTACTATTCATTCCGAGCTCAAATGAGCTCGGGAGCAGAAGATGACGTTTGGAACATACTTCCATGATCTCTATATTTGAACCTATACAGTCTAACCGACAAACCTCTGTGATAAACACTCCACGCTTGTTTCCTTCCAATCCTTTTCCCGCCCTGTTTTGAGATAATAAAAACGTCATTTATCGAAAAAAACAAGTTAATTACTTTTATCAATTTCCTGTAGCATTCTGTCAGGTGCAAAGATGGCAATGTTATTATACTCCACTCGGTACTGCTTTGCAAAGGTTTGTACTCCAGTTTCCAGGTAGACCGAGTCAGAACCATTTTCACGGTGCCGGTTGCTATGCTATCCTAGCACCAGTTGCAAAACTCTGCTGATACTATACATATTTCCGTGTTTGTTGACATAGTTACGGAAGCTTCAAGGGGGCAGTGACAACTGACATGAGTGAAGCTGTTGATGCGTACAAGTACTGTGGTACCGATGCCAATGACTGGCCGAGGCTGTGCTCAACAGCCGATGCCAACCTAACCTACTGATTTTCCTTTTCATTTTCATGCAGGCGTTCGCGTCATCCCGGTGAGAGCACCCACCCAGACCCAGTCGTTGTTCTTGGACAGAATGATGCGGACTTGTGTTCGTGTATCCACCTGTGGTTGCGGTCGGTGGACCGTGCAATTGTATATAGAGCAGTCCGTCGTGTCCCCCGTCGCTTCTCACCTGGACTAATGGCGCGCGCGAGACTGGACAGACTGTTGGACGGAAACCGGTTGCAAAGTATGCCCATGTCGCCTACCGCCGGGTGCATCTTCAGCCGGCAGCCCGCGGGTATATCCCCGTCCCCGTCGCCTGGGTGCCATCCAGATTGGCACAGCGCGACCCCGAAAGCGATGCGCGGTGGTTAGTGGCGTGGCCGATGGCGGGCCATAGAGCAAGCATTACTTTTCATCCTGACCCGGTGGGTGCCTGCGTGGTTTAGCAGTGATTGCGCGAGATGCTGGTGGTGCTAGGATGTTTTCATTCTTTCTGTTGCTCTTGTGCTCTCGTCGAGGCCTTTTGGATCGTTTCCCGTTGGTCTCGTCTCCGCGCTGCGATGCCCTCGCCTCCCCGCCGCTGCTGTGTTGCTTCTTTTGCTCTTTTGGTCCACTCCAGCGGCTTGTACTGCCGTTGCGGCACGGGTGCCGGTTGAAATCATTCGACGATGCTCCTTTTGGTAAAAATCCTACGTATGTTCCAAGCGGGCGCAGGCCGGATGGGGAGTGGGTCTTCGAGGACTCTGCTCGCGGCACACCGGTTTGGTCTGGGGGTCCCGACCATCATGCGCTGCGCCGCCGCCGGTGGACACAATTATTTAGTGCCTCCATCTCCATGCATACGCCTGCAATTAGGCAAGGCAAACCATGTTAAAGCCACTGGGTTAGCGTCCAAGCGCTAGCTACGGCTCTACAAAGGCGCAAACGTGGATGGAAGAGCGCCTCCCACGGACTCTCCCATTCCGTCCTTGTTTGATCGGACGGGACTGTCCCAAGTAAAACTGCAATCTAAGCGCATCTCCAACGCTGACCCCAGGACGCAAGGAGGTCGCAAAGGAAGCCCAACGACACTGGATTGCGAACCCGGGGCAGGGAGGCCCCAGGAGGCGGTATGACTGGACCGAGCTCCCAGCCAACCAAGAGGCAAAGCCGTGAGCCTGCCCGGGATGTCAAAACTCTCAAGCTCCGAATTGGCTCGGGGCTACTGACAATCCCACGCACCGGGGGGAGGGGGGTGGCTTCTTCAAGCGGAGCCCGACAATCAGCCCAGCAGTGGGCCCCTCAGGCCCATCCAAGAAGAAATTGACAGGAGAGAGCCCGGGGTGACCTTTGTGGACTCCAAGTCAGGAGGGCGACTGGATAGATCGCATCCTTCTCATGTAGTAAAACCTAGTTCTCACCATGTATATAAGGGAGAGCTAGGGGGGCCTTGAACGCATCTACTCTCCCGAAGAACAACTCTCAGTAGAATTATAAATCTTCACATACACCATTGTACTCCGTCGCATGATGTATCCCATCTCCATGAATAACAAGAACCAGTTGGACGTAGGGAATTACTCTCCGGAGGCTCGAATCTGTGTAACTTGTGCGTGCGGGCTATGTCCCGATACATCCGACCATGCTAGGCACCGTACCAAAGGTACTGACAACTTTCTGCTCTGTTATAGGTGTAAGAGGGCTGGTGAATATGTTTTTGAAGTGCTTTGACACAGAATTCGTCCACGATAACCCTTCTTAATAGTGCGTTTTTTCCTACAACTCAAATCGAACTAAAGCGAAAACCTTCGAGAAGCCGTTGATCTTTTTGAAAGGGGGGCGGGGGGGGGGGGGGGGGGGGGGCTCAATCATCTCATGTTCTTCACGTAACCGATATCTTAAGATAAACTTGAGCAATCGATATTAGTGACACCAAGATATAATTAAGTGCCACATGCACTTTCAACGTCGATTCGGTCGGGTCGTGGAACTCTGGATCATCTACTACGACGGAGATGGATTGGGCCTCGAGGCAAACCTTAGGAACACGATGGCATGGTGGCTCGACATCGTTAGCCACACTAGCGAGGATTGCAGCGAGCTATGGCTCTCGGGTGACTGTGGGAGAGAGCTAGAGGAGGGAGAAGAGAGCTGCGAAAGGGGGAAATGGTCCAGGGATTCTTTTGGGGTCTCACTGTTGTAGCTAGAAGAGACAAGCTGCTGTGGTGGAGGCAGGAGGTGGTCAGGGGCTTCGGCGCACTCGTCACGCACCTGCCTCGCCTTCTTGCAGGAGGAAGAAGATGACTCCACCCCTGGCGGACTGGGTTCCTCTTGCCAGGTAAGGTCGAGATAAGCCTATGTTTTTTAATTGGTTTTTCTTTTCCATTTTTCATTTAGCCATTGATTTAAATTCAAAAGGACTTCAAAATAGTTCCAATTTTTTTGTAGATTTTTTTGTTGCTCCTCTCGACCTTGCAAAGTGCACATAAAATATTTCAAAAGGTTTGAGCTTATATTCTATTTATTTGGAATATAAACCCAACTCCGATACCATATTGATTTAATTCAAAGCCAAAAATATTTCCTTTTAAACCTCCAAAATGTTGTCTTAAGTTCAACTATTTTTATTAACTCTTGAAATTTTTCCAGGGTTTAGAAGGGCATTCCGTGTTCATTGAGAAATTTAGGGTTTTAGCCCTTGATACCTTCTTTTATTAATCCGGTAATGGAACAAAAAAGTGTATCCTGCACCTATTTACCTAGAGGTGACCCTGGGTTATCTTAACAACGAGAGGAAGATTCCCTTGAAGCGATGGTCTCTAGCAAGCTTTTGTTAAAGTGTCAAATCCAGCTTTCGATCGGATCAAGCAAGCAAATAGTGATTCAAACACTTGTAATAAGAAGAGGTACGGGTATGAGATCTTAATGGTTACAACCATGTATTTGTGTTTGGGATCAAATATGATTTAAATTTGTGCGCTGGATGTCACCCATCAAGATGTGCTTATTACGGATCGAAGTGGTGGATGTGTCCAAATAACATCTTGACCTGCACGAGTTCTGCATTAAGAATCAGTTGTCCTGACACGGGCTCTATCCATCTCGCGGGGTTGCCTCGATAATTAAGATAAGGAAACCAAACAAGAGCTTTGGGCGCCTAATGACTGCACCTAATGTATCCCCAAGGTTGTGATCCATGTTACCCTAATGAGCCTTACGGTCACCGATGTTTGGTATAACATTTCATGGTCTCCTTGCTCTTAGCCTCACCGGTGCTCGATCTCCATGATCCTGGGTACCTGCAGGGATGAAGATCGCTGACAAGACAAGAGACATGTACAGAACAATTTTATTTCACACATATGGGACGTTAATTCAAAGCCCTTCCATTGACCCACACAACAGATACAGAGGGTTGCAAGGCTCATGCCTCAACCCATACCTTACTAAACTACTCACACATGGAGATCAGGTCGTGAGAAGAAAACATTGAAGAACATATCTTGAAGATTGATTTATTGCAAATATGTCTTACAATGAATGCCTTATGCGATGCAAGATTACAAGTATGAACTAGATGAGGAAGTGTTGGGAAATGTAGCATGCAATTTCAAAAAAAATTCTACGTCACGCAAGATCTTTCTAGGAGATGCATAGCGACGAGAGGGGGAGAGTGTGTTCACGTACCCTCGCAGACCGAAAGAGGAAGCGTTTGACAACGCGGTTGATTAGTCGAACTTCTTCTCGCTCCGACCGATCAAGCACCGAACGTACTTCATCTCATGTTCTTCACGGAACCGATATCTTAAGATAAACTTGAGCAATCGATATTAGTGACACCAAGATATAATTAAGTGCCACATGCACTTTCAACGTCGATTCGGTCGGATCGTGGAACTCTGGCTCATCTACTACGGCGGAGATGGATTGGGCCTCGAGGCAAACCTTAGGAACACGATGACATGGTGGCTCGACATCGTTAGCCACACTAGCGAGGATTGGCAGCGAGCTATGGCTCTCGGGTGACTGTTGGAGAGAGCTAGAGGAGGGAGAAGAGAGCTGCGAAAGGGGGAAATGGTCCAGGGATTCTTTTGGGGTCTCACTGTTGTAGCTAGAAGAGACAAGCTGCTGTGGTGGAGGCAGGAGGTGGTCAGGGGCTTCGGCGCACTCGTCACGCACCTGCCTCGCCTTCTTGCAGGAGGAAGAAGATGACTCCACCCCTGGCGGACTGGGTTCCCTCTTGCTAGGTAAGGTCGAGATAAGCCTATGTTTTTTAATTGGTTTTTCTTTTCCATTTTTCATTTAGCCATTGATTTAAATTCAAAAGGACTTCAAAATAGTTCCAATTTTTTTGTAGATTTTTTTGTTGCTCCTCTCGACCTTGCAAAGTGCACATAAAATATTTTAGAAGGTTTGAGCTTATATTCTATTTATTAGGAATATAAACCCAACTCCGATACCATATTGATTTAATTCAAAGCCAAAAATATTTCCTTTTAAACCTCCAAAATGTTGTCTTAAGTTCAACTATTTTTATTAACTCTTGAAATTTTTCCAGGGTTTAGAAGGCCATTTCGTGTTCATTGAGAAATTTAGGGTTTTAGCCCTTGATACCTTCTTTAATTAATCCGGTAACGGAACAAAAAAGTGTATCCTGCACCTATTTACCTAGAGGTGACCCTGGGTTATCTTAACAATGAGAGGAAGATTCCCTTGAAGCGATGGTCTCTAGCAAGCTTTTGTTAAAGTGTCAAATCCAGCTTTCGATCGGATCAAGCAAGCAAATAGTGATTCAAACACTTGTAATAAGAAGAGGTACGGGTATGAGATCTTAATGCTTACAACCATGTATTTGTGTTTGGGATCAAATATGATTTAAATTTGTGCGCTGGATGTCACCCATCAAGATGTGCTTATTACGCATCGAAGTGGTGGATGTGTCCAAATAACATCTTGACCTGCACGAGTTCTGCATTAAGAATCAGTTGTCCTGACACGGGCTCTATCCATCTCGCGGTGTTGCCTCGATAATTAAGATAAGGAAACCAAACAAGAGCTTTGGGCGCCTAATGACTGCACCTAATGTATCCCCAAGGTTGTGATCCATGTTACCCTAATGAGCCTTACGGTTATCGATGTTTGGTATAACATTTCATGGTCTCCTTGCTCTTAGCCTCACCGGTGCTCGATCTCCATGATCCTGGGTACCTGCAGGGATGAAGATCGCTGACAAGACAAGAGACATGTACAGAACAATTTTATTTCACACATATGGGACGTTAATTCAAAGCCCTTCCATTGACCCACACAACAGATACAGAGGGTTGCAAGGCTCATGCCTCAACCCATACCTTGCTAAACTACTCACACATGGAGATCAGTTCGTGAGAAGAAAACATTGAAGAACATATCTTGAAGATTGATTTATTGCAAATATGTCTTACAACGAATGCCTTATGCGATGCAAGATTACAAGTATGAACTAGATGAGGAAGTGTTGGGAAATGTAGCATGCAATTTCAAAAAAAAAAATCTATGTCATGCAAGATCTTTCTAGGAGATGCATAGCGAGGAGAGGGGGAGAGTGTGTTCACGTACCCTCGCAGACCGAAAGCGGAAGCGTTTGACAACGCGGTTGATTAGTCGAACTTCTTCTCGCTCCGACCGATCAAGCACCGAATGTACAACACCTCCGAGTTCTGCACACGTTCAACTCGATGACGTCCCTTGCCTTCTTGATCCAACAAGGTGTCGAGGAAGTAGATGAGTTCCGTCAACACGACGGCGTGGTGACGGTGACGGTGAAGTGATTCTCGCAGGGCTTCGCCTAAGCATCGCAAAACTATGACCGGGGTGTAAAATGTGGAGGGGGGCGCCACACATGACTAACGATTGTTGTTGTGTGTTCTAAGCGCCCCCTCCCCACGTATATATAGGTGGGAGGGGAGGAGAGGCAGCCATGGGGCACCCCAAGTAGGAGGAATCCTACTTGGGGTCCTCCCGAATTTGGCCTCCCCCTTTCCTTATTTCCTGAGGGGGGGAGGGAAGAGGAAGGAGAGAAGGAAAGGGGGGCGAACCCCCTCTTTCCCTTCTCTAATTCGGCCTCCTTCCTTGGGGGGGGGCACCCCTTGTGGGCTGGTGTGCTCCCCTCCTATGGCCCATATGGCCCATATCTTTCCCCGGGGGGTTTTGGTAACCCCCCGGTACTCTGATAAATACCCGATAGTATCAGGAACACTTCCGGTGTCCGAATACTATCATCCTATATATCAATCTTTACCTCTCGACCATTTCGAGACTCATCATCATGTCCGTGATCTCATCCGGGACTCCGAACAACATTCGGTCACCAAATCACATAACTCATATAATACTAAATCATCATGGAACGGTAAGCGTGCGGACCCTACGGGTTAGAGAACTATGTAGACATGACTGAGACACCTCTCGGGCCAATAACCAATAGCGGTATCTTCATACCTAGTTCAATCTCGTCACCGGCAAGTCTCTTTACTTGTTTCATAATACATCATCCCACAACTAACTCATTAGTTACTTTGCTTGCAAGGCTTCTCATGATGTGTATTACCGAAAGGTCCCAGAGATACCTCTCCAATACTCGGAGTGACAAATCCTAATCTCGATCTATGCCAACCCAACAAACACCTTCGGAGATACCTATAGAGCATATTTATAATCACCCAGTTACGTTGTGATGTTTGATAGCACACAAGGTATTCCTCCAGTATCCGGGAGTTGCATAATCTCATAGTCGAAGGAATATGTATTTGACATGAAGAAAGCAACAACAATTAAACTGAACGATCAATATGCTAAGCTAACAAATGGGTCATGTCCTTCATATCATTCTCCTAATTATGTGATACCGTTATCAAATGACAACTCATATCCATGGTCAGGAAACCTTAACCATCTTTGATCAACGACCTAGTCAAGTAGAGGCTCACTAGGGACACAGTGTTTGTCTATGTATTCACACATGTATTAAGGTTTCCGATCAATAAAATTCTAGCATGAATAATAAACATTTATCACGAATAAGGAAATATAAAATAACAACTTTATTATTGCTTTCTTTCGAAACCCAATCCTTCCTTTCGAGGATTTTTCTGCGGTATTGACTTCTTGATAAAATCACAAAGAGTTTGATGCCCTTTGAGGCTCTTTAGCATTCATGTCTCAAGCAAGTTCTTCAATCTGCAATTTTCATCAGAAATAGAAACATATTACTCAGGAGAGGGGTTAGAGATATCATTCATAGTGGTTGCAATATTCTCGACGTTAGCATTAGAAGTTTCAGCATCTGATTCAGCATTACTATGTTCTAGGTATTTTAAGCATGGAGGCACAAAATCATCAAGAAGACGATTAGATTGCTCGGCAAAGAGAGAAGCTTTTTCTTTCGCCAGCTCGTTGTGAGACACTTTCAGTGACTCGACTTCTTGATTCTTGGTAATGAGTTCCTCTGATAAACTCTTGTAGTCGATTGAAATGGAATCATATCGAGTGGTAAGATCATCAATCGTTTAGGAAAAAGGATCATGTTCTTTAATCAACATTTGATTCTTTTCCATCTCTTTGACCAGTGATACACCCTCTTTGCATCATGTTTTCCTACTGTTATTTATAATGTTTTTATGCATAATAATGCTTTATGGAGTAATTCTAATGCCTTTTCTCTCATAATATGCAAGGTTTGCACAAAGAGGGAGAATGCTGTGAGCTGGAATTCTGGACCTGAAAAAGCTACGTCAGAGTTACCTATTCTGCACATCTCCAAATGAGCTGAAAATTTACGGAGATTTTTTTGGAATATATGAAGAATATTGGAGCAAATAACTACTAGAGGGGGCCCACCAGGTGGGTATAACCCACCTGGGATCCCCCCTCCTCGGCCCACCTCCAGTGCCCCTCTTATGGTATATTAGTCATTTTGACCTAGAAAAAAAATAAGGAGAGGACTTTTGGAACGGAGTGCCACCGTCTTGAGGCGGGACTTGGGCAAGAGCACTTTTGCCCTCCAGCGGAGCGATTCCGCCAGGGGAACTTCCCTCCCGGAGAGGGAAATCATCGTCATCGTCATCACCAACAACTCTTCGATCTTTGGGAGGGCAATCTCCATCAACATCTTCAACAACACCAACTCCTCTCAAACCCTAGTTCATCTCTTGCGTTCAATCTTTGTACCGAAACCTTAGTTTGGTGCATGTGGGTGACTAGTAGTGTTGATCACATCTTGTAGTTGATTACTATATGGTTTATTTGGTGGAAGATTATATGTCCAGAGCCATTATGCTATTTAATACCCCTCTGATCTTGAGCATGATTATTATTTGTGAGTAGTTACTTTTGTTCTGAGGTCATGGGAGAAATCTTGTTGCAAGTAATCATGTGAACTTGATATGTCTTCGATATTTCGATGATATGTATGTTGTGATTCCCTTAGTGGTGTTATGTGAACATCGACTACATGACACTTCACCATATTTGGGCCTAAGGGAATGCATTATGGAGTAGTTATTAGATGATTGGTTGATAGAGTGATAGAAGCTTAAACCCTAGTTTATGCGCTACTTCGTAAGGGACCGATTTGGATCCAAAAGTTTAATGCTATGGTTAGATTTATCTTAATACTTTTCTCATAGTTGCAGATCCTTGCGAGGGGTTAATCATAAGTAGAAGGTTTGTTCAAGTAAGAACAACACCTAAGCACCGGTCCACCCATATATCAAATTATGAAAGTAGCGAACACGGATCAAACCAACATGATGAAAGTGACTAGATGAAATTCTTGTGTACCCTCAAGAACACTTTGCTTATTATGAGAGACTGTTTTGGCCCGTCCTTTGCTATAAAAGGATTGGGCTACCTTGTTGCACTTTATTTACCCTTACCATTACTTGCTCGTTACAAATTATATTGCTCTCGAACTACTCGTTACTTAGAATGTTAGTGCTTGCAGAGATTACCTTGCTGAAAACCAATTGTCATTTCCTTCTGCTCCTCGTTGGGTTCGACACTCTTACTTATTGAAAGGACTATGATTGATCCCCTATACTTGTGGGTCATCAAGGCTCTTTTCTAGCACCGTTGTCGGGGAGTGTAGCGCTCTTGGTAAGTGGAAATTGGTAAGGAAGAATTATTACTACGTGCTGAAATTTATTGTTACTCGTTACTATGGAGAATCATACTTTGAGGGGTTTGTTCGGTGTATCTTCACCTCGACCAGAACCACGATTAGTATCCCCTCAACCTACTGCACTTACTGAAAATATTGGTTATGAAATTCCTTCGGGTATGATAGAACAACTGCTAGCTAATCCTTATGCAGGATATGGAACCGAAAATCCTGATATGCACTTGATATATGTGGACGAAATTTGAGGATTATTTAATCTTCCAGGTTTGCCAGGAGATGAAGCTAATAAAATGGTTTTCCCTTTATATTTTAAGGGAAAAGCATTGGCATGGTATAGGCTATGTGATGATATTGGATCTTGGAATTGGAATCATTTGAAATTGGAATTTCACCAAAAAAATATCATATGCATTTAGTTCATCGTGATCGGAATTATATATATAATTTTTGGCCTCGTGAAGGAGAAAGGATCGCTCTAGCTTGGGGGACGCTTAAGTCAATGTTATATTCATGCCCTAATCATGAGCTCTCGAGAGAAATTATCATTCAGAACTTTTATGCTCGGCTTTCTCGTGATGATCAATCCATGCTCGATACTTCTTGCACTGGTTCTTTTATGAAGAAGACTATTGAATTCAGGTGGGATCTTTTGGAAAGAATTAAATGCAACTCTGAAGATTGGGAACTCAATGAAGGTAAAGATTCAGGTATTAAGCTTGAGTTTGATTGTGTTAAATCTTTTATGAATACTGATGCATTTCACAAGTTTAGCACTAAATATGCACTTGACTCTAAGATAGTAGCCTCTTTTTGTGAATCTTTTGCTGCTCATGTTGATCTCCCTAAGGATAAGTGGTTTAAATATCATCCCCCCTATTAAAGAAGAAACTAAAGAACCGGTCATAACTAAAGATGAAACTATTATTTACAATGTTGACGCAGTTGTTCCTACTCTTATATTGAAAAACCACCTTTCCCTGTTAGGATAATGGAACATGCTAAGGTTTCAATTGTGGTTCGCAAAAGTAATATTAGAGCACCTAAACCTGTGGAACAAATAAAAGTAGAACCTAGTGTTGATATGGTTAAAGATCTCTTGGTAGAAAATATTGATGGGCATGTTTTTTTTACTTCTGTGATGAAGCTGCTAGAATTGCCAAACCCTATGAAAAAGATAAACATAGACCTGTAGTTGTCATGCCTGTTGTCTCAGTTAAAATAGGAGATCATTGTTATCATGGTTTATGTGATTTGGGTGCTAGTGTGAGTGCTATCCTTTTTACCTTATACCAAGAAATTATGAATGACATAGCACCCGCTGAAATAAAAGACATAGATTTTAGTATTAAACTTGCTAATAGAGACACAATCACACCTCTTGGGATTGTTAGAGATGTTGAAGTCTTGTTTGGGAAAATAAAATATCCTATTGATTTTCTAGTTCTTGGTTCCACACAAGATGACTTTTGTCTCATTATCTTTGGTAGACCTTTCTTGAACACTGTCAATGCTACTATAGATTGTCATAAACAAACTGCCAGTGTTAGCTTTGGTGATGAGTCTCATGAATTTAATTTCTCCAAGTTTAATAGACAACTCATAAGAAAGAATTATCTAGTAAGGATGAAATAATTGGTCTTGCTTCTATTGTCGTGCCTCCTACTAATCCACTAGAACAATATTTGCTAGACCATGAAAATGATATGGATATAAATGTAACATCCCAAATTTTCAATTTGGAAAGTTATACATTAGATCATCATTGCATATCATATTTATTTGCATTTTGGTTGATCCTAGAAATTCTACGCAACTCAAGGACCCTCGGAGAGAGTTGGGGATTTCGTTATTTTCATATTTGAGTTTTCTCAAATTTTGAAAATAAGATCATTTGATTTGATTTATTTTATCTTCAATTATTTCTATTATAAAAATATGAGAGAGGGAATAAAATGACTTTCCCAAAATAAAGAAATATTGAGGATTTAATAATAAAATCAAATAAGATTTTATTTTGGATTTATTTGCTATTTTATTTGAATTTAGGAAAAATGCGCGTTTTTGAAAATTTCATTTAGGCCCCAAATAAATGTTCATCCTGTGTGGCTTGATTTTAGAAGCTGGGAAAATTTATTTCGGGATTTTTGGAGTCAGTTTAGTATTCCTTTTGTTTGTTTTTCTGTGCCTAATAATTAAAAAAAAGAGTGAACTGACTACGGGCCGTGTTTGGCCCGGACTCCTAGGGGGGGGGGCTTTATATAGCGCGCCCCGGGGCCCGAATCAGCTCAAGCCGCCGCTGGCCTAACCCTAAGCCGCGACCGAGCCCAGCCGCCGCCGCCCGCCGCTGCCGGAGCCCTGCCGCCGCCGCCGAGGTCGATCCCGCCGCCGTTTTTTTAGAAAAACTGTTCAGTTTTTCGTCGGTTTTTTAGATCCATTTTTTAGATAGATCGGTTTTTTCGGTTTAGTTAATTAGCGAGCGTTCACTCGTTCGTTCGTTTTAACGAACGCGTTCATCATTTAGATCCAGATAACAAACGTTCATTCGTTAATCTGTTCATCGTTTTTCTTTTTCTCGGATTTATTCCGCGATTTTTCTGATGGCGATTTCTGATCTGATTTTCGTTCTAGTATAACTTTTCGCTCGTTTATCGGAATCAGGCAATTCAAGCGCCTGGAGTTTCGTCTCGAAACCCTCTTTCCGTTTAACAAACTCAAATAAGTTTTTGCCTCTGTAGAATTTGACCTAAATCCAGAATAGTAAACAAAGCTTGTTTGTTTTGCCGTTTGTCTTTCGTTGCTTCGTTCGATTTGGTTCTTTTTGCCAACCGGAGTTCTTAAGTTGAACTTTCTGGTTAGATCT
Organism: Triticum aestivum; assembly: GCF_018294505.1. NCBI lineage: Eukaryota > Viridiplantae > Streptophyta > Magnoliopsida > Poales > Poaceae > Triticum > Triticum aestivum. The sequence continues at coordinate 202,250,641 of NC_057797.1, forward strand.
CTTATTTTAGTTTTAACTATGCATTAGGTGAGTACTTATTGTATGCTTGTTTGTTTGCAATAGAGTACCCAGAGTGCGCCGCTTGCTACTTCGAATCGCTAGGTTTTGCGGATCATCGGCAAGGCAAGTAACGCTTTGATCATAGTTGATTAAGTTGTGCGAACTCTTACAGTGGTAGACTAGCAAATGTAGGGGAAAGTAGGTGTAACGGTCTACCCGATCGTAAGGTGCTAGCGCTTCTGAAAGGCTATGTCTCGGTCATCCGTTTCTCAAACACCATGAAGTGCGAGAATCCCAACGGAGGAGATCGAGTCTTGTGGGTAAAAGTGCGCAAACCTCTCCAGAGTGTATAAACTAATCATGGTTAGCCGTGTCCCCGGTTATGGACATCTTGAGTATCTAGTACTTGGATTATCATGTGAATCTCATCATGTTACTCTAATTAATTTGTTGGGTTTTAATGATGATGTTTAATTGGGATCGAGACGATGTCTACACTCTCAATGTTTAACAACCACCATGATAGTTAAATAAAATTTACTCCTTTGTAGTAGGGAAAAATTGGCTTTACACAAAACTGTAACCATAGAGCTTTCCACCAGCCAAATATGCATGTAGTATAGCCTTATTCTTTCATTGCTCTCTATGTGTTACATTGCCAGCATATTCCGTGTGCTGACCCGTTTCGGGCTGCAACGTTCATGTTGCAGACTTTTCAGACGACGAGTAAGGTGCTTCTAGGTCGTGGTTCTATACTCAGTGATGCCGTTGGAGTTGATGGACTCACTTATCTTCCAAGCCTTCCACTGTTATCGTTATTAGATGGCCTTATGCCTTGTTTATTGTAATAAGTTCTCTTTTGAGACACTCGATGTAATAAGTGTGTGATTGCTACTCTGTTTTAAATCCTTCAAGCACTGTGTGGTGTCAGCATTACTGATCCAGGGATGACACCGGAGCACAGAGATTGGACCGTTTGAGGTCTGGTCGCTACAAGATGGTATCAGAGCACACGCTGACTGTAGGACACGATCACTAAGCTAAAGCCCTAGATCACTACTCACTCTTCTCATTCCGACTTCTCATCTTTTCTACTCTTTTAGGATGGCGGATGCAAGGAACAAGTTCATGCAACCAGATGAAGATACACCCTTTGGACGTCACTTGAAGGAGAAGTCACTAGATATCTGAACATCGGAGTACCAAGCTTCACTGGAACCTACAACGCCACTTTACCTGAAGAGGAGTGCTGGATGATACAAGTTCAAGTTCCAGGAAGGACATTCATGCCAGTCACCAAATCCATAGAATTTTCCTTTGATGCACCAACCTGGAGTCTAGGAAAGAGCATGGCAGCTCACATCGCCATGGGACGTATTGGAGAAGTTTACCGCAATGATCTTAAGGATACTATCTACCAGATTTGTGGGCGCCGAGATGAGCATTGTGAGATGATCAACACCAACAAGGATAGATCAATTGCAACTTTTATCCAGGAGTTAAACCAGCACATTCAACGTCAGGAGAACCAGATGTGCGCAGACATGATAGATCTGAAGAAGGCGAGGACAAGAATCACGGAACTGGAGGAAGAACTCAAGGCTACACGTGAAGATTATGAAGAGGAAATCGAAGTACTAGTGGATAAGAATGCCAACCTAACAATTAAGGTCGGAATATTTATGGGAGGCCCTACACTAGTAGAAGAAGACAAAGAACCCAAGGAGATTCGCCCGGAAGACTACATCATCATCGACGACACCGACTCGGATCCAGATGATAGCGATGATGACTATGTTGATGAAGCTGGAGCAGATATCATGGAGTCTGCAACCGAAGAATATTTCTAGTAGACCACCCCAACAGTAGTAGTAGTCCACCATGTAAATATAGTAGTCCGAGCACTTTTGCGATAGTCAGACCAATTTTATGCCCTTGTTTGATTGAATAAAGTGAATTGTTTGCTTTTGCCTCATGTGCATATGGGTAGTGTTTTCTCTTTAGACCCCTCTCTATTCTTAAATCTCATCTTTTCTAAACCCCTCAGATGCCTTCGAGACGTGACCCCGGATTTACCTTCCCACCGGAGCTCACTCTGTTGATCCAGCAGCAGAATACGTTGATGCAGTTGCTAGTACAGAATTAGAATCAGGGGAACAACAACAACAACCCACCACCACCACCACCTGTTGATCACTTAGCCCATTTTCTTAGGCTGAACCCGCCAGTGTTCTCCAGTAGCACTGAGCCTATAGTAGCAGATGATTCGCTCCGCAAGATAGCAAGGGAGTTGACCACAGTAGGATGCACATATGCGGAAAAGGTGAAGTTTGCCGCACATCAGCTTGACGGACCCGCAGCATCATGGTGGGAGAATTTCACAGCCACTTTCCCCATCAACACTATCACATGGGACCAGTTCCAGCAGGCTTTCCATACTGCCCATGTTTCAGCAGGAGCTATGGCCATGAAGAAGCGAGAGTTTCGCAACTTGTGCCAAGGAGGACAAATAGTTAGCCAGTATGTGGAGGACTTTAGTAAGTTAGCACGTTATGCCCCAGATGACATTGCTACGGATGCAACTAAGCAGGAGAAGTTTCTGGAAGGACTGAATGATGAGTTGAGCATGCAGTTGATGGTAGCAACCTTCAACAACTATCAGGAGTTGGTAGATCGTGCTCTTATGATTGAAGGGAAGCAGATGCAGATTGAGAACCGCAAGAGGAAGTATGGACAAGGGAAGTACAATTCTGGAGCTCAGCAGACGCCATGTTTTACCCCTAGACCGGGAGGACATTTTCAGCATACTCATGGAGGAGGTAGCTCGCACAATCATAATGGCCCCAAGAATGGTAATGGGAATGGACAAAGCAACGGCCAGAACCATACCAACCCATCAACCCCAGCCAAAAGAGACCTGAGCCAAGTCACTTGCTTTAAGTGCCAGAAGACCGGACATTATGCCATTAATGTCCTGAATCCCAGAATGGAAATGGCAATGGAAGCTCTGGGAAGAAGCCGAACCCTTTCAATAGGGGACAGGTGAACCACGTTAACGTGGAGGAGGTTGAAGAGCAGCCGGAAGCAGTAATCAGTAAGTTTTTGGTTAAGACATTTACTGCAATCATTCTTTTTGATACTGGTGCATCACATTCATACATATCACGTGGATTTGTGGATAAGTATAACCTACCCACTAAGGTTCTTAGAACACCTATGTTAGTAAGCTCACCAGGAGCGGAGTATATGGCCAGTAAGGGATGTTTTCAAGTGCCATTGAGTATAGGTAGGCATGTGTTTCCCTCGGATTTAATCATTTTGGAATCACAAGGTTTGGATGTAATTCTGGGTATGGATTGGCTGTCGATGTATGGAGGAAACAACGATTGCGCCAGTAAGTCAATTTTTCTTACCACCCCAGAAGGAAGAAGGATCAAGTATGTATCCCGACATGTGCCTAAAAGGACTCAAGTAAATTCGTTAACAGGAGTTGTGCAGGAGGAAGTACCCGTAGTGAAGGATTTCCCTGATGTATTTCCAGAGGAGTTGCCAGGCATGCCACTGGATAGAGACATTGAGTTTTTGATTGAGCTTTTGCCAGGCACAGGACCAATATCTAAGAGACCGTATAGGATGCCCGCAAAGGATTTGGAGGAGATTAAGAAGCAGATTAAAGAGTTACTGGATAAATGTTATATTCGCCCAAGTTCTTCATGTTGGGGATCGCCAGTACTTTTAGTGGAGAAGAAGGATGGATCGTTAAGAATGGTTGTTGATTATCGAGGGTTGAATGAAGTAACAATCAAGAACTAGTACCCACTACCGATGATCAATGATCTGTTTGATTGATTGCAAGGAGCTAAGGTATTTTCCAAGATCGATCTGCGATCAGGATACCATCAGTTGAAGATTCGAGAACAGGATATACCTAAGACGGCTTTTACCACCAGGTATGGGCTATACGAGTACACCGTTATGTCATTTGGCCTGACTAACGCACCGACATATTTTATGAACATGATGAACAAAGTGTTTATGGAGTTTTTGGATAAGTTCGTTGTAGTGTTCATTGATGATATTCTGGTTTACTCGAAGAATGAAGAGGAGCATAATGAGCATTTGCGTTCGGTACTTGGGAAGCTCAGAGAACATCAGTTATATGCCAAGTTTAGCAAATGTGAGTTTTGGTTGAAGGAAGTTGGATTACTCGGACACGTTATATCCGGAGAAGGTATAGCAGTAGATCCCACCAAGGTTGACACGGTGACAAGTTGGGAAGCGCCAACAACAGTTGGAGAAATCTGGAGTTTTCTGGGACTTGCAGGATACTACCGGAGATTCATTGAAAATTTCTCGAAGATTGCGAAGCCTATGACGGAGTTGTTGAAGAAGGATACCAAGTTCAAATGGACTGAGGAATGTGAGGCTAGTTTCCAGGAGTAGTAGAAACGTTTGGTTACCTCACCGGTGTTGATTTTGCCGGATCAAACCAAGGATCATGAGGTGTATTGTGACGCTTCACGTCGAGGACTTGGAGCAGTGCTTATGCAGGAAGGAAGAGTTGTTTCATATGCCTCACGACAGCTTAAGCCGCACGAGTTAAATTATGCCATGCATGATTTGGAGTTAGCATCCGTAGTGCATGCATTGAAAACTTGGATACACTTTCTCATTGGAAACCATTGTGAAGTGTACACGGATCACAAGAGTTTGAATTACATTTTCACATAGAAGGGGTTGAATCTCAGGCAAAGGAGATGGTTGGAGCTCATCAAGGATTATGATATGAGATTGCATTATCACCCTGGAAAGGCTAACATAGTAGCTGATGCGCTTAGCCATAAAAGTCATATCAACACCTTAATGACGGGATAATTACCAAGGGAGTTAGCCGAAAATCTTCGTGAGCTATGTTTGGAGATAGTTCCGAGAGGCTATGTAGCAGCATTGGAGATTCAGTCTACCTTGATTGATAAGATCAGAGAAGCCCAGAAGACTGACAAGGAGATTGCTTCTATTAAGGAGAAAATGAACAAAGGAAAAGCTAAAGGATTTCGTGAGGATGAGCACGATACCTTATGGTTTGAAGACCGTGTTTATGTGCCCAATGACCCGGAGATCAGGAAGTTAATTCTGCAGGAGGCCCATGATTCACCATATTCGATTCACCCAGGAAATACCAAGATGTATTTGGATTTGAAGGATACTTTCTGGTGGACCGGAATGAAGAAGGATATTGCGGAGTATGTAGCAGTTTGTGATGTATGTCAGAGAGTAAAGGCAGAGCATCAGAAGCCAGCAGGATTGCTACAGCCATTGCCAATACCCGAATGGAAGTGGGATAAGTTAGGCATGGGTTTTATCACAGGATTGCCCAGAACTCGTTCAGGCTATGACTCGATTTGGGTTGTAGTCGATCGTTTGACAAAGGTAGCTCATTTCATCCCAGTGAAGACTACCTACACTAGTGCCAAGTTGGCAAAGATATACATGACCAGGATCGTATGTCTGCACGGAGTACCAAGGAGCATTGTATCAGATAGAGGAACCCAGTTTACCTCAAAGTTCTAGAATCAGTTGCATGAAACTTTGGGTACCAGGCTAGAGTTCAGTACAACTTTCCATCCGCAGACAGATGGACAGACCGAGAGAGTCAATTAGATTTTGGAGGATATGCTGAGAGCTTATGCGCTAGATTACGGATCTAGTTGGGACGAGAATTTGCCATACATAGAGTTCTCTTACAACAATAGTTATCAATCCAGTTTGAAGATGGCCCCTTTCGAAGCCTTGTACGGAAGGAGGTGCAGAACCCCATTGTCGTGGGATGAAGTTGGAGGCCGCCAGTTGTTTGGACCGGATCTGATTAAGGAGTCTGAACAGAAGGTGAAATTGATTCACGATAGGCTCAAGGTAGCCCAGTCCAGGCAGAAGAGCGACGCAAATTCTATATGCAAGGAGACAGTTTACGAAGTCGGAGACCGAGTTTATCTTCGAGTATCTCCACTTCGAGGAGTTAAGCACTTTGGAGTTAAGGGAAAGTTAGCGCCACATTTTGTAGGACCATACAAGGTTTTGGAGCGTATGGGAGAAGTAGCCTATAAGTTGGAATTGCCTGAAGGATTGTCAGGAGTTCACGATGTATTCCATGATTCCCAGTTGAAGAAGTGCCACGCAGAGATGGCTGATATACCGCTGAGAGACACAGTGCCGCTAAAAGCGATTCAGTTGGACAGTGATTTGACCTATGAGGAGAAACCAGTCAAGATTCTTGAGTATGCCAGCCGAGTCACCCGCAGCACGGTTATCAAGTTTTGCAAAGTTCAGTGGAGCCACCACACGGAGGATGAAGCCACCTGGGAGCGAGAGGAAGATCTGCTGAAGGACCACCCTCACCTATTTTCTAGCCAACCTGAATCTCGAGAGCGAGATTCATCTTAAAGGGGGTAGGTTTGTAACATCCCAAATTTTCGATATGGAATGTTATACATTAGATCATCATTGCATATCATATTTATTTGCATTTTGGTTGATCCTAGAAATTCTACGCAACTCAAGGACCCTCGGAGAGAGTTGGGGATTTCGTTATTTTCATATTTGAGTTTTCTCAAATTTTGAAAATAGGATCATTTGATTTTATTTATTTTATCTTCAATTATTTCAATTATAAAAATATGAGAGAGGGAATAAAATGACTTTCCCAAAATAAAGAAATATTGAGGATTTAATAATAAAATCAAATAAGATTTTATTTTGGATTTATTTGCTATTTTATTTGAATTTAGGAAAAATGCGTGTTTTTCAAAATCTCATTTAGGCCCCAAATAAATGTTCATCCTGTGCGGCTTGATTTTAGAAGCCGGGAAAAATTTATTTTGGGATTTTTGGAGTCCATTTATTATTCCTTTTGTTTGTTTTTCTGCGCGTAATAATTAAAAAAAAGAGTGAACCGACTACGGGCCGTGTTTGGCCCGGACTCCTCAGGGGGGCCTTTATATAGCGCGCCCCGGAGCCCGAATCAGCCCAAGCCGCCGCCGCCCTAACCCTAAGCCGTGCCCGAGCCCAGCCGTCGTCGCCCGCCGTCGCCGCGCCGCCGCTGGAGCCCCGCCACCGCCGACGAGGTCGATCCTGCCACCATTTTTTTAGAAAAACCGTTCGGTTTTTCCGTCGGTTTTTCGTCGATTTTTTTAGATCCGTTTTTTTAGATAGATCGGTTTTTTTCGGTTTAGTTAATTAGCGAGCGTTCGCTCGTTCGTTCGTTTTAACGAACACGTTCATCGTTTAGATCCAGACAACAAACGTTCATTCGTTAATCTGTTCGTCATTTTTCTTTTTCTCGGATTTGTTCCGCGATTTTTCTGATTGCGATTTCTGATTCAGATTTCTGATTCAAGCGCCTGGAGTTTCATCTCGAAACCCTCTTTCTGTTTAACCAACTCAAACAAGTTTTTGCCTCTATAAAATTTGACCTAGATCCAGAATAGTAAACGAAGCTTGTTTCTTTTGCCGTTTGTCTTTCGTTGCTTCGTTCGATTTGGTTCTTTTTGCCAACCGGAGTTCTTAAGTTGAACTTTCTGGTTAGATCTCTTATTTTAGTTTTACCTGTGCATTAGTTGAGTACTTATTGTATGCTTGTTTTTTTGCGATAGAGTACCCGGAGTGCGTCGCTTGCTACTTCGAATCGCTAGGTTTTGCGGATCATCCGCAAGGCAAGTAACACTTTGATCATACCTCCTACTATCCAGTTTTATTGCATTAGATCAATCCTCACATATTGCATGATTAGGATCTAATTAAATTGTGGGTTTTGGGAAGTAGATGAGGTAGTACCTATTACCTATGTTATTATCAAACCCTTGGGAGTTACTTCTACGTTTGCTTATATTGCCATGCTATGCTAGTAGACGTGGATTGGGTGAGTGTATCCATGACAGATGTGAGATTGTTAAATTAATGGTTTATGTAAGGTGGCAACTTAAACACACATCTAGGTGGATTGAGGCACCTGGGTATTCCAGCGATTGCCTGTTTTTCTTTTGGACCGTCACCCAAGCTCAAAGGGATCATGAGATTATTCATACTAGAAACTTCCGTGTGCAGCCACAAGCTACTATGGGCTCTAGCATAGTTGATTAAGTTGTGCGAACTCTTACAGTGGTAGACTAGCAGATGTAGGGGAAAGTAGGTGTAACGGTCTACCCGATCGTAAGGTGCTAGCGCTTCTGAAAGGCTATGTCTCGGTCATCCGTTTCTCAAACACCATGAAGTGCGAGAATCCCAACGGAGGAGATCGAGTCTTGTGGGGAAAAGTGCGCAAACCTCTGCAGAGTGTATAAACTAATCATGGTTAGCCGTGTCCCTGGTTATGGACATCTTGAGTATCTAGTACTTAAATTATCATGTGAATCTCATCATGTTACTCTAATTAATTTGTTGGGTTTTAATGATGATGTTTAATTGGGATTGAAAGGGTATCTACACTCTCAATGTTTAACAACCACCATGATAGTTAAATAAAATTTATTCCTTTGCAGTAGGGAAAAATTGGCTTTATGCAAAACTGTAACCATAGAGCTTTCCACCAGCCAAATATGCATGTAGTATAGCCTTATTCTTTCATTGCTCTCCATGTGTTACATTGCCAGCATATTCCATGTGCTGACCCGTTTTGGGCTGCAACGTTCATGTTGCAGACTTTTCAAATGACGAGTAAGGTTCTTTTAGGTCGTGGTTCTATACTCAATGATGCCGTTGGAGTTGATGGACTCACTTATCTTCCAAGCCTTCCGCTGGTATCGTTATTAGATGGCCTTATGCCATGTTTATTGTAATAAGTTCTCTTTTGAGACACTCAATGTAATAAGTGTGTGATTGCTACTCTGTTATAAATCCTTCAAATACTGTGTGGTGCCAGCATTACTGATCCAGGGATGACACCGGAGCACAGAGATTGGACCGTTTGAGGTCTGGTCACTACAATAAATGAAAGAAATGATATAGATAAAACCTTATTTGAACAACGACCTCTGCTTAAACATAATTTTCCTATTGAAACTCTAGGAGGCCTTCCTCCACCTAAAGGTGATCTTGTGTTTAAATTAAAACAATTTCCTAACACTTTGAAATATGCTTATCTCGATGATAAAAATATATATCATGTTATTATTAGTGTTAACCTTTCAAAACATGAAGAAGAAAGATTATTGAAAATTCTGAAGAAGCACCGAGCTACTATTGCATATACTCTTGATGATCTTAAGGGCACAAGATTAATATGGAACCTGATGCTAAACCCTTTGTTGATCATCAATGAGGTTTGAATCCTAAAATGAAAGAAGTGGTAAGAATTGAAATATTAAAACTTCTGGAAGTAGGCATAATCTATCCTATAGCTGATAGTAGATGGGTAAGCCCCGTTCATCGTGTCCCTAAGAAGGGAGGTATTACTGTTGTTCCTAATGATAAAAATGAACTTATCCCACAAAGAATTGTTACTGCTATAGAATGGTTATTGATTTTAGAAAATTAAATAAAGCAACTATAAAAGATCATGGGAATCATTACCCTTTGCATTTTATTGATCAAATGTGAGAAAGATTATCAAAGCACACACACTTTTGTTTTCTTGATGGATATACTAGTTTTTCGCAAATATGTGTCTCACAATCTGATCAAGAGAAACCCACCTTTACCTGTCTTTTTGGAACTTATGCTTAGAGACGTATGCCTTTTGGTTTATGCAATGCACCTACTACCTTTAAAAGATGTATGACTACTATATTCTCTAATTTTTGTGAAAAGATTGTTGAAGTTTTCATGGATGATTTTTCTGTATATGGAACTTCTTTTGATGATTGCTTGAGCAACCTTGATCGAGTTTTGCAGAGAGGAGAGCAAACTAATCTTGTCTTGAATTGGGAGAAATGCCACTTTATGGTTAATGAAGGTATTGTTTTGGGGCATAAAATTTATGAACGAGGTATTGAGGTGCATAAAGCTAAAGTTGATGCAATTGAAAAATGCCATGCCCTAGAGATATTAAAGGTATTCATAGTTTTCTCGGTCATGCTGGTTTCTATAGGAGGTTTATTAAAGACTTCTCTAAAATTTCTAGGCCTCTTACAAATCTTTTACAAAAGGATGTTCCATTTGTTTTTGATAATGATTGTGTAGAAGACTTTGAAACAATTAAGAAAGCCTTAACTACTTCACCTATTGTTCAACCACCTGATTGGAACTTGCCTTTTGAAATTATGTGTGATCCTAGTTATTATGATGTTGGTGCTGTTCTAGGTCAAAGAGTTGAAAAAAATTATATGTTATCCATTATGCTAGTAAAACTTTAGACAGTGCCCAAAGAAATTATGCTACTACTGAAAAGGAATTTTTAGCAGTTGTGTTTGCTTGTGCTAAATTCAGATCTTATATTGTTGATTCCAAAGTAATTGTTCACACCGATCATGCTGCTATAAAATATCTTATGGAAAAGAAAGATGCTAAAACTAGACTCATTAGGTGGGTTCTCTTGCTACAAGAATTTGATTTACATATCACTGATAGGAAAGGAGCTGAGAACCCCATAGCTGACAACTTGTCTAGGTTAGAAAATATTCTTGATGACCCACAACCTATTGATGATAGTTTTCCTGACTACAATAAATGTTACTCATAACACTCCTTGTTATGCTAACTATGCTAATTATATTGTTGCTAAATATATACCACCTAGTTTCACTTACCAACAAAAGAAAAAAATCTTCTATGATTTAAGACATTACTTTTGGGATGACCCACATCTTTATAAAGAAGGAGTAGATGGTATTATTAGACGTTGTGTACTGATAACCCACAAGTATAGGGGATCACAACAGTTTTCGAGGGTAGAGTATTCAACCCAAATTTATTGATTCGACACAAGGGGAGCCAAAGAATATTCTCAAGTATTAGCAGCCGAGTTGTCAATTCAACCACACCTGGAAACTTAATATCTGCAGCAAGGTATTTAGTAGCAAAGTAATATGATAGTAGTGGTAACAGTGGCAAAAGTAACAATAGCAGTTTTGGTTTTATAGTTGATTGTATAGCATGATAATGCGAAGAACAATATGTAGTCGTAGGCAATGGACGGTGATGGAAAGAAGTCAATAATGCAATAGAACAAAAAAATATCGGTTTGCATGATCAAAGTCACTTGCACTCTAGGCATTAATGGCAAAAAGCAAAATTAGTGATGAAAGATAATTATGTTTTGTTTTTGCCATAGGAATGCTTTGTGACAGTAAAAATCGAAAGTCATGTCAAAATCGAGTGCAAAGAAATTGCAAATTAAGTGGCATTATAACATAGGGGTGACACAGGAACTACTCCAGTTCATCAATGTAATGTAGGCATGTATTCCGAATATAGTCATACGTGCTTATGGAAAAGAACTTGCATGACATCTTTTGTCCTACCCTCCCGTGGCAGCGGGGTCCTATTGGAAACTAAGGGATATTAAGGCCTCCTTTTAATAGAGTACCAGACCAAAGCATTAACACTTAGTGAATACATGAACTCCTCAAACTATATCATCACCGGTAAGTATCCCGATTATTGTCACTTCGGGGTTAACGGATCATAACACATAATAAGTGACTATAGACTTTCAAGATAGGATCAAGAACTCACATATATTCATGAAAACATAATAGTTTCATATCTGAAATCATGGCACTCGGGCCCTAGTAACAAGCATTAAGCATAGCAAAGTCATAGCAACATCAATCTCAGAACATAGTGGATACTAGGGATCAAACCCTAACAAAACTAACTCGATTGCATGATAAATCTCATCCAACCCATCACCGTCCAGCAAGCCTACGATGGAATTACTCACACACGGCGGTGAGCATCATGAAATTGGTGATGGAGGAAGGTTGATGATGATGATGGCGACGGATTCCCCTCTCCGGAGCCCCGAACGGACACCAGATCAGCCCTCCCGAGAGAGATTAGGGCTTGGCGGCGGCTCCGTATCGTAAAACGCGATGAATCCTTCTCTCTGATTTTTTTCTCCACGAACACGAATATATAGAGTTGGAGTTGAGGTCGGAGGAGCACCTGGGGGCCCATGAGGCAGAGGGCGCGCCCAGGGGGTAGGCGTGCCCCACCCTCGTGGACAGGGTGTGGGCCCCCTGGCCTTGATTCTTTTGCCAGTATTTTTATATATTTCAGAAATAATCCCCGTTGAGTTTCAGGTCATTCCAAGAACTTTTAAGTCTGCACAAAAATAACACCATGAAAATTCTGCTGAAAACATCGTCAATCCGAGTTAGTTCCATTCAAATCATGCAAGTTAGAGTCCAAAACAAGGGCAAAAGTGTTTGGAAAAGTAGATACGTTGGAGACGTATCAACTCCCCCAAGCTTAAACCTTTGCTTGTCCTCAAGCAATTCAGTTGACAAACTGAAAGTGATAAAGAAAAAATTTTGCAAACTCTGTTTGCTCTTGTTGTTGTAAATATGTAAAGCCAGCATTCAAGTTTTCAGCAAAGATTATGAACTAACCATATTCACAATAACATTTAGGTCTCATGTTTTCTCATATCAATGGCATAGTCAACTAGCGAGCAATAATAATAAATCTCGGATGACAACACTTTCTCAAAACAATCATAATATGATATAACAAGATGGTATCTCTCTAGCCCTTTCCGAGACTGCAAAACATAAACGCAGAGCACCTCTGAAGATCAAGGGCTGACTGGAAATTGTAATTCATGGTAAAAGAGATCCAGTCACAGTCATACTCAATGTAAACTAACAATAATACATGCAAATGACAGCGGTGCTCTCCAACGGGTGCTTTTTAATAAGAGGATGATGACTCAACATAAAAGTTAATGGATAGGCCCTTCACAGAGGGAAGCAGGGATTTGTAGAGGTGCCAGAGCTCGATTTTGAAATAGAGATGAATAATATTTTGAGCGGTATACTTCCATTGTCAACATAACAACCGAGAGATTTGGGTATCTTCCATGCTACACACATTATAGGCGGTTCCCAAGCAGAATGGTAAAGTTTATACTCCCCACCACCAAAAAGCATCAATCCATGGCTTGCCCGGAACAACGGGTGCCTCCAACTAACAACAATCCTGGGGGAGTTTTGTTTGCAATTATTTTGAGTTGATTTGAGCATGGGACTGGGCGTCCCAGTGACCACCATTTTCTCGTGAGTGAGGAGCGGAGTCCACTCCTCTTGAGAATAATCCGCCTAGCATGGAAGATACAGACATCCCTAGTTGATACATGAGCTATTCGAGCATACAAAACAGAATGTTTATTTGAAGATTTAGAGTTTGGCACATACAAATTTACTTGGAACGGCAGGTAGATACCGCACATAGGAAGGTATGGTGGACTCATATGGAATAAATTTTGGGGTTTATGGAGTTGGATGCACAAGCAGTATTCCCGCTTAGTACAAGTGAAGGATAGAAAGAGACTGGGAAGCGACCAGCTAGAGAGCGACAACAGTCATGAACATGCATTAAAATTAATCAGCACTGAATGCAAGCATGAGTAGGATATAATTCACCATGAACATAAATATCATGGAGGCTATGTTGATTTTGTTTCAACTACATGCATGAACATGTGCCAAGTTAAGCCACTCAAATCATTCAAAGGAGGATACCACCCTATCATACCACATCACAACCATTTTAATAGCATGTTGGCACGCAAGGTAAACCATTATAAACTCCTAGCAAATTAAGCATGGCATGAGCAACTATAATCTCTAATTGTCATTGCAAACATGTTTCATTCATAATAGGCTGAATCAGGAACGATGAACTAACCATATTTACAAAAACAAGAGAGGTCGAGTTCATACCAGCTTTTCTCATCTCAACGAATTCATCATATCGCCATTATTGCCTTTCACTTGCATGACCGAATAGTGTGGATAATAATAATAGTGCACGTGCATTGGAATAAGCTGGAATATGCAAGCTTTCAACTCAAGAGAGAAGACAAGGTAAAATGGGCTCTTTGTTAGATCAACAATAATGCATATGAGAGCCACTCAACATTTTCATCATGGTCTTCTCCTCTCGACCCCCAAAGAAAAAGAAAATAAACAAAACTATTTACACGGGAAAGCTCCCCACAAGCAAAAGAAGAACGAGAAATCTTTTTGGGTTTTCTTTTTAATTACTACTACTACGGGCATGGAAAGTAAACTAGCTAAAAGCTACAACTAATTATTTTTGGTTTTTCTTAAGGTTTTTCAAACACACAAGAAGAAAGCTAAAAAAGAAAATAAACTAGCATGGATGATACAAAGAAAAGTATGAGCACCGACAATTGGAATGAGTGTGTGAACATGAATGTAATGTTGATGAGAAATACATACTCCCCCAAGCTTAGGCTTTTGGCCTAAGTTGGTCTATGCCCATGGATCAAAACTGCCCTCTTCGGTGTACTGAGGAGGGTCTTCAGGGTGCCACTGGTTGGCGATCTCCTCCGGATCCCACTGATAAACAGACTGACGGTGAGGATCAGATAGTGGCTCCGGCTCTGGAGCTGATGTCAGGCTCTGGTATACCTGAATGGCCTCCGGCAAAATAAGGGACGTGCCTGAATATATGTCAAACAGAGAGAGAGAGAGAGAGAGAGAGAGAGAGCAGGCAAGGTATTAGTCTCAACGTGTTTCTTATCAAACATCAGTCTATAGTTAAGCATCTTCTTCTTATTCTTAACAATAAAATCATGTGCTACCATGCTCTTATAATCTAGAAAAATATGAGGCAACAACTTTTCCTCTTTCTCATAATGCCTAATAGGTATGTTAAAGTGTGCAACAAGGCATGAGGCGAAGATGCCTCCTAAGACGGGACCCTTCGTATGGTTCAGATTTAACCGTTTAGAAACAATAGTGCCTAAACTAAAAGTAGTATCACGAAACAAAGCATGGTGCAAAATAACAATATCAGAGGCACTAAGATTTCCACGGTTCCCGCGACCAATTAAGCATCTACTAGCAAATATTGCAAAGTATCGTAGACTAGGAAAATGTATGCTAGTGATTCTTGCATCAGAAACTTTCCTTGTTTCCCCTACAACAATCATATCAATAAATCCCTCCACATAATTATGATGTGGTTCCTCTATGCTGCCCTCAAAGGGTATCCTACACACCCGACAAAAATTATAAAGCGACATCTCCTTATGCTCATCATATAAATAAAATTCCACCGAAGGTGCTGATCTCCTAGCATGGAAATGAAAATTTTGCACAAAAATATTAGTGAGTAAGAGATACTGTTCGCGCTGGTCGTGGAGGAAGTCGGTGAGGCCTGCATTCTCAGCCAAATAATAAAAATCTTCATAAATCCCGACTTCTCTCAAGAACTCATCACAAGGCCATTCACACGGCCGAACCTCCGCAGCATGAGGAAGATTATACTTGGGCTTCTTATTTTCTTCACTTTGCTTATCCTTAGAGCTTCGGCTCGATGAGCCCCTCAAGAATCTCTTCATCTTTTTCTGAAAATTTCTGAAATTTTTAGTAACTTAAAATAAAAGTGAACCAAACTCAACAAAGTTGATAGCAACTACTCCTACAAGTGCCTAGAGGCCATATCATGCATTAAAACTACTTTTGACCACATAAATTTTACATGCAAGCTCAAGAACAGGGTCACCTAAGCAGCAAAAATTTGCAATAAATAAAGCACTAGAACAAAAACTAATTGGACCATTGGAGGAATCACATACGGAAGAACAATTCCCCCAAGTAGTTTTGTGAATGGAGCTTTGAGCAACGAGATAAAAAATGGTAGCAAGATGAGCAAGAACTCGGGTTTGAGCTGGTGGATGATTTTTTTAGAGCAAGACGAAGTGTGTGGGTGCAAGAATAAGTGGAGGGGACCCACGTGGGGTCCATGAGGCAGGGGGCGCGACCTCCACCCTCGTGGGTACACGGTGGGTCCCTCTGATGTGTTCTCATTGCCAAAAATTCTTAAATATTCTATAAAAAATATATTTCATTTTCAGGGCATTTGGAGAACTTTTATTTTTGGGGTATTTTTTATTGCAATGATAATTCAGAAAATAGACAGAAAATACTAATTTTGCTTTATAAAATCTAAATAACAGAAAGTAAAAAGGAGGGTATAGAAAGTTGTGCTTTCTAACTTCATCCATCTCTTGCTCATCAAAAGGAATCCACTAACAAGGTTGATCAAGTCTTGTTAACAAACTCATTCCGACTCGCATGAAATCGGAGAATTTTCGAATAACACTAGGTTACCTCAACGGGGATATGCACATCCCCAACAATAAGAATATCATATTTCTTCTTGACAGTAGGAAGAGGAAATTCAAAACCTCCTATATTAATCATTGAATTTTTTCCAATAGAATTGATACTATGGACTTGAGGTTGTTTCCTCGGAAAGTGTACTGTATGCTCATTACCATTAACATGAAAAGTGACATTGCCTTTGTTGCAATCAATACCAGCCCCTGCAGTATTCATAAAGGGTCTACCAAGAATAATAGACATACTATCGTCCTCGGGAATATCAAGAATAACAAAGTCCGTTAAAATAGTAACGTTTGCAACCACAACAGGCACATCCTCACAAATACCGACAGGTATATCAGTTGATTTATTAGCCATTTGCAAAGATATTTCAGTAGGTGTCAACTTATTCAAATCAAGTCTACAATATAAAGAGAGAGGCATAACACTAACACTAGCTCCAAGATCACATAAAGCAGTTTTAACATAGTTTCTCTTAATTGAGCATGGTATAGTTGGTACTCCTGGATCTCCTAGTTTCTTTGGTATTCCACCTTTAAAAGTGTAATTAGCAAGCATGGTGGAAATTTCAGCTTCCGGTATCTTTCTTTTATTAGTAACAATATCTTTCATGTATTTAGAATAAGGGTTGATTTTAAGCATATTAGTCAAACACATTCGCAAAAATATAGGTCTAATCATTTCAGCAAACCGCTCAAAATCCTCATCATCCTTTTTCTTAGATGGTTTAGGAGGAAAAGGCATGGTTTTCTGAACCCATGGTTCTCTTTCTTTACCGTGCTTCCTAGCAACAAAGTCTCTCTTATCATAACATAGATTCTTTGATTGTGGGCTATCAAGATCAACAGCGGGTTCAATCTCTAGATCACTATCATTGCTAGGTTGAGCATCAACATGAACATCGTCATTAACATTATCACTAGGTTCATGTTCATTACCAGCTTGTGTTTCAGCATCAAAAATAGAAATATCATTGGGATTCTTAGGTCTGTCAATAACAGGTTCACTAGAACATGCAAAGTTCTATCATTTTTATTTTTCTTCCTTTTAGAAGAACTAGGTGCATCAACATTAGTTCTTTGAGAATCTTGCTCAATTCTCTTAGGGCGACCCTCAGGATACAAAGGTTCCTGAGTCATTTACCCCCTCTAGTAATAACTCTAATAGCATTATCATTTTTCTTATTATTTAATTCATTGAGCAAATCATTCTGAGCCTTAAGTACTTGTTCTACATGAGTGGTAACCATAGAAGCATGTTTACTAATAAGTTTAAGTTCATCTTTAACACTAGCCATATAATCACTCAAGTGTTCAATCATATAAGCATTACGTTTCAATTGTCTACCAACATAAGCATTGAAGTCTTCTTGGTTGACCATAAAATTATCAACCTCATCTAAGCATTGCTAGCAAACTTAGTGGGCGGGATTTCAGCTTTATCATATCTATAGAGAGAATTTACCTTTACTACCTATGTCAGGTTATCAAGACCATGTATTTCTTAAATAGGTGGTAAATTCTTAACATCTTCTGCTTTAATACCTTTTTTCTTTCATAGATTTCTTTGCCTCTTGCATATCTTCAGGACTGAGAAATAGAATACCCCTTTTCCTCGGAGTTGTCTTAGGAGTTGGTTCAGGAAGTGTCCAATCAGTTTCATTACTCAACATATTGTTCAATAGCAATTCAACTTGATCAATAGTTCTTTCCCTGAAAACACAACCAACACAATTATCCAGGTAGTCTCTGGAAGCATCGGTTAGTCCATTATAAAAGATATCAAAGTATTTCAGTTTTTCTTGAGAGGATGATCAGGCAAAGCATTAAGTAATTGGAGAAGCCTCCCACAAGCTTGTGGGAGACTCTCTTCTTCAATTTGCAAAAAATATATATTTCCCTTAAAGCAGCTTTTTTCTTATGAGCGGGGAAATATTTAGCAGAGAAGTAATAAATCATATCCTGGGGACTACGCACACTACCAGGATCAAGAGAATTAAACCATGTTTTAGCATGACCCTTTAATGAGAACGGAAACAACTTAAGGATAAAGTAATAGCGAGTTTTCTCATCATGAGTAAACAGGGTGGCTATATCATTTAATTTAGTAAGATGTGCCGCAACAGTTTCAAATTCATATCCATAGAAAGATCAGATTCAACCAAAGTAATTAACTCAGGATCGACAGAGAAATCATAATCCTTATCAGGACAAAGATAGGTGAAGTAGCAAAAGTAGGGTCATATTTCATTCTAGCATTCAAAGACTTTTCTTTAAGCTTAGCTAATAATTTCTTAAGATCAGATCTATCATTGCAAGCTAAGAAGTCTCTAGCAGTTTCTTCATCCATAACATAAGCCTCAGGCACAACAAGCAATTCATATCTAGGGGGAGAATCTTCATCATCACTTTCATCATTATTATCAGTTTCAATAATTTCATTATCTCTAACCCTAGCAAGTTTTTCATCAAGAAATTCACCTAGTGACACAGTATTATCAAGCATAGAAGTAGTTTCGTCATAAGTATCATGCAAAGCAGAAGCGGCATCATCAATAACATGCGACATATCAGAATGAATAGCAGGTGTAGGTGTCGCAAGTTTACTCAAAACAGGAGGTGAATCAAGTGCAGAGCTAGATGGCAGTTCCTTACCTCCCCTCGTAGTTGAGGGAAAAATCTTGGTTCTTTGATCTTTCAAGTTCTTCATAGTGACCAACAGATATAAATCCTAAGTGACTCAAAGAATAGAGCTATGTGAAGGAAATATGCCCTAGAGGCAATAATAAAGTTATTATTTATTTCCTTATATCATGATAAATGTTTATTATTCATGCTAGAATTGTATTAACCGGAAACATAATACATGTGTGAATACATAGACAAACAGAGTGTCACTAGTATGCCTCTACTTGACTAGCTCGTTAATCAAAGATGGTTATGTTTCCTAACCATGAACAAAGAGTTGTTATTTGATTAACGGGATCACATCATTAGGTGAATGATCTGATTGACATGACCCATTCCATTAGCTTAGCACCCGATCGTTTAGTATGTTGCTATTGCTTTCTTCATGACTTATACATGTTCCTATGACTATGAGATTATGCAACTCCCGTTTGCCGGAGGAACACTTTGTGTGCTACCAAACGTCACAATGTAAATGGGTGATTATAAAGGTGCTCTACAGGTGTCTCCAAAGGTACATGTTGGGTTGGCGTATTTCGAGATTAGGATTTGTCACACCGATTGTGGGAGAGGTATCTCTGGGCCCTCTCGGTAATACACATCACATAAGCCTTGCAAGCATTGCGACTAATAAAGTTAGTTGCGAGATGATGTATTACGGAACGAGTAAAGAGACTTGCCGGTAACGAGATTGAACTAGGTATTGAGATACCAACGATCGAATCTCGGGCAAGTAACATACCGATGACAAAGGGAACAACGTATGTTGTTATGCGGTCTGATCGATAAAGATCTTCGTAGAATATGTAGGAGCCAATATGAGCATCCATGTTCCGCTATTGGTTATTGACCGGAGACGTGTCTCGGTCATGTCTACATTATTCTCGAACCCGTAGGGTCCGCACGCTTAAGGTTTCGATGACTGTTATATTATGAGTTTATGAGTTTTGATGTACCGAATTTAGTTCGAGCCCAGGATGTGATCACGGACATGACGAGGAGTCTCGAAATGGCCGAGACATAAAGATTGATATATTGGACGACTATATTCGGACACTGGAAGTGTTCCGGGTGATTTCGGAGAAAACCGGAGAGCCGGAGGGTTACCGGAACCCCCCGGGAGAAGTAATGGGCCATATGGGCCTTAGTGGAGAGAGAGAGGGGCAGCCAGAGGTGGGCTGCGCGCCTCCTCCCCCCTGGTCCGAATTGGACTAGGAGAGGGGGGCGGCGCCCCCCCCCTTTCCCTCCCCCTCCCCACTTCTTTCCCCCTCCTAGTAGGAGTCCTACTCCTACTAGGAGGAGGACTCCTCCCGGCGCGCCTATAGGGGCCGGCCGGCCTCCTCCCCTTGCTCCTTTATATACGGGGGCAGGGGGGCACCCCTAGACACACAAGTTGATCCGTGTGATCATATTCTTAGCCGTGTGCGGTGCCCCCCTCCACCATAGTCCTCGATAATATTGTAGCGGTGCTTAGGCGAAGCCCTGCGACGGTAGTGCATCAAGATCGTCACCATGCTGTCATGCTGACGGAACTCTTCCCCGACACTTTGCTAGATCGGAGTCGTGTGCTAGAACTCGGAGGTGCCGTAGTTTCGGTGCTTGATCGGTCGAGCCGTGGAGACGTATGACTACATCAACCAAACGCTTCCGTTTCGATCTACAAGGGTACGTAGATCACACTCTCCCCTCTCGTTGCGATGCATCACCATGATCTTGTGTGTGCGTAGGAATTTTTTTGAAATTACTACATTCCCCAACAGTGGCATCCGAGCCTACGTTTTATATGTTGATGTTATATGCACGAGTAGAATACAAGTGAGTTGTGGGCGATATAAGTCATACTGCTTACCAGCATGTCATACTTTGGTTCGGCGGTATTGTTGGACGAAGCGGCCCGGACCGACATTACGCGTACGCTTACGCGAGACCGGTTCTCCCGACGTGCTTTGCACATAGGTGGCTTGCGGGTGACAGTTTCTCCAACTTTAGTTGAACCGAGTGTGGCTACGCCCAGTCCTTGCGAAGGTTAAAACAGCACCAACTTGACAAACTATCGTTGTGGTTTTGATGCGTAGGTAAGATTGGTTCTTGATTAAGCCCGTAGCAGCCACGTAAAACTTGCAACAACAAAGTAGAGGACGTCTAACTTGTTTTTGCAGGGCATGTTGTGATGTGATATGGTCAAGACATGATGCTGAATTTTATTGTATGAGATGATCATGTTTTGTAACCGAGTTATCGGCAACTGGCAGGAGCCATATGGTTGTCGCTTTATTGTATGCAATGCAATCGCGCTGTAATGCTTTACTTTATCACTAAGCGGTAGCGATAGTCGTGGAAGCATAAGACTGGCGAGACGACAACGATGCTACGATGGAGATCAAGGTGTCGCGCCGGTGACGATGGTGATCACGACGGTGCTTCGAAGATGGAGATCACAAGCACAAGATGATGATGGCCATATCATATCACTTATATTGATTGCATGTGATGTTTATCTTTTATGCATCTTATCTTGCTTTGATTGACGGTAGCATTATAAGATGATCTCTCACTAATTATCAAGAAGTGTTCTCCCTGAGTATGCACCGTTGCGAAAGTTCTTCGTGCTGAGACACCACGTGATGATCGGGTGTGATAGGCTCTACGTTCAAATACAACGGGTGCAAAACAGTTGCACACGCGGAATACTCAGGTTATACTTGACGAGCCAAGCATATACAGATATGGCCTTGGAACACGGAGACCGAAAGGTTGAGCGTGAATCATATAGTAGATATGATCAACATAATGATGTTCACCAATGAAACTACTCCATCTCACGTGATGATCGGACATGGTTTAGTTGATTTGGATCACGTAATCACTTAGAGGATTAGAGGGATGTCTATCTAAGTGGGAGTTCTTTAACTAAATTAATTGAACCTAAATTTATCATGAAACTTAGTACCTGATAGTATGTTGCTTGTTTATGCTTGATTGTAGATAGATGGCTCGTGCTGTTGTTCCATTGAATTTTAATGCATTCCTTGAGAAAGCAAAGTTGAAAGATGATGGTAGCAATTACACGGACTGGGTCCGTAACTTGAGGATTATCCTCATTGCTGCACAGAAGAATTACGTCCTGGAAGCACCGCTGGGTGCCAGGCCTGCTGCTGGAGCAACACCAGATGTTATGAATGTCTGGCAGAGCAAAGCTGATGACTACTCGATAGTTCAGTGTGCCATGCTTTACGGCTTAGAATCGGGACTTCAATGACGTTTTGAACATCATGGAGCATATGAGATGTTCCAGGAGTTGAAGTTAATATTTCAAGCAAATGCCCGGATTGAGAGATATGAAGTCTCCAATAAGTTCTATAGCTGCAAGATGGAGGAGAACAGTTCTGTCAGTGAGCATATACTCAAAATGTCTGGGTATAATAATCACTTGATTCAATTGGGAGTTAATCTTCCAGATGATTGCGTCATTGACAGAATTCTCCAATCACTGCCACCAAGCTACAAGAGCTTTGTGATGAACTATAATATGCAAGGGATGAATAAGACTATTCCCGAGCTCTTCGCAATGCTGAAAGCTGCGGAGGTAGAAATCAAGAAGGAGCATCAAGTGTTGATGGTCAACAAGACCACTAGTTTCAAGAAAAAGGGCAAAGGGAAGAAGAAGGGGTACTTCAAAAAGAACAGCAAGCAAGTTGCTACTCAAGAGAAGAAACCCAAACCTGGACCTAAGCCTGAAACTGAGTGCTTCTACTGCAAGCAGACTGGTCACTGGAAGCGGAACTGCCCCAAGTATTTGGCGGATAAGAAGGATGGCAAGGTGAACAAAGGTATATGTGATATACATGTTATTGATGTTTATCTTACTAATGCTCGCAGTAGCACCTGGGTATTTGATACTAGTTCTGTTGCTAATATTTGCAACTCGAAACAGGGACTACGGATTAAGCGAAGATTGGCTAAGGACGAGGTGACGATGCGCGTGGGAAACGGTTCCAAAGTCGATGTGATCGCAGTCGGCACGCTACCTCTACATCTACCTTCGGGATTAATATTAGACCTAAATAATTGTTATTTGGTGCCAGCGTTAAGCATGAACATTATATCTGGATCTTGTTTGATGCGAGACGGTTATTCATTTAAATCTGAGAATAATGGTTGTTCTGTTTATATGAGTAATATCTTTTATGGTCATGCACCCTTAAAGAGTGGTCTATTGAATCTCGATAGTAGTGACACACATATTCATAGTGTTGAAGCCAAAAGATGCAGAGTTGATAATGATAGTGCAACTTATTTGTGGCACTGCCGTTTAGGTCATATCGGTGTAAAGCGCATGAAGAAACTCCATACTGATGGACTTTTAGAACCACTTGATTATGAATCACTTGGTACTTGCGGACCATGCCTCATGGGCAAGATGACTAAAACACCGTTCTCCGGTACTATGGAGAGAGCAACAGAATTGTTGGAAATCATACATACAGATGTATGTGGCCCTATGAATATTGAGGCTCGTGGCGGATATCGTTATTTTCTCACCTTCACAGATGACTTAAGCAGATATGGGTATATCTACTTAATGAAACATAAGTCTGAAACGTTTGAAAAGTTCAAAGAATTTCAGAGTGAAGTTGAAAATCATCGTAACAAGAAAATAAAGTTTCTACGATCTGATCGTGGAGGAGAATATTTGAGTTACGAGTTTGGTGTACATTTGAAATAATGCGGAATAGTTTCGCAGCTCACGCCACCCGGAACACCACAGCGCAATGGTGTGTCCGAACGTCGTAATCGTACTTTACTAGATATGGTGTGACCTATGATGTCTCTTACTGATTTACCGCTATAGTTTTGGGGATACGCTCCAGAGACAACCGCATTCACGTTAAATAGGGCACCATCAAAATCCGTTGAGACGACGCCTTATGAACTGTGGTTTGGCAAGAAACCAAAGTTGTCATTTCTGAAAGTTTGGGGCTGCGATGCTTATGTGAAAAAGCTTCAACCTGATAAGCTCGAACCCAAATCGGAGAAATGTGTCTTCATAGGATATCCAAAGGAGACTATTGGATGCACCTTCTATCACAGATCCGAAGGCAAGACTTTTGTTGCTAAGTTCAGAAACTTTCTGGAGAAGGAGTTTCTCTCGAAAGAAGTGAGTGGGAGGAAAGTAGAACTTGACGAGGTAACTGTACCTGCTCCCTTATTGGAAAGTAGTGCATCACAGAAAACTGTTTCACTGACACCTAAACCAGTTAGTGAGGAAGCTAATGATGATGATCATGAAACTTCAGAAGAAGATACTACTAAACCTCGTAGATCAACCAGAGTGAGATCCACGCCAGAGTGGTATTGTAATCCTGTTCTGGAAGTCATGCTACTAGATCATGATGAACCTACGAACTATGAAGAAGCGATGGTGAGCCCAGATTCCGCAAAATGGCTTGAAGCCATGAAATCTGAGATGGGATCCATCTATGAGAACAAAGTATGGACTTTGGTTGACTTGCCCGATGATCGGCAAGCAATTGAGAATAAATGGATCTTCAAGAAGAAGACTGACGCTGACGGTAATATTACTGTCTATAAAGCTCGACTTGTCGCAAAAGGTTTTCGGCAAGTTCAAGGGATTGACTACGATGAGACCTTCTCACCCGTAGCGATGCTTAAGTCTCTCCGAATCATGTTAGCAATTGCCGCATTTTATGATTATGAAATTTGGCAGATGGATGTCAAAACTGCATTCCTGTATGGATTTCTGGAAGAAGAGTTGTATATGATGCAACCGGAAGGTTTTGTCGATCCAAAGGGAGCTAACAAAGTGTGCAAGCTCCAGCGATCCATTTATGGACTGGTGCAAGCCTCTCGGAGTTGGAATAAATGCTTTGATAGTGTGATCAAAGCATTTGGTTTTATACAGACTTTTGGAGAAGCCTGTATTTACAAGAAAGTGAGTGGGAGCTCTGTAGCATTTCTGATATTATATGTGGATGACATATTACTAATTGGAAATGATATAGAATTTTTGGATAGCATAAAGGGATACTTGAATAAGAGTTTTTCAATGAAAGACCTCGGTGAAGCTGCTTACATATTAGGCATTAAGATCTATAGAGATAGATCAAGACGCTTAATTGGACTTTCACAAACCACATACCTTGACAAAGTTCTGAAGAAGTTCAAAATGGATCAAGCAAAGAAAGGGTTCTTGCCTGTGTTACAAGGTGTGAAGTTGAGTAAGACTCAATGCCTGACCACTGCAGAAGATAGAGAGAATATGAAAGATGTTCCCTATGCTTCAGCCATAGGCTCTATCATGTATGCAATGCTGTGTACCAGACCTGATGTGTGCCTTGCTATAAGTCTAGCAGGGAGGTACCAAAGTAATCTAGGAGTGGATCACTGGACAGCGGTCAAGAACATCCTGAAATACCTGAAAAGGACTAAGGATATGTTTCTCATATATGGAGGTGACAAAGAGCTCATCATAAAAGGTTACGTTGATGCAAGCTTTGACACTGATCCGGACGATTCTAAATCGCAAACCGGATACGTGTTTACATTAAACGGTGGAGCTGTAAGTTGGTGCAGTTCTAAACAAAAGTGTTGTAGCGGGATCTACATGTGAAGCGGAGTACATAGCTGCTTCGGAAGCAGCAAATGAAGGAGTCTGGATGAAGGAGTTCATATCCGATCTAGGTGTCATACCTAGTGCATCGGGTCCAATGAAAATATTTTGTGACAATACTGGTGCAATTGCCTTGGCAAAGGAATCCAGATTTCACAAGAGAACCAAGCACATCAAGAGATGCTTCAATTCCATCCGGGATCTAGTCCAGGTGGGAGACATAGAGATTTGCAAGATACATACGGATCTGAATGTTGCAGACCCGTTGACTAAGCCTCTTCCACAAGCAAAACATGATCAGCACCAAGGCTCCATGGGTGTTAGAATCATTACTGTGTAATCTAGATTATTGACTCTAGTGCAAGTGGGAGACTGAAGGAAATATGCCCTAGAGGCAATAATAAAGTTATTATTTATTTCCTTATATCATGATAAATGTTTATTATTCATGCTAGAATTGTATTAACCGGAAACATAATACATGTGTGAATACATAGACAAACAGAGTGTCACTAGTATGCCTCTACTTGACTAGCTCGTTAATCAAAGATGGTTATGTTTCCTAACCATGAACAAAGAGTTGTTATTTGATTAACGGGATCACATCATTAGGTGAATGATCTGATTGACATGACCCATTCCATTAGCTTAGCACCCGATCGTTTAGTATGTTGCTATTGCTTTCTTCATGACTTATACATGTTCCTATGACTATGAGATTATGCAACTCCCGTTTGCCGGAGGAACACTTTGTGTGCTACCAAACGTCACAATGTAAATGGGTGATTATAAAGGTGCTCTACAGGTGTCTCCAAAGGTACATGTTGGGTTGGCGTATTTCGAGATTAGGATTTGTCACTCCGATTGTCGGAGAGGTATCTCTGGGCCCTCTCGGTAATACACATCACATAATCCTTGCAAGCATTGCGACTAATAAAGTTAGTTGCGAGATGATGTATTACGGAACGAGTAAAGAGACTTGCCGGTAACGATATTGAACTAGGTATTGAGATACCAACGATCGAATCTCGGGCAAGTAACATACCGATGACAAAGGGAACAACATATGTTGTTATGCGGTCTGACCGATAAAGATCTTCGTAGAATATGTAGGAGCCAATATGAGCATCCAGGTTCCGCTATTGGTTACTGACCGGAGACGTGTCTCGGTCATGTCTACATTGTTCTCGAACCCGTAGGGTCCGCACGCTTAAGGTTTCGATGGCAGTTATATTATGAGTTTATGAGTTTTGATGTACCGAAGTTAGTTCGGAGTCCCGGATGTGATGATGGACATGACGAGGAGTCTCGAAATGGTCGAGACATAAAGATTGCTATATTGGACGGCTATATTCGGACACCGGAAGTGTTCCGGGTGATTTCGGAGAAAACCGGAGAGCTGGAGGGTTACCGGAACCCCCCAGGAGATGTAATGGGCCATCTGGGCCTTAGTGGAGAGAGAGAGAGGGGCAGCCAAAGGTGGGCTGCGCGCCTCCTCCCCCCTGGTCAGAATTGGACTAGGAGAGGGGGGCGGCGCCCCCCCCTTTTCCCTCTCCCTCCCCACTTCTTTCCCCCTCCTAGTAGGAGTCCTACTCCTACTAGGAGGAGGACTCCTCCTGGCGCGCCTATAGGGGTCGACCGGCCTCCTCCCCTTGCTCCTTTATATACGGGGGCAGGGGGGCACCCCTAGACACACAAGTTGATCTGTGTGATCATATTCTTAGCCGTGTGCGGTGCCCCCCTCCACCATAGTCCTCGATAATATTGTAGCGGTGCTTAGGCGAAGCCCTGCGACGGTAGTGCATCAAGATCGTCACCACGCCGTCGTGCTGACGGAACTCTTCCCCGACACTTTGCTGGATCGGAGTCCGGGGATCGTCATCGAGCTGAACGTGTGCTAGAACTCGGAGGTGCCGTAGTTTCGGTGCTTGATCGGTCGGGCCGTGGAGACGTACGACTACATCAACCAAACGCTTCCGTTGTCGATCTACAAGGGTACGTAGATCACACTCTCCCCTCTCGTTGCTATGCATCACCATGATCTTGCATGTGCGTAGGAATTTTTTTGAAATTACTATGTTCCCCAACACTATGCTCCCCGGCAACGGCGCAAAAAAATAGTCTTGATAACCCACAAGTATAGGGATCACAATAGTTTTCGAGGATAGAGTATTCAACCCAAATTTATTGATTCGACAGAAGGGGAGCCAAAGAATATTCTCAAGTATTAGCAGCTGAGTTGTTCATTCAACCATGCTAGGAAACTTAATATCTGCAGCAAGGTATTTAGTAGCAAAGTAATATGATAGTAGTGGTAACAGTGGCAAAAGTAACAATAGCAGTTTTGGTTTTATAGTGATTGTAACAGTAGCAACGGAAAAGTAAATAAGCGAAGAACAATATGTGAAAAGCTCATAGGCAAAGGATGGGTGATGGATAATTATGTCGGATGTGATTCCTCGTGCAATAGTTATAACATAGGGTGACACAAAACCATCTCCAGTTCATCAATATAATGTAGGCATGTATTCCGAATATAGTCATACGTGCTTATGGAAAAGAACTTGCATGACATCTTTTGTCCTACCCTCCCGTGGTAGCGGGGTCCTATTTGAAACTAAGGGATATTAAGGCCTCCTTTTAATAGAGTACCGGACCAAAGCATTAACACTTAGTGAATACATGAACTCCTCAAACTACGGTCATCACCGGTAAGTATCCCGATTATTGTCACTTCGGGGTTAACGGATCATAACACATAATAGGTGACTATATACTTGCAAGATAGGATCAAGAACTCACATGTATTCATGAAAACATAATAGGTTCAGATCTGAAATCATGGCACTTGGGCCCTAGTGACAAGCATTAAGCATAGCAAAGTCATAGCAACATCAATCTTAGAACATAGTGGATACTAGGGATCAAACCGTAACAAAACTAACTCGATTGCATGATAAATCTCATCCAACCCATCACCGCCCAGCAAGCCTAGGATGGAATTACTCACGCACGGCGGTGAGCATCATGAAATTGGTGATGGAGGAAGGTTGATGATGATGATGGCGATGGATTCTCCTCTCCGGAGCCTCGAAGGGTGAGGGAGTCCTGGATTAGGGGGTGTTCGGGTAGCCGGACTATACCTTCGGCCGGACTCCTGGACTATGAAGATACAAGATTGAAGACTTTGTCCCGTGTCCGGATGGGACTTTCCTTGGCGTGGAAGGCAAGCTTGGCGATGCGATATTCAAGATCTCCTACCATTGTAACCGACTCTGTGTAACCCTAACCCTATCCGGTGTCTATATAAGCCGGAGGGTTGTAGCCCGTAGAGGATCAACTCCATACACAATCATACCATAGGCTAGCTTCTAGGGTTTAGCCTCCTTGATCTCGTGGTAGATCTACTCTTGTACTATCCATATCTTCAATATTAATCAAGAAGGAGTAGGGTTTTACCTCCATCGAGAGGGCCCGAACCTGGGTAAAACAAAGTGTCCCCTGTCTCCTGTTACCATCTGACCTAGACGCACAGTTCGGGACCCCCTACCCGAGATCCGCTGGTTTTGACACCGACATTGGTGCTTTCATTGAGAGTTCCTCTGTGTCATCACCTTTAGGCCCGATGGCTCCTCCGATCATCAACAACAATGCAGTCCAGGGTGAGACTTTTCTCCCCGGACAGATCTTCGTCTTCGGCGGCTTCGCACTGCGGGCCAATTCGCTTGGCCACCTTGAGCAGATCTAAAGCAACGCCCCTGGCCATCAGGTCAGGTTTGGAAGCCTATACTACACGGCTGATATCCGCGGGGACTTGATCTTCGACGGATTCGAGCCACAGCCAAGCGCGCCGCACTGTCTCGATGGGCATGATATAGCTCTGCCACCGAACAGCGCCTTGGAGGCCACACACGCATCGGTTCCGACCATTGATTCGGAGCCTACTGCACCCATCGAGGATCAGCGGTTGGATGCTGCCTCAGGGGCTGCGATTTCAGAGGCGATCGAGCCGAACTCCAGCCCCGCACTCCGCATGGCCCGTGACTACGAGGAGCCGGATTCCTCTTCGAACTCCGAGCCTCCCGCACTCCTGCCGATCGAATCCGGTCGGGCGCCGATCAAGGAGTTCACCGCCGCGGACATCTTTCAGCACTCGCCCTTCGGCGACATCTTGAATTCCCTAAAGTCTCTCTCTTTATCAGGAGAGCCCTGGCCGGATTACGGTCAGCGAGGATGGGATACGGACGACGAAGAAATTCAAAGCCCACCCACCACCCACTTGGTAGCCACTGTCGACAATTTAAACGACGTGCTCAACTTCGACTCCGGAGACATCGACAACATGGATGACGATGCAGGAGATACTGACGAACCAACGCCCATAGGGCATTGGACAGCCACCTCATCTCACGATGTGTTCATGGTGGACACCCCTAAAGGAAGCGACAACGAGGAAAAAGGGGATGGGACGAGAGATCGACCCCCCGAAAAGCAATCAAAGCGTCGGCGTAAACGCCGACCCAAGCTCCGCCTCCACAAAAACCCAGCCGTAGAGCAGGACGAGCCAGTGAACGACGAGCAGGCCTTAGAGCAACCGTCCGAACAAAGAAACACGGATAGAGAAACCGAACATCCCTCCTCCGGCGAAAATGGCGACCTCACGCCGAATAAACCTACGGAGCAGAAGAATCTCCACGAGAGGCTCGTTGCAACTGCATGAAGCCTAAAGAAGCAGAAGCGGAAGCTAAAAACAGCGGAAGACGCACTTCGGATCAGATGGAGTAAAGTAATCAATACCACAGATAAGTACGGTGACAGTCGCCGCACTAAAAGCTATCCGAAAAGAAAGCTACTGCCTGAATTCGACGAAGAGGCCCTAGAGCCCTCGCATTCAAAAAATGAAAAAGCCACATGGTCGGATAGACGACCCCATAAAGTGGCAAGCGGCGCCGCACCTAAATCAGCATGCGACCCTCTTAAGGATTCACATCATGGCCCAGTCAGGTCCATTTACGGGCCAAGAAAGCAAGCTCTCGTAAGCAACACTATGAAGCCATCATCAGAATCCGGCACACCCAGATACAGGGGCGCCGCACACCCTCTATGTTTCACTGATGAGGTCCTGGACTATGAATTCCTAGAGGGATTCAAACCCGTAAACATAGAGGCATATGATGGAACAACAGACCCTGGAGTCTGGATCGAGGATTATATCCTCCACATACACATGGCTAGAGGAGACGATCTCCACGCCATAAAATATCTACCCCTTAAGCTTAAAGGGCCAGCCCGGCATTGGCTTAAAAGCCTTCCAGAAAACACAATTGGAAGCTGGGAAGAGCTTGGGGATGCTTTCCGAGCAAACTTTCAAGGGACCTATGTCCGTCCCCCGTATGCAGATGATCTTAGTCACATAACTCAACAACCCGGAGAATCAGCTCGGCAGTTCTGGAATAGATTCCTCACTAAAAAGAATCAGATAGTCGACTGTCTGGACGCCGAAGCCTTAGCAGCTTTCAGGCATAATGTCCGAGACGAATGGCTCGCCAGACACCTCGGCCAAGAGAAGCCAAGAACAATGGCCGCACTAACAAGCCTCATGACTCGCTTTTGTGCAGGGGAGGACAGCTGGTTGGCAAGGTGCAGCCCCAGCAATCCAAGTACATCCGAAACTAGGGATGGAAACGGAAAACCGCGACGCAACAAGGACCGTCGCTGGACTAAGGACAAAAATCCGAAGAGCACGTCAGTCAATGCCGGATTCAAAGGCTCACGACAAAATCAGGAAAAATCGCCCCCCAGGATAACAGGGACGATCAATCCAACCTAAATAAAATCCTGGACAGGATATGTCAGATACACAGTACTCCCCGGAAGCCTGCTAACCATACCCACAAGGACTGTTGGGTTTTCAAACAATCCGGCAGACTCAATGCCCAACACAAGGGGCTAGATACACCAAGCGAAGACGAGGACGAACCCCAAAAGCAGAGCACCAGGAAACAAAAGAACTTCCCACAAGAAGTAAAAACAGTGAACTCACTTCACATAACAAAACGTGCGGCGCCCGTAAAGGTACGCACCACACGGCCCAAAGGGTCCTGCCACTGGTTGTCAAAACCAATCATCTTCGATCAGCTAGATTATTCTAGGAATATCAAGAATGTAGGCTGGACTGACTTGATACTCGATCCAATAATTGGCGGACTCAAGTTTTCAAATGTCCTTATGGACGGCGGTAGTGGACTAAACCTGATATATCAGGATACAATCCAACACATGGGGATAAACCCAGCAAGAATCCGCCGCAATAAAACCTCCTTTCAAGGGGTAATACCTGGTCCGGACACCCATTGTACGGGTTTTCTCCGGCTCACAGTCACATTCGGCTCTGCCGATAGCCTCCGCCGCAAAAAGCCGACCTTCCATATCGTCCCGTTCTCAAGTCACTATCAAGCACTTCTGGGACGCGAAGCTTTCGCTCGCTTTAACGCAATACCACATTATGCATCTCTTACGCTCAAGATGCCCGGTCCAC
This sequence comes from Triticum aestivum, assembly GCF_018294505.1. Classification (NCBI taxonomy): domain Eukaryota; kingdom Viridiplantae; phylum Streptophyta; class Magnoliopsida; order Poales; family Poaceae; genus Triticum; species Triticum aestivum. Next base: position 202,282,810 of record NC_057797.1, read on the forward strand.
GAGGCATCATCTCTTTGAAGGGGAAGCACTAAAGTGCGCCTCCCCAAGCGGAGGACTGTGCGACCGCTTTAACAGCCCCACAGCAAAATGGCCTCACCGGCCAATAAACTTTGAAATAGGTCATTCAAGACCACGAACACGGACAGACGAGTTCGGTGCAAAATCATCATTGATGCAGGCCTAGAAGCCATATACCCCCGCACTAGGGGCTCCACGCATATACAATAAGAGACAATAAAGCTCAATCTCATATATCTTACTTTATACTTTGCTTATTTTAAGCTTTTTCGGCGCGACCCGTTTTAAATTCAGTTCCTCTCTTTTACAGATGAACGTCATGTGACTCCCGTCCAAGATACGGCACAACGGAGACACAGGCGCAGACGTGCAGTAGGGACCCGTCCTAAAGGATTCTTTTTAGATTAAGACCCTGCGTAAACCTTTTTTTACTGTCTCTCGTTGCTACACATCCCCTGGTTTTTTCCTTTCTGTTTTAACCAAGGAGGAGGCTGGCGTCTTGGCATGTGGCCACGTCAGAATTTTTGCACGTACCTGGACACTAGGGGCTTTTTTAATAAAGAGTGTTGTTTCGCCCGCACTCATAAAGACCGAACACCTTAGGGAGTGTTCGGCGTCGCGAGTTTTGGCATTATATGCATCAACTCCGAATCATGTCTTTGGTCAAATGTTGGGTTGCCCGGCTCCTGAGTTCGGCTACCTTACGTTCCGCTCTATCGGCTAAGGTAGCACAAGGAGAACTACTGCGATTGTGCCCCAGTTCGGCCAGGGCGAGCACCTCAGTAGAGAAAGCCGAAAACTGACTGTCATGATGTAGCATGAGACTGGTCAGCCACTCGATGACCTATCAGAATCTATCGGATTCCTCCGCTTTAACGAAGGACCGCTTCCCAGTCAGGCACATACGCGCCCCGAATTCGGACGAGCGCAGTTGCCACAAAGGAGCTACCTAAAGAGTCTCATTGTCAAACTCCTAAGGCTAAGTGAAAGTGTTAAAGTATTATAGTCCGGTTGGCTGGCCCGCTGCGCTATCACCTTCTTGGTAGGACCAAGACGTTGGGTTAAGTGTGAAAATGCGTCTTCTGCGAGCACCCCCGCACTATGTGCGTAGGGGCTGAAGCCAACGACTGCCATCTTTCAGATTCTGTATATATATATATATATATATATATATATATATATATATATATATATCTTAAAACGGCCGCATAGAAGGTGTTCACAATACTTGAAGGCACAAGTATAAAAAAGGCCACTATAGTTTATCAAAATACTACTTTTCAATTGCATATGCTATCATAACATAGCATCTTTCGAGCACTGTGTCTCTATTACACGAGCGCCTTCAAGGACTTCCTAAACATAGTGCTCGGAAGGTACTCGGCTTTTGTCCGAATCTCGGGACGCAACAACGGTGGTCTCCATTTCTGCCCAGTATGTCTTAACACGGGCAAGAGCCATCCCTGCGCCCTCTATGCATGTTGACCTCTTCATTGCATTAATACGCGGCACCGCGTCAAGGAATTGCTGCACCAAGCTGAAATAACTCTTCGGCTCCGATCTCCCAGGCCACAGATGACCCATGACGTACTTCATGGCGAGTCCGGACAATCTATTCAGCTCGGCCCATTGAGCCAGGCGATCATCCACTCACAGTGGACGCTCTGGATTGTGGAACTGTGACCAGAAAAGCTTTTCCACTTCGCGGTCTTCCAGATCTCGAAAGTGTTCGGTCGCATCAGCAGCACTTGCTGCCAAATCCAGATAGGTGTCCTCCACACTCCACATCCAGTCCAACGGAGCAAACTTCAGATCACAAACCTTCCTCCGCAGCATAAAGGGCTTTCCAGCCGCAATCTGTTCGGCCTGACGCAACTCCTCTTTCGCAGCTCTCATCGCAGAGCGAGCGTCCTTGGCATCGGCAACGACCTTCTCTAAGTCCGTCTGTCTCGCCCGATCTTCTTTCTCAAGAAGTTGGCAACGGTCTGCAGCGCTCTTTAACTTCTCGACCATCTCTTCTCTGCTTCGGCAGTGAGCAGCCTGTTCGGCTCTCAGCTCTTCAAGGGCCTTCTTGGCAGCCGCATCGCTTTTTCTGGCTTGCTCCTTTGCTCGGGCAAGCTCTGCACTAAGATTTTCCACGGCGGCCGTACCATCTGCGTCAAGCACACACATTGTAAGACACTGGCATGAAGCTCCTCTTACCTGATGCCGCCCGAAGAATTACATACCTTGAGCCTCATCAAGCCGCTTGTTGACAAGCGCGATGTCGGCATCTGCCACGTCCAGTTGCCGCTTTAGTTCGGCAACATCATTAGTTCGACTTGATACCGGACACCTCGCCACCTACATTCAAAGGCGACATCTTAGACCTGGGATTATGATCCTCTACGTGCCGTCATTACTTGACAACGCGCAGAGTCTCAGGGGGTACTATCTACACAGGGCGCATCTTACTTATGCGCAACTTACAAAAGTGTACATTATCTAACGTACCTCAAAACCCGTCAGTAAACTTTTGACGGCCTCATGCAATCCGCTTTCTGCGGATGAAATCCTTTCAATCACCGTGCCCATCTATGCACGATGCTCTTCTGAGATAGAAGCTCGCCCCAGCAGAATCTTTAGTTCCTCCGGCCGAGCACCAGACGGTGCCGGACTTGTCCTATGGCCTCTTTTGAAGGCCGGACACGGAGAACCTCGGGGGGCCACATAGCTATCTTCCGCCCCTGCCGGATTCAGAGAAACCCTCCGCGACAACACCTCAGGGTCACCCGCCTCGCTGGGCGGCACGGCAGAGGGAGGCGTTCCGCTCTCCATCATTTCTGGAAGAAGGTCCCCCGAAGACGAGCTCTGCTGCGAAGGACTAAGGTCCGATCTACAAGGTAAAATTTCGGTTAATCTTCTCAGATATAAAATCAAGGATTTCTCTCATCCCTCAAAAGGAAAATCTTTTCTCCACTTACGGCTCGCTGGAGGGCTGATCCCCTTGAGGGCATAGTCCGGCCAAGGAACTCCCTGGCGTCGGACCCTCTGACGAGGATTTTCTCCCCCGTTTTGAGGCCATGGCTTCCGGGTCGTCAGAGGCGGCTCTCTTCTTCCCCTTAGGAGAGGGATTGTCGGTTCCTCCCTTCGGAGCAGCCTCCTTCGAGGAGGCCATAGCTTCCTTGTCCTCCCCCTCCAAAGGCATTATCTCCAGCATCCTGACCAACACGGGATCCGGCCTGGTTTCAGGAAGGGGAGCCGGACACCTGATCAGCTTCGCCTTCGCTATCCACTCCTGTTTAAAAGGACGGCTCTTTTAGGGGCAAGTTTATGACAATTATACGGATAGAAGGTCTGGGCACAGGGTTGCTTACTTGAGTATTCGGGCGATGGCAGCTTAGGCCTGCGTCCTTAGTTGAATCCGGACACATCTCTTGTGATCCGAAGAACATTCTATACATCTCCGCGGGCATTGCGCCCATAAAATTCTGGAGAATTCGCGGTCCCTCTGGATTAAACTCCCACAGGCGAAGGGGGCGACGTTGGCCGGGCAATATTCGGCAAATCAGCATAACCTACATCACCTTGACCAAACTGAGGTCTCCTTCCAAGAGATCCTTAATTCGGCCCTGTAACAGGGGCACGTCTCTGGGCAAACCCCAATCTAATCCTTTGTTGACCCATGACGCTAGCCGTGGTGGGGGACCCGAGCGAAAGGCAGGAGGCGCCGCCCACTTGGCACTCCTGGGAGCGGTGATATAGAACCACTCTCGTTGCCACAAGCCGAGCTCCTCTTGAAAGGAGCCCTCGGGCCATGGAGCATCGGCATTCTTACTGATGACGGCACCTCCGCACTCTGCGTGCCATCCCTTGATCATCTTCGGCTCCACTCCAATAGTCTTGAGCCATAAACTGAAGTGAGGAGTAATGCGGAGGAATGCTTCGCACACAATGATGAATGAGGAAATGTGGAGGATGGACTCCAGAGCTAAGTCATGAGATTCCAGCCCGTAGTAAAACAGCAGCCCCCTCACGAAGGGATCCATCGGGAAGCCTAACCCCCGAAGGAAGTGAGACATGAATACTACGCTCTCACCGGGCTGGGGACTGGGAATAGCCTGCCCTTGAGCAGGCAACCTATGAGGAATTTCGGAGGTCAAGAACTTAGCCTCTCTCAACTTTAGCACGTCCTCCTCCATGACGGAGGAAGGCATCCATCGGCCTTGAAGGTCGGAACCGGACATTGTCGAAAGTCCGAAGTGCCTGGAATCTGAAGCCTAGGGTGATGGAACTCGAGGCGACGGGCGAACTCGTTTTGAGATTGAAAAAAAAGGGTAAGGCCTTGGTCTCTTTATAATAGGTCGAATACCAGGAGCCCTCCCCGTAACCGATTAGGACTCGCCTTTAATCGAGAAAACATGCTAACGGGCACGATTGGGTTACCCACGTCCGTATTGATGAGAATCCCGTAAGTAAAGGGGACACGATCTCTGCTTTAACAAGACGTGCCAAGGAAACCACCTCGCAAAACATGCTGAGGTGGAAAAGTAAAAACGATTCGAGTAAAAGACTTGGCTGTAGTGTGATGGCGCACTGCAGAATACGTCAGTAGATTTGATTTGTGTTAATATTATTCTCTCTATGGCAATATGTGGAAACTTATTTTATAGAGCCGGACACTACTCTTAGTGTTTACCATCTTCTACGAAGGACTTGGAGGAGGAACCCGCCTTGCAATGCCGAAGACAATTTGCGCGCCGGACTCGTCGTCATTGAAGCCTGGTTCAGGGGCTACTGAGGGAGTCCTGGATTAGGGGGTGTTCGGGTAGCCGGACTATACCTTCGGCCGGACTCCTGGACTATGAAGATACAAGATTGAATACTTTGTCCCGTGTCCGGATGGGACTTTCCTTGGCGTGGAAGGCAAGCTTGGCGATGCGATATTCAAGATCTCCTACCATTGTAATCGACTCTGTGTAACCCTAACCCTATCCGGTGTCTATATAAGCCGGAGGGTTGTAGCCCGTAGAGGATCAACTCCATACACAATCATACCATAGGCTAGCTTCTAGGGTTTAGCCTCCTTGATCTCGTGGTAGATCTACTCTTGTACTACCCATATCTTCAATATTAATCAAGCAGGAGTAGGGTTTTACCTCCATCGACAGGGCCCGAACCTGGGTAAAACAAAGTGTCCCCTGTCTCCTGTTACCATCCGACCTAGACGCACAGTTCAGGACCCCCTACCTGAGATCCGCCGGTTTTGACACCGACAAAGGGACTCCAGATCAGCCCTCCCGAGAGAGATTATGGCATGGCGGCGGCTCCGTATCATAAAACACGGTGAATCCTTCTCCCTTATTTTTTCTCCCCGAACACGAATATATAGAGTTGGAGTTGAGGTCAGAGGAGCACCAGGGGGCCCATGAGGCAGGGGGCGCGCCCAAGGGGTAGGCGCGCCCCCACCCTCGTGGACAGGGTGTGGCCCCCCTGGCCTTGATTATTTCGCCAGTATTTTTTATATATTCCAAAAATAATCTCCGTTGATTTTCAGGTCATTCCAAGAACTTTTATTTCTGGAGAAAAATAACACCATGGCAATTCTGTTGAAAACAGCGTCAGTCCGGGTTAGTTCCGTTCAAATCATGCAAGTTAGAGTCCAAAACAAGGGCAAAAGTGTTTGAAAAAGTAGATACGTTGGAGACGTATCATGTACTTGAGCATGAACTGGGATAAATCCCATGGAAATGTCATTCCGAAGCTTATGGAGGACATCATGCGGGAGATAGAACTGTTAACAAGTTATTGCAATCTGGTTTTTATTGACCTACTATCTTCAAGGATGCCCGTAAGTTCGTTTTATGTTGTACTCACAAGAACTTCCCTCTCGGAGGGGGAAGTCATCATCATTGTCATCATCGACAACTCTCCCATCTTCGGGAGGGAAATCTCCATCAACATCTTCAACAACACCATCTCGTCTCAAACTCTAGTTCATCTCGTGTTCAATCTCTGTACCGGAACCTTAGATTGGTACTTGTGGGTGACTAGTAGTGTTGATTACATCTTGTAATTGATTACTATATGGTTTATTTGGTGGAAGATTATATGTTCAGATCCATTATGCTATTTAATACCCCTCTGATCTTGAGCATGATTATTATTTTTGAGTAGTTACTTTTGTTCTTGAGGTCACGGGAGAAATCTTGTTGCAAGTTATAATGTGAACTTGATATGTGTTCAATATTTTGATGATATGTATGTTGTGATTCCCTCAGTGGTGTCATGTGAACATCGACTACATGACACTTCACCATATTTGGGCCTAAGGGAATGCATTGTGGAGTAGTTATTAGATGATGAGTTGCTAGAGTGACAGAAGCTTAAACCCTAGTTTATGTGCTACTTCTAAGGGGCCGATTTGGATCCAAAAGTTTAATGCTATGGTTAGATTTTATCTTAATACTTTTCTCGTAGTTGCGGATGCTTGCGAGGGGGTTAATCATAAGTAGGAGGTTTGTTCAAGTAAGAACATCACCTAAGCACTGGTCCACCCACAAATCAAATTGTCAAAGTAGCGAACATGAATCAAACCAACATGTTGAAAGTGACTAGATGAAATTCCTGTGTACCCTCAAGAATGCTTTGCTTATTATAAGAGACTATTTTGGCATGTCCTTTGCTATAAAAGGATTGGGCTACCTTTCTGCACTTTATTTACGTTACCATTATTTGCTCGTTACAAATTATCTTTCTATCAAACTACTCGTTAGTTACAATTTCAGTGCTTGCAGAGATTACCTTGCTAAAAACCACTTGTCATTTCCTTCTGCTCCTTGTTGGTTTCGACACTCTTACTTATCGAAAGGACTACGATTGATCCCCTATACTTGTGGTCATCAACGAGCAATCATTTGGTTTTCCTAAGATTCTTCTCAAGCATTTCAAGCTCATCATGTTGAGATTTTGCAATCTTGACAAGTTTAGGATGGGTAATGTATTTAGGAGAATATCCATTCATGGATTTTTGGTGTTTTGCTGATACCTGATCCTTAGATGGCTTTGCCATAAGACAGAAGGCAATTGGTTCATCATCGCTTGAAGCATCATCATCGGTATCTGATTCAAGTGAATTGTCTGAAGATTCATAGGCAATGAAGAAATTGCTCCTTCCTATTCTTCTACGAGCTCTTCATCATCTGATTTTGATTCAAAAGATTTCTCAGATTCAGATTCCAGGGTCATATCAGCACATGCTCTATTCAGACATGGTATTATCTTCATATTTGATTCGATGGTTGCTCTTGCTTTCACGTTAGTGACTGGTCTCGTCGAAGAGGGTGAGGAAGATTTAATTTTCTTCGAGAGCTTAATGTGATGATCCATTCGAGTAAATCCACTACAGTGAAGATATTTCCATCTGTTACTAGGTTTTCCTTCCCAGCTAGGATAGTCTGCTATAAGATGACCGAATAGTTTGCATTTGAAGCACTTCATTTCTTTCGGAGGTAACTTTTTTGATGATTTATGCAAGTCGAATTCGTCATCATTTGTGAGGCACAAGTTTTGTCTTTTGAGATCACTTAGCCTTTCTGTGAGCATGAGATCACTTAGCCTTTCTGTGAGCATTTCAAGTTCCCTTTTGATAGTGTGTTGATTTTTGACATCTTCTTCTTGTGAGCTGCCATAGTGAGAAAGGATTTCCCCTTCACCTTCTAAAGAAGGTTCTTGATCTGCATTTTCTAGTTCCATCTTTTCTTCATGAATTGACAATAGCGTCATGACCTCTACATAGTGAAGATCTTCATAGTCTGGTCTTTGCTTGATTTCTGCTATGATGGAATGGAAAGTTGTATCAAGAGTTCTTAGCAACTTGTTGACCACATCTCCATAGGTAATATCAGTTACTCCTCGTTGATGTAGTCTTTCGACAATGTTTGTCAATCGATCAGTGAGTTCCATAGCACTTTCCTTACGAAGACTTCTAAAGCCAGTAAACATAGCATGAAGCATTTAAGTGTGAGGATCTGATCGGGCAATGAATTCTTCATGAGCATTTTTTATAGCATCCCAAAGTTGCTTTGCTGTGTCGAGCATTTGGAATCGAAAGAAAATGTCTTTCAAGAGATTGCTACAGATGATATGTTTTGCTGGAGCATCCAACTGTAGATTGTCTTTGTCGTTGGAATTGGGATCATCCGGTTGCTAAATGGTGTATCCATTTTCCACAATCTGCCACAGATCAAAGTTGATAGCTTGAATTCTGATTCTCATTCTTTCTTTCCACTAGAGATAGGCATTTCCATCGAAGATAGGAAATCTTTCAGAGTGCGAGGATCTACCTGCATACGACATACTCAAAACTCCAAGGACCTTAGACCTTTAATAAACAGACACAAGGAGTACCCGATCTGATACAAATTGTTAGGGTCAAGAGTATATCGACCATAGGGGGTGAATTGGAGATTAAAAAAATTCTTGTGACTATTTTGAACAGATCCCAAACACAGCAGCGGAAATAAGGTACGATGGAAAACAACTCAATCAAGCATGATGTTCGGGTGCATATTCTTCGATGTAGGAAGAAATTATGGCACGGGCTTGTGATAACACAGGTTTGATAACAACGATAGTAATGCAACAGGCAATCACATGAAGTAACATGAGATAAAACATAACATGAACAATGAAAGAAAACTATGATAAGTTAACACAGATGAACCAAAGAATATGACAGTGATGATAAAGACAAGTCATGAGAATGCAATAGGATGAACACAATGATATCAGATGTGAGCAATAGAGATCATCGATGCGAACAGAAATTACAATAGATGATAATGATCGGATAAACTATCAACACAGATGACGAAGGTAAACCGCTGAAGGAATTGCAGTAAAGTAGAATGAACCACTGGTGCTCGAAGGCGACAGAAGAATTTGGTAGACTAGTTCACCCTTCTGCCAAAGGGCTACGGCTGGTTGGGGGGGCTGTGACTTAACATGGAAGATAAACTCTCTTCACCCTATTCTCCTTCAACATAGAGCTGATCAGACTCTGGTTGATTTCACTCGTGGTAGATACTTGTCGGCGATCTCCAAACCTTCGGTCGACCTTTGCGAACTACAATCACTCTTGGTTGTTGAAGATCTTACTCGGTGAAGACAACATCTCTTTAACACTCAAGCTGTCACCTATCCATCCAAAGAGTGCACAACTGTCAAGAGTAATATGTACAAGAACTCTAACTCAGAGCTGCTATCATGCTAAACCACTGTCTAAGTTTGGGCTCTTGATTTTTCCCTCGGTGGATCTTAAACTCAAATCACTTGGAGAGGGGATGCTCAAATCAATCTTCTCAGAAATCTTAAGCGGAGCAGCCAACGGGCAACTTTGGAGCGGGGTGGCTATTTATAGCCGCAACCTTCCTGTAACGCCCAAGATGCGGCTATATCCCCCACGTGTCGAGGCACGATGTAGAGGCATAACCGCATTTTGGTATTGTTGCAAGAAGGGTCATCTTCACACAATCCCATGTAATGAACAAGGAAGTAAATAATTGGCTTACAATCGCCACGTCACACAAAGATCAAATAATTCATACATCATTCAGAGTACACACAAAGTCCGACTATGGACGAATCCAAATGAAAATAAGACAACCCCAAATGCTAAATCCCGATTGTCCCAATTGGGCACCACTACTGATCATCCGAAAACGAAACATAGCAACGCCCAAGGTCTTCGTCGAACTCCCACTTGAGTTTGGTGGCATCACCTGCATTGGTATCATTGGCACCTGCAACTATTTTGGTAGTATCTATGAGTCACGAGGACTCAACAATCTCAAAACCCGTGAGATCAAGACCATTTAAGCTTATAGGTAGGATGTGGTTATGAGGTGGAGTTGCATCAAGCACTAAGAAAATATGGTGGCTAACATACAAGTACAAGAGTAAGATGAGAAACTACGTAACGGTCGTAAGCTAAAAGTGATCAAGAAGTGATCCTGAACCACTTACGTTCATACATAACCCAACCATGATCACTTCCCGAACCTCATCGAAAAGAGACCATCACAGTTACACACGCGGTTGATGCATTTTAATTAAGTCAAGTGTCAAGTTCTCTACAACTAGATATTAAAAAATTCCCATCTGCCACATAACCGCGGGCACGGCTCTCGAAAGTTTATACCCTACAGGGGTGTCCCAACTTAGCCCATCACAAGCTCTCATGATCAACGAAGGATATTCCTTCTCATGGAACAACCGACCAGACTCGGAATCCTGGTTACAAGAAATTTCGACAATGGTAAAACAAGACTAGAAAGACTGCCCGATGTGCCGACAAATCTTGATAGGACTCGCACGTATCTCGTTCTTAGGGCACACCAGATGGGCCAGACGTCGGGTTGGCTGAGACCTTGGTTGCCCAGGGGCGCCGGACATCGCCCAGGTAGGACCAGCACTGAGAGGAACACTGGCCCGGGGGTTGAATTAAGATAATCCTCGGGTTAATTACTCCGTAGGAAAATTTTAGTTGTTATTTGGCAAATGGTAAAAACCAAGGTTGGGCCTTGCTGAAGGAGTTTTATTCAAAGCGAACTGTCAAGGGGGTCCCATAACCCCAACCGCCTAAGGAAGGAACATAACACCGGTATGACGGAAAACTAGGGCGTCAAGAGTGGAACAAAACACCGAGCAAAAGGCCAAGCCTTCCACCCTTTGCCAAGTATATAGATGCAGTAATTAAAATAAGATATATTGTGATATCCCAACATATCCAAGTTCCAAGATGGAACAACCTGCAAGGCACCTGCAACTAGCAATGCTATAAGAGGGGCTGAGCAAAAGTGCTATCATAGCCAAAACAACGGTTTGCTAGGAAGGTGGGTTAGAGGCTTGACATGGCAATATGGGAGGCATCATAAACAAGTGGTAGGTAGCACGACATAGTGATAGAGTTGTCGTAAGCTTGCTCCTCGTAAACGTACTCGGCAGGATCCTCGTTCACGAACTCGTCTCCCGGCTCTACCCAAAGCAAGAACACAAGCAATGAAACAACAATCAATCACGGTGCAATGCACAAGCAACATGATGCAAGACATGGCATGGGATGCATGGTATGATGTGTAATGCATATGGGTACTTCGGAAGGGAAAATATGATCAAGGCATCAACTTGGCAAACCGGGCATGCCACTGGAAAGATTAAGAGATTTCGGTCGAAAACGATATAAGGATCACCGGAAACGGATGCACGGTTTGCAAATTATGAGCAAAACAAGAACAATGCAAAACTGCGGTTAATAGCAACATATCACTTAAAATGCATCATTAAACTATGCTAAAGCACTCCAACATAGCAACAAAGCACACGGCAGGCAAATACAGACGAAGCTCTACAAATTATGAACACCGAGCTCCTGTTAGAACTCACTATAACAAGCCTAAATCTGCATGGCAAAAATGCAAATGATAACAACTAAACATACTTGGTGAAAATACTAAACATAGCATAAACAACATCGGCTAGCAATGTTTAGAGCTTGTAAACAACATGCTATAGGAACATATCATGGCAAACAAAGGCATGTCATGCTATTACTAAAGGCAATGAACAAAACACCCTTACTGAACTTGAGCCAAAGATGCAGAAAAGATGGTAGTATCAATGCAAACATGGCAAGTGATATAAACAGATTCAGACTTAGTTAAAAAACATGGCATGGCAGAAACAGATTCATGATAGCAACTTTGCAAGCTCATGCCACTCACCACATAACATTTCATGGAATAATAAGGTAACCAGCAGTAAGAAGACACATTTATGAAGCTAAACATGGCAATAGCATAGTCATAGGGTGCATGGATCACTAGCAAAACACATGGCAAAAATGCACTTCTTGTTAACAAACTGACAGCAACAATATTTAGCAGAAGGAGAGCATGGTAATGACAAGCTACAATAGCCCATAATTACAACCAACGGCATGAATGGAAATAGCATAACCATATCTTCAAAACATTCTGACTGAACTTCATCAAAATATGCATGGATCTACTTATGACAACAAGTCAACATAACAACGTAATGTGACAGGAAAAGACTTAGCAGAAAAACTAAGTAGCTGAAAACAGCAACATCATGTGCTTCGCATACTTGTGCTAGTCACCACAGATCTCATAAAAATACAAGGATTGCACCACTGTAAAGATGGCATGAAGGTGCTCCTAAAACATGTAGACATGATGCCCAAAGGATGCACGCACAAAATGCTATGAAAATGACAAATCAGTAAGTTGTGATGGATTCCAGCAGACAACATCATTTAGCACTTTTGAAATGAAGATTAGGGCATCAATATGGACAATAACATTCAAGCAAATGACACTAGCATGTAGAGCATCACGAGAGGAACATTTTGATATATCATATGCGTAAATCGGAGCTACGGGCACGAAGATATGACATGATGAAGGGGCACACATGGAATTGCAGATCTAGAACTTAGAAGAATTTCGACCTCGTGGAGAAGTGGACGAGTGATAACCCACAAGTATAGGGGATCGCAACAGTTTTAGAGGGTAGAGTATTCAACCCAAATTTATTGATTCAACACAAGGGGAGCCAAAGAATATTCTCAAATATTAGCAGCTGAGTTGTCAATTCAATCACACCTAGAAAACTTAATATCTACAACAAAGTATTGAGTAGCAAAGTAGTATGATAGTAGCGGTAATGGTAGCAAAAGTAATAGTTTTGGTTTTATAGTGATTGTAACAATAGCAATGGAAAAGTAAATAAGCAAAGATCAAAATGTGAAAAGCTCGTAGGAAACGGATCAATGATGGATAATTATGTCAGATGCGATTCCTCATGAAACAGTTATAACATAGGGTGACACAGAACTAGCTCCAGTTCATCAATGTAATGTAGGCATGTATTCCGAATATAGTCATACGTGCTTATGGAAAAGAACTTGCATGACATCTTTTGTCCTACCCACCCGTGGCAGCGGGGTCCTATCGGAAACTAAGGGATATTAAGGCCTCCTTTTAATAGAGTACCGGACCAAAGCATTAACACTTGGTGAATACATGAACTCCTCAAACTACGGTCATAACTGGTAAGTATCCCGATTATTGTCACTTCGGGGTTAACGGATCATAACACATAATAGGTGACTATAGACTTGCAAGATAGGATCAAGAACTCACATATATTCATGAAAACATAATAGGTTCAGATCTGAAATCATGGAACTTGGGCCCTAGTGACAAGCATTAAGCATAGCAAAGTTATAGCAACATCAATCTCAGAACAAAATGGATACTAGGAATCAAACCCTAACAAAACTAACTCGATTACATGATAAATCTCATCCAAACCATCACCGTCCAGCAAGCCTACGATGGAATTACTCACGCACGACGGTGAGCATCATGAAATTGGTGATGGAGGAAGGTTGATGATGACGATGGCGACAGATTCCCCTCTCCGGAGCCCCGAAGGGACTCCAGATCAGCCCTCCCGAGAGAGATTAGGGCTTGGCGGCGGCTCCCTATCATAAAACGCGATGAATCCTTCTCTCTGATTTTTTCTCCTCGAACATGAATATATAGAGTTGGAGTTGAGGTCGGTGGAGCACCAAGGGTCCCACGAGGCAGGGGGCACGCCCAGGGGGGTAGGCACGCCCCCACCCTCGTGGACAGGGTGTGGGCCCCCTGGCCTTGATTCTTTTGCCAGTATTTTTTGTATATTCCAAAAATATTCTCCGTTGATTTTCAGGTCATTCCGAGAACTTTTATTTCTGCACAAAAATAACACCATGGCAATTCTGCTGAAAACAGTGTCAGTCCGGATTAGTTCCATTCAAATCATGCAAGTTAAAGTCCAAAACAAGGGCAAAAGTGTTTGGAAAAGTAGATAGGATGGAGACGTATCAACTCCCCCAAGCTTAAACCTTTGCTTGTCCTCAAGCAATTCAGTTGATGAACTGAAAGTGATAAAGAAAAACTTTTACAAACTTTGTTTGCTCTTGTTGTTGTAAATATGTAAAGCCAACATTCAAGTTTTCAGCAAAGATTATGAACTAACCATATTCACAATAACATTAGGTCTCATGTTTACTCATATCAATGGCATAATCAACTAGTGAGCAATAATAATAAATCTCGGATGACAACACTTTCTCAAAACAATCATAATATGATATAACAGGATGGTATCTCGCTAGCCCTTTTTGAGACCGCAAAACATAAATGCAGAGCACCCCTGAAGATCAAGGGCTGACTGGAAATTGTAATTTATGGTAAAAGAGATCCAGTCATACTCAATGTAAACTAATAGTAATTCATGCAAATGACAGCGATGCTCTTGAACTGGTGCTTTTTAATAAGAGGATGGTGACTCAACATAAAAGTAAATAGATGGGCCCTTTGCAGAGGAAAGCAGGGATTTGTAGAGGTGCCAGAGCTCGATTTTGAAATAGAGATAAATAATATTTTGAGTGCTATACTTTCAATTTCAACATAACAACCGAGAGATCTCGATATTCTCCATGCTACACACATGATAGGCGGTTCCCAAGCAGAATGGTAAAGTTTATACACCCCCACCACCAACAAGCATCCATCCATGGCTTGCCCGAAACAACGGGCGCCTCCAACTAACAACAATCCCGGGGGAGTTTTGTTTGCAATTATTTTGATTTGATTTGAGCGTGGGACTGGGCATCCCGGTGACCAGACATGTTCTCGTGAGTGAGGACCGGAGTCCATTCCTCTTGAGAATAATCCGCCTAGCATGGAAGATACAGACAACCCTAGTTGATACGTGAGCTATTCGAGCATAGAAAAAAGAATTTCATTTGAAGGTTTAGAGTTTGGCCCATACAAATTTACTTGGGACGGCAGGTAGATACCGCATATAGGAAGGTATGATGGACTCATATGGAATAACTTTTGGGTTTATGGAGTTGGATGCACAAGCAGTATTCCCGCTGAGGGAGTCTTGGATTAGGGGGTCTCCGGATAGCCGGACTATATCCTTTGGCCGGACTATTGGACTATGAAGATACAAGATTGAAGACTTCGTCTCGTGTCCGGATGGGACTTTACTTGGCGTGGAAGGCAAGCTAGGCAATACGGATATGTATATATCCTCCTTTTGTAACCGCCCTTGTGTAACCCTAGCCCCCTCCGATGTCTATATAAACCGGAGGGTTTTAGTCCGTAGGACAACATACAATCATACCATAGGCTAGCTTCTAGGGTTTAGCCTCTCTGATCTCGTGGTTGATCAACTCTTGTAATACTCATATCATCAAGAACAATCAAGCAGGACGTAGGGTATTACCTCCATCAAGAGGGCCCGGACCTGGGTAAACATCGTGTCCCCTGCCTCCTGTTACCATCCGCCTTAGACGCATAGTTCGGGACCCCCTACCCGAGATCCGCCGGTTTTGACACCAACATTGGTGCTTTCATTGAGAGTTCCACTGTGTCGTCATCATAAGGAAGATGGTTCGCCTTGTTGTCAAGGACAACATCACCTCTGGGGGAGCCCTGGTTGTAGGCCAAACCCTCCGACTAGGCGGCTTCATCATGACCGCACGCTCGGCTGCTGCGCTGACGATGACCTCTCGAGTCATTGAAAATAGCCTCCACATCGGCTCAAAATTTGCCGAGGAGATGGATCCAATGGAGCTCTCCTCTTTGAATGAGCTCTTGGATCGCATTGCCGCTCTGGGAGTCACTACGGACTACGATCGGATCGGGCTTAAACCCGACCAAAGGGAGATTTACTCTCCTCCGGTCACCCATCAGATAGTGGTGGTGGAGGAGCAATGCGGTGATTCTCCCTCTATCCTGAGGATGAACTATGTCCGGATTTCCGAGCTCTCCGAACAGGATACTCGCTCACGGGAGGATGCCGCCCTAACCCTGAATCCAGAATCAGGCCGCATACCGAACCCGCAGGGCAACATCCCGGAGCCCAAACTTCCAAGATCGGAAACTCCCCTGCCCCGGGATCACAGATTGGGTCAAGGTCTGGACTTAAATCCACCCACCCACCCAGATACAAACTATCTTTCCCACATTAGGCAAGCGCCCCAAGAGACAGTACATCACTATTGGGCCAGATTCCTCCTTGTAATGAACAAGGTATAGGACTGTCCTGAGGAAGATGCAATTTCGTTCTTTTGCAACAATTGCACGGACAAGGGAGTCCTCAATGCCATAAGTCGCCGTAACGTAGCACACTTCGCTGACTTGGCGGACATAGTACGGAAATATTGTGCGATGGGAAGTGCCTGGAAAACCCAAACACAATTTTGGGATAATCCGGCTCTGACAAAACCCCCAGTCCGAACTAAAAGTGCGCACTCTCATAAGTCGCCCGACTCAATTACAAAGAAGCAAGAGCCCACTACAGGGTGCGGAACCGTATTGGAGGGATGGCTCAACGGGCCCTACAAAATCCATAGTACAGCGGATACCATATCAACACACAGCCTTAGAGCATGTTGGGTACTCCGGCAGGTGGCCAAAAGCGGTGAGGATCTTCTCACCCAAAATACCTCAGAGCACCTTCCCATGGATAACAACACAGTATTAACGATCTTCGAGACCTTCGCCTCAAATAATAGGCGTAAGCGAGCACTCCGCGGCCTTGCCGAAGTCTGCCACGTGGCAGCAATAAATCCATGGAGCGACACGGCTATCACCTTCAACTCCAGTGACGAACCTAAATTCCGAACAGCCCGAGCACCAGCCGCTTTGGTCCTCAGTCCAATTGTGGATGGCTTTCAGCTCACTAAGGTGCTCATGGATGGCGGCAACGGATTAAACCTCATCTATGAGGAAACTCTCCAAAAAATGGACATAGACAGCAACCGTATTGAGGAAAGCAGTACGACCTTCCGAGGAATCATCCCTAGTCGAGAGGCACGTTGCACTGGGAAAATTACACTTGATGTGGTATTCGGCACTCCAGAGAATTACAGGTCCGAAGAAATTACATTCCAAGTGGCCCCGTTCAGTAGCGGATACCACGCCCTTCTAGGGCGGGAGGCATTCACGATTTTTCAAGCCATACCCCATTACGGGTACATGAAGCTCAAAATGCCCGGACCCAAGGGAATTATCACTCTAGCTAGTGATCTGGACATAACACTTCGCGCCGAGAACAAAACAGCCGCACTAGCCCCCGAGGCATTATCCGAAGCCCTTGTGGTGGAGGAGTTAACCGTGCTGCACTCCATGGTGGATAGGGATGACGTGATACTACACAAAAGATCCAAGTCCACCTCCTTTAAACCAGGGGACGAAATAGTTAAATTCCAAGTCCATCCAATGGACCCTACAAAAACAGCATCCATTGGGGCACAGTTAGACCCCGCTGTAGACGCCGCACTACGGGAGTTTCTGCGCGAGAATTGGGATATATTCGCCTGGCATCCTTCAGACATGCCAGGAATCCCATGCAGATTGGCCAAGCATAGCCTTAATATTCTAAAAGGATTCAAGCCGGTCAAGCAGACTCTTCGGCGTTTCTCTGAACCTAAGCGACAAGCCATGGGAGAGGAGCTGGCCAAGCTACTGGAAGCCGAATTCATATCAACGCATGATCCAGACATGTCTGGAAAAGCAGACCGGTAAGACTATGGAGGCATATGTAGACTAGACACGTTGACTCTTCAATAGATGACTTGAGGCTCACGTTCACCAATCTCCGAACATACGACATTAAGCTCAATCCGTAAAAATGTGTTTTCGGCGTTCCCACCGGAAAGCTCCTGGGCTTCATCGTCTCCAGTAGGAGAATTGAAGCAAATCCGGCTAAAATCCAAGCTCTGTCACAGTTGGCTATCACAATTGACCTCAAGCAAATCCAGAAATTGACTGGATGCGTGGCGGCTTTAAGCCGCTTTATCTCCCGATTAGGAGAAAAGGCACTTCCCCTTTATCGCCTTCTTCGGTGCACCGAACACTTCGAGTGGACGGACGCAGCCACGGCCGGACTGGAAGAAATATGTATTGGAGGGCAAGAGTGACAGAAGCTTCAACCTAGCATAGAAATTGATGCATACGGGATTGAAGGGGGACCAATATATCTTAATGCTATGGTTGGGTTTTACCTTAATGAACGTTAGTAGTTGCGGATGCTTGCTAATAGTTCCAATCATAAGTGCATAGAATTCCAAGTCAGGGATGACATGCTAGCAGTGGCCTCTCCCACATAATACTTGCTATCGGTCTAGTAAAGTAGTCAATTGCTTAGGGGAAATTTAGCAACTCCTGCCACCACTTTTCCACACTCGCTATATTTACTTTATTGTTTATTTATCTAAACAGCCCCTACTTTTTATTTACGTACTCTTTATAATCTTGCAAACCTATCCAACAACACCTACAGAGTACTTCTAGTTTTATACTTGTTCTAGGTAAAGCGAACATCAAGCGTGCGTAGAGTTGTATCGGTGGTCGATAGAACTTGAGGGAATATTTGTTCTACCTTTAGCTCCTCGTTGGGTTCGACACTCTTACTTATCGAAAACTGTTGCGATCCCCTATACTTGTGGGTTATCAAGACCTTTTTCTGGCGCCGTTGCCGGGGAGAAATAGCGTGGGGTGAATATTCTCGTGTGTGCTTGTTTGCTTTATCACTAAGTAATTTTTATTTGCTGTTCTTAGTTGTTTTTTATCTTCAGTTATGGGTAGGAAATGCAAAATACCAAAAAAATTAGTTGTGCCTACTAAACCAATGGTTGAAAAACCACTCAAAATCTATCACACTGCTGAAGCTTATTACTTGGATCATCTTCGATCCCTATGTGCTCGTGCTGAAACCCCAACTAGCTTAGTTGAGGGCAAATCTTTAGATGAGCATGCTTGTTATGTGCGACACCGAATATCTGAAAAAGGGAAAACTTTACTGGATCAAATTCATCGTTTGCAATGCTATGCTTGGAATTTATGTGAAATATATGATTATACTTGTTGTTCTGAAGACCCTAAGAAACACCTTCCCTACCAATGTTTGTTTAGCGATAATGGAATCATATCCTATTATGCTAAGGGTGTTTATAGTTACTATGATGTTCAACAAATTGAAGAATTGGTTGCTTTTAAGGGTGCTTACGAAATTGCTTCTTTGATTGAAAAGTATGATGCTACTCTTTACAAATCTGAAAATTTTGCCATACTTAAGTATTGCTGTGATAATTATGCTTCTAATGCCTATGTTGAACCATATATTGAGTACTACTCCGCTGTCGAAGAAGAGACTAATATTTTGCAGGAGTCTATGGAAGAAGAAATAGATGAAACAGTGAGCTCATTGGATGAAAAAGATGATGAGAAGAGCGAAGAACAAAAGGAGGAAGAGCGGATTAGCTACCCGTGCCCACCTTCTAATGAGAGTAACTCTTCAACTCATACATTGTTTAATTTCCCTTCGTGCTTACCGGAGGATGATTGCTATGATGATTGTTATGATCCCGTTGATTCTTTTGAAATGTCCCTTTTTGATGACGCTTGCTATGCTTGTGGCCAAGATGCCAATATGAATTATGCTTATGGAGATGAACTTGCTATAGTTCCTTATGTTAAACTTGAAATTGTTGCTATTGCACCCACGCATGATAGTCCTATTATCTTTTTGAATTCTCCCTACTACACTATATCGGAGAAGTTTGCACTTATTAAGGATTATATTGATGGGTTGCCATTTACCGTTGCACATGATGATTTTGATGAATATAATATGCATGTGCTTGCTTCTCCTACTTGCAATTATTATGAGAGAGGAACTATATCTCCACCTCTCTATGTTTCCAATATGACAAAATTGCAAGAAACTGTTTATACTATGCATTGGCCTTTATTATGTGTGCATGAATTGTTCTTTTATGACATGCCGATGCATAGGAAGAGAGTTAGACTTTGTCATTACATGATATATGTTACTTTGTGCTCACTACTAAATTACAAATCATTGTTAATTAAAATTGGCTTTGATATACCTTGAGATCCGGGTGGATCCATTACTTGAGCACTATATGCCTAGCTTAATGGCTTTAAAGAAAGCGCTGCTAGGGAGACAACCCGGAAGTTTTAGAGAGTCATTTATTTCTTTTGAGTGCTTTTTTATAGTTTAAAAACAACAAAAATAAAGAGGGGAACCCAAAACTTTCTCAATAAGGAAAGCGAAAGTGAGAAAGACAAGCATTGTTGAAGTGGGAGCTAGCCTTGAACTTTGTTCATGCTCACGGAAACTTTGTGAATCTTGATTACAGAAACTTTTCAATAAAAAATAATTATCCCCTTGTACAATTCCATTATATTATAAAAATAATGTGCCAAGGTTTGCCTTTAGGATGTTTACATTTGCTTGATGGTTTGTACGGTGCAAGATAGAAACTTTGGCTGTAGTGCGCGATTTTACATTTTTAGCTGGAACGTCAAATGGTTCTGATTCTTTTTGCACTGTCGTACTATACAAATTTTTTATTTTTCCTAATTTTGGTAGAATTTTGAAGTATCATAAGTATGGTGAATGTTCAGATTATTACAGACTGTTCTGTTTTAGACAGATTCTGTTTTTGATGTATAGTTTGCTTGTTTTGATGAAACTATCGATTTTTATCAGTGGATTAAGCCATGGAAAAGTTATATTACAGTAGACACAATGAAAAAACAAAATATGAATTGGTTTGCAACAATACTTAGAGTAGTGATTTTCTTTATTATACTAACGGATCTTACCGAGTTTTCTGTTGAAGTTTTGTGTGGATGAAGTGTTCGATGATCGAGAAGGTCTCGATGTGAGAAGAAGGAAGAGAGGCAAGAGCTCAAGCTTGGGGATGCCCGAGGCACCCCAAGTAAATATTCAAGGAGACTCAAGCGTCTAAGCTTGGGGATGCCCTGGAAGGCATCCCCTCTTTCTTCAACAAGTATCGGTATGTTTTTGGATTCGTTTCGTTCATACGATATGTGTAATCTTGGAGCGTCTTTTGCATTTATTTTTCTTTTTTTTAATTTTATGCACCATGCTGGTATGAGATAGTCCTTGGTTGATTTATAGAATGCTCTATGCACTTCACTTATATCTTTTGAGTATGGCTTTATAGAATGCTTCATGTGCTTCACTTATATCATTTGAAGTTTGGATTGCCTGTTTCTCTTTACATAGACAACCGCCATTTGTACAATGCTCTTTTGCTTCACTTATATTTGTTAGAGCGTGGGCATATCTTTTGTAGAAAGAACTAAACTCTCTTTCTTCACTTATATCTATTTAGAGAGATGGCGGGAACTGGTCGTTCACATGGTTAGTCATAAAATCCTACATAAAACTTGTAGATAACTGAATATGATATGTTTGATTCCTTGCAATAGTTTTGCGATATAAAGATGGTGACATTAGAGTCATGCTAGTGGGTAGTTGTGGATTAGTAGAAATACTTGTGTTGAGGTTTGTGATTCCCGTAGCATGCATGTATGGTGAACCGTTATGTAACGAAGTTGGAGCATGAGGTATTTATTGATTGTCTTCCTTATGAGTGGCGGTCGGGGAGAGCGATGGTCTTTTCCTACCAATCTATCCCCCTAGGGGCATGCGTATTAGTACTTTGCTTCGAGGGCTAATAAACTTTTGCAATAAGTATGTGAGTTCTTTATGACTAATGTTGAGTCCATGGATTATACGCACTCTCACCCTTCCATCATTGCTAGCCTATCTAGTATCGCGCAACTTTCGCCGGTACCATAAACCCACCATATAACTTCCTCAAAACAGCCACCATACCTACCTATTATGGCATTTCCATAGCCATTCCGAGTATATTTCCATGCAACTTTCATCATCATCATATACATGACTTGAGCATTCATTGTCATATTGCTTTGCATGATCGTAAGATAGCTAGCATGATGTTTTCATGGCTTGTCCGTTTTTTGATGTCATTGCTACGCTAGATCATTGCACATCCCGGTACACCGCCGGAGGCATTCATATAGTCATATCTTTGTTCTATATATTGAGTTGTAATATTGAGTTGTAAGTAAATAAAAGTGTGATGATCATCATTATTAGAGCATTGTCCCAGTCTGGAAAGGATGATGGAGACTATGATTCCCCCACAAGTCGGGATGAGACTCCAGACGAAAAAATTATAAAAAAAGGGAAAATAAAAAAATAAAAATAAAAGAGAAAGGCCATAAAAAAGGAAGGCCCCAAAAAAAATGAGAGAAAAAGAGAGAAGGGACAATGCTACTATCCTTTTTCCACACTTGTGCTTCAAAGTAGCACCATGTTCTTCATATAGAGAGTCTCTTGAGTTATCACTTTCATATACTAGTGGTAATTTTCATTATATAACTTGGCTTGTATATTCTAACGATGGGCTTCCTCAAATGCCCTAGGTCTTCATGAGCAAGCAAGTTGGATGCACACCCACTTAGTTTTAGTTTGAGCTTTCATATACTTATAGCTCTAGAGCATCCGTTGCATGGCAATCCCTACTCACTCACATTGATATCTATTGATGGGCATCTCCATAGCCCGTTGATACGCCTAGTTGATGTGAGACTATCTTCTCCTTTTTTGTCTTCTCCACAACCACCATTCTATTCCACCTATAGTGCTATATCCATGGCTCACGCTCATATATTGCGTGAGGGTTGAAAGTGCTGAAGCGTGTTAAAAAGTATGAATCAATTGCTCAGCTTGTCATCGGGGTTGTGCATGATGTGAGTATTTTGTGTGAAGAAGATGGAGCATAGCCAGACTATATGATTTTGTAGGGATAACTTTCTTTGGCCTTGTTATTTTGAAAATACATGATTGCTTTATTAGTAGGATTGAAGTATTATTGTTTTTATGTCAAATGATAGACTATTGCTTTGAATCACTCGTATCTTAATATTCATGCCATGATTAGATATGTGATCAAGATTATGCTAGGTAGCATTCCACATCAAAAATTATCTTTTTTATCATTTACCTACTCGAGGACGAGCAGGAATTAAGCTTGGGGATGCTGATACGTCCCGTCGTATCTATAATTTTTGATTGTTCCATGCCAATATTATTCAACTTTCATATACTTTTGGCAACTTTTTATACTATTTTTGGGACTAACATATTGATCCAGTGCCCCGTGCCAGTTCATGTTTGTTGCATGTTTTTTGTTTCGCAGAATATCCATATCAAACGGAGTCCAAACGGAATAAAAACTGATGGAGATTTTTTTGGAATATATATGATTTTTGGGAAGAAAAATCCACGCGAGACGATGCTCGAGGGGCCCACGAGGTAGGGGCGCGCCCCTGACCCTCGTGGCCACCCCATAAGGCGGTTGATACCCATCTTTCGCCGCAAGAAAGCTAATTTCTGGATAGAGATCGTGTCAAAATTTCAGCCCAATCGGAGTTACGGATCTTCGGGAATATAAGAAACGGTGAAAGGGAAGAATCTGAGAATGCAGAAACAGAAAGAGACAGAGAGACAGATCCAATCTCGGAGGGGCTCTCGCCCCTCCCATGCCATGGAGGCCATGGACCAAAGGGGAAACCCTTCTCCCATCTAGGGAGGAGGTCAAGGAAGAAGAAGAAGGAGGGGGGCTCTCTCCCCCTCGCTTCCGGTGGCACCGGAGTGCCATCGGGGGCCATCATCATCACCGCGATCTACACCAACACCTCTGCCATCTTCACCAACATCTCCATCACCTTCCCCCCTCTATCTATAGTGGTCCACTCTCCCGCAACCCGTTGTACCCTCTACTTGAACATGGTGCTTTATGCTTCATATTATTATCCAATGATGTGTTGCCATCCTATGATGTCTGAGTAGATTTTCGTTGTCCTATCGGTGGTTGATGAATTGCTATGATTGATTTAATTTTCTTGTGGTTATGTTGCTGTCCTTTGGTGCCCATCATATAATTGCGCACGTGGATCACACCATAGGGTTAGTTGTATGTTGATAGGACTATGTATTGGAGGGCAAGAGTGACAGAAGCTTCAACCTAGCATAGAAATTGATGCATACGGGATTGAAGGGGGACCAATATATCTTAATGCTACGGTTGGGTTTTACCTTAATGAACGTTAGTAGTTGCGGATGCTTGCTAATAGTTCCAATCATAAGTGCATAGAATTCCAAGTCAGGGATGACATGCTAGCAGTGGCCTCTCCCACATAATACTTGCTATCGGTCTAGTAAAGTAGTCAATTGCTTAGGGGAAATTTAGCAACTCCTACCACCACTTTTCCACACTCGCTATATTTACTTTATTGTTTATTTATCTAAACAGCCCCTACTTTTTATTTACGTACTCTTTATAATCTTGCAAACCTATCCAACAACACCTACAGAGTACTTCTAGTTTCATACTTGTTCTAGGTAAAGCGAACGTCAAGCGTGCGTAGAGTTGTATCGGTGGTCGATAGAACTTGAGGGAATATTTGTTCTACCTTTAGCTCCTCGTTGGGTTCGACACTCTTACTTATCAAAAACTATTGCGATCCCCTATACTTGTGGGTTATCATTTCACTCTTGCAAGAGTTGCAAAAGCATCTGGGTATTGGCGTTGGTGGCTGCTGAGGGAGTCCTGGATTAGGGGGTGTTCGGATAGCCGGACTATACCTTCAGCCGGACTCCTGGACTATGAAGATACAAGATTGAAGACTTCGTCCCGTGTCCGGAAGGGACTTTCCTTGGCGTGGAAGGCAAGCTTGGCGATACGGATATTCAGATCTCCTACCATTGTAACCAACTGTATGTAACCCTAACCCTCTCCGGTGTCTATATAAACTGGAGGGTTTTAGTCCGTAGGACAACATACACATCAACAATCATACCATAGGCTAGCTTTTAGGGTTTAGCCTCTCTGATCTCGTGGTAGATCTACTCTTGTACTACCCATATCATCAATATTAATCAAGCAGGACATAGGGTTTTACCTCCAACGAGAGGGCCCGAACCTGGGTAAAGCTTCGTGTCCCTTGCCTCCTGTTACCATCCGGCCTAGACGCACAGTTCGGGACCCCCTACCCGAGATTCGCCGGTTTTGACACCGACATTGGTGCTTTCATTGAGAGTTCCTCTGTGTCGTCGCCGGCAGGCTCGATGGCTCCTACGATCATCAACAGTAATGCAGTCCAGGGTGAGACCTTCCTCCCCGGACAGATCTTCGTCTTCGGCGGCTTCGCACTGCGGGCCAATTCACTTGGCCATATGGAGCAGATCGAAAGGTACGCCCCTGGCCGTTAGGTCAGATTCGGAAGCTTAAACTACACGGCTGACATCCGCGGGGACTTGATCTTCGACGGAGTCGAGCCACTGCCGAGCACGCCGCACTATCACGACGAGCATGATCTAGCTCTGCCACCGAACTGTGCCCTGGAGGCCGCACCCGCATCAGCTTCGACCCTTAATTCGGAGCCAACTGCGCCGATCGAGGATTGGCGGTTGGACGCCACCTCGGGGGCTGCGATCCCAACAGCGGTTGAGCCGAACACCAGCCCCGTACTCTGCGAGACTCGTGACTCCAAGGAGCCGGACTCCTCTCCGGACTCCGAACCCTCCGTGCCCCTGCCAATCGAATCCGATTGGGCGTCGATCATGGAGTTCACTGCCGCAGACATCTTTCAGCACTCGCCTTTCGGCGATATCCTGAAGACACTGAAGTCTCTCTCTTTATCAGGAGAGCCCTGGCCGGACTGCGGTCAGCAAGTTTGGGGCACAGACGATGAAGAAATTCAAAGCCCACCAACCACCCACTTTGTAGCCACTGTTGACGACTTAACCGACATGCTCGACTTTGACTCCGAAGACATCGACGGTATGGACACCGATGAAGGAGATGACGAAGAACCAGTGCCTACTAGACCCTGGAAATCCACCTCGTCATATGACATATACATGGTGGACACCCCAAAAGAGGGAGATGGCGATGGAACAGCGGAGGATGACCCCTCCAAGAAACAGCCTAAGCATCAGCGTCAGCGGCGCCGCTCAAAATCCCGCCAACACAAAAATGGTGATTCCAGCATGGGAGATAATAATACTCCGGAGAGTGCCGAAGAAAACCCCCCTCCAGCAAGATTTAGCACAGGAGGATGGAGAAACCAGCCCTCATGAGAGAGCGGCCGACAGGGAGGTCGAGGACGATAATTATATGCCTCCCTCCGAAGACGAGGCAAGCCTCGACGACGATGAATTCGTCGTGCCAGAGGATCCCTTTGAGCAAGAGTGTTTTCAACGCAGGCTTATGGCCACGGCAAGAAGCCTCAAGAAAAAACAGCAACAGCTCAGAGCTGATCAAGATTTGCTGGTTGACAGATGGACTGAAGTCCTTGTGGCCGAAGTGAAGGAAATATGCCCTAGAGGCAATAATAAAGTTATTATTTATTTCCTTATATCATGATAAATGTTTATTATTCATGCTAGAATTGTATTAACCGGAAACATAATACATGTGTGAATACATAGACAAACAGAGTGTCACTAGTATGCCTCTACTTGACTAGCTCGTTAGTCAAAGATGGTTATGTTTCCTAACCATGGACAAAGAGTTGTTATTTGATTAACGGGATCACATCATTAGATGAATGATCTGATTGACATGACCCATTCCATTAGCTTAGCACCCGATCGTTTAGTATGTTGCTATTGCTTTCTTCATGACTTATACATGTTTCGATGACTATGAGATTATGCAACTCCCGTTTGCCGGAGGAACACTTTGTGTGCTACCAAACGTCACAACGTAACTGGGTGATTATAAAGGTGCTCTACAGGTGTCTCCAAAGGTACATGTTGGGTTGGCGTATTTCGAGATTAGGATTTGTCACTCCGATTGTCGGAGAGGTATCTCTGGGCCCTCTCGGTAATGCACATCACATAAGCCTTGCAAGCATTGCAACTAATGAGTTAGTTTTGAGATGATGTATTACAGAACGAGTAAAGAGACTTGCCGGTAACGAGATTGAACTAGGTATTGAGATACCGACGATCGAATCTCGGGCAAGTAACATACCAATGACAAAGGGAACAACGTATGTTGTTATGCGGTCTGACCGATAAAAGATCTTCGTAGAATATATAGGAGCCAATATGAGCATCCAGGTTCCGCTATTGGTTATTGACCGGAGACATGTCTCGGTCATGTCTACATTGTTCTCGAACCCGTAGGGTCCGCACACTTAAGGTTTCGATGACAGTTATATTATGAGTTTGTGCATTTTGAAGTACCGAAGTTTGTTCGGAATCCCGGATGTGATCACGGACATGACGAGGAGTCTCGAAATGGTCGAGACATAAATATTTATATATTGGAAGCCTATATTTGGATATCGGAAGTGTTCCGGGTGAAATCGGGATTTTACTGGAGTACCGGGAGGTTACCGGAACCCCCCCAGGAGGTATATGGGCCTTAGTGGGCTCTAGTGGAAGAGAGGAGAGGTGGCCAGGGCTGGGCCGCGCGCCCCTCCCCCCTAGTCCGAATAGGACAAGGAGAGGGGGCGGCGCCCCCCCCCTTCCTTCTCTCTCTTCTCTTTCCCCCTTCCTGAATCCTATTCCAACTAGGAAAGGGGGGGAATCCTACTCCCGGTGGGAGTAGGACTCCTCCTGGCGCGCCCTCCTCCTGGCCAGCCGCACCCTCCCTTTTGATCCTTTATATACGGGGGCAAGGGGCACCCCTAGACACACAAGTTGATCCGTGTGATCATATTCTTAACCGTGTGCGGTGCCCCCTTCCACCATAGTACTCGATAATATTGTAGCGGTGCTTAGGCGAAGCCCTACGACGGTAGTACATCAAGATCGTCACCACGCCGTCGTGCTGACGGAACTCTTCCCCGACACTTTGCTGGATCGGAGTCCGGGGATCGTCATCGAGCTGAACGTGTGCTAGAACTCGGAGGTGCCGTAGTTTCGGTGCTTGATCGGTCGGGCCGTGAAGACGTACGACTACATCAACCGCGTTGTGCTAACGCTTCCGCTGTCGGTCTACAAGGGTACGTAGATCACACTCTCCCCTCTCGTTGCTATGCATCACCATGATCTTGCGTGTGCGTAGGATTTTTTTGAAATTACCACGTTCCCCAACACGAAGAGCATAAACTCGAACGCCCCTCCAAGAGCTACCCAAAGCGCAGGTTGCTACCCCGATTAGAGGAGGAAGCACTTGATACGGCCGAACGGCCACCTCGTGGCCGCGACAGAGAGGCCTCCCGACCCTCCACTCAAGCCGCACCCCGTACCAAGGCATGGGAATACGCGCCGGACTTACGAGACATGTTGGAGGACAAGGCAAGGCAAACACGATCGATCTACGGATTGCGTGGGCACCCCACGGCTCGAGACGGTAACCGTCACGCCGGCCACAAATTCGGCAGGGCCGAACACAGTAGACAAAGCTCATTGGATCTACGTCATGATATCGCCCAGTACAGAGGCACCGCACACCCACTATGCTTTACAGAAAAAATAATGAATCATCAAATCCCCGAGGGTTTCAAACCCGTAAACATCGAATCATATGATGGCACAACAGATCCCGCGGTATGGATCGAGGATTATCTCCTTCATATCGACATGGCCCGCGGCGACGATTTCCACGCCATCAAATACCTCCCACTCAAGCTTAAAGGACCAGCTCAGCATTGGCTTAACAGCTTGCCAACAGGATCAATCAGTTGTTGGGAGGACCTGGAAACCGCATTCCTTGACAATTTCCAGGGCACTTATGTGCGACCCCCACACGCCGATGACCTAAGTCACGTAATTCAGCAGCCACAGGAATCGGCCAGGCAATTCTGGACATGGTTCCTAACAAAGAAAAATCAAATAGTCGACTGTCCGGACGCTGAGGCCCTAACAGCCTTCAAGCACAATATCCGTGACGAGTGGCTGGCCTGGCACCTCGGACAGGAAAAGCCGAAATTGATGGCAGCACTCACGACACTCATGACCCGCTTTTGCGCGGGAGAAGACAGCTGGCTTGCTCGTAGCAACAATATGACCAAGAACCCTGGTAATTCGGACACCAGGGACATTAGTGGCAGGTCGCGTCGCAACAAGCAGAAGCGCCGCATTAACGGCGACAATGCTGAGGATACGGCAGCTAATGCCGGATTCAGAGGCTCTAAATCCGGTCAGCGGAAAAAGCCATTCAAAAGGAATCCTAGGGGCCCGTCCAGCTTGGACCGAATACTCGACCGCTTGTGCCAAATACATGGCACCCCCGAAAAGTCGGCCAATCACACCAACAGGGATTGTTGGGTGTTCAAGCAGGCAGGCAAGTTAAACGCCGACAATGAAGATAAGGGGCTGCATAGCGATGACGCCGAGGAGCCCCGGCCGCCGAACAACAATGGACAGAAGGGTTTTCCCCCACAAGTGCGGACGGTGAACATGATATACGCAACCCACGTCCCCAAAAGAGAGCGGAAGCGCGCGTTAAGGGACGTATACGCGGTAGAGCCAGTCGCCCCAAAG
Source organism: Triticum aestivum (assembly GCF_018294505.1). NCBI lineage: Eukaryota > Viridiplantae > Streptophyta > Magnoliopsida > Poales > Poaceae > Triticum > Triticum aestivum. The sequence continues at coordinate 202,312,327 of NC_057797.1, forward strand.
TTCAACCCATGGTCCTCCCGCCCAATCACCTTTGATCGAAGAGACCATCCCACTAGCATCCGTCATGGCGGATTTGCCGCATTGGTTCTAGACCCAATTATTGACGGATTTCATCTCACTAGTCCTTATGGACGGCGGCAGCAGCCTGAACCTGCTTTACCAGGATACAGTGCGGAAAATGGGCATAGATCCCTCGAGGATTAAGCCCACCAAAACGACCTTTAAAGGCATAATACCAGGTGTAGAGGCCAACTGTACAGGCTCAGTCACACTTTAAGTGGTCTTCGGATCTCCGGATAATTTCCGAAGCGAGGAGTTGATCTTCGACATAGTCCCATTCCGCAGTGGCTATCACGCACTGCTCGGACGAACCACATTCGCCAAGTTCAATGCGGTACCGCACTACGCATACCTTAAGCTCAAGATGCCAGGCCCTCGTGGAGTAATTACAGTCAATGGAAACACCGAATGCTCCCTCCGAACGGAGGAGCACACGGCAGCCCTTGCAGCGGAAGTACAAAGCAGCCTCTCCAGGCAGTTCTCCAGTCCGGCCATTAAACGTCCGGACACCGTCAAGCACGCCCGGAGTAACCCACAACAAGACCGCCTGGCACGTTCCGAGCAGGCATAGCAATGCGGCCCCAACCCCAACCCTCGCAAAAAGGCGACGCCAGTACTTCACGTACATAACTACGCTCTAGAAATACCATGGGCATAGGGGGAGGGGCACCATCACGGCACGCCCCAAAACACGGCTTAAACCCCACCAGGGGCTGCCGATTTTTTTAATTTCCTCTTACTTTCAGGACTCTACTCTTCGGAAGGCCTGTTCGGCAGTTCAATTGCCGCACAAACGATGCAAGAACCAGGGAAGCAGACAAGCCATGCCGCATTACGGAACTCCCAGGTGGTCTCTATCACGAGCAGTATACCTGTTTTGCATACTATTCTGCAGCTTGCCCCTGGAGCAGACATGTTAAATAGTCCAACTTTTTGTTTATCGCATTACTTGTATCGTTCTGCTTTGATCGCAGCTATTTTTAATAAACAATGCATAGCTTTTGTCTATTTTTGCATTACCTTTTTATAAATAAATGTTCCTTAACGACATGTTGCACCCGTACAATTTGGTACGGCCAAAATACGCCAGGGGCTTTTAGCACACCTCAATATGGTGTGAGAAGTCCGAACACTTTCACAAGTGCGGCACCACAAACTTATAGCATTATATGCATCGGCTCCGAATCATGCCTTGGGTCAATAGTTGGGTTTGCCCGGCTCCTATGTTTTGGTGCCTTACGTTCCGCTATATCGGCTAAGGTAGCACTAGGAGAACCACTGCGATCGTGCCCCAGTTGAGCTGGGCCGAGCACCTCAATGGAGAAAGCTAAAGCTGACTATCATGATGAAGCGAGAGTTGGTCGCTGTTCGAGAGGGTTTTTTTGAGTCCCTAAAGACTTATGCCGCTTAGGGCGAGGAGTCGGCTTTGTCCGGCCAAGGTGTGGATAGCGCCCCGAACTCGGTCTTCCGAATACTAGGGGCTTCGCCGAAATTTAAAATTATAGAATTCTATGGCTAAGTGAGAGTGTTCACGCATTATAGTCCGATTGCCTTGTTCGTTGGGCTGAGCGCCTCCCTCAAAGGACCCAAATATGGGAAAAAGAGCGCCCAGGTTTATCCCCGAACACCCCAGCACTAGCGGCACGGGGGCAGAAGCCGACGACTCGCCATCTCTCAGTATCGATAAACAGCCGCACAGAAGGTAATATTTTAAATTCAAGCAGCATTGCTCAGAAAATATGAACTAGTTTTCAGCGCACAGGACAAAAACGAGCGAGTTTTACTCAAAAATTACATCCCTAGAACATTCATCCGCCACAAGGCGGGCACCCTTCAGAACATCCTTATAGTAATTTTCGGGCTTGCGATGCTCTTTCCCCAGCGGTGGCCCGTCCTTCACAAGCTTCTCAGCATCCAGCCTGCCCAGTGCACCTTCGCACGGGCAAAGGCCCTACGGGCACCTTTAACACAGACGGAGCGCTTGATGACTTCGAGCCTTGGACAGGCCTCCACCAGCCACCGCAACAGCCCGAAATAGCTCCTAGGCAGAGCCTTTCTAGGCCACAGCCAAACTAGGAGGCCCTTCATGGCCTGTTCGGCCGTCTTGTGGAGCTCGACCAGTTGCTTCAGCTGGTCGCTCAGGGGCATGGGGTGTCCGGCCTCAGCATACTGAGACCAGAACACCTTCTCTGTGGAGCTACCCTCTGCGGCCCGATAGAATGCGGCGGCATCAGATACACTCCGGGGAAGATCTGCAAATGCTCCTGGAGAGCTCCGGATTTGGGTAAGTATCAAGTAACTCACGTTTATGTGTTTACTTTGCATAAAGAATGCCTTACCCGCCGCTATTTTCTTCACCTCATCCAACTCCTGGAGGGTCTTCTGGGATTCGGTCTTGGCAGACTTGGCATTTTCAATAGCCGCCGCGAGCTCGGACGCTCGCGCCTTCGAGTCAAGCTCCAAACTCTCATGTTTCTTCATGAGAACCTGGAGCTCTTGCCGCACCTTGCCAACCTCGGCCTCATGCTTCTCCCGCTCGGTGCGCTCCGCGGCCGCACTCTTCTCGGCCTCGAGTAGCGCTTGCTTAAGGGTCGCCACCTCAGACGTGGCCCCTACAATAGACATGTTAATCCTGTCATTTTTTTGCAATTGCACCCCTTATATATATATATATATTCAAACAAGGTATTTCTTACCTTCCTTCTCCTCGAGTTGCTTCTTGGCACGCCCGAGCTCTTGCTCGGACTTCTCGAGGCTCTGCTTCAGCGTGTCCACTTCCGCAGTTAGTGCGGCGGACGCCAGCAGAGAAGCCTGCATACGCATATTGACTCCTTTTGTTAGACTCCTGCGAATTCTATGATCCTCTATTCGGCTTTTCTTCCCAAACGCCCAACAGAGCATAAGGGACTACTGTCTATGCGGTAATATTATTTACACATTATTTACTTACCTCAAAGCCTGTCAAAAGGCTAGTACAAGCTTCAGTCAGTCCGCTCTTGGCGGACTGAACCTTCTGGACCACCACACTCATAATAGTATGGTGCTCCTCGTCGATGGAGGCGCCTTGGAGCGCCTCCAACATATTGTCCGGCGCCTCCGGTTGGACGGGGGCCACCGGCACGGTGGACTTGCTCCTCTTGGAAGGAGGTCCCCTGCTGGACTCTGGAACCTTTGAAGGTTCCGGAGCGGTGTCCGGCCTAGAACCGGACTTGGAGCCCTGGGGGGTTTCATCCGCTTTACTCCTGGAGTCCGGGAGGTCGTCTTGCAGCGCCTCCAGGACCACCTCCTCCCTGCTTGGAACCTGTTGAGACAACACTTCGGTGTCATCCGCAGGGCGGGGGGAGGAAGCCGTCGGAAGCGAGTTCACATCTGACGAGTCCAGTGAGCCGCTCGACGACACGTCGAGCCGGTCCTTGGGTGGGCTGCATAAACATATTCGACATAAGGGAAAGTTGTGCAATAAACAAATACTATGAATTACTCTGGTATCCGGATACTCACGATTTCGCCAGGGGCTTGGCCCTGGGCTGCCACTCCTCTCCGCCGTTGTCGGCGTCGGTGGAGTAGTCCGGAGGAAGGGTTTTCCCCTTCTTAGACCCTCCGGCCTCCCTAGAGAGGGCGGCCTTCCTTTTCTTCTCTCCTCCCGCTGGAGGGGAAGAGGTTTCTTCTTCTTCCTCCTCGTCTTCACGAGAGGAATGCGCTTCAGAACCGTCGGGTGATGAATCCGACACCTCCTGGCGCCAGGCACTCTTTCGAGTCCCCGTGGCCCTTTTCGCGGCCTTCTTCTCCGGCACCACATAGGGTGCCGGAACCAGCAGCTTAGCCAAGCGAGCGTCCGCTGGGCCTTCGGGCAAAGGAGCCGGACAGTTGATCTATCCGGACGTCACCTGCCAATCCTGTCAAAGGTAAGGGAGCTTAGATCCCGCATGGAGTCAAACTATGAAAAACTGATACCCTGTAAAAGGACAAAAATAGCTTACCGCGAGAGCGTGACGCTGCGCACTGAATCCACAATCCTCGGTAGCAGATGCGGGAGCCTCGGCTCCCTTGAAAAGCATCCTCCAGGCATCTTCGTACGTCGTGTCGAAGAGCCTGTTCAGAGTTTGGTGTTGCGCCGGGTCGAACTCCCACAGGTTGAAGGTCCGTCGTTGACACGGGAGGATCAGGCGGATGAGCATAACCTGGACTACATTGACAAGCTTGAGCTTGTTGTCCGCCAGGGTTTGGATGCACGTTTGGAGTCCGGTCAGCTCTCCTTTTTTACCCCAAGACAGGCCCGTCTCCTTCCAGGAGGTGAGCCGCATAGGGGGGCCGGATCGAAACTTAGGGGGTGCGACCCATTCGGCGTCGCGCGGCTCGGTGATGTAAAACCACCACGATTACCACCCCTTCAGGGTCTCCACAAAGGAGCCCTCGAGCCACAGGACGTTGGCCATCTTGCCCACCATGGCATTGCCACACTCCGTCTGGCTGCCGCGCACCACCTTCGGCTTGACGTTGAAAGTCTTGAGCCATAGGCCCAAATGGGGGCGGATGCGGAGGAAAGCCTCGCACACAACGATAAACGCCGAGATGTTGAGGACAAAGTTCGGGGCCAGATCGTGGAAATCCAGGCCGTAGTAGAACATGAGCCCCCGGACAAATGGATGCAGAGGGAAGCCCAGTCCACGGAGGAAATGGGGGAGGAATACCACCCTCTCATGGGGCCTAGGGGTGGGGATGAGCTGCCCCTTTTCGGGAAGCCGGTGTGCGATGTCGCTAGACAGGTATCCGGCCTTCCTCAGCTTTTTGATGTGTCCCTCCGTGACGGAGGAGACCATCTACTTGCCTCCCGCTCCGGACATGACTGGAGAAGGTTGAGGTGGGAGTGTGGACTTGGGCGCTGGAGCTCGAGTGCGCAAGAATGAATAGGCAAAGGAGGAAGAAGGCATGGGTGAAAAGGTGGATCCTTATCCCCTTATATGGGTGGACGCAACTACATGTCCCCACCAGCCAGGTAAAACTCGCTTATCTCCGTGCGCCGTAATCAAAGGCGCGGTTGGGTTACCCACGCCCGTATTGATGAGAATCCCGGAATAAGGGGACACGATCTCTGCTTTGACAAGACGTGCCAAGGAAACCGCCTTGCGTGACGCGCTGAGGTGGGATAATGAAATGACTCGGATAAAGGCTTGGCCGTGGTGTATCACACTACGGAATACGTCAGCAGATTAGATTTGTGTAAATATTATTCTCTCTATGGCAATATGTGGAAAACTTATTTTGCAGAGCCGGACACTATATTTGTGTTTAAAATCTTCTATGAAGTACTTGGAGGAGGAACCCGCCTTGCAAGGCCGAAGACAATCTGCACGCCGGACTCGTCGTCATTGAGGCCTGGTTCAGGGGCTACCGAGGGAGTCCTGGATTAGGGGGTGTTCGGATAGCCAGAATATACCTTCAGCCGGACTCCTGGACTATGAAGATACAAGATTGAAGACTTCGTCCCATGTCCGGAAGTGACTTTCCTTGGCGTGGAATACAATCTTGGCGATACGGATATTCAGATCTCCTACCATTGTAACCGACTCTATGTAACCCTAACCCTCTCCGATGTCTATATAAACCGGAGGGTTTTAGTTTGTAGGACAACATACACATCAACAATCATACCATAGGCTAGCTTTTAGGGTTTAGCCTCTCTGATCTCGTGGTAGATCTACTCTTGTACTACCCATATCATTAATATTAATCAAGCAGGACGTAGGGTTTTACCTCCAACGAGAGGGCCCGAACCTGGGTAAAGCTTCGTGTCCCTTGCCTCCTATTACCATCCGACCTAGACGCACAATTCGGGACCCCCTACCCGAGATCTGCTGGTTTTGACACCGACATCGGCCATGACAGCTTAACATGCCTCCGGAGGCGGACGAGGTGGCGGAGGTGGAGGGTTCGCCTAATCCCCATCATTGCGGTCCGGATTCAGACGCGCTAGAGGAGCCATCCTGAAGAGGGTGACATCCGTTAGAACCAAGATAGACAGATAGACAAGCTGAATCAACTGATAGAAATTGCAACATATAGTCTTCACAATAAACATTCGAACAGAGATTGAATGAATGAATTCCAAAGTTAACATTACATGACCATTAAGGTGAGAAGCCACTTAGACAAAGGTTGATGAATTAAACAACAAGGTACGACTGGAACAAATAAGTGGTAAGGATCACCCAATCCCATACCAATTATCTGCCACAAGAATAACTAAGAGCTACTTGAATTCCCACCTATTAACTCCCGAAACTTTCTGGTTATGCAATCTGGTGTTGGGGATACCGGGAGGCACAATATATATCACACAACTAATAAGCCCTACGCTCCAAATGTATCCATCCGTCAACACATAACCAAGAAAACTATGGAAATCGTGTACCTCAACCTTCGAAAAGCATCTGTTATACGAGATGTGGCAATACTCCCGAACTCCCTCCCCAGTACTAGGTGGCGTCGAGGTTATCTCACCACTAACTGCATAAAAGATATTTTCGATGTCGGCGAACTCAGGTATTCTAGAACTGCAACGATAAAATTGTGACGACAACACCTCGGAGCTCAACTCCTCGGAACACTGCCACAACCCCTAAATGTTAAGAGGCACCAAGAACAATGTTCTCGTCACAAGAATATCGAAACGATCCCAAGATACCTGTGTGATCCTAATTTTTTTTAGTGAAAATGAGGAGAGGAAAGTCAAAACATCTATGTCAGGATACCTCACCAGAGCGATGAAGGGGGCTGAGGAGTAAAAAGAATCCCACTCTCTGATATATATTCCTAAGACTCAAACCAGTTTTGTTCTAGACTCAACAACGTCAGCGATTCAATCAAGCAGGGGCTCCTAAGTCGGGCATGGCTCTGATTACCAACTTGTAACACCGAAGATGCGACTATATCTCCCACGTGTCGAGGCACGACGAAGAGGCATAACCTTATTTTGGTATAGTCCCAAGAAGGGTCATCTTCACACAATCCCATGTAATGAACAAGGAAGTAAATAGTGGGCTTACAATCGCCATGTCAGCCAAAGATCAAATAATTCATACATCATTCAGAGTACACACAAAGTTCGACTACGGATGAATCCAAATGAAAAGAAGACAACCCCAAATGCTAAATCCCGATCGTCCCAACTGGGCACTGATACGTATCCAATGTATCTATAATTTTTGATTGCTCCATGCTATATTATCTTCTGTTTTGGACATTATTGGGATTTATTATCCACTTTTATATTATTTTTGGGACTAACCTATTGACCTAGAGCCCAGTGCCAGTTCCTGTTTTTCCCTTGTTTCAGTGTTTCGAAGAAAAGGAATATCAAACGGAGTCGAAACGGAATGAAACCTTCTGGAGAAGTTATTTTTGGAAGGAAAGCAACATGATAGACTTGGAGTGCACGTCAGGAAAGAAACGAGGGAGCCACGAGGTAGGGGGCGCGCCCACCCCCCTAGCGCGCGCCCTCCACCCTCGTGGGCCCCTCGTGGCTCCCCTAACGTACTTCTTCCTCCTATATATACCCATATACCCTAAAACGATCGGAGAGCACAATAGCTCGAGAGTTCCACCGCCAGAAGCCTCCGTAGCCACCGAAAACCAATCTAGACCCGTTCCAGCACCCTGCCGGAGGGGGAATCCCTCTCTGGTGGCCATTTTCATCATCCTGGCGCTCTCCAAGACGAGGAGGGAGTAGTTCTCCCTCGGGGCTGAGGGTATGTACCAGTAGCTATGTTTTTGATCTCTCTCTCTCTCTCGTGTTCTTGAGGTGGTACGATCTTGATGTATCACGAGCATTGCTATTATAGCTGGATCTTATGATGTTTTCTCCCCCCCCCACTCTCTTGTAATGGATTGAGTTATCCCTTTGAAGTTATCTTATCGGATTGAGTCTTTAAATATTTGAGAACACTTGATGTATGTCTTGCCGTGCATATCTGTGGTGACAATGGGATATCATGTGATTCAGTTGATGTATGTTTTGGTGATCAACTTGTGGGTTCCGTCCATGAACCTATGCATAGGGGTTGGCACACGTTTTTGTCGTGATTCTCCGGTAGAATCTTTGGGGCACTCTTTGAAGTTCTTTTGTGTTGGTTGAATGGATGAATCTGAGATTGTGTGATGCATATCGTATAATCATACCCACAGATACTTGAGGTGACATTGGAGTATCTAGGTGACATTAGGGTTTTGGTTGATTTGTGTCTTAAGGTGTTATTCTAGTACGAACTCTAGGGCTGTTTGTGACACTTATAGGAATAGCCCAACGGATTGATTGGAAAGAATAACTTTGAGGTGGTTTCATACCCTACCATAATATCTTCGTTTGTTCTCCGCTATTAGTGACTTTGGAGTGACTCTTCGTTGCATGTTGAGGGATAGTTATGTGATCCAATTATGTTATTATTGTTGAGGGAACTTGCACTAGTTAAAATATGAACCCTAGGCCTTATTTCAACGCATTGCAATACCGTTTACGCTCACTTTTATCTAGTTACCTTGATGTTTTTATATTTTTAGATTACAAAAACCTTTATCTACTATCCATATTGCACTTGTATCACCATCTCTTCGCCGAACTAGTGCACCTATACAATTTACCATTGTATTGGGTGTGTTGGGGACACAAGAGACTCTTTGTTATTTGGTTGCAGGGTTGCTTGAGAGATACCATCTTCATCCTATGCCTCCTATGGATTGATAAACCTTAGGTCATCCACTTGAGGGAAATTTTCTACTCTCCTACAAACCTCTGCACTTGGAGGCCCAACAACGTCTACAATAAGAAGGTTGTGTAGTAGACACCAAGCTCTTTTTTGGCGCCGTTGCCAGGGAGGTGAGTGCTTGAAGGTATATCTTTAGATCTTGCAATCGAGTCTTTTAGTTTCTTGTTTTATCACTAGTTTAGTTTATAAAAGAAAACTATAAAAAATGGAATTGAGTTTACCTCATACGCTTCATCTTTTTAATATCTTTCGTGAGTATGATGGAAAGGAAAATTGTGCCAAAGTGTTAGAAGAAGAATGCATTAGAATGTTTGGCACTAAATATTTGAATGATGAGCATGATTGCAATGTTGTTAGTATGAATTCCTTGAATATCCATGATGCTAATGATATGCAAAGCCACAAGCTTGGGGAAGCTATGTTTGATGAAGATGATATTTTTTTGTCCCCCAAGTTTTGATGAGCAAATTTATTATGATGAAAGCATGCCTCCTATTTATGATGATTATATTGATGAAAGTGGATTTGGAGAGGTCATAACTTTATTTTGTGATGAATCCACTATTTCGGAAGATGTTCCAATTGATTATGAGAACAAAGTTGCTATCTATGATGATTATTGTGATGACTTGTATGCTATAAAGAATAATGATATCCATGAAACTTGTCATCATGATTTTAGTTTTCAATTGAATTATGCCTCACATGATAATTATTTTGTTGAGTTTCCTCCCACTATTATTCATGAGAAGAATTTTGCTTGTGTGGAGAGTAATAAAATTTTATGCTTGTAGATCATGAAAAGAATGCTTTATGTGATAGTTATATTGTTGAATTCATTCATGATGCTACTGAAAATTATTATGAGGGAGGAATATATGCTTGTAGGAGTTGCAATAATATCAAGTTTCCTCTCTATGTGCTTAAAATCTTGAAGTTTTGCTTGCTTTACCTTCCTATGCTAGTTAATTATTGTTACCATAAGTTGTTTGCTCACAAAATCCCTATGCATAGGAAGTGGGTTAGACTTAAATGTGCTAGTCATATTCTTCATGATGCTCTCTTTATGTTACATTTCTTATCTTTTATGTGAGCATCATTGAAATCACCATGCCTAGCTAGGGGCGTTAAACGATAGCGCTTGTTGGGAGGCAACCCAATTTTATTTTTGTTCCTTGATTTTTGCTCCTGTTTAATAATAAATAATTTATCTAGCCTCTATTATGATTGAGTTTTTATGTTTTAATTAGTGTTTGTGCCAAGTAGAACCGTTGGGAAGACTTGGGGAAAGTCTTGTTGATCTTACTGTAAAAAACAGAAACTTTAGCGCTCACGAAAATTGCTGCCATTTTTATTGAAGAGTGATATTTTCATATGATTAATAGATAAATTACTCACGTCCAGCAATTTATTTTAGAGTTTTTGGGGTTCCAGAAGTTTGCGTTAGTTACAGATTACTACAGACTGTTCTGTTTTTGACAGATTCTGTTTTTCGTGTGTTGTTTGCTTATTTTGATGAATCTATGGCTAGTAAAATAGTTTATAAACCATAGATAAGTTGGAATACAGTAGGTTTAACACCAATATAAATAAAGAATGAGTTCATTACAGTACCTAAGTGGTGATTTATTTTCTTATACTAACGGAGCTTACGAGTTTTCTATTAAGTTTTGTGTTGTGAAGTTTTCAAGTTTTGGGTAAAGATTCCATGAACTATGGAATAAGGAGTGGCAAGAGCCTAAGCTTGGGGATGCCCAAGACACCCCAAAGTAATATCCAAGGACAACCAAGATACTAAGCTTGGGGATTCCCCGGAAGGCATCCCCTCTTTCGTCTTCGTTCATCGGTAACTTTACTTGGAGCTATATTTTTATTCGCCACATGATATGTGTTTTGCTTGGAGTGTCATTTTATTTTATTTTGTTTTTCTTGCTGTTTGAATAAAATACCAACATCTGAAATTCTTAAATGTTAGAGAGTCTTCATATAGTTGCATAATTATTCAAGTACTCATTGATCTTCACTTATATCTTTTGGAGTAGTTTGTCATTTGCTCTAGTGCTTCACTTATATCTTTTAGTGCATGGTGGTGGATTTGTTTTATAGAAACCATTGATCTCTCATACTTAACTTAGATTATTTTTAGAGTCTTAAATAGCATGGTAATTTATTAAATAATCCTAATATGCTAGGTATTCAAGATTAGTAAAAAAAATCTTAAGAGTGTTTTGAATACTAAGAGAAGTTTGATGCTTGATGATTGTTTTGAGATAAGGAGGTAATAATATCAAAGTCGTGCTAGTTGAGTAGTTGTGAATTTGAGAAATGCTTGTCTTGAAGTTTGCAAGTCCCGTAGCATGCACGTATGGTAAACATTATGTAACAAATTTGAAACATGAGGTGTTATTTGATTGTCTTCCTTATGAGTGGCGGTCGGGGACGAGCGATGGTCTTTTCCTACAAATCTATCCCCCTAGGAGCATGCGTGTAGTGCTTGGTTTTTGATGACTTGTAGATTTTTGCAATAAGTATGTGAGTTATTTATGACTAATGTTGAGTCCATGGATTATACGCACTCTCACCCTTCCATCATTGCTAGCCTCTTCGGTACCGTGCATTGCCCTTTCTCACACTGAGAGTTGGTGCAAACTTCACCGGCGCATCCGAACCCCGTGATATGATACGCTCTTTCACACATAAACCTCCTTATATCTTCCTAAAAATAGCCACCATACCTACCTATTATGGCATTTCCATAGCCATTCCGAGATATATTGCCATGCAACTTTCCACCATTCCTTTTATCATGACACATTCATCATTGTCATATTGCTTAGCATGATCATGTAGTTGACATAGTATTTGTGGCAAAGCCACCATTCATAATTTTCATACATGTCACTCTTGATTCATTGCATATCCCGGTACACCGCCAGAGGCATTCATATAGAGTCATCTTTTGTTCTAGTATCAAGTTGTAATCATTGAGTTGTAAATAAATAGAAGTGTGATGATCATCATTTTCTAGAGCATTGTCTCAAGTGAGGAATATATATAAAAAAGGGGAAGGCCATAAAAAAGGGAGAAGGCCCAAATAAAAAAATGAGAGAAAAAGAGAGAAGGGACAATGCTACTATCCTTTGCCACACTTGTGCTTCAAAGTAGCACCATAATCCTCATGATAGAGAGTCTCTTGTTTTGTCACTTTCATATACTAGTGGGAATTTTTCATTATAGAACTTGGCTTGTATATTCCAACAATGGGCCTCCTCAAGTGCCCTAGGTATTCGTGAACAAGCAAGTTGGATGCACACCCACTTAGTTTCTTTTGTTGAGCTTTCATACATTTATAGCTCTAGTGCATCCGTTGCATGGCAATCCCTACTCCTTGCATTAACATCAATCGATGGGCATCTCCATAGCTCATTGGTTAGCCTCGTTGGTGTGAGACTTTCTCCTTTTTGTCTTCTCCACATAACCCCCATCATCATATTCTATTCCGCCCATAGTGCTATATCCATGGCTCGCGCTCATATATTGTGTGAAGGTTTATAAAGTTTGAGATTACAAAAGTATGAAACAATTGCTTGGCTTGTCATCGGGGTTTGCATGATGAGAGCATTCTTGTGTGACGAAAATGGAGCATGACTAAACTATATGATTTTGTAGGGATGAACTTTCTTTGGCCATGTTATTTTGAGAAGACATAATTGCTTAGTTAGTATGCTTGAAGTATTATTATTTTTATGTCAATATGAACTTTTATCTTGAATCCTTCGGATCTGAATATTCATACCACAATTAAGAAGAATTACATTTAAATTATGCCAAGTAGCACTCCGCATCAAAAATTTTGTTTTTATCATTTACCTACTAGAGGACGAGCAGGAATTAAGCTTGGGGATGCTGATAAGTCTCCAACTTATCTATAAGTTTTGATTGCTCCATGCTATATTATCTTCTATTTTGGACATTATTGGGCTTTATTATCCACTTTTATATTATTTTTGGGACTAACCTATTGACCCAGAGCCCAGTGCCAGTTCCTGTTTTTCCCCTTGTTTCAGTGTTTCAAAGAAAAGGAATATCAAACGGAGTCGAAATGGAATGAAACCTTCTGGAGAAGTTATTTTGGAAGGAAAGCAACCTGATAGACTTGGAGTGCATGTCAGAAAAGAAACAAGGGAGCCACAAGGTAGGGGGCGCGCCCACCCCCCTAGGGCGCGCCCTCCACCCTCGTGGGCCCCTCGTGGCTCCCCTGACGTACTTCTTCCTCCTATATATACCCATATACCCTAAAACGATTGGAGAGCACAATAGATCGGGAGTTCCGCCGCCAAAAGCCTCCATAGCCACCGAAAACCAATCTAGAGCCGTTCCGGCACCCTGCCGGAGGGGGAATCCCTCTCCGGTGGCCATCTTCATCATCCCGATGCTCTCCATGACGAGGAGGGAGTAGTTCTCCCTCGGGGCTGAGGGTATGTACTAGTAGCTATGTGTTTGATCTCTCTCTCTCTCTCTCGTGTTCTTGAGGTGGTACGACCTTGATGTATCGCGAGCTTTGCTATTATAGTTGGATCTTATGATGTCCCCCCCCTCTACTCTCTTGTAATGGATTGAGTTTTCCCTTTGAAGTTATCTTATCGGATTGAGTCTTTAAATATTTGAGAACACTTGATGTATGTCTTGCCATGCGTATCTATGGTGACAATGGGATATCACGTGATTCACTTGATGTATGTTTTGGTGATCAACTTGCGGGTTCCGCCCATGAACCTATGCATAGGGGTTGGCACACGGTTTCATCGTGATTCTCCGTTAGAATCTTTGGGGCACTCTTTGAAGTTCTTTTGTGTTGGTTGAATAGATGAATCTGAGATTGTGTGATGCATATCGTATAATCATACCCACGGATACTTGAGGTGACATTGGAGTATCTAGGTGACATTAGGGTTTTGGTTGATTTGTGTCTTAAGGTGTTATTCTAGTACGAACTATAGGGATGTTTGTGACACTTATAGGAATAGCCCAACTGATTGATTGGAAAGAATAACTTTGAGGTGGTTTCGTACCCTACCATAATCTCTTTGTTTGTTCTCCGCTATTAGTGACTTTGGAGTGACTCTTTGTTGCATGTCGAGGGATAGTTATGTGATCTAATTATGTTATTATTGTTGAGGAAACTTGCACTATTGAAGGTATGAACCCTAGGCCTTATTTCAACGCATTGCAATACCGTTTACGCTCACTTTTATCATTAGTTACCTTGCTGTTTTTATAGTTTCAGATTACAAAAACCTTTATCTACTATCCATATTGCACTTGTATCACCATCTCTTCGCCGAACTACTGCACCTATACAATTTACCATTGTATTGGGTGTGTTGGGGACACAAGAGACTCTTTGTTATTTGGTTGCAGGGTTGCTTGAGAGAGACCATCTTCATCCTATGCCTCCTACGGATTGATAAACCTTAGGTCATCCACTTGAGGGAAATTTGCTACTGTCCTACAAACCTCTGCACTTGGAGGCCCAACAATGTCTACAAGAAGAAGGTTGTGTAGTAGACATCAGGCACCACTACTGATCATCCAGAAACAAAACATAGTAACGTCCAAGGTCTTTGTCGAACTCCCACTTGAGTTCGGTGGCATCACCTGCAATGGTATCATCGGCACATGCAACTGTTTTGGTAGTATCTGTGAGTCACGAGGACTCAGCAATCTCAAAACCCATGAGATCAAGACTATTTAAGCTTATAGGTAGGACGTGGTTATGAGGTGGAGTTGCAGCAAGCACTAAGCAAATATGGTGGCTAACATACAAGTACAAGAGTAAGATGAGAAACTACGTAACGGTCGTAAGCTAAAAGTGAACAAGAAGTGATCCTAAACTACTTACGTTCATACATAACCCAACTGTGTTTACTTCCTGAACCTCGTCGAAAAGAGACCATCACGGTTACACGCGCGGTTGATGCATTTTAATTAAGTCAAGTGTCAAGTTCTCTACACCCGGATATTAACAAATTCCCATCAACCACATAACTGCAGGCACGGCTCTCGAAAGTTTATACCCTGCAGGGGTGCCCCAACTTAGCCCATCACAAGCTCTCACGATCAACGAAGGATAATCCTTCTCCCAGAACAACCGATCAGACTCAGAATCTCGGTTACAAGACATTTCGACAATGGTAAAACAAGACCAGCAAGACCGCCTGATGTGCCGACAAATCCCGATAGGAGTCGCACATATCTCGTTCTCAGGGCACACCAGATGGGCCAGACGTCGGGTTGGCTGAGACCCTGGTTGCCCAGGGGGTGCCCGACATCGCCCAGGTTGGAGCAGCACTCAGAGGAACACTAGCCCCGGGGTTGAATTAAGATAATCCTTGGGTTAATTACTCCCTAGGCAAATTTTAGTTGTTATTAGGTAAATGGTAAAAATCAAGGTTGGGCCTTACTAGAGGAGTTTTATTCAAAGCGAACTGTCAAGGGGGTCCCATAACCCCAACTGCGTAAGGAATGCAAAATCAAGGGACATAAAACCGGTATGATGGAAAACTAGGGCGGCAAGAGTGGAACAAAACACCGAGCAAAAGGCCAAGCCTTCCACCCTTTGCCAAGTATATAGATGCATTAATTAAAATAAGAGATATTGTGATATCCCAACATATCCATGTTCCAACATGGAACAACCTGAAAGGCACCTGCAACTAGCAACGCTATAAGAGGGGCTGAGCAAAAGTGCTAACATAGCCAAACAACGGTTTGCTAGGAAGGTGGGTTAGAGGCTTGACATGGCAATATGGGAGGCATGATAAACAAGTGGTAGGTAGCGCGACATAGCGATAGAGTTGTTGTAAGCTTGCTCCTCGTAAACATACTCGACAGGATCCTCGTTCATGAACTCGTCTCCCGACTCTACCCAAAGCAAGAACACAAGCAACGGAACAACAATCAATCACGGCGCAATGCACAAGCAACATGATGCAAGACATGGCATGGGATGCAAGGTATGATGTGTAATGCATATGGGTACTCCGGAAGGGAAAATATGATCAAGGCATCAATTTGGCACACCAAGCATGCCACTGGAAAGGTTAGGAGATTTCGGTCAAAAATGATATAAGGATCACCGAAAACGGATGCACGGTTTGCAAATGGCGAGCAAAAAAGAACGATGCAAAACTGCGCTTAACAGCATCATAGCACTTAAAATGCATCATTAAACTATGCTAAAGCACTCCAACATAGCAACAAAGCACATGGCAGTAAAATACAGATGAAGCTCTACAAATCATGAACACTGAGCTCCTGCTAGAACTCACTAGAACAAGCCTAAAACTGCATGGCAAAAATGCAAATGATAACAGCTAAGCAGACTTAGTGAAAATACTAAACATAGCATAAACAACATCGGATAGCAATGTTTAGAGCTTATAAACAACATGCTACAGGAACATATCATGGCAAACAAAGGCATGGCAAGCTATTACGAAAGGCAATGAACAAAACACCCTTACAGAACTTGAGCCAAAGTTGCACATAAAAGATGGTAGCATCAATGCAAACATGGCAAGTGATATAAACAGATTCAGACTTGGTAAAAAAACATGGCATGGCAGAAACAGATTCATGATAGCAACTTTGCAAGCTCATGCCACTCACCACATAGCATTTCATGAAATAACAAGGTAACCAACAGTAAGAAGACACATTTATGAAGCTAAACATGGTAATAGCATAGTCATAGGGTGCATGGATCACTAGCAAAACACATGGAAAAATTGCACTTCATGTTAACAAACTGACAACAACAATATTTAGCAAAATGAGAGCATGGTAATGACAAGCTACATTACCCCATAATTACAACCAGC
This sequence comes from Triticum aestivum, assembly GCF_018294505.1. Classification (NCBI taxonomy): domain Eukaryota; kingdom Viridiplantae; phylum Streptophyta; class Magnoliopsida; order Poales; family Poaceae; genus Triticum; species Triticum aestivum. The sequence goes on from NC_057797.1 coordinate 202,329,032, forward strand.
GGCATGAATGGAAATAGCATAACCATATCTTCAAAACACTCTTACTTAACTTCATCAAAATACGCATGGGTCTACTTGTGGCAACAAGTCAACATAGCAACGTAATGTGACAGGAAAAGACTTAGCAGAAAAACTAAGTAGCTGAAAACAACAACATCATGTGGCCTACTTGGCATGCTTGTGCTAGTCACCACAAAGCTCGTAAAAATACAAGGGGTGCACCACTGTAAAGATGGCATGAAGGTGCCCCTAAAACATGTAGACTTGATGCCCAAAGGATGCACACACAAAATGCTATGAAAATGACAAATCAGCAAGTTATGATGGATTCCAGCAGACAGCATCATTTAGCACTTTTGCAATGAAGATTAGGGCATCAATATGGACAGTATCATGCATGCAAATGACACTAGCATGTAGAGAATCACGAGAAGAACATTTCAATATATCATATGCACAAATAGGAGCTATGAGCACGAAGATATGACATGATGAAGAGGCACACATGGAATTGCAGATCTGGGACTTAGAAGAATATCGACCTCGTGGAGAAGTGGACGGGGAGGACCCGAGACGAAGCGGTACGGCCCGAACACGACGTTTGGTTCCGGGGCTTGGTGGATCTGGTCCATTCCGGCCGGAACCACCGGAGACGACGACAAGGCGGTGGCCAACGACGGAGGAGGCGCGGCAGCGCGACGCGGAGGAAGGCGGCGCGGGACGCGGCGTCAGGCGGCGGGGGCACCGGCGGACGGAGACGGCGGCGGCGCGCGGGCTTGGCTCAGGCCCCGCTGTAACACCCACGATGCGGCTATATCTCCCACGTGTCGAAGCACGACTTAGAGGCATAACCGCATTATAAGCAATGTCGCAAGTGAGGTAATCTTCACACAACCCATGTAATGAATAAGGAAAAGAGGTACATAGTTGGCTTACACTCGCCATGTCACACAATAGCATAAATATCATTACATTCATCCAGATACAATCAAGGTCCGACTACTGAACCAAAATAAAGATAACCCCAAATGCAACAAAGTCCCCGATCGCCCCAACTGGGCTCCACTACTGATCGTCTGGAAAGGAAACGTAGTATCGTCCTGAGTCCTCATCAAACTCCCACTTGAGCTCAGTCGAATCTCCTGGAGCGGTATCATCGATCCCTGCATCTGGTTTTGAAGTAAACTATGAGTCACGGGGACTCAGCAATCTCACACCCTCGCGATCAGGACTATTTAAGCTTATAGGTAGGGGTAAAAGGTATGAGGTGGAGCTGCAGCAAGCACTAGCATATATGGTGGCTAACATACGCAAAAGAGAGCGAGAAGCGAAGGCAAAGGCACGGTCGGTCAACTATGATCAAGAAGTGATCCTAGAACAACCTACGTTCAAGCATAACACGAGACCGTGTTCTCTTCCCGAACTCCGCCGAAAAGAGACCATCACGACCACACACTCTGTTGATTCATTTTAATTAAGTTAAGATTCAGGTTTTCTATAACCAGACATTAACAAATTCCCATCCGCCCATAACCGTGGGCACGGCTTTCGAAAGTTCAAATCCCTGCAGGGGTGTCCCAACTTAGCCCATCACAAGCTCTCACAGTCAATGAAGGATATTCCTTCTCCCAAGAACCCGATCAGACTCGGAATCCCGGTTGCAAGACATCTCGACAATGGTAAAACTAAACCAGCAAAGCCACCCGAATGTGCCGACAAATCCCGATAGGAGCTACACATATCTCGTTCTCAGGGCACACCGGATGAGCAAGACGTCGGGTAGGCCAGCCCAGAGTTGCCCCTGGTGGCACCGGACATCGCCCAGTTTGGACCAACACTTAGAGAAGCACTGGCCCGTGGAGGGTATAAAATAAAGATGACCCTTGAGTCCGTGAAACCCAAGGGAAAAGGGATAGGTGGCAAATGGTAAAACCAAGGTTGGGCCTTGCTGGAGGAGTTTTATTCAAGGCAAACTGTCAAGGGGTTCCCATTATTACCCAACCGTGTAAGGAACGCAAAATCAAGGAACATAACACCGGTATGACGGAAACTAGGGCGGCAAGAGTGGAACAAAACACCAGGCATAAGGCCAAGCCTTCCACCATTTACAAAGTATATAGGTGCATTAAGGTAGACAAGACATAATAATGATATCCCGATAAATAAACATGTTCCAACAAGGAACAAACTCCAATCTTCACCTGCAACTAGCAAGGCTATAAGAGGGGTTGAGCAAAGCGGTAACATAGCCAGACAACGGTTTTCTAGGACAAGGTGGGTTAGAGGTTTGACATGGCAATATGGGAGGCATGATAGGCAAGTGGTAGGTATCGTAGCATAGGCATAGCAAAAGAGCGAGCATCTAGCAAGCAAAGATAGAAGTGATTTCGAGGGTATGGTCATCTTGCCTGCAAAGTTCTCCGAGTTGACGTAGCTTGATCCTCGTAAGCGTACTCAACGGGCTCCTCGATCACGTACTCGTCTCCCGGCTCTACCCAAAGCAATAACACAAGCAAAGGGAGACACAATCAACCACGTGCAATGCACAAACAACATGATGCAAAACATGGCATGATATGCGGGATGCGATATGCGGTGCATAAGCATGCTTTGGGAAGGAAGGATTGAACCTGCCTCAACTTGGAAATCCAAGAGTGTCACTGGAAAGAGTAGTTGATTTCAGTCGAAATCGATATAAAGATCACCGGAATCGGATGCACGGTTTGCAAATGACAAGCAAAACAAATATGTCACCGATTTGCGATTAACAGCACGAGACCATCTAAATGCATCAAGAACAACAAGCTACTGCACTCTAACATAGCAACAAAATACATGGAAGGGATCCACTCAAGATGCTTGACAAAATAGGAACACTGAGCTACGGCTAAATCACTCAATAGCAGGTTCAAACAAGCATGGCAAAAGTGTAAAAGATATCAGGTTACAGACTTAGTGAAAATAACAACATGTCAGGAATTTAACATCAGGAAGCAATGTTTAGAGCACGATAACAACATGCTACAGGAACATAACATGGCAAAACAAGGCATGGCATGAAGCTACTCAAATCATACGACAAAAGTCCCTTACTGACCATAAGCCAAAAGGGATCAGAAAATGCAATGGCAACCATGTGAACATAGCAATTATCGTTAACAGATTCAGACTTAGTAGAAAACTGGAACATGGCAAAACAGATATTAAGTAGGCATGTTTACGAGCTCGATGCACTCACCACAAGGCATTGCATGACAAACTAAGTATACACCCAGCAAGTAGACATGGCATAGAAGCTAAAAATGGCAAGAACAACATCATAGCATGCATGGATCAACTATAACAAGCTCGGCAAAACTGCTTAACACGTAAACATTCTGCCAGGAACATTTTATAGCAAAAGTAGAGCTCGATTGAGTCAAGCTAGGGTGCTCCATAATTGCAAACAAAGGCATGGATGGATAGAGCACCATAATATCTACAAAACATCCTTACTGATCATGCTCAAAAGAGGCATGGATCACTCTGTAGCAACATGAATACATGGCATAAAAATATTGACAGGACAAAGACTTAGAAGATTTCTAAGTCCCTGAAATCAGCAACATTACGAGGGCTACTTTGCATGCTTGTGCTAGTCACCACAAAGATCACAAAAATACATGGCATACACCACTGTAAAGATGGCATGGCATACTTCAAATCACATGTAGGGCTCAAGTTCATAGGAGGCACACATTAATCATGGCAAAAATGACAAATGTCCAAAAACTGATAAGAGTCTGAAACTAACATTGCATAGCACTCTTGCAACAGAATTTAGGGCATCAAGATGAACTCAAATGAACATGGTGCAATGGAATGAAACGAAGTACTCGTCGAGACGAACATTCTGATATGCTACACGCCCAAAACGGAGCCACGGATGCAGAGTTATGGCATGATGAAAATATGCAAAAATTACTGAAACGAGGCAAAATTAGGTCAACCATTAGGGTTTCCAGATCTGGATCCAGATCAGGGTGGCGCAGAAACCGAGGATGGCCGGAGTTGAAGCCGCGGTGGCCGGAGCAACGCGGAGGCTCGCCGAGGAGGAAGGAGGCCGGCTGGTCGGAGCGGGACCCGAGGGCGGCGAGGGGCCCGGGGCGATTGTCGGCGTCGACGGCGACCGGCGAGGTCGCCCGCGGTGGCTGGCGGCGAACGGCGGCGACTGACGATGGCGTGCGGCGGCCGGAGCGGAGGCTCACCGGCATGGGGGAGGAGACGGGGCGGCGCGGTCGGGCGAGCAGGGCAGCGGCGCGGGGCGCGGCCCGGAGCGGACCAGGGGCGGGCCGGCGATGGGCCCCGCAGGGCCGGCGGCACGGTCGGCAGCGAATGGACGCTGCCACGTGGCGGCGGCGGGTGGAGCGGACGCGTCCATCGGTGGGAGGAATTGTCCGGCGGCGGAGAGGGAAAATGGTTAGGGTTCATCCGCGAGATTTTGAAGGGGGTGTCTATATATATAGGTAGAGGGAGCTAGGAGGCTCCAAATTGAGCATGGTTTTCGGCCACGCGATCGTGATTGAACGACCTAGATGATGGAGGGGGTTTTGGTGGGTTTTGGGCCATTTTGGAGGGGTGTTGGGCTGCAACACATACGAGGCCTTCTCGGGTCCTTGGTTAACCGTTGGAGTATCAAACGAAGTCCAAATGGCATGAAACTTGATAGGCGGTCTACCGGTAGTAAAACAAGGCCGCTTGGCAAGTCTCGGCCCAATCTGAGAACGTTTAACACCTGCACACGAAAAGAGGTAAAAGGGGACACCGGAGGACGTAGGAGCGCCGGAATGCAAAACGGACAATGGGGAAAATGCTCGGATGCATGAGACGAACATGTATGCAAATGCGATGCACATGATGACATGATATGAGATGAATGACAAAGACAAAAGCACACACAGACAAAACCCACAACGAGGAAATGTCATAACTTAGTGCCGGAAATGGCAAGAGTTGGAATACAAATATGGCAAGTTACATACGGGGTGTTACACCCGCGGGCCACGGCGGTGGGCAGTGGAGGAGAGGCCACATGGTGGCGGCCGATTCATGCGGGGACGGCGATGGACGTGTCCGGCCGTCACGGACACGTCTAGTGCCGGAGGGAGAGGGTGGAACTAGGGTTTGCCCGTGAATTTCGGAGGGGAGGCATATTTATAGGTATTGGGAGGTAGGAGCGTCCAAATGAGGTGCAGTTTTCGCCCACACGATCGTGATCCAACAACGGAGAGTATGGAGGGGGTTTAGATGGGCTAGTGAGCTGTTATGGAGGGGTGCTGGGCTGCAATGAGAGAGGGGTTTCGGCGGTTACACGGTTAACCGTTGGGGCATCAAACGACCTCCAAATGGAACAAAATTTGACAGACGACCTACCGGTGATGTACCAAGGCCACTCGACAAATCTCGGCCCATTCCAAGAACGTTTTTCTCCCGCTCACGAAACGAGATCTGAGAGGTGCAACGTGTGCGTGTGTGAGTGTCGGATTCTGAAACGGACAACAGGGAAAGTGACCGGATGCATGAGACGAACACGAATATAAATGAGATGCACATGATGACATGATATGAAATGCATGACATGAACAAAAATGCAAAACGAAAGACAAAACCCAACCACGGAGGATATAACATATAACATAGCCGAAGATGGCAAGAGTTGGATTTACAATTATGGAATGTTACATCCGGGGCGTTACACTTCCCTGATGGGAAATGACCAAATTGGACACGAGGAGCAACCAATGACTGAACGACATGAGTCCACCGGTCGGAAATTGAGCACAATGGTAATATTACTTGAGGAGCAAGTAATGCTAACTCCTCGGCCTGAAAGATATCTCCTACAGCACGAAGAACAACGTCTACTACTACCAGGTAACCATTCCAAGCATAAAGAGATTTCTCTCACATCTTTCATAGGTTTTGGGCTAAGCATCACAGTCGATCTAAGCTTCGAGAACCTGTACCCCTATTAATAGTATGGAGGTCCTATGACTCAAATAAATGAAAGAAGAACAACGAAAAGAATACTACGTATTTAATTTGTCTTCAACTTCCATCCGTTGTAGTTAATTTTTTCAGACAACAACTCCGAACCAATTGCTTCACGTCAGCAATAATTTTTAAGGGGCTAATTCCTTCACGTCAATCTTCTCGTCTACATGTCTTCAATAGATGTAGCGTGTTCTTTTCTACAATGCAGATATACTTCAGTGAAGTTCTTCGACCTTAGCACCAAAGACAACATTCTCTTTGGTTCTGTAAGGACTATTTCTCTCTGTATGCACTAGCAAACAAATCAGTCCATACATGTTTCTGTCAACAATCTCCAAAACACAGGAAGGCAAATATTACACCAACATACCTGCCAAGCAAACATTCTCATTTTTGGTGGGACTGAAGCTTTCTAGACTAGATTCCAAATCGTATGATCACCGGTCAGACAAGAACTTGAGGCACGAGGAGAGAACTTCTCAATATGCTCAGCCATGCCTAGGTGATATGTAGTTTTTACTATGAAGGAGCCCGACCTATCCAGTGGCCAAGAAATATAATCTTCCTGTAGACACGCGGACACACATATCTTCATGATGGCATCAATATTGGCTTGACAAAAAAACTGTTGCAGTAAGTTCACCTTCTAGGCGTCATTGGCATCCAAGAAGTCCATGGCCCTATTGATTCGACCGTTCCCTTTCGGGAGTATGGGAGTATATGGTGTCCCGCGAGGAATCCATAGGTTGCGCCAAACCCATATGTTTTCCCTGTTGCCTACTCGCCACAACATGCCTCTCTTCACAAGCTTCAATCCATGCATGATACCTTTCCAAAATGCAGAAGTATTACTCGGAAACACTGTATCCACAAAATTCCCATTAGGGTAATATTTGGCTAGAAGAAATCTTGCACCCAAGGATTCAGGGACCACTAAAAGTCTCCAGGCCTGGTTAGCAAGCAAGGCTTGGTTATATACTCTCATGTCCCTGAAGCCAATATCGCCTTTGGACTTAGCTAAGATCACCTTATCCCAGACCATCCAAGCCATTTTCTTCTTACCATTTTCCACTCCCCACCAGTACTGCCTTATCATTTTGGTCAGCTCATCGCAAACTAAAAACGGTAATTTGAAAACACTCGTGACATAGGTGGGAATGGCCTGAGCCACCGATTTTATCAAAACTTCTTTACTTGCAGATGAGGAATGTCTCTCACTCTAGTCCAAAAGTCTCTTACTCAATCTAGCTTGCAGAGATTCAAACATGCCTTTATGCATTCTCCCTTCTAGAACTGGCAATCCAAGATACTTGGGATCACAATCAGATTGTGAAACCCCCAAAGTATCCTTCACCACTTGAGAAATAAGACCAAGACAATTTTTAGCAAATAGGATGGAGCACTTTGAAGGGTTTATAAATTGACCCGTTGTTGTAGCATAAGTGTTCAAAACATCCTTCACAATCGCCGCATGGTTCGGATTAGCTCAGAAGAAAAGGAGGGAGTCATCCGCATATAGTAAGTGAGAAATAGCGGGTGCCCTCCTAAAAATTTTGATCGTCCCCAGGCCTTTGTCTTCTACCGCATTATGTAATAGAGCAAATAAAGCATCAGCCACGAAAAGGAACAAGAAAGGTGATAACATGTCACCTTGACGAAGCCCACGGGATGGGTAAATTGTTCCAGTAGATGCCCATTGAATTTCACCGAATATTTAGAAGATTGAACACACTCCATTACCCTGGATATCCAGTGGGGAGAGAAGCCCCACCTAAATAATGCTTGCTCCAAGAAATCACAATCAATGCGATCATACGCCTTGGAGAGATCCATCTTATAGGCACAAAAAGAGTTAGATCCATCAATAGAGTTCTGAATATGGTGAATGAAGGAAATATGCCCTAGAGGCAATAATAAAGTTATTTATATTTCCTTATCATGATAAATGTTTATTATTCATGCTAGAATTGTATTAACCGAAAACTTAGTACATGTATGAATATATATAGACAAATAGAGTGTCACTAGTATGCCTCTACTTGACTAGCTCGTTAATCAACGATGGTTAAGTTTCCTAGCCATAGACATGAGTTGTCATTTGATGAACGGGATCACATCATTAGAGAATGATGTGATTGACTTGACCCATCCGTTAGCTTAGCACTATGATCGTTTAGTTTATTGCTATTGCTTTCTTCATAACTTATACATGTTCCTATGACTATGAAATTATGCAACTCCCGAATACCAGAGGAACACTTAGTGTGCTATCAAACGTCACAATGTAACTGGGTAATTGTAAAGATGCTCTACAGGTGTCTCCGATGGTGTTTGTTGAGTTGGCATAGATCGAGATTAGGATTTGTCACTCCGATTGTCGGAAAGGTATCTCTGGGCCCTCTCAGTAATGCACATCACTATAAGCATTGCAAGCAATGTGACTAATGTGTACAGGATGATGCATTACGGAACGAGTAAAGAGACTTGCCGGTAACGAGATTGAACTAGGTATGATGATATCGACGATCAAATCTCGGGAAAGTAACATACCGATGACAAAGGGAACAACGTATGTTGTTATACGGTTTGACTGATAAAGATCTTCATAGAATATATAGGAACCAATATGATCATCCAGGTTCCACTATTGGTTATTGACCGGAGATGAGTCTCGGTCATGTCTACATAGTTCTCGAACCCGTAGGGTCCGCACGCTTAACGTTCGATGACGATTGATATTATGAGTTTATGTGTTTTGATATACCGAAGGTAGTTCGGAGTCACGAATGTGATCACGGACATGACGAGGAGTCTCGAAATGGTTGAGACATGAATATTGATATATTGGAAGGTTATGTTTGGACACCGGAATGGTTTCGGATGAGTTCGGGCATATACCGGAGTACCGGGGGGTTACCGGAACCCCCCGGGGAGTTAATGGGCCTTGATGGGCCATAGTGGAAGAGAGGAGGAGGCTGCCAGGTGTGGCGCCCTCCCCCTAGGCCCAATCCGAATTGGGGTAGGGTTTCGGGGCGCCCCCTTTCCTTCTCTCCCTCTTCCCTTCCTTCCCCCTCCTAGCTGGACTAGGAAAAGGGGGAAACCTACTCCTAGTAGGAGTAGGGATCCCCCCTTGGGGCGCGCCCTAGGAGGTTGGCCCTCCCCCTCCTCCACTCCTTTATATACGGGGGAGGGGGGCACCCCATAGACACAAGTTGGTTCTTAGCCGTGTGCGGTGCCCCCCTTCACATATTTCCGCCTCGGTCATATTGTCGTAGTGCTTAGGCGAAGCCCTGCGTCAGTAACTTCATCATCATTGTCATCACGCCGTCGTGCTGACGAAACTCTCCCTCGACCTCATCTGGATCTAGAAGTTCGAGGGACGTCACCGAGCTGAACGTGTGCAGATCGCGAAGGTGTCGTACGTTCGGTACTTGATCAGTTGGATCGCGAAGACGTTCGACTACATCAACCGCGTTACTTAACGCTTCCGCTTTCGGTCTACGAGGGTACATAGACACACTCTCCTCGCTTGTTTCTATGCTTCTGTAGGAATTTTTTGAATTACTACGTTCCCCAACAGTGAATGCATTCAAATGCAATGATAGAGTTGTCCGAGATAAGCATTCCCGGAATAAACACACTTTGATTCTCCGATATTAAATCTGTGAGAAGTGGTCGCAGACGATTCACCATGCACTAGACTATCTTGTAGATAACATTGCATAACGAGATAAGGCGGAAATCTTTTAGAGATGACGGGTGTTGTACCTCGGTATCAATATGATAGAAGTATCATTGACACCATTGGGCATATGTCCAGTTTCAAAAAACTGTCAGACTACCACTATAATTTACACCTTTAAAGACCCCCAATTCTTTTGATAAAACCGAGATGGAAAACCATCCGGTCCTGGTGCTTTCAAAGGGCCAATTTGAAACAAAGCGTTAGACATTTCTTCATCCGAAAAGCGAGCCAAGAGCCTCTCATTCATCTCCTCTGTTACCTTTGGTAAAATCTGATTCAACACCACATTGGGTGACAACGTTGGATCTTTTGTTCAGACCTCCTTCAAGTATGAGGTGGCCATATCGGTAGGCACTACACCATGACCCATCTTCCTTCTATAATCTGTGAATATTATTTTTCCTTGCACGCCATACTGCTTGGCGATGGAAGTATTGGGTGTTGCGATATCATTCTTTTAACCAAGTTATTCTACTATGTTGTAGCCACATCATCTCTTCTCTATACGAAAGTTCGTCTAGCTTTTCCATTTTTTGCCTGATCAACAGACGGTCACTACAAGAAAGTTGCAGCGACTCTAGCTCCTGTCTCAACATATTTATTTGTTGTTGTACATGTCCAAAGTTCTCCTTGCTCCATTTCTTTAATTCTTGCATGACAGCACGAAGAGAGGTTGCCACCGTGGATAGGTCGCCCCTGGTACGTGTGCGATCTCACGCCCTCGAAATCACCTCCTGTAGTTTATGATCACGCTCCCACATTATTTCATACTTTGGACTTCCCTTACTACGTTTATCCTCAACTTCCTCCACATGCAACAGAAGAGGGCAGTGGTCCGAGTGTGGTGAGACCAAGTGTTGCACCCTTGCAAATGGGAACATGTCTCTTCAGTCATCATTAGCACATGCTCGGTCTAGTCGGACATGAACGTTACCTTCACCCCACTGGCCATTATCAAAGGTGAACGGTGCCCCGAAGAAACCGAGATCCGTAAGCTCACAAACTATGAGTGCATCTCTAAAACCTTACATCTGACTTTCACTATGGTTCGTTCTTGAGAAGTGTTCATGCTGCCACAGGGCTTCATTGAAGTCCCCACATACTAGCCATGGCAAGTTTGAAACTCCCTTCAGTCTAGCTAGGTGATCCCACATGCGTTGACAGTGCTCCACACAAGGCTCACCATAGACAAAAGTTGTTCTCCATGACTTTCCGGATCTTGATCAACAATGCTCATATCAATATATCTCTTGCACGAATCAAGTATTGTCACTTGGAGGGAATCGTCCCAAAACGTAGCCAATCCCGCTCCACGGCCTTCACAATCAACACCACATTAACCTATTAGGCCTAGCTTCCATTTTATCATTTTAGCTTTGGCAGACGATTGCCTCGTTTCAGACAGGAAGACGAACCTCAAGGAATGGGCTTTTGCAAGAGCCCCAACTTCTTGAACTGTCCAGCGGTTCCCCGCCCCCGGCAGTTCCATATTAAGTAACTCATTGTGTCTGCGGCACTCCTCCATGGAGCCCGCCTAAAGATTAGTAGAACCTGAATCCTCGCTATCATGCTTTGCATGCTTGCTGCCCGTGCTAGAACACGGAGAAGCATCATCAGCTATTTTATCCGCTTTGCTGTCAGTTAACAGCAGTAGATTACCCCCATTGACTGCATTTGCTGCTCCTGTTTTGACCTCTGAAATATCATCCAGATTTAGATGTCTACGGGATGATCTATCCAGCTCCATATCAGCCATATTTGGTAACTTTACAAGGCTTGTTGCAGTATGATTCAGACCCCCATCTACAGTGGGATCATCTTTCTTACTCAAGGGTTTTGCCCCCTTCAGATCAGGGCTCACCTTCGTATCAACACGGCTTGGTTCCCAATCAGGGCGAGCGCGTACTGGAGGTTCATCATATAGATAGTCACCAAACTTTAAATCTTTCTCTGCAAAAACCCCATTGCCATACTCGTTGTGCTCATGTCCTATGACACCACACACCTTGCAGAACCTTGCTAATTTTTCATACCTCGCAGCATAGACCTTGCGTACTTTAGATTTCACCACACTTACAAATTTTGTAAGAAGTTTCCTCACATCATGCTTGACACACACATAGATGTAATCATTCCTGGAGTTGCCGGTGATTCTAACTTCCAGCACTTCTCCGGCGTTTTTCAGAAGCTTCTCCACCATATCCTTTCTACAATAACCATCAGGCGGTTTGTGGATTTGTAGCCAGATGGTCATATGGATCTTTAACACTTCATCGGAGTTCATAAACCCATCATAGGGTGCCAGTAGCACCGCCAAGTTGCGGAACAACCATAGCCCCTGAAACATCATACAAGCCCAATCACCAAGGCAAGAGGCTTGGACAACGAACAATTTTTGACCAATTGGTCTGAAGCGGACCGGTTGGGTAGTATTCCAGGCCGCTCGCATATCTCGGAAGAAGGCGGCTTGGCTAAAGTTCTTGGTGGTGTGAACCTTGGCTAGGGAAAGCCAACGAATTTCCTCCAAGAGATCGGGAACTTCTTCCTCAATAACGACATCATCAAGCTCCTCCTCGTGGAGGTCCAACTTCTCGAACAATTCCCCGAGATCATCAGCGGCAGGACCCTGAGATCCGCCATGGTTGGAGGATTGTGCATCCGCTGCCGTCTCCATGGGAACGAGGATGCGTAACGGAACAGTGGAAACCCACAGACGCGCAAGACTTAGGGCTTTGATGATTGATGGGAGTCACAATCTGTAGGAATCACGGCGAGGATCGACGGGACGAGGTGAACTTACGACGAGGGAGTCGCCACAAGGAAAGGAAATCCTAGGCGCCCCCAGGGGAAAAAGAAGAACTATGGTTAGCTTTCGTGATATTTCTCTTTTCTGGAATGACCAATGGAACCATGGTAACTCTATCACACCTTTGCAACTGTGTTTCAAGAGAATTTTCTCTTATGCAAAGGACCAACTTATCACTGTCAAGGAGGTGATTAATTGTGATAATTTGCTATCACTGCTCCATTTGCCTATGTCTGATATGCCCTTTCAGGAGTTGTAGCAGATTAAATCTATTTTCTCATCTATCCACCTTCAGAATATGGATGATGTTTGGTTTTGGAGAGGCGGTGATAAAACATACACAACCAAAAGGTATTATGATCTTATATACTCTCCTATTCAGCCACATCCTTTATTATCCTGGGTATGGAAAAGTTGTTGCACAATGAAAAACAAAGTTGTTGCATGGATGATGATTATGGACAGAGTTAATACCAAATATATGCTTCAGAGGAGGCACTAGAATATTTCAGATTGGCCTGAGTGTGTACTTTGTCCTGCACACTCTAAAGAGGACAGGGATCATGTATTCTTCACATGCAATTTCAGAGTGGGGATTTGGAATTATCTCCAAATACAGTGGTCTGTTGGGCATGACATGTGTGAAATAGCCTTTAAGGCTAGGAGGGATTTTGGTTTGCCTTTCTTTGCTGAAGTAATTTTCACTGCCTGTTGGGATATCTGGACAGTGAGGAATGATAAAGTTTTCAGGAATGAGAGACCTTCTTTTGCTAAATGGAGATCTGGTTTTGTTAGGGACATGTCACTGCTTGCTTATTGAATTAAAGCCAGATTCAAGGATGACTTAATTAGATGGGTAACTCACTTGCCTCCTTGATTTCTTCTTTACTTTTAGATTAGGGTTCTCTTTCATCTTTTTGGGGTTATTTACCCTTGTAATTATTTTTTGTATGGGGTGTTAGCCCTTGTATTCTTCTTCCTCTTCTTTCTGTTTTTCTTTCTCCGTGTACCCAACAAGGCTGTGGGGCTTTGCCCTGCAGTTCAATTGTCAAAAAAAGATAGCTCGCTGGATGACATTTTAAATGCATATTCGTATAATGATCTTTAACGCGGAATTGTTGATGGTATTCTTTCAAAAGCTTGTACCCAAACTAAGCAAGAACTTGAGGAGGTTTGACTCGAGTTTGTATCAAGCAGCTCAAACAAAAAATGGCCGAGATATACATATCGGCCTAAGCATAAAAATGGTCATTGGAGTGTTGACATTGTCCTTAGAACAAAATTGGTGCAATTTATTTTTGACTCGATAGCTTTGCCAAAAAAAGGAGCATGTGTTGACATCAAATTCTTGACATAGCAAAAAGCGTAACTGAGAGCTTTAAATAAAAAAGTTCTCAACATCAAAGTTCTTCGTATTATTGAAATAGACAACTTTGTTTTTTTGAGTCATCTCCATTTGTAGTTGTATACAACTTCGGGTGCCAAAGCAGTGTGTTGCACAGGAGAGTCTAAAGATGGTCGGACTGTCCGGCCAAATTCTGGTGGGGATGTCCAGCTCAATTGGTCAAACAGTCCAGGCCTTTGTCGAGCTTGTGACGACGACATTATATAACACACTCGAACCATCCTGAAAAGTCTGAGTATTGTCCTACCTAAGTTTTCGTGCTTTTTTTAGTAGCAGTAGTTATAAAACAAGCGATTACATTTTATGGGACTGCAAATTTAGTTTATGGATCATGACAAATTTATTGTATGCATTATTGTAAAAATAGTGTATGGATGGCAAAAAAAATTGGACAAAAATTTCAAATTTTAATTTTAACCATGGTGAATTTTATCCTTTTCTTATCTTTGGAACATGGCATTTTTTGTTGGAACAAACCATGTGAAATTCCTTTTTTTTCTAGCTTGCCATTTTTCTTGTTTGCCTTCTAAGATGTGCCAGATTTAGTTTGTATTTGATCCCCACAAAAAAATAGTTTCTATTACATGGCATTTTGTAAATTTGTTCTATGACATTTTTTAGGTATGCCAACTTTTTGTTTCAAACATACATGAAATCAGCTGGTTGTTTTTCCCAAAAAAAAATTAACTGTTTTCCGATGTTTGGAACTTTTTTTTTTTTGCACAAGCAGTGGTGCTTTGGGGGAGGAGGCCACCTGTTGGGCCATTTTGGATCGTTCTAGCAAGTTCCTCCCAGCGAACGTTTCCTTTTTGGGAGCAGGGTATGCACGGGATGAAGTTTGCAGCCGGTATCCACGAAATTCTCTTCCTTTTCTTTTCTAGGGGTTCCTCCCGGATCAAACACCGGCTCTAAATTGGCGTCCTTTATTATCTTTCTCGTTTTTCGTTGTTCTTTGTGTTCCCCGACAACGAACCTTGAGGCTCTTGGGCAATCAGGTTGACCTAATGCAGCCCATAGCTATTGTGCTCTTTGATAGAATTCGTTGACGTGTTTTGCACATCTCACAAACGGCAACAAGATATTTGCGCCCCGCCTCGCCATCACGCAACGCAAAAATCGCCCTAGGGATTTATTTATGAAAGCGAAGATAGCAGTGGGGATAGAGGAGAGGAGAGGAGACAGGAAATAGAAAACAAAACCCAAACCTCTTTCCATCATGTCAATTCCATACGCGTCGTAGCTGTTTCCCGTTGGCTGGATGGAGGCCTGTGTCCGTCCATTGAATTTCTTCCCTCTTCTTTTTTGGCAGTAAAGCGACGGGGTACTAGATTGATAGATAGATACTCTCATTACGACTTGCACACCACACCACCGAGGCATGGAACAAACTAATACTACTATACTACCACCTCTGTTTCTGATTTATACTCACTCCGTACCAAAATATAAGATGTTTTTGCACTTCAGGTACAGAGGTAGTATTGAAGAACACTAGTTAATTAATATTCTTATATCATCAGACGGACCTATGATCATGGCATAGTTGATTGAAGAACACTAGTTAATTAATATTCTTATATCATCAGACGGACCTATGATCATGGCATAGTTGAATAATAATCGTAGTAGCATGTGTTGTACTATTATTGTATTATGTCCTCAGCTAATCACCATACCTAAGCAGCAGCAGCTAATCACCATACCTAAGCAGCAGCAGAAGCATGAGCAGGAGAAGCACTCAACCACCAGGCAGGCAGGCAGGCAAGCAACACAAGAAGGTCACATGCAGGGATGGGGAGGAGCAACCATACTATGTGCTGTGGCCAGCTCACTCCGCTGCTGAGCTGGCGGACGGCCACATGCATGGCACCACCAGCTCAGCCAAGGAAGGAATTCCCAGAGCAAGGAAAAGAATCCCACACAAAATGCCAGCCAGCCCCCGAATTGGCTCCCCAGCCAGCCTTTTCCCTTGTTCTTTTCTTGCTTGTAACACAGCCACAGCACTGACAAACTTAATACTCAACTAGTATCACACAGGAGCATGCATGCACGGACAGACCAGAGAGAGAGAAAAGAAAGAGGAGGGAAAACAGAACAAAAAAGAAGCGCAAAAGGTGCCCACATCTCCATTAAGTACACACATTCTTCCAACCTCTGCGGGCATTATCAGTTGTTGCAGCACTTCTCACTCATCACCACAGGTTCTGTCTGATTTTACACAAGGGGAAAACTGCTGAACTTCTGCATTGTCTCGGTCTTCTTGTCTTTCTCTCTCCTCCTCCTCCTCCTCTCCTCACACGCTCATTCATTCTCACTTCTGGTCCAGGTGCTCTTCTCCTCCTCCTGCCTCTATCCTCTCCCTCAGCCCAGGAACACCTGCACATTCACAGCAAAAAGCAACAGCTTGTTCAGACACTTCTTTTTTCCTGTGTTATTCCAGCTGTAGCCTGTAGTAGGCTTCAGCGGTAATTTAAAGCGGCGCATACAACTGTGCGCAGGTAAAACTACTAGTACTGCCGCTGCTGGCTCGCGAAATGGCAACAAAAAGGACTCAAAAGGAGTTCTTCACTTTCCTTCTTTTGGGGTACGGTACTCCGGCTATTTAAAGCTTCATTCACATCAATCATGTGAGGTTTAGCCATTGGGGAAGCCAAAGTGAGCTCTTGACACCCAACCTTGGTTCCCTCTACTTCTAGAACTTCCCTGGCTTAAGCTATGGACACGCTGTGCTCTTGCGAGGTGTGTTGTGGCATCAGCTTTTCTCCATCAGTCCAGCCCGGTAGCAAACCAGAAAGGGATTAAGGAGAGACAGAAATTTTTTGGCGTGTGGTTAACTCCTCAAAGAAATGGACACACGGACTCGAGCCTTGTGCTAGGAAAAAAAAAACTTTGCTTTAAAAGCAAATAAGAGCAGGAGTGCAAGCATCTAATGCTTGTTGCTCTTCTTCTTGCCACTTGCAGCACTGCAACTTGCCTCCTAATCCTCCTAATGCACCATCACAAAATTAGGTTCGGGTTAACCCAATGGTTCCAGATTATTTAATGTGTGTGGCCCAATTGATCTAGGGTTTACTCAATGGATAGTACTAGTATAGAAGTAAACAAAATCACGAGAGCTTGCGCCTGAATCTACCGACACCCAACCATGGCTAACTTAATGAGCTCCAATTCCCATTATTACACTACTAATAATAATTCACTCAACCAATTGGGACACAAGAGGGGATTAAATTTGGTAAGTCGGGATTAATGGAACTCTGATTTATAAATGTGCCTGAAGGACTTCGAATTCCAGAGCTGAAATCATGGCTTTGATTTCAAACACCAGAGCAAGTTTCATGCGAATTTATTGTCCCCGAATTCAGCTATAACTGAAGCCATTAATCACCCACCCCTCCAGGAATTACTCCTCAACAAGCTTCCAACCCAAAGAAACATTAAAATTCCAACTTTCCAGCTCCGTCTCACCGAATCAATTAGTAGAGAACAGCCTACTTGCCAACCTGTAACGGGCCTCCACTGACCCAGAACGATTGCACAATCGAAAGGGAAGAAATCCCGGATACGAACAATCTTCGCTCAAGAATCCCCCGTTTTTTTCTTCCAATCGACTAGGGGAATCCAATGTTTGCGGCCACCAAGATCACGACGCGGGATCGAATCAGCAAACCGGGGACGCAGGGCCGAGCTCAGATGAGAGATTGGGCATGACGAATTCGAACCAAAACCTCCATCGCAACGAAATCTTGGCGCAGAGCTGCTCTGATTGGACGTCGAAATAAACGCCCAGCGAGAAGGGGAACTTCCTACCGACTAGCAACTTTAGAGAGGGAACAAATCTGAGACATCCCAGAGACGGAAATCTCACCTGGACTATCCCTCCACCTGGCGGCTTCGACGGCGCCCATACTGGTGCTGGCTGACGGCTTACAGTCCGGCGGCTCCTCGAAGAGCGACCTCGAGAGCCTCTTGTGCGCGTAGCCGATGTCGAACAGGATGACGCCGGAGCCCGGGTCGGAGACGAGGATGCCTTTCACCGGGAGCCACATGAAGAGCTCCTCCTGAGCCAGCCCCTCACAGCCGCGGAGCGCGCCGAAGCTGAGATTCCCTCGCATCACGGTGTCGAAGAAAGCCAGGTCGCCGTTGTCGTACGTCGCGTAGCACGGCGCCGACAGCCGCGCCTCGAGCAGGCCGTTCCCCTCGTCCAGGGTGTAGGACTCGACGCCGCGCGGGAGCAGCCCGCCGGGGAGGCCGTGCGAGCGCAGTAGCTTGTGTATCGAGTCGGCGGCGGGCGCCGCGCGGGCGAGCGCGAGGGGCGGCGCGGCGGCCAGCAGGAAGAGGCAGAGGCAGGCTAGGAGGGCAAGCCGGCAGGAAGGGCGAGGCCGTAGCTCCGCCATGGGAGCGGCGGCCGCGGCAGCTAGTTGGCGGTGGTGGTGGGGGTGGTGGGAACGGGGATGCGGGTGGGGGCGAGGCGAATGGGAGGACGGACGAGGGGAGGTTTTAAGGGAGCAAGGGGTGAAATACATAACAGACTGGGGTAGAAAATTGGGGTGAAATACCTTTGTTTGGAAGATTTCTGTTAGAACCTTTGTTGCATAGCGGTTAGAATGACATTTCTGCCCTTTGCAGATATGGAAACAAGTTAGTTAGGGGTTGCTACTTTCATTTTTGCTTGTCACATGTTTCCCTTACAACACAAAAGCGGCGATGAAAATTCAAAAATTCAAAAATTAACAGTCCGCACGACCGTTTGCTTGATTTGTCGGTTTCGAGCGTCACAAGCTCACGATGCGATGAATTACCTGCTTTTTGGTCAACCTGGGGGTATCAAAAGGATTGTCGTGTTTTGCCCTGGCGTTGTGTTTCCTCATGCATCTTGTCCGGATTGGTTCCACTGGAGGATATATTTCCCCTTCGCTAACCGAATAGAAATTAAACACTTTTGTGGTTGTTCGATTTCATATTGCCATATCAATAACCATGAAATCAAAGCTAACGGTTCACGAGCTATGTAAGTGGATGATCACCACACTAGTGGTGACGCTTTTCATCCATTTGATGCTGCTGCAAAAATATACTTCCTCCGTTTGTGAAAATGAGGTTTATACTTTTTTCTGGAGTTAACCCGTGCATAGTTTGACCCCGTTTATAGAAAATGTCAGCAACAACTACAATACTAAATAGATATAACGTGAAAATATATTTTATTGTTTATCTAGTGATATCAACTTGGTATCGTAGTTCTTGGTAGTTTTTCGTAGAAACTTCGTGAAACTTTATAGTGTTTGTCTTCAGAAAAAATACGCCTTCTTTTCTAACACAATGGAGTAATATTTTGTGTACATCATTTATAATATGGTATTTCTAACAATGAACTTTTAAGAACTTAAATGAATAAAGTGTTAGTCCAGTTATTAGTCTCGAGTGCCAAATTGTTGGTCAATTGTGTGATTTCCTCTCACCTAGCCACCACCAAAAGAAATGTGCTCTTTTGCAATGCATGATTCCTCGTATTTTCTGTTCTCAACATGGTGACCATATTTGTTTCTATTTTGATGTGTTTAGAATTTAGTTGCACTTCTTGACCTCATGGCAACTTTGGGAAGAAACTAGTTGGTGAGCTTTTATCTTGTTATTGCCATGTTCATATTTGTCTCCTGGAATGTTATTCTTTTGTTTCCAGGTCACACACAACACTATTTGTCATGTTGAGATGGTTGTGTTATATGCGCAATGTATTTTTTAGTCATCCCATATGTCACAATTTGTTGCAAAAGTGTAACTCACCTTGGCATCTATGTTCACTTTTGCACCACCTCCATTTTCTAATGGTTTTTTAGGGGGGGGGCTTCATTCAACCTTCTACACTTTGTATTCAAATGCAAACATTTCTAGTGTGTGCACAAATGTAGAGGGAACTCAACCTAACTTCAAGTTAAAAAACCAGTGATGAGATTTACACAATATTTTTTTTAGATTGGGATAACTATATTGTCATCACCACCAAAGGGGAGACTGAAAGGACATCTAGCCCCTAACAAGGGTTTTACTGTTAATGAGATTATGATTAGACAACTAACTATGCTACGAGCTTGTTCTCACTACACACACCATTGGACATGAAACATAAAGTTGGTCGGCGACCCCCTTAGCTAAAAGGAAAAAGAAGTTGGCACATCGATTTTCTATCAGTGATTTCTCAATTTTGATTTGTATGTATGTTGTACTATTAATAGGGGATACACCGTGGATTGGAGTGTGGGAATCGATAAACACGATAAGCCATGCCACCAATATCCCATGTGAGAATGAGCCCAACATCCAGCGTGTTATTTGCTACTAGTAAGGGTCGGGCGCTTGTCAGATAGTCTGACTTGGTGTTTGCTTTCTGGAACGAGTCAGATATTTTGATTTGAGTTGGACCATCGTATAGTTCAGACTATCGAGTAATATCCGACCCATGTCCGACCTAAAAGAAGCGGCTTATGATCAGGCATGCGTCGGACCCCGGCCCACATTGTCTGACAGGTCAAGACAGTCTGACTCGGGTCGGACCGTCCGACTTTATCAGAAGATCAACATAGCTAGGGTATTTTTGGGACCTATAAATAGGACACCGCTTCCCCACGAGGAAGGGGGTGCATCCAATACTTTCTCCACCATTGTTCTACACCTAAAAAAGCTTGAGCCTTCCTATCCATCCATTGATTACGTCCTTTAGGGAGAGCTAGAGGAGATCCTCATCTACTACTTCACCACAGAAAAAACTTGAGTTTGTCTTGTTACTATGGGGTTTTGTGGGGAATCGTAGACAATTGATGTTTCTCGGGATCTTCCAAGTTGTAAGGTTGTGCCCTGGTCTAGTTTGTGAGGGTTTGGAGCTTGCCCGAAAATCTATCTCTACTGATTGGGAACTTGGGCATTTACCAATAATCTTGGAGGTTTAGGTGAGACATTCGTTGTCATGGGGGCATTCATTATTTCCTACCTCTTTGCATAATATAGGGTGTATCACCTAGTTGCATATCTAGAGAACTTTCATTTCCGCACTAACCTCTAGAAGCAACTAAGAAAGTATTAAATTTGGTAGTCTCCTATTCACCCCCCCCTCTAGTCCACATTTAGCACATCTTTGATCCTACATTTATCATATTATTGACCATGAAATTTTGAAAAAGCAAGAAATAAACATTTTGTGTTAGAACCATTGATTGCCTGAGTTATCTGTTTTGAGCATCACGTCATCGGTCAATTATGAGCTTTTGTTTATCCAAATGGTTGTATTGTGCATGATTACATCATATATTTTTTTGTGCATGGTTCCCTATTTGGTTCTTATAGTGATAGTTTTCCTTATACGGCGTGAAAATTTGGAAAATAAGTTCTTGGTTGTTTTGGTTTTTCCTTTATGATGTCGGAATGTATGGCAGTTTAACCATGAAAGTTTGAGAATTAAAGAAGTAACAGTTCACACCAACTGAATAAACCAATACTATGTTACTCGGTTCTAAACATGAGGCAAATGGGAGAAAAATGTGATATTTTTATGGTAAGAAAGTGGAATTTCAAACAATGGGGAAATGGGAACAAAACATTTAACGATAAGAAATGTGATCTCTAGGTAGAAACAACTGGCCTTATTTTAAATATTTCTGTTGGAGGTTCTTGTGCGACTATTAGTATGCTAGTTTTCCCTTCAAGGTCAAAAAAGAGATTTTAGAAGGTTCTATTTAATTTCACATTTTTATTGTTAAGGTTTTTGGTACTAACTAGTAAGTACCTACATAATTGGCATGTTTTGTTGTATTTGATTACATCATGTTTTTTCATGCTTAGTACCCCAATTGGTTTCAATATATTTTATTTTAGAATTTCAAATTCCTTTTAGCAACACCCATGAATTAGTGAGGGTGTGGCACTTTGTGGGTAAGGTTTTTGGTACTAACTAGTAAGTATCTAGATAATTTACATGTTTTGTTGCATTTTATTCCAACGTGTTTCTTCATGCATAGTTCCCCAATTGGTTCCAGTATTTTAAATTTTAGAATTTCAATTTTCTGTTAGCAACACCGATGAATTTGTTTAGGGGTAGCACTTGTGGGTATGGGTAATTATATATGACATTGTATTATTTTACTAACAATGCATTTATAAATTGTTAAGTTTGTTAAGTTGTCGGATTTGACTTCTAAAGTACTGGCCAATCATGTATATGTGTACGCCTCATGCATAACGAACCAAAGAACCATTGTGTTATGTCATTCATGATTCCATTTTTGGCAATTGTTTCCTATCTTCTTGTATTTAAATTGCCTTTGTTTCTTTTGTCGGCGTGTGGAAATTTTGTAAAAGAAATAATTTTCTGTTGTGGATTTTTGGTTTTTCGTTAATCAGAGTAACCACGTAACGTAATTTTTTGGAAATTAAGAAATGTAGTCCATGCGCTAAACCGAGTTTTAGTTTTGAGCGCCACGCTTTAGGTGGTTTTGTTCACTTGACTATCATCATGTTTTTCATGCATTATTCTATCAAGTGTTTTAGTTCATGATGCTCGGATTGGTTTTTAATTTTTTTACTTACATTGGAAGATTTTTTTCCTTTGATGACCAATTGATTTTTTTATAGAATGAAGTTATCTTGGGGGTCTCTATTCATTTCAATAATATATAGTTATGGATTTTGATTTAATACATGGTATATATAAGCATGAAAATATGGAAATTATAATACATAATAGTTCGTACATTGAATCAAGATTGCTTGATCTCAGTTTTGGATCATTTTGTTTTTCATGCATGATTTTTGTATGCCTAACCTAACATAATTTGTAACATGGTCTTTGTAATCATGAAAAATATGAACTAAAAAATATAATAGTTTCAATGTTGAATCAATGGTTACTTGAGTTTTTTTTGTTTTGAGTGCCACACCATTGGACAAAGGATCCATAATATTTTGTTGTACACGATTGGTCTTGTATTTGATTGTCCATGGTGCCCGAGTTCTGTCAGTGATTAAGGCACTCACTAGGGAAGGGTGTTGTACAGGCGAAGTCTGACTATATCACCAACATGAGTTTCTAAGGAACTCCGAGTCTCACGTCCGACTAGACACCCATAAGGGAGAAGAACTAGTGCACTAATTTAGGGAACAATTAGTTATAGGAGATATGTTTCCTATAATAGTCGAGTCATCTGATCGTATTTTGTACCCCTGATAGAAACCAAAGTAAACCGACTAGGTATGCCTATATAAAGGACGTGTGCAGCTTCATGATGCCCAAGGTCTATCTCATAGGAAAAAATCTACACAGATAAACTTGTTATTCACCATATCATCAATAAAGAGAAATAGACATGATGTAGGGATTTTACGATTGGGGCCTAAACTTGGGTAAAGCCAATGTGTCTTCTCCAATGCCAGTTGTATCCCTCAAGCACCACCCCTCCTCTACTCCTACACACCAGGCTTGTAAGATCGGAGAGCGTTATTCCTCAAAAGGTTCGTTCATATATTGTTGTATTTTGTACATGAAAATCATTTATGTTGTTGATTATGTTTGTTTGCTTAAACTAAGGAAAAAATTAAGATGCAATCATTAGTTTTATTGATCATTAATTGAGTTATATGTTTTGTGTGTTACACGGTGGGGCGATTATGTGCTTTATCTATCATACAGCTCGATAAACCATTGCAATTTGGCATCCTTTATTTGTCGTGTTTTTTTTGTTTGTGGTGCTTGGATTGGTTTATATTTTGTTCTATTTTGTCTATGAGGTTCTTTCACAATGTTGTAGAATCGACTATCACCCTCTTTTTTTTCCTATGTTACAATCCATAAATCATGTAGAATGTAGTACCATAGAACCTAATGACTACATTATCGAATAATTACTAGTATGACAATACAAATATGTTGTGCCTATCAATCATGGCATTACGAGCAAAGCCTATACATGATTACACCACTAGTTATACTAGATGATACCTCGCATGTTGTTGTGGGAATGTTTTATGATATATTTAAATGAGATTTGGTTATATGGAACATGAGTATTTCGAATAATAATATGAGGACTAAAACTGACACACATATGATTTCTTGTATTTTATTATTAGATATTTGAAAAATATTAAATATAAATATAATAATATAATGAAAATTTTGGTTCACATTTGCATATTGAGGTGGGCATTTTCTCGTGCATGTTGCATGTTGAGATGGCATGCTTACATATTGAGAGAAATATGTTTAGGGGGCTAGCTATTTAGATATAGAATATTATGCAGTGTTGCTTATTAAATTGATCCTCGTGCACAACTATTAGATGCTCTTGCATCTACTCCATTTTTTATTCGTGTGACTCTATTTTCTCTTATTCCCTTTTTTGTATTTGTGTGTGTGGGGGGGGGGGGGGGATTTTAACTATGTGAAAAATACAAACATTTCTCATACACAGCGGGTTAAGAACGCAGAATGGAAATTGGATGTGAACATGGATGGTGATACAACATAAAGAGCACCTCCCATTACTATTATTAGTGGACTTACAATTCTATGAGAAAAATACAATGTGTTTTGAAATTAAATATGTATTCACCTCAACTAAGTATCTACAATCTTTCTTGGGATCACTCATGATTTGTTTCAAGAGCGCATCACATAACTTTGGAAATAAAAGTGTGTGCTTTCACCCTTTAGATACTGTTTGGGTGTACATCAAACTCTAAGACACGATAAAACTATTGTTGACTCTCAAAAAGTGAGATGAAATATACGCTCATATATCATTCCAAAGAACACACATTTGATAATTTCAACGCCGTCCAAGTTGTCGTGTTAGTTTAAATCCTCATACCCATACAACTAGAAAACAACGGGTTCAAATTTTAAAATGAAAAGAACAATTTTATAGAATACAAAACCAACAAAAATCTCCTTGTTTTTAATCCAAAATAAAAGATACACAAAGTTTTAAAACTAAAATAATAAATCTTGGGAAACTAATTCACTTTGCAAAGAGAGCCTTGGTTCAGTGGTTGGGCATGCGGTTGTGCAGCCTAACGACCCAAGTTCAATTCCTAGAATTGACAGGTGATGCACAGGGTTTTTCCCCCATTTATTGAGGATCAAGTTTGGTGTGCCGTGGAACTACTCATCAAAAAATATCTTGATACTCATTTAAAAAATTATGAGGGCCATGTTTTTCTTGGTACTCATACCAAAATGGCCGTATGCATCCCTAGTTGGTGCAGAGGCCGGGGAAGTGAAATTCTCCCTGTTTTTAAAAGGTGGAATTCTCCCTCATTTTTAGACCCCCGCGTCGCCCCCTGCTCGGGCGACTCGGGTTGCTCCCCAACCCTAGCCGCCGCCGGGGCCTAGCCCATCTTCCTCCCCTCCTCCCGCCGCCGTCGGAGGACGGCGGTGGCGGGGGCTCTTCCTCCCTCCCGCGTCTCAGGGATGCGGGGCCCCAACATGTGTGGAGGTGCGGCCGATCTAGAAGCGATGACGTTGGCTTCGACGGCAGCGACGGTCGGCCCTACCTCGGGCCACGGGCGGCTGCTGCGGCGGCTGGCCTGGGTCGGGCGTCGGCGCGATGTGGTCTTCAGCGGCATGTCATCTGGCTTTAGATCGGCGGTGGTGTCGAGGGCCTGGTGGACTGCTTGGCGGCACCCATGGCAGATCTGTTCTGGCCGGTGTAGCCAGTGGTGGTGGTCATCTTCTTCGTTGGCGGTGGCCGGCCAGAAGCTTGGTGATCGGATCTCGAGATCCATCATCTAGTCCTCGCTGCGAGTTGTGGAGACATGGTTGCCGGTGAAAACCGAGCCGACGACAGACGATGGCGGCGTTCTACACCGTTACCTTGATGAAGGCATCGTCGTGTAACTACTGTCAACACACTCGTGCTGCTCCGGGGGAAACCCTAGGATATGGTGTTCCAGATCGGACGATGGCGGCACTGCGGTGTCGTTTCTCTCTTGGGAGCATCGTTTGTGGAGCAGCGCTAGAAGTCAGAGGCATGAGGTGGAGCGGCTTCGTCTTGCACGGAGCTTCGGTGGAGATGTCAAGTCATGCCTGACCGACAGGTGCTACGCTTTGTCATGCCTGGTCGGCAGGTGCTACGCACGACAGATCTTCCAATGATTTCAAGCTGTGTCGGCCGGTGGTACTTGGCAGCATGGCGCTGAGGTGTATGAGTGATGTCTGCGACGTGCTCAGCTGCTTGCACGCAGGGAGGAGGTGCCGTTGGGCGCCTGGTGGCGTCGACGATAGCTAGACCAAGCAAGGTTGATGCATCAGTACAGTTCTGAAGATGGAGCGGTGGCAGTTGGCGGCGGCGGCCTCTGAGAGCACGTCGGACCAGTGTGTGTCCTAGACCCGGCAAGTGGCTAGGTTGGGGTCTCATGTCTTAGATGTTAGGCTTGGTTGCGATGTCTGTTTGGTATTAGGCCCAGACTATCTGCGCCCCTTCATCAACTGGATAGGTGTAGCGACAGTTTGTTGCTTAGACGACGACTTTAGTCTTACTGTTGTATGACTTTGTAAGGTCTTGTGAGAATAATTAATAAAGTGGCCGTATGCATCTCCTAGATACAGAGGCCCGGGGTCATCATCCTTTTCTAAAAAAAATCACTTTGGGAACTCTGAGAAAGTCTAAAGGAAATGAAATTTTCTCCTAACTCCCCTTTAATTTCCAAGTAGAAAAGTGACCTATCTTTTTTTTCTCAAACTGGATTTTTTTGGAAACGGGGCAAAAAACTTGCCATTTTCATCGACTAAGAAAGAAGGTTTTACAAGTTTATGGCCCAAGGCCAAGGTTACAATTACTCTCACGTCATTACATTACATTTCGCCCCTGCTATACTCCACAGAGATGCCTTGTCTTTAGTCCTAACGACAATTACCCCCATGGGAACGCTCGTGTTACAAAAGACCCACACATTCCTCTCTTTCCGCAGCTCCCAAGAGATAAGCAACATCAGTGAAGCAAGAGTCCTTCATGATTGAGTCTTGTTGGTGGCGTAGTGGTTCCACCACTCTTTGACAGAAGCGGCGTTACCCAATCAGAAGGGTGAACATCATGAAGACCAAGTCGGCCCTTGATCATGCACCAAACCTGAACCATGTAACGACGCTGATATAGGAGGTGGGCCGCCGATTCCTAGACCTACTTTCAAAGAAGGCGAATGTTACAATTTGGCCACCCATGCTGCTGAAGACTGTCCGCTGTTCGAATCATGTTGTTGATTCCGAGCCAAGCAAAAAAAAGTTGCAGTTAGTCGGAGCCCAAGTCTTCCACACCACTGGGATCATGGCTGTATTAGTGGAAAAAAATATTTGGAGGATAGAAAAAAAGGGTAAGAGTCACTTTGGCTTTGAGAGTCGGTGTTAAGAGATGTTTGGGTTTTAGAGCTCAAGGATGTAATATGCACTAAGCAGAGTAGTCTTTCCGCACAATTAAAACAAAAGGAAGACTGTACTTGAAGGGTGATACAACTTATATGATTTGTATCAATAAAATTTGCCTTTGTATCAAAGTAGCTAGTTGCATGTAATGGTGTTGAGGTGTTGTAGGCCACTACAGAATCATGTCACTTGTATCAAGGATAGATGGAAGTGTGTTATTTGTAAGTACCATGTGGTTCATACTACTAGAAGTTAGTTGCATGGAAAGTTGAGCTGAATGAGAGTACACTGGCTGTTCTATTTTTTTGCGAATGTACACCGGCTGTTCTAGAAGATGTTATTTTTGCACAACAGAAAAAATATCAACTTAAGATTAGTTCTTCTCATTATCCTTCATATTCTTGATAGTGACAACAAAGGTGATGCAATAATATCTCTTGTTGGCTTTGGAAGCTTATTTTCTGCCAAGAGATAAGCACAATCTCCCGTGATCAAGGCTTTGTTCCTCTAATAATGGGGTAGCTAGAGATGTTTAACTTACAAGACTAGCAAAAGATTATACATCATAGATAGACCCACAACTTGGTAAGTACATTTCCTTTCCTACGGTTACTATCGC
The DNA here is from genome assembly GCF_018294505.1 of Triticum aestivum. Taxonomy (NCBI): domain Eukaryota; kingdom Viridiplantae; phylum Streptophyta; class Magnoliopsida; order Poales; family Poaceae; genus Triticum; species Triticum aestivum. The sequence continues at coordinate 202,357,048 of NC_057797.1, forward strand.
ACACTTAAAGTTTATGTATGTCATTTTCGTATCTGTGAAATTGTTCACAAAGTCACAAACAAATCTCCATCATTCGACTAGTACGCATTAAAGTAGCAATCAATCATGTACACAAAAATGATGAACCGGTCAAAACATTTCCTTTTATATATTTCATCAGCTACAGGTTAAACACATGTACCCCCCCCCCCCCCCCCGCCTCCCCCCAAAAAACGTATGTAGTGAAGTCTTACTAAAAAGTTATAAACATTGCCACCATGGTTGGACGCAACACTGAGACCACGCCACCCTCACCGAATCGACGCCAAAGAGTATATACGTCACAGAGAAAGCTAAAGCCACCACAACCGATGCAATCCCACCAAAATCACTCTCGATGATATCGTAGCGTCACCGACATATATTCCTCTCTTTCTTGCGAAAATAACAACATAATATTGTCGTGTTAGAAAGTTACAACACCGTCACTCATTTCAGAAAGCAATTGCCTATTTTGAACTATATCAAAGATAATCATTTGAAAATGAGCGTGCGTTGCTCCTTGAGTTGTTTAAACATATTTTGAATAGCAGCAACAAATCTGTAACCATATACAAATAAAACAGCATATCCTCAAAAAAGAAAAGGACGCCGATAACTGCCACACGTGTGGGCGTTAAAAAATCTGCTCACACGTTCTGTGTGGTGCCTAAGAGGACCAGCCCACACATCTGTGTGTGGGCAAAACAATTAGAGCCCATACGTCTCTTTTTCCCCTCCCGGTCCCTCTTACACGCGTGCGTGTGGGCAAAATAGATAACGCCCACACATCCGGTACGTCAGGCCTCGTACCTCGTGGCCCCGCACGCCCCACGTGACACTTTACCGCGCGCCGCGCAGTTGCCATGGGCCGGACCCTCGTCCATGTTCGTTTAAGTGCAGTTGCCATGTCGCTGAGCTACGGTTGCCATGTCGGACAACTACAGTTGCCATGTTTGCTCAACTGCAGTTGCCATCTCAGGTCAAAATTCCAGATTGCCATTTTTTGGACAACTACAGTTGTTGTCATGTGTGGTCTGGTCTACTGCAGTTGCCATGATTTCAAAACTTTAGGAGTTGCCACCTACTAACACTAGGCAGTTGCCATGTAGCGCTACAAAAAAAGGCATGGCAAAAAACATGTTCGGGTAAAAGAGAGAGTTGCCATGTGCTCACAAGCACGCTAGGGCAGTTGCCATTTAAAAAGAAAGAGTTGACATCTGCTTACGTGCACGCTAGGGCAGTTTGCCATGTACCATGCAAAAGATATGGCAACTGACATGTTCGGGTAAAAAAAAGAGAGAGTTGCCATCTGCTTGCAATCATACCAGGGCAGTTTCCATGTACACTGCAAAACACATGGCAACTGGCAGCTTGGGTGTGGGAGAGGAGGCGGGTGTGTGGGCGAGATGACAAACGCCCACACACCAGCCCTTGTGCGTGACTGAAAAACTGGTGTGTGGGCGAACTGCTAAACGCCCACACACCAGCCCCTCCGTGTGATAAAACGGATGTGTGGGCGACCTCTCTCACACACCACACACGCGAGTTGTCCTACGTGGCATACAAAATCAGCTAATTCGTGCCAAGATTCGTGCAGAAATTACTGGACAATGATGAAGGCGTGTGGAAGAGTTGGCTAACACTTACACGTGTGGGCGTTAACATTTTTGAAAGAAAAACAGCAAGACCGAGCGTGTGTTGCAAGTAGTTGTGTATGCGGAAAGGGCACTTTGGTCCAACCACAATACCTACTTTGTTCCAATCCGCTCCGTGAGAAACAACAGCGAATAAAATGGTGCATGGTTGGGGTGGCATGGCATCGTCGTTAGCGGAGGCCTTTGTCCCGGTAAACTCTGGAACCCTCGATAAATAACCCTAACAGCCTAACTGACAAGCCACGACGGACGGGCGTCGGGCGCAATGAAACCCGCGAACAGAACCGCTGGCTGACAGGCGAGATTACGTGGGCGGAGGCTTATGTGTACGCTAGCCAAGCCATTCCCCGCACTCCTCCTCCCATAACCAAACCAACCGATCGCTGTCGTCGTCGGGCGGGCGGGCCTGCTGCCGGAGCCGGCGCGTCGCAACAAAAACGGGAGCTCAGTTACGGAGCTGTACGCACGCCCGGCTCCTTTCTATCCTTCCCGGCGTCGGTTGCCGGCGTAAAAAGTCGAGGGAAGCTGTGGCCTGTCTGTGCTACTGCTGTGGGCGGCCGACCTTTCCGCCCTTTTCCGAGTTTAATGCGGGGTTTCATGTGATGCGATAATGCGCGGCCAAAGGCGGGCGCGAGCGTGCATGCATCGCGATCAATGCTTCAGTTTCCGGTGCACGTATGTATGCGTCTCATGCGAGAATACCTATAGGCTTTGCAATCATTAATCCCCTGATGTATATTATACAAGTAGTAGTAGATGGTATAGTAGTATATACTGCTACCTAACAGCGCATCTTGTCGTGGTTTATGGAGTGTTATTATTCTCAAGGCCGCAACAGGGAGGCCATCTGCCGCTGCCCTGGACTCGTCCTCTGAACCAACATTTTCTATCAAACCATCTTCAGCTTAGGCATCAGGGTTATCATTCATATTTGTAGCTAGGACGCTAGTTAGGAGCTTACTACACTTGTATCGGTAGGTTGGGTGCAATTCAATTCAAAGAGTTTTGTCATCTCATTTCGAATTCAAATTGTGATTATAGAAGAAAATGTGAATATTGTAACATACCTTCCTTTTTGAATGCACAGTGTTTCCGACCCGGACGCTCTCATTGCCGCGTCCTCTCCAGCCTTCGGCTCGACATCCCGACGGCTGCCTCCCCGGCAGCTTGGATTTGCACTCCTTTTCGGCTCCTAACTTTCCGGTGGCGTCGGTTGCCATCTCTTTCTTCGTGTCGGCTCTTTCCGCCCTGCCACCTTCCGACCCCGTCCACCTCCACGACTTGCAAATCCCAAAGCTTGCATTTTTTTGGCGTCGCCAGGTGCAACCCTCTGGCAGCGGGCGCAACCCCACCCACCCCCTTCCGAGGTGGCGATCTCGACGAGTGAAGCGACTTCCTCATCTCCGGACTCTGATTTGCGGCAATGGGATTGCTCGAACTCAAGCCAGGGCGAAATCCCTGCTCGGCTTGCCGATGCTGGCAGCGGCGGCACCCGCGGGTGTTCTTTCCCTTCTTGGAGGCACTGTCATGGCCTCTATCCGCACCCCTCTTCGAGCACCGGAGGAAACCCTTGGTCCGGTTCTTCGGATCAGATGACGGCGGCATCACGATCTCGCTCCCTTTCTTGAAGGCGCCATCTTGCTAACTCACGGCATCCCTAGTGTTGGAGTTAGAGATGAGCCGGTTCCGCTTGAACCTCTACCTGGTCTTGCCTTGGTGGTTTAGCTGTGTTTTTTTCCTTTGTCCAGGCTGAGCATCCCTGTCTCTCTGCTCTGGGTCCCATGTCCACGCCTTCTCATGTATGCGTCCGTGTTATGTGTTGTATCCTCTTATGTACTCACCCGCTTTTCTTCTATCAATGCAATGATACGCAAACTTTGCGTATTCGCGAAAAAAAATTACATTTAAAAAGCCCTCCTTTCACACCACTTATTGCTTTTGCTTGTGCAGAGGCTTACCAATTTTTTGTCCTAAAAGGAAACTTACCAGTTTTGGTAGGTGTGCATTACTTAGTCCATACTAGTAAATGTCATCGCAAATAACCAAGAGCAAGAACAATAACCCCCCCCCCCCCCCGCCCCATGATCCGCCCCCTGTAATTGTGCCTAGTGGGATGAAAGCCTCATGGGGAATGACAACACTCTCAGAAGGCAACGTAGTGGCCTCCTCATTTACCTAATGCGGAATGCCTAGAAGGAGAGGAACCGACGCATCTTCAAAGGCACAAGACTGACATACATTGAGGCGGCTCGCCTTTGATGTGCTTTCACAACGTGAGTTGGCCTTTAGCCACTTGTGATTACAATTCATGAGTAGTTAGAGAATTTATAGCTGGACGCCCCAAACCCACCTCAAACGCCTGGACGAACTACCCAGTCATAAAAAAGCGACCCAGACGGGCGCCTCAAATGGGCCTCAAACACCCGGACTGACCGGCATCCCTCATATCTAGCCCAAATCTGGGGCGGGCATGGGGGTGCCCAGGCGTGTCCGCCACATCGTCATCGGCCCATGCTGGTCCACCCGACCCCACATATACCCCCCACCCATCTTCTCATCGGACCAAACCCTAGCAACTGCACTCCCCTCCACTCCCTCTTCCACCCAAACTCCCGTTCGGCGACCTCAGGCCTTCTCCGACATGGTGGGCAGCGGATACAAGTCCTACACATCCAGATACGCCGACCCCGAGCTCATACCACGCGGCCTCGAGGAGGAGATGGCCGTCCAGCTTGCACTCCGCCGCTCCCGGGAGGAGGCTATTATGAAACGTAATAGAAAACAAAAAAATCGTCGTACGATCAACCAGGATCAATATAAAGATGCATTAGAGGTTTGGATCATGATCGTTATCGACTCTGAGTTGCAACAGAAGTAGATGAGTCGGTGTAGATCGAACTTGGAGTCCCTTGAACCGTCGATGAACAATCTCGCGAACCGCTCACGAACAATCCCTTGAACTGAAGACCGAAAGCACGACCCCTCTATAGTTTGCAAGCATACGATCTTTGATGATCCACAAGTTTGGGGGATCAATCTTAGTCCTTTTGATAAGTAAGAGTGTCAAACTCAACGAGGGGCAGAAGGAAATGATAAGCGGTTTTCAGTAAGGTGTTCTCTGCAAGTGATGAAAGTAACAATGATGGATAATTTTATAGTGAGATAATTCGTAGCAAGTAACGAGTAACAATAGTAGCAAAGGTGCGTCAATGTGGCCCAATCCTTTTTATAGCAAAGGACAAGCCGGGAAGTTATCTTATATAAAGCAACGTGCTCTCGAGGACACATGGGAATTATGGTCTAGTCACGTTCATCATGTTTAGTCGATTCATGTTCGCTACTTTGATAATTTGATATGTGGGTGGACCGGTGCTTGGATGTTGTTCTTACTTGAACAAGCAACCCACTTATGATTACCACCTCTCGCAGGCATCTGCAACTATGAAAGAACAATTAAGATAAATCTAACCATAGCATGAAACATATGGATCCAAATCAGCGCCTTACGGAATAATGCATAAACTAGGGTTTAAGTTTCTGTCACTCTAGCAACCCATCATCTACTTATTACTCCACACTGCCTTCCCTTAGGCCCAAGTATGGTGAAGTGTCATGTAGTCGACGTTCACATGACATCACTAAAGGAAGCAACAACAACATATATATCATCAAAATATCAAACGAATATCAACGTCACATGATTACTTATAACAAGACTTCTCCCATGTCCTCAAGAACAAAAGTAACTACTCACAAATCATGTTCATGTTCAAGATCAGAGGAGTATTGGATATGCTTGATGAGATGAACATTTAATCTTCCACCAAACAAACCAACTAACATCAACTACAAGATGTAATCAACACTACTAACAATCCACAGGTACCAATTTGAGGTTTTGGGAGAAAGATTGAATACAAGAGATGAAATAGGGTTTGAGATGAGATGGTGATGGTGAAGATGTTGATTAAGATTGATCCCCGCACGATAAGAGGATCGTTGGTGATGTCGATGGCTTCGATTTCCCCCTCTCAGAGGGAAGTTTCCCTGGCGGAATCGCTCCATCGGAGAGCAAAAGTGCTCTTGCCCAGGTTCCACCTTGAGACGGCGTCGTTTCGTCCCAAAAGTCTTCTCTTTATTTTTTCTAGGGCAAGTGACTTCATATAGTAGAAGATGGGCATCAGAGGCCTGCCAAGGGGCCCACAAGCTCATAGTGCGCGCCCAGGGGGTGGGGCGTGTCCCCTGAGCTTGTCGCTCCCTGGTGGCTCCCCTCCTGGTATTTCTTCCACCAATATTTTTTATATATTCCAAATAATTCTCCGAAATTTTTTTAGTCATTTGAAGTTGTGCATAATAGCTATCTCTGCCTAGCCCATTCTGGTCCAGAATTCTAGCTGCCAGCAATCTCCCTCTTCATGTGAAACTTGCAAAATAAGAGAGAAAAGGCATAATAATTGCATCATAAAATGAAATAAAAATCCAAAACACAATAAATAATATTAGGAAAACATGATGCAAAATGGGCGTACCAGTCTTCACTATCCGACAGCGCTTCGCCATCTAGAACTAATCGCCACCGGAGAATTAGAGGAGGAGATTAGAGCCACACGGGGCTTCTTATTATGAGGTTTAGAGGAACTAGAACTAGCTGTAATTATCTCAATTAGAACTAGTAGTATTGAACTAGAGCACGCTCAGAAACTTGTATTCTTGGAGCGTCGGCCAAGGGGGGGAGGAGAATTCCTCCCCCGTGTCGAATTCGACCACCACTATATGAAAGGGGGGGGCACTTCCTTATGGGCCATGGTGGCCCAATACTCCTTCCACTAGTTGGTCTTTCAAGACCCGTTGATATTAAATTAAATATAAAATCCTCCTAAAAATTAGTATAGCCTTTTATTATTAATTTAACATCACTGGAAACATTTCCCACCTATATATTATTTATCAGGAATACCCGGTGTTGCCTGATAAACTCCGAACCCCTTCTAGTTTGATGACCCACAAGTATAGGGGATCTATCGTAGTCCTTTCAACAACTGAAGAGTGTCAAACCCAACGAGGAGCAAAAGGAAATGAAAAGCGGTTTTCAACAAGGTATTATCTGTAAGCACTGAAATTATCGGTAATAGATAGTTGTGTGATAAGATAATTCATAACGGGTAAAAAGTAACAAAAGTAACTAAGGCGCGACAAGGTGGCCCAATCCTTTTTGTAGAAAAGGACAAGCCTGAACAAACTCTTACATAAAGCAAAGCGCTCCCGAGGACACATGGGAATTACTGTCAAGCTAGTTTTCATCATGCCCATATGTTTCGGGTTCGTTACTTTGATAAGTTGATATGTGAGTGGACCGATGCTTGGGTGCATTCCTTACTTGGACAAGCCTCCCACTTATGATTAACCCCTCTCGCAAGCATCCGCAACAACGAAAGAAGAATTAAGATAAATCTAACCATAGCATGAAACATGTGGATCCAAATCAGCCCCTTACGACGCAACACATAAACTAGGATTTAAGCTTCTGTCACTCTAGCTACCCATCATCTACTTCTAACTTCCCAATGCCTTCCCCTAGACCCAAATCATGGTGAAGTTTCATGTAGTCAATGTTCACATAACACCACTAGAGGAAAGACAACATACATCTCATAAAAATATCGAACGAATATCAAATTCACATGATTACTTTATAACAAGACTTCTGCCATATCCTCAGGAACAAGCGTAACTACTCACAAAGCATATTCATGTTCATAATCACAGGATTATTAATTATCATGAAGGATCTGAACATATGATCTTCTATCGAATAAACCAAATAGCATCAACTACAAGGAGTAATTAACACTACTAGCAACCCACAGGTACCAATATGAGGTTTTGAGAAAAAGACCAGATACAAGAGATGAACTAGGGTTTGAGAGGAGATGATGCTGGTGAAGATGTTGATGGAGATTGACCCCCTCTCGATGAGAGGATCGATGGTGATGACAATGGCGACGATTTCCCCCTCCGGGAGGGATGTTTCCCCGGCAGAACAGCTCCGTCGGAGCCCTAGATTGGTTCTGCCCAAATTCCGCCTCGAGACGGCGATGCTTTGTCCCGAAAGCTTCCTCCTGATTTTTTTTCAGGTCAAAACCCTTCATATAGCAGAAGATGGGCATCAGGCGCCTGCCAGGTGGCCCACAAGGCAGGGGCGCGCCTAGGGGGTAGTGTGCGCCCCCACCCTTGTGGTTGCCTGGTGGGTCCCCTCAAGTGCTTTCTTTGCCCAATATTTTTTATATATTCCAAAATAATTCTCCGTAAATTTTCAGGACTTTTGGAGTTGTGCAGAATAGGTCTATCAGACTTGCTCCTTTTCCAGTCCAGAATTCCAGCTGCCGGCATTTTCCCTTGATACGTCTCCAACGTATCTATAATTTTTTATTGTTCCATGCTATTATATTATCATTCTTGGATGTTTTACAATCATTTTATATCATTTTCTAGGACTAACCTATTGACATAATGCCAAGTGCGAGTTGCTGTTTTTTGCTTGTTTGTTACATTGTAGGAAATCAATATCAAACGGAGTCCAAATGTAAGGAAACTTTTTGTGGAATTTTTATGGACCAGAAGACGCCCAGTGGGGCAGAGAAGCACCTGGGGGGTGCCCCGAGGGGGGCACAACCAACCAGGGCGCGCCTGGCCCCCCAGGCGCGCCCAGGTGGGTTGTGCCCACCACAGTGGCCTCCTGCACCGCCTCTTTGCTCTATAAATACTCCAATATTCCAAAAACCCTAGGGGAGTCGACGAAAATCAATTCCAGCCGCCGCAAGTTCCAAAAACCATAGATCCAATCTAAACACCATCACGGAGGGGTTCATCATCCTCATTGGTGCCTCTCCAATGATGCGTGAGTAGCTCTTTGTAGACATATGGGTCCGTAGTTAGTAGCTAGATGGCTTCCTCTCTCTCCCTCTCTCTCTTGATTCTTAATACAAGGGTCTCTTGGAGATTTATTTGATGTAACTCTTTTTACGGTGTGTTTGTTGGGACCCGGTGAACTTTGAGTTTATGATCAGATCTATGTTTTTATCCATGAAAGTTATTTGAGTATTTTGATCTTATATGCATGATTACTTATAGCCTCGTATTTCTTCTTCAAATCTTTGGTTTAGTTAGGCCAACTAGATCGATTTTTGTTTCCATGGGAAGTGGTGCTTTGTGATGGGTTCGATCTTACGGTACTTGATCCCAGTGACAAAAGGGGAAACGACACATATGTATCGTTGCTATTAAGGATAACAAGATGGGTTCTATTTCTACATAAATAGATCTTGTCTACATCATGTCATCGTTCTTATTGCATGATGTCGCTTGAAGCTATGTCGGTATTTCCCCAAAGAGGAAGGGATGATGCAGCACAACGGAGTAGGTATTTCCCTCAGATATGAAACCAAGGTTATCGAACCAGTAGGAGAACTAAGCAACACAACATAAACAACCCCTGTACACAGATAACAAATCCTTGCAACCTGACGTGTTAAAGGGGTTGTCAATCCCTTTCGGATACGGTGCCAGAAATTAGTGCGTGACGGTAAAAAGGTTGTAATAGATTGGATAAATAGATCGCAAATGAAATAAAGTGCAGCAAAGTATTTTTGGATTTTTGGATTAATAGATCTGAAAATAAAAGCAAATAAAAATAGATCGCAAAGGCAAATAATATGAGAAAGAGACCCGGGGCCCTAGGTTTCACTAGTGGCTTCTCTCAAAAAAATAGCAAAGCGGTGGGTGAACAAATTACTGTTGGGCAATTGATAGAACTTCAAATACTCATGACGATATCCAGGCAATGATCATTATATAGGCATCATGTCCAAGACTAGTAGACCGACTCCTGCCTGCATCTACTACTATTACTCCACACATCGACCGCTATCCAGCATGCATCTAGTGTATTAAGTTCATGGAGAAGCGGAGTAATGCAATAAGAATGATGACATGATGTAGACAATATCTATCTATGTAGAGATAGACCCCATCATTTTATCCTTAGTAGCAACAATACATATGTGTCGGTTCCCCTTCTGTCACTGGGATCAAGCACTGTAAGATCGAACCCACTACAAAGCACCTCTTCCCATTGCAAGATAAATAGATCAAGTTGGCCAAAACAAAACCCGAATATCAGAGAAGAAATACGAGGCTATAAGAGATCATGCATAAAAGAGATCAAAGAAACTCAAATACTTTCATGGATATAAAAACATAGATCTGATCATAAACCCAAAGTTCATTGATCCCAACAAACACACCACAAAAGAGTTACATCATATGGATCTCCAAGAGACCATTGCATTGAGAATCAAGAGAGATAGATGAAGCCATCTAGCTACTAACTACGGACCCGAAGGTCTACAAAGAACTACTCACGCATCATCGGAGAGGCACCAATGGAGGTGGTGAACCCCATCCGAGATGGTCTCTAGATTGGATCTGGTGGTTCTGGACTCTGCAGCGGCTGGATGAATATTTCATCGACTTCCCTAGGGTTTTGGGAATATTGGGGTATTTATAGAGCAAAGAGGCGGCCCGGGGGCACCAGAGGTGGGCACAACCCACGAGGGCGCGCCTGGGCCTCCTGGCGCGCCCTGGTGGGTTGTGCCTCCCTCGGGGCACCCCCCAGGCGCAGCCAGGGCCCGCTGTGTTCCTTTTGGCCCATAAAAATTCTCCGTAAAGTTTCGTGGCATTTGGATTCCGTTTGATATTGATTTTCTACAAGGTAAAAAACATGGGAAAAACAACAACTGGCACTTGGCACTATGTCAATAAGTTAGTACCAAAAAATGATATAAAATGACTATAAAATGATTATAAAACATCCAAGATTGATAATATAACAGCATGGAACAATATAAAATTATAGATACGTTGGAGACGTATCAGCATCCCCAAGCTTAACTCCTACTCGTCCTCGAGTAGGGAAGTGATAAAAACAGAATTTTTGATGTGGTATGCTGCCTAACATGGCATATCATATTTCTTTCTTTATAGCATGGACATTTGGACTTTTATATTGTTCAAAGCAATAGTCTAGTTTTGACATGATAATTTAAATACCCAAGCATATCAACAAGCAACCATGTCTTTCAAAATATCAATGCTAAAATAAGCTATCCCTAGCCCATCATGCTCAACCATTGATCCATTCATGAAACACACTCGCACATTAGCTACATCCAATACTCAAGTACGATCATATTGCCTCCTAGTTGGTGCTTTTGTAAGAGAAGATGGAGACTCAAATTCAAAATAAAAATTGTATAAAGTAAAAGAAAGGCCCTTCGCAGAGGGGAGTATGGATTTGTAGAGGTGTGAGAGCTCAAAGTGAAATACTTAGAGATAAAAACATTTTGGGAGGTGTATCCATCCCATCAACAAAAACGACTTAGAGTTCCCAATACTTTCCATGCATAGATATATCATAGGCGGTTCCCAAACATAAAATAAAGTTTATTCCTTTTTCCACCATACTTTCACTTTTCATGGCTAACAGTATCCACGGGTGCCCTCCATACCAACACTTTCTAAGGAATTTATTATTTGACATCATAAAGTAAGTTCATTTTTTTGCATTTCGGGACTAGGCACCCCTAATACCTTTGCCTTATCCTCGTGCAATGACAAGTGAATAAACACTCATCTTGAGAATAACACATCTAGCATGGAAAATATTAGCCACCCCTCACCGCTCCGCGAGAGAAATAAACACACAAAAGAGAAGTTTATTTTTGAAAGTTAGAGATGGCACATGCAAACTTGCTTAGAACAGCAAAAGAATACCGCATATAGGTAGATATAGTTGACTCATGTGGCAAAATTGGGTTAAAGGTTTTGGATGCACAAGTAGTGATCCTACTTAGTGCAAAATGAAGGCTAGGAAAAGATTGGGAAGCGACCAACCAAGAAACGAATAATCTCATAAGCGAGCATTAAGCATAACTAACACCGAATAATGCACCATAAGTAGGATATAATTTCATTGCATAACTATCGACTTTCGTGCTTGCATAGGGAATCACAAACCTTAACACCAATATTCTTACTAAAGCACAATTACTCATCAAGATGACTCACATATCACATCATCATATCTCAAAACTATTACTAAGAATCAAGTTTATTTTGCCCAATGATCTTCATTAAAGTTTTTATTATATCCTTCTTGGATATCTATCACTTTGGAACTAATTTTCATCTGTTGCTTTTGACAAGCTCAAACAAATATAAGTGAAGATCATAAGCATAATATTTCTTTCTCTAAAATCAATTTAAGCGAAGCAAGAGATAATTTCTTGAAAATTTTACTAACTCTCAAATAAATCTAAGTGAAGCAAGAGAGAATTTCTTCAAAAATACTAACCACACCGTGCTCAAAAAAGATATAAGTGAAGCACTAGAGCTAGTCCATAGCTCATAAAAATTTAAGTGAAGCATAGAGAGAAATTCTAACAAGTCATGGCATAATTTTGGATCTCTCAAAGAGATGTGTCCAGCAATGGATCAAGACTTAAAACACAAAATAAAATAAGAAAAGACTCATATCATACAAGACGCTCCAAGCAAAACACATAGTATGTGACGAACAAAAATATAGTTTCGTGTAAAATACCGATGGTCGTTAGAAGAAAGAGGGGATGCCACTCGGGGGCATCCCCAATCTTAGTTGGTTCTTCCTTTTTGAATTATAGCTTGGGATGCCGGGGCATCCCCAAGCTTAGGATCTTCTACTCCTTATTCCTTCATCCATCATAAGATAACCCAAAAACTTGAAAACTTCAATCACACAAAACTCAACAAAACCTTCATGAGATCCGTTAGTATAAGAATAATAAATCACTACTATAAGTTCTGTATCAAACAAATTCATATTTTGTTCTTGTATTATATCTACTATATTCCAACTTTTCTATGGCAAAAACTCATCAAAGAAAACCGTAGATCCTTCAAAATAAGCACACAACACAAAGAAAACAGAATTTGTCAAAACAGAACAATCTATAGCAATCTGACTATTTAGAATACTTCTGTAACTCCAAAAATATTGAAAAATAGGAAGGCCTGAGCAATTTGTATATTGATCTACTACAAGTGAATGGGTATTTTATCGCTTTGTGTAAAAAAATGAAAATTATTTTCGTGAGCGCAAAAGTTTCTTTTTTTCAGCAAGATCAAACAACTATCACCCAAGAAGATCCTAAAGGCTTTACTTGGCACAAACACTAATTAAAACATAAAAAACACAATCATAACAGTATCATAATTGTGCTAACACTCAAAAACAGAAAGCAAAAAGCAAAAATAAATTTTATTCATTGGGCTGCCTCCCAATAAGCGTTATCATTTTATGCCCCTAACTAGGCATAAGATTTCAAGGATGCTCACATGAAAGATAGTAACTGAAACACAAAGAGAGCATCATGAGACATGTGAAAAACATATTTAAGTATAACATACTTCCTATGCATAGGAATTTTATAGGAAAACAAATTGTCAAGACAAGAAATACCTAGCATACGCAAAGGAGAGAAATAAAATATTGAGAATCTCAACATAACGAGAGGAAATTTAATAACATGAAAATTTCTACAACCATAATTTCCTTTCTCATAATAATTATATGTAGGATCATAATCAAATTCAATAATATAGCGATCACATAAAATTTTCTCTTCACGATCCACATGCATAAAAGTTTTATGATCTTCCAAGATAGTGGGATTAACATCAACTAAAGTCATGACCTCTCCAAACCCACTTTTATCAAAAAATTCATAAGATTGAACACTCTCCAAATATGTGGGATTATTTTTACCTAAAGTTGACACTCTTCCAAACCCACTTTCAAAATTATTGCAAATAACATAGTCATCATGAGGCTTAAATAAATTTTCAAGATCATAAGAAGAATCGCCCCAATCATGATCATTGCAACAAATAGTGGTCATAGCAAAATTAGCATCCCCAAGCTTGGGGTTTTGCATATTATTAGCACAATTGCCATTAATAGAATTTATAGTAAAATAATTGCAATCATGCTTTTCATTCAAGTAGCTATCATGAATCACTTCATAAAAAAATCATCACAATTTTCAGATTCATGAATCTCAAGAAAAACTTCATAAAGATAATCTAGTGCACTCAACTCACTAGAAATTGGTTCATCATGATTGGATCTTTTAAAAAGATTAGCAAGTGGATGGGGATCCATATCAATAGATTTTCAGCAAGCGAAGATGCAAGCATATAGAAGGCAGGTGGCAACACAAGTTGTAGCGACCAGCCTCAAACGGTCCAATCTCTGTGCTCCGGTGTCATCCCTGGATCAGTAATGCTGACACCACATAGTACTTGAAGGATTTATAACAGAGTAGCAATCACACACTTATTACATCGAGTGTCTCAGAAGAGAACTTATTACAATAAATATGGCTTAAGGGCATCTAATAATGAAAACAGCGGAAGGGTTGGAAGATAAGTGAGTCCATCAACTCCAACGGCATAAGTGAGTATAGAATCATGACCTAAAAGCACCTTACTCATCGTCTGAAAAGTCTGCAACATGAATGTTGCAGCCCAAAAATGGGTCAGCACATGGAATATGCTGGCAATGTAACACATGGAGAGCAATAATGGAATAAGGCTATACTACATGCATATTTGGCTGGTGGAAAGCTCTATGGTTACAGTTTTGCGTAAAGCCAATTTTTCCCTACTGCAAAGGAATAACTTTTATTTAACTATCATGGTAGTTGTTAAACATTGAGAGTGTAGACACCCACTCAATCCCAATTAAGCATCAACTTTAAAACCCAACAATATTAATTAGAGTAACATGATGAAATTCACATGATAATCCAGGTACTAGATACTCAAGTTGTCCATAACCGGGGACACGGCTAACCATGATAAGTTTATACACTCTGCAGAGGTTTGCGCACTTTTCCCCACAAGACTCGATCTCCTCCGTTGGAGTTCTCGCACTACATGATGTTTGAGAAATGGATGACCGAGACATAGTCTTTCAGAAGCGCTAGCACCTTACGAACGGCTAGACTGTACCACCTACATCCCCTACATCTGCTAGTCTACCACTGTAAGAGTTCTCACGACTTAGTAAACTATGCTAGAGCCCGTAGTAGCTTGTGGCTGCATACGGAAGTTTCTAGTATGAATAATATCATGACCCCATTGAGCCTGGGTGGCAGTCCAAAAGAAAAACAGGCAATCGCTGGAATACCCAGGTGCCTCAATCCACCCAGATGTGTGTTTAAGTTGCCACCTTAGATAAACCATTAATTTAACAATCTCACATCTGTCATGGATTTCACTCACCCAATCCACGTCTACTAGCATAGCATGGCATAATAAGCAAACATAGAAGTAACTCCCAAAGTTTTGATAATAACAGGTGATAGGTACTACGTCATCTACTTCCCAAACCCACAATTTAATTAGAACCTAATCATGCAATGTGTGAGGGTTGATCGAATGCAATAAAAACTGGGTAGAAGGAAGTATGATCAAAGTGTTACTTGCCTTGCTGATGATCCGCAAAACCTAGCGATTCGAAGTAGCAAGCGGCGCACTCCGGGTACTCTATCGCAAACAAACAAGCATACGATAAGTACTCAACTAATGCACATGTAAAACTAAAATAAGAGAACTAACAAGAAAGTTCAACTTAAGAACTCCGGTTGGCAAAAAGAATCAAATCGAACGAAACAACAAAAAAATGGCAAGAGAAACAAGCTTCATTTTTCTAATCTGGATCTATATCAAATTTTACAGAGGCAAAAACTTGTTTGAGTTGGTTAAACGGAAAGAGGGTTTCGAGACGAAACACCAGGCGCTTGAATCGCCTGATTCCGATAAATGGGCGAAAAGATATACTAGAACGAAAATCGGATCAGGAATTGCGATCAGAAAAATCGCGGATTTAATCCGAGAAAAAGAAAAACGATGAACAGATTAACGAATGAACGTTCGTTATCTGGATCTAAACGATGAACGCGTTCATTAAAAAGAATGAACGAGCGAACGCTCTCTAAAAAAATAAACCGGAAAAAATCGATCTATAAAAAATGAAAACTAGGATTTTTTTTTTAAAACCGGATCGTTTTTTTTTTCAGAAAACTGGGCGGCGGCGGCTACCTCGGCTCGGGCTCCGACGAGGTCCGGTGGGGATCCGGGCGGCGTGGGGTGGCGGGGCGGCGGCAGCGGCTCCTGGCGGCAGGCGGCGGCAGCGTGCGACGGCAGCGCAAGGCGGCGGGGCGTGCGGCGGCTTGCGGCGGCGCGGCGGCGATGGCTCGGGGCTCCAGGGGGGGTGGTATTTAAGGAGGGGGTGGAGGCTGACTTGGGGAGGGGTCGGGCGGCGGCGAGGCGGCTCCGACTCAGTCTCCTTCCCGAGTCCGGCGGTTGCACGGCGAGGAGGCGGCAGCTTGGGCCGGCCTGGCTCGGCTGGGCCCTTGGCACAGTCGGGCACGGGTTTTTTTTAATAATTTCGCCGAAACTAAGAAAAAATCTAGAAAAATAAATAAAAATCTAAAATTTTCAAAACAAATTTTTACAATATAAATAAAATATTTAGGACAGGATGAACATTTTCTTGACCCTAAATGCAATTTTTGAAAACGTGCAATTTTCCCTAAATTCAAATAAAATCGCAAATAAAACCAAAATAAAATCTTATTTGATTTTTTTATTAAATCCTCAATATTTCTTTATTTTGGAAAAGTCATTTTATTCCCTCTCTCATATTTGGATGATAGAAATAATTGAAGATAAAATAAATAAAATCAAATGATCCTATTTTCAAAATTTGAGAAAACTCAAATATGAAAATAACGAAATCCCCAACTCTCTCCAAGGTCCTTGAGTTGCATAGAATTTCCAAGATCAACCAAAATGCAAATAATATGATATGCAATGATGATCTAGTGTATAACATTCCAAATTGAAAATTTGGGATGTTACAAACCTACCCCCCTTAAGATGAATCTCGCCCTCGAGATTCGGGTAGGCTAGAAAATAGGTGAGGGTGGTCCTTCAACAGATCTTCCTCTCGTTCCCAGGTGGCTTCATCCTCCGTGTGGTGGCTCCACTGAACTTTGCAAAACTTGATAACCTTGCTGCCGGTGACTCGGCTGGCATACTCAAGAATCTTAACTGGTTTCTCCCCATAGGTCAAATCACTGTCCAACTGAATCGCTTCCAGCGGCACTGTATCTCTCAGCGGTGTATCAACCATCTCTGCGTGGCACTTCTTCAACTGGGAAACGTGGAACACATCATGAACTCCTGACAATCCTTCGGGCAATTCCAACTTGTAGGCTACTTCTCCCATATGCTCAAAACTTTGTATGGTCCTACAAAACGTGGCGCTAACTTTCCCTTAACTCCAAAATGCTTAACTCCTTGAAGTGGAGATACTCGAAGATAAACTTGGTCTACAACTTCGTAAACTGTCTCCTTGCGTTTTGAATCTGCGTAGCTCTTCTGCCTGGATTGGGCTACCTTGAGCCTATCGTGAATCAATTTTACTTTCTGTTTAGACTCCTTAATCAAATCTGGTCCAAACAGCTGGCGGTCTCCAACTTCATCCCACGACAATGGGGTCCTGCACCTCCTTCCGTACAAGGCTTCGAAAGGGCCATCTTCAAACTGGATTGATAATTGTTGTTGTAAGAGAACTCCGCGTATGGAAAATTCTCGTCCCAACTAGATCCGTAATCTAGCGCACAAGCTCTCAGCATATCCTCCAAAATCTGATTGACTCTCTCGGTCATTCCATCTGTCTGTGGATGGAATGTTGTACTGAACTCTAGCCTGGTACCCAAAGTTTCACACAACTGATTCCAGAACTTTGAGGTAAACTGGGTTCCTCTATCCGATACAATGCTCCTTGGAACACCATGCAGACATACGATCCTGGTCATGTATATCTTTGCTAACTTAGCACTGGTATAGGTAGTCTTCACTGGGATGAAATGAGCTACCTTTGTCAAACGATCAACTAGAACCCAAATCTAGTCATAGCCTGAACGAGTTCTGGCAATCCTGTAATAAAATCCATGCCTAGCTTATCCCACTTCCATTCGGGTATTGGCAATGGTTGTAGCAATCCGGCTGGCTTCTGATGCTCTGCCTTTACTCTCTGACATACATCACAAACTGCTACATATTCCGCAATATCCTTCTTCATTCCGGTCCACCAGAAAATATCCTTCAAATCCAAATACATCTTGGTATTTCCTGGGTGAATTGAAAATGGTGAATCATGGGCCTCCTATAGAATTAACTTCCTGATCTCTGGGTCATTAGGCACATAAACACGATCTTCAAACCATAAGGTATCGTGCTCATCCTCACGAAATCCTTTAGCTTTTCCCCTGCTCATTTTCTCCTTAATAGAAGCGATCTCCTAGTCAGTCTTTTGAGCTTCTCTGATCTTATCCATCAAGGTAGACTGAATATCCAAGGCTGCTACATAGCCTCTCGGAACTATTTCCAAACATAGCTCATGAAGATTCTCGGCTAACTCCCTTGGTAAATCTCCCGTCATTAAGGTGTTGACATGGCTTTTACGGCTCAACGCGTCAGCTACTACGTTAGCCTTTCCAGGGTGATAATGCAATCTCATATCATAATCCTTGATGAGCTCCAACCATCTCCTTTGCCTGAGATTCAACTCCTTCTGCGTGAAGATATACTTCAAACTCTTGTGATCCGTGTACACCTCACAATGGTTTCCAATGAGAAAATGTCTCCAAGTCTTCAATGCATGCACTACGGCTGCTAACTCCAAATCATGCGTAGCATAATTAAACTCATGAGGCTTAAGCTGTCGTGAGGCATAGGAAACAACTCTTCCTTCCTGCATAAGCACTGCTCCAAGTCCTCGACGTGAAGCGTCACAATACACCTCATAATCCTTGGTCTGATCTGGCAAAATCAACACTGGTGATGCAACCAAACGTTTCTTCAACTCCTGGAAACTGGCTTCACATTCCTCGGTCCATATGAACTTGGTATCCTTCTTCAATAACTCCGTCACAGGCTTTGCAATCTTCGAGAAATTTTCAATGAAACTCCGGTAGTATCCTGCGAGTCCAAGAAAACTGCAGATCTCTCCAACTGTTGTTGGCGCTTCCCAATTTGCCACAGTGTCAACCTTGGTGGGATCTACTGCTATACCTTCTCCAGATATAACGTGTCCGAGAAATCCAACTTCTTTCAACCAAAACTCACATTTGCTAAACTTGGCATATAACTGATGTTCTCTGAGCTTACCAAGTACCAAACGCAAATGCTCCTTATGCTCCTCTTCGTTCTTCGAGTAAACTAGGATATCATCAATGAACACTACGACGAACTTATCCAAAAACTCCATAAACACTTTGTTCATCATGTTCATAAAATAAGCAGGTGCGTTAGTCAGACCAAATGACATAACGGTATATTCGTACAGCCCATACCTGGTGGTAAAAGCCGTCTTAGGTATATCCTGTTCTCGAATCTTCAACTGATGGTATCCTGATCGCAGATCGATCTTGGAAAATACCTTAGCTCCTTGCAATTGATCAAACAGATCATTTATCATTGGTAGTGGGTACTTGTTCTTGATGGTTACTTCATTCAATCCTCGATAATCAACAACCATCCTTAACGATCCATCCTTCTTCTCCACTAGAAGTACTGGCGATCCCCAAGGCGAAGAACTTGGGCGAATATAACCTTTATCCAGTAACTCCTTAATCTGCTTCTTAATCTCCTCCAAATCCTTTGCGGGCATCCTATATGGTCTCTTAGATATTGGCCCTGTGCCTGGCAAAATCTCAATCAAAAACTCAATGTCTCTATCTGGTGGCATGCCTGGTAACTCCTCTGGAAATACATTAGGGAAATCCTTTACTACTGGTACTTCTCCTGCACAACTCCTGTTAACGAATTTACTTGAGTCCTTTTTGGCACATGTCGGGATACATACTTGATCCTTCTCCCTTCTGGGGTGGTAAGCAAAATTGACTTACTGGCACATTCAATGTTCCCTTCATAGTTCTAACCAATCCATGCCTAATATCACATCCAATCCTTGAGATTCCAATACTATTAGGTCCGAGGGAAATACATAGTTACCAATCCTTAATGGTAACCGATCACACCATAGACTAACCATATACTCTGCTCCAGGCGAGGTTACTAACATGGGTGACCTAAGGGCTTGGGTTGGCAGTTTATACTTATCCACAAATCCCCTTGATATGTATGAATGAGATGCACCCGTATCAAAAAGAACGATTGCAGTAAAAGACTTAAACAAAAACTTACCTATTACTGCATCAGGCTGGGCTTCAACCTCCTCCACATTTACGTGGTTCACCTGTCCCCTGTTGAAAGGGTTCGACTTCTTTCCAGAGCTTCCATTGCCATTTCCATTCTGGGATTCAGGACATTCATTGGCATAATGTCCGGTCTTCTGGCACTTAAAGCAAGTGACTTGGCTCAGGTCTCTCTTGGCTGGGGTTGATGGGTTGGTACGGTTCTGGCCGTTGCTTCCTCCATTCCATTACCATTCTTGGTGCCATTATGATTGAGCGAGCTACCTCCTCCATGGGTATGCTGAAAATGTCCTCCCGGTCTAGGGGTAAAACGTGGCTTCTATTGAGCTCCAGAATTGTACTTCCCTTGTCCATACTTACTCTTACGGTTCTCAATTTGCTGCTGCTTCCCTTCAATCACGAGAGCACGATCTACCAACTCCTGGTAGTTGTTGAAGGTTGCTACCATCAACTGCATGCGCAACTCATCATTCAGTCCTTCCAGAAACTTCTCCTGCTTAGCTGCATCCGTAGCAACGTCATCTGGAGCATAACGTGCTAGATTACTAAAGTCCTCCACATACTGGCCAACTGTCCGTCCTCCTTGGCACAAGTTGCGAAACTCACACTTCTTCATGGCCATAGCACCTGCTGAAACATGGGCAGTACGGAAAGCCTGCTGGAACTGGTCCCATGTGACAGTGTCGATAGGGAAAGTGGCGGTGTAATTCTCCCACCATGATGATGCGGGTCCTTCAAGATGATGTGCGACAAACTTCATCTTTTCCACATCTGTGCATCCTGCCGTGGTCAACTCCCTTGCTGTCTTGCGGAGCCAATCATCTGCTACTATCGGCACGGTGCTACTGGAAAACACCGATGAATTCAGCCTAAGAAAATGGGCTAAGAGGTCAGCAGGTGGTGGTGGTGGTGGGTTGTTGTTGTTGTTCCCCTGATTTTGATTCTGGACTAGCAACTGCATCAATGTGTTCTGCTGCTGGATCAACTGGGTGAGCTCCGGTGGGAAGGTAAATCCGGGGTCACGTCTCGGAGGCATCTGAGGGTTTAGAAAATATGAGATTAAGAACAGTGAGGGGTCTAGAGAGAAAACACTACCCATATGCACATGAGGCAAAAGCAAACAATTCACTTCATTCAATCAAACAAGGGCATACAATCGATCTAACTATCACAAAAGTGTTCAGACTACTATATTTACATGGTGGACTACTACTACTGATGGGGTGGTCTACTAGAAATATTCTTCGGTTGCAGACTCTATGATATCTGCTCCAGCTTCATCAACATAGTCATCATCGCTATCATCTGGATCCGAGTCGGTGTCGTCGATGATGATGTAGTCTTCCAGGCGAATCTCCTTGGGTTCTTCATCTTCCTCTACTAGTGTAGGGTCTCCCATAAATATTCCAATCTTCTTGATCAAATCATCATTCTTCTCCACTAATACTTCGATTTTCTCTTCATAATCTTCACGTGTAGCCTTGAGTTCTTCCTCCAGTTCCTTGATTCTAGTCATTGCCTTCTTCAGATCTATCATGTCGGCGCACATATGGTTCTCCTGATGTCGAATGTGCTGGTTTAACTCCTGGATAAAAGTTGCAATTGATCTATCCTTCCTGGTGCTGATCATCTCCCAGTGCTCATCTCGGCGCCCACAAATCTGCTAGATAGTATCCTTGAGATCATTGCGGTAAACTTCTCCAATGCGTCACATGGCGATGTGAGCTGCCATGCTCTTTCCTAGACTCCAGGTTGGTGCATCAAAGGAAAACTCTATGGACTCAGTGACTGGCATGAACGTCCTTCCTGGAACTTGAACTTGAATCATCCAGCGCTCTTCTTCAAGTAAAGTGGCATTGTAGGTCCCGGTGAAGCTTGGTACTCCTATGTTCAGATATCTAGTGACTTCCTTCAAGTGACGTCCAAAGGGTGTATCTTCATCCGGTTGTGTGAACTTGTTCCTTGCATCCGCCATCCTAAGAGAGTAGAAAAGATGAGGAGTCAGAATGAGAAGAGTGAGGTAGTGATCTAGGGCTTTAGCTTAGTGGTCGTGTCCTACAGTCAGCGTGTGCTCTGATACCATCTTGTAGCGACCAGACCTCAAACGGTCCAATCTCTGTGCTCCGGTGTCATCCCTGGATCAGTAATGCTGACACCACACAGTACTTGAAGGATTTATAACAGAGTAGCAATCACACACTTATTACATCGAGTGTCTCAGGAGAGAACTTATTACAATAAATATGGCTTAAGGCCATCTAATAACGAAAACAGCGGAAGGCTTGGAAGATAAGTGAGTCCATCAACTCCAACGACATCACTGAGTACAGAACCACGACCTAAAAGCACCTTACTCGTCGTCTGAAAAGACTGCAACATGAACGTTGCAGCCCGAAAATGGGTCAGCACATGGAATATGCTGGCAATATAACACATGGAGAGCAATAATGGAATAAGGCTATACTCCATGCATATTTGGCTAGTGGAAAGCTGCGTAAAGCCATTTTTTCCCTACTGCAAAGGAATAAATTTTATTTAACTATCATGGTGGTTGTTAAACATTGAGAGTGTAGACATCCTCTCAATCCCAATTAAGCATCAACTTTAAAACCCAACAATATTAATTAGAGTAACATGATGAGATTCACATGATAATCCAGGTACTAGATACTCAAGTTGTCCATAACCAGGGACACGACTAACCATGATTAGTTTATACACTCTGCAGAGGCTTGCGCACTTTTCTCCACAAGACTCGATCTCCTCCGTTGGGGTTCTCGCACTACATGATGTTTGAGAAACAGATGACCGAGACATAGTCTTTCAGAAGCGCTAGCACCTTACGAACGGCTAGACCGTACCACCTACATCCCCTACATCTGCTAGTCTACCACTGTAAGAGTTCGCACGACTTAGTCAACTATGCTAGAGCCCATAGTAGCTTGTGGCTGCACACGGAAGTTTCTAGTATGAATAATCTCATGATCGCTTTGAGCTTGGGTGGCGGTACAAAAGAAAAACAGGCAATCGCTGGAATACCCAGATGCCTCAATTCACCCAGATGTGTGTTTAAGTTGCCACCTTAGATAAACCATTAATTTAACAATCTCACATCTGTCATGGATTTCACTCACCCAATCCACGTCTACTAGCATAGCATGGCATAATAAGCAAACGTAGAAGTAACTCCCAAAGTTTTGATAATAACAGGTAATAGGTACTACCTCATCTACTTCCCAAACCCACAATTTAATTAGAACCTAATCATGCAATGTGTGAGGGTTGATATAATGCAATAAAAGCTGGGTAAAAGGAAGTATGATCAAAGTGTTACTTGCCTTGCCGATGATCCGCAAAACCTAGTGATTCGAACTAGCAAGTGGCGCACTCCGGGTACTCTATCGCAAACAAATAAGCATACAATAAGTACTCAACTAATGCACAGGTAAAACTAAAATAAGAGAACTAACCAGAAAGTTCAACTTAAGAACTCCGGTTGGCAAAAAGAATCAAATCGAACGAATAACGAAAAACAAACGGCAAGAGAAACAAGCTTCATTTTTCTAATCTTGATCTAGGTCAAATTTTACAGAGGCAAAAACTTGTTTGAGTTGGTTAAATGGAAAGAGGGTTTCGAGACGAAACTCCAGGCGCTTGAATCGCCTGATTCCGATAAACGAGCGAAAAGATACACTAGAACGAAAATCGGATGAGGAATCGCGATCAGAAAAATCGCGGATTTAATTCGAGAAAAAGAAAAACGACGAACAGACTAACGAACGAATGTTCGTTATCAGGATCTAAATGATGAATGCGTTCGTTAGAATGAACGAACGAACGAACGCTCGCTAAAAAATAAACCAGAAAAAACCGATCTATAAAAAAACAAAAACTAGGATTTCTTTTTAAAACGGATCGTTTTTTTAGAAAACCGAGCGGCGGCTACCTCAGCTCGGGCTCCGGCGAGGTCCGGCGGGGTTCCGGGCGGTGTGGGATGGCGGGGCGGCGGCTCCTGGCAGCGGCAGCGTGCGGCGGCGGCGCAAGGCGGGGCGTGCGGCGGCTTGCGGCGGCGCGGGCGGCGTGGGGTGCGGGGTGGTATTTAAGGAGGGGGGCGGCTGACTTGGGGAGGGGGTCGGGCGGCGGCGAGGCGGCTCCGGCTTGGTCTCCCTCCCGAGTCCGGCGGTTGCATGGCAAGGAGGCGGCGGCTTGGGCCGGCCTGGCTCGGCTGGGCCCTTGGCCCAGTCAGGCGCGGGGTTTTTTTTTAAATAATTTCACCGAAACTAAGAAAAATTCTAGAAAAATAAATAAAAATCTAAAATTGCCAAAACAAATTTTCACCGTCTAAATAAAATATTTAGGACAGGATGAACATTTTCTTGACCCTAAATGCAATTTTTGAAAACGTGCAATTTTCCCTAAATTCACATAAAATAGCAAATAAAACCAAAATAAAATATTGTTTGATTTTTTTATTAAATCCTCAATATTTCTTTATTTTGGAAAATTCATTTTATTCCCTCTCTCATATTTGGATGATAGAAATAATTGAAGATAAAATAAATAAAATAAATGATCCTATTTTCAAAATTTGAGAAAACTCAAATATGAAAATAACGAAATCCCCAACTCTCTCCGAGGTCCTTGAGTTGCATAGAATTTCTAGGATCAACCAAAATGCAAATAAATATGATATGCAATGATGATCTAGTGTATAACATTCCAAATTGAAAATTTGGGATGTTACACAAGCAAACAAAAGATCTGACGAGAAAAAGGCGAACGAAAAAGAGGGCGAATAAAATGGAAAATTTTGTGAAGTGGGGGAAATGAAAACTAGAGGAAAATGCCAAATAATTTAAATTGAGAGGAGATGAGATTTGTGATTAGGAACCTAGTATATGTTGAAGAACCTCCCCGGCAACGGCGCCAGAAATTCCTTTTGATGTCGCTTGAAGCTACGTCGGTATTTCCCTAAAGAGGAAGGGATGATGCAGCACATCGACGGTAGGTATTTCCCTCAGATATGGAACCAAGGTTATCGAACCAGTAGGAGAACCAAGCAACACAATGTAAACAACCCCTGCACACAGATAACAAATCCTCGTAACCCGACGTGTTAAAAGGGTTTTCAATCCCTTTCGGGTACGGTGCCAGAAATTGGTGCGTGACGGTAAAAAGGTTGTAATAGATTGGATAAATAGATCACAAATAAAATAAAGTGCATCAAAGTTTTTTTGGATTTTTGGATTAATAGATCTGAAAATAAAAGCAAATAAAAATAGATCACGAAGCCAAATAATATGAGAAAGAGGCCCCGGGGCCCTAGGTTTCACTAGTGGCTTCTCTCGAGAAAATAGTAAAGCGGTGGGTGAACAAATTACTGTTGGGCAATTGATAGAACTTCAAATACTCATGATGATATCCAGGCAATGATCATTATATAGGCATCATGTCCAAGACTAGTAGACCGACTCCTGCCTGCATCTACTACTATTACTCCACACATCGACCGCTATCCAGCATGCATCTAGTGTATTAGGTTCATGGAGAAACAGAGTAATGCAATAAGAACGATGACATGATGTAGACAAGATCTAACTATGTAGAGATAGGCCCCATCGTTTTATCCTTAGTAGCAACGATACATACGTGTCGGTTCCCCTTTTGTCACTGGGATCAAGCACCGTAAGATCGAACCCACTACAAAGCACGTCTTCCCATTAGAAGATAAATAGATCAAGTTGGACAAACAAAACCCAAATATCATAGAAGAAATATGAGGCTATAAGAGATCGTGCATAAAAGATATCAAAGAAACTCAAATACTTTCATGGCTATAAAAGCATAGATCTGATCATAAACTCAAAGTTCATCGATCCCAACAAACACACCGCAAAAGAGTTACATCATATGGATCTCCAAGAGACCATTGTATTGAGAATCAAGAGAGAGAGAGAGAGATGAAGCCATCTAGCTACTAACTACGAACCCGAAGGTCTACAAAGAACTACTCACCCATCATTAGAGAGGCACCAATGGAGGTGGTGAACCCCATCCGAGATGGTGTCTAGATTGGATCTGGTGGTTCTGGACTCTGCGATAGCTGGATGAATATTTCGTCGACTCCCCTAGGGTTTTGGGAATATTGGGGTATTTATAGAGCGAAGAGGCGGTTCGGGGGCACCCGAGGTGGGCACAACCCACCAGGGCGCGCCTGGGCCTCCTGGCATGCCCTGGTGGGTTGTGCCTCCCTCAGGGCACCCCCAGGCACAGCCAGGGCCCGTTGTGTTCCTTTTGGCCCATAAAAATTATCCGTAAAGTTTTATGGCATTTGGACTCCGTTTGATATTGATTTTCTGCCATGTTAAAACATGGAAAAAAACAGCAATTGGCACTTGGCACTATGTCAATAGGTTAGTACCAAAAAATGATATAATTGACTATAAAATGATTATAAAACATCCAAGATTGATAATATAACATCATGGAACAATCAGAAATTATAGATACGTTGGAGACGTATCATTGCATTACTCCGTTTCTCCATGAATTTACTACACTAGATGCATGCTGGATAGCGGTTGATGTGTGGAGTAATAGTAGTAGATGCAGGCAAGAGTCGGTCTACTAATATTGGACGTGATGCCTATATAATGATCATTGCCTGGATATCGTCATGATTATTCGAAGTTCTATCAATTGCCCAACAATAATTTGTTTACCCACCGTTGCTATTTTTCTCAAGAGAAGCAACTAGTGAAATCTACGGCCCCCGGGTCTCTTCTTTATTATATTTGCCTTCACATTCTATTTTTATTTGCTTTTATTTTCAAATCTATTAATCAAAAAACCCAAGAATACCTTGCTGCCATTTTTATTTATTTACTTTATCTTGCGTTCCCGCGAGATCTATTTATCCAATCTACTACAATTTTACCTATATTTTAACCCGTGAGGGATTGACAACCCCTCTCTTATATCTGATTGCAAGTATTTGTTCTTTGTGTGCAGAAGTTGTTTACATGGTGTTGCGTGGTTCTCCTACCTGCTCGATAACCTTGGTCTCATCACTGAGGGAAATACCTACCATATTTGTCACTACTAGGGAAAACCTTATACACAGAAGCTTACCAATAGTGCAGGCTAAAAGGAGGCGCTACTGCTCATTAGCAGTAGCGCCTGTATACAAAGGACGCTACTGTTATGTGCATAGCAGTAGCATGGTAGGAACAAAACACGCTACCACTATACATGCCACACGGTTGCCAACATGCTAGGTATAGTAGTAGCGCCTCCATGGGAACCGCAGTACTGCTAACTAGATAGTAGTAGCGCTGGGCCTTGGCCTGCGCTACTGCTAACCCGGCCTTATCCCCGCCCCGGCCCGCTTGTTTCCTCACTCTCCCTGTCTCACTGTCACCGTCGCGGCCGTCCTCCTCCTACCATCACCGTCGTCACCGCATTGCGCCGCCGCCATCGCAGCATTGCTGCCGACGTCGCCGCCACCCCCCCCGACCTTGGTAAGCCTCCTCCTTCTCCTCTTCCTCATCCTTCCTCCCTCCTCCACCACACTCCTCCTCCCTCCTCCGCCACACTCCTCCCTCCTCTAGCTGCCTCTCCTCCTCCTCCCCTCCCCCTGCTACTCCCACTCCTCCAGCCGCCCCTCCTCCTCCATCAACAGCCCCTCCTCCCTCCACAACCCCTCCTCCATCCACATCCCATCCTCCCTCCCTCCTCCATCCACACGGTTAAGGTTTAGTTGATAGCTTATCGTGTTTAGATTTAGTTGATATGTAAAACTTTGATTTAGTATGCTTCTAAGGTTTAGTTGATAGCTTATAGTGTTTAGAGTGAATAAGTAAAAATTCAAACATAGTTAATAGATTTAGTTTGTAACACTTTGATTGTAGAATGTAGGTTTTTTGAATAGTATAGGTTGGTAGAATTTTGTTGTAGAAGGTAGATATAAATTTTTAGTAATACAAATTTTTAATAAAAAAATTAGTAATGTAAATTTTTAGGTATAGAACTTTTTGAATTATAGAAATGTATTGGAATGCTATATGACAAATGTTTAGGTATCAAATTTAGTAATAGGAATTTCAGCAATCAAACTCTAAGTTATATTGTGAAATTAGGGCATTTAATAATAATGTTTTTGTTTATATTTTTTTGCAGAAATCAAGGAGCCCTGCATCATCCCCGCCGTCCTCCCCGTCACCGACCCCCTCCGACTTCGAGGTGAGACTAGCCAAATCCCCATGTTGATGATGATGTAGATGTTTTGATAGATGTAGTAGAGTAGTAGATGAGTAGCTGTGACAATTTCCATGGAATAGAAAATTTTCAATGTAGGTCTTTCAAATATGATGGAGATTTAGACATGCCATATGTAGTGTTGTGCACTACTAGTGTTTGCCCAAGTGGCCAATGTTTGCAGGGAACACCTCAGAGTGTCCTATCTTTTGCCGGAATGTTGATTCATTTCTGTTCCGGCAAATTTCAGGCGCTCGATATGTTCTATTTTAGCAAAGGTCATGCTGTATTTTTTCATGAATTTAAGCATCACTTGTGCTAGAATATGTAGGAAATATCGAGTGCCCATGATTTGCTAGAAAGATAATTAAACGACATTTCGAGTTGACTTTAAGTCTGTCGGGGCTCCATACATGGCAGCCAAAAAATCAGTGAGGGAGAGTCTCCACCATATATGAGAGAAGAAGAATGCCGGCTGTTGTTGTGGGGGTCGCTTCTCCTTCTTCTCTTTATGCTAGACCTTTGTTATGCGCTAGGGGAAGAAGGAGTAGCCACCATCATCTACGATCGAAAAATCGGTGAGGGAGTGTCCACCATATATGAGAGAAGAAGAATGCCAACTGTTGTCATGGGGGTCGCTTCTCCTTCTTTTCCTTGTGCTAGATATTTGTAATGCATTAGGGAAAGGAGGAGTAGCGACCATCAACGACGGTCGCAATATCAGAGAGGGAGTGCCCACCATATACGTGAGATGAGAGTTTAGGAAGGAAGACTCGACAAAACTAAAGTCAACCCGTTGCATATCGAGTAATAGTGATATGTGTGTTGAGTTTCCTGGTAGTTGCCTTCAATCGATTTTCAATTAATGTTTGAACTATGAACATAGGAAATGTCTGACGACGAAAGGGAATTTGTTATGTGCGAATACTGCAAAGACGAGCGCGGCTTGTGCGACAGGCCTCACCTAGTTGGTGGTAGGAACTTCAGCATCATGCTGGCTGAGACCTTCGAAGTGGATACAGTAAGTCACAATGACAAGTCTTTTTCGTAATTAAGCATGACTTCTGCTTCTTTTGCTTCAACTTATAATTTTAATTTTTTACAATTCTACTAGCGCATCCCCTGCCATGCAAGAATGTATGTCTTGGATAAGATTGGTTTCAGTACCATGGAAAGTATGGAGGTAAAGAGAGTTCACTTGAGGACCGAGCATGGTTATACTTTTGCCGTAAAATTATACAATGCAGACACCTACTCCTATTTTGAATGAAAAAATTGGAGAGTACTATGCAAGGCTTATGCATTTGAGCCTAATATGCTTATCACCTTTGATATTCGCCACGAAGATGAAATTGAAGGTAATATCGACATCTGGGTCGATGTGTAGACGCCTCCAGTTCAACCATTATGTGAGTTTCTCAACCATATTTATTAAGTAATTTATATTTTTTATTTAAAAATAGTTGACAACTAATTTCTATTGACATCTTATTTCCATTCAATCAAACATGTCCAGCGCTTGCTAGACAGCACTTACTACTGTCCTGGGGCTGAACTAAACTGCGAGGAGATATGTCATTATGTTTCATGGCTTGAGGATCTTGATACTGTCAAGATAGGTTAATTTCCTAGACTTCGAGATATTAGTACTCAAGACGTGCGACCACTAGTGTGCGTATTGAACTACGGTCACATCTATTTAGGAAAGATGGTAAAAAATTACTATATGTCCTCAGTGCATCTTTTGCATACATTATTTTTAAGCTAGACTTCATTGCCACGTATATTACTAAGATGTTCTTCAACAGGGACTCCCAATGAGTGTTGTGCCTCGTTGGATCGAGCCGAAAGGTCGCATGACAATGGTTATCTTACGGCCAAGATATCGTGCATTGCACATGAGTGCATTCATCATTTCTCGAAGCGAGCAAGTCTTAATAGTCAAAGACTGGAGCAAATTTGTGGAGGATCGTAGCAGATAAGTACTAGGGGACAGCAATCAGAAGTGCAACCCAAAAATAGGAGACAAGTTCATCTGCATGCTCCAATATGATGAAGCAGGAGTGCTACACATGTTTTATGCTATTTTACCTGAGAGAGCAGCAAGAGTGATTAGCTAGCGCTAGAATGAGTTTGAAGATGATGATGTGCTACACTATGACTATGATGATTAAATAGCTAGTGTTGGTGGTAATGACTATGATGATTATTATTAGCTAGTATTGGTGGTGATTAGATAGCTACACTATGACTATGATGATTAAATAGTGTTGGTGGTAATGACTATGATGATTATTAGCTAGTGTTGTTGGTGATGATATAATTCAAGAGTTTTTATATTAATATGATGATGATGTTGATCATGATTATCATCATGATTTGTTATTATGATCATGATTAGTTATTATATCATTGGTGGAAGGAACGCGGATTAGATTCATGTGGATGGATCAAAAGTGATCAAAAGTTGAATTAGTATGATTGTGGTCCTAATTCAACTTTTGATTCATCCAAATGAATCTAATCCATGTTTCTTCCTCACAATAATATATTAATTTATCATGGTCATAATGATATAACAACCTCTTAATTGGTACTGTATCAAAATTTGTATAACGATGCATAAATACACTAAAATTAAATAAAGATGAAAAACATAATACTAGTAGCTCTGGACAGGAAGCATGATACGTCTCCATCGTATCTACTTTTCCAAACACTTTTGACCTTGTTTTGGACTCTAACTTGTATGAGTTGAATGGAACTAACCCGGACTGACGCTGTTTTCAGCAGAATTGCCATGGTGTTATTTTTGTGCAGAAATAAAAGTTCTCGGAAGGACCTGAAACTTCACGGAGAATATTTTTGGAATTTATAAAAACACTGGCGAAATAATCAACACCAGGGGCCCACACCCTGTCCATGAGGGTGGGGGCGCCCCCCTGGGGCGCGCCCCTATCTCGTGGGCCCCCTGATACTCCACCAACCTCAACTCCAACTCTATATATTCACATTCGGGGAGAAAAATCAGAGAGAAGGATTCATCGCATTTTATGATACGGAGCCACCGCCAAGCCCTAATCTCTCTCGAGAGGGCTGATCTGGAGTCCGTTTGGGGCTCCAAAGAGGGGAATCTGTCGCCATCGTCATCATCAACCTTCCGGCATCACCAATTTCATGATGCTCACCGTCGTGCGTGAGTAATTCCATTGTAGGCTTGCTGGACGGTGATGGGTTGGATGAGATTTATCATGTAATCGAGTTAGTTTTGTTAGGGTTTGATCCCTAGTATCCATTATGTTCCGAGATGGATGTTGCTATGACTTTGCTATGCTTAATGCTTCTCACTAGGGCCCGAGTGACATGATTTCAGATCTGAACCTATTATGTCTCCATGAATATATGTGAGTTCTTGAACCTATTTTGCAAGTCAATAGTCACCTACTATGTGTTATGATCCGTTAACTCCGAAGTGACAATAATCGGGACAATTATTGGTGATGATCGTAGTTTGAGGAGTTCATGTATTCACTAAGTGTTAATGCTTTGTTCTGGTACTCTATTAAAAGGAGGCCTTAATATCCCTTAGTTTTCGATAGGACCCCGCTGCCACGGGAGGGTAGGACAAAAGATGTCATGCAAGTTCTTTTCCATAAGCATGTATGATTATATTCGGAATACATGCCTACATTACATTGATGAACTGGAGCTAGTTCTGTGTCACCCTATGTTATAACTGCTACATGAGGAATCGCATCTGACATAATTATCCATCACTGATCCAATGCCTACGAGCTTTTCACATATTGCTCTTTTCTTAGTTACTTTTCCGTTGCCACTGTTACAATCACTACAAAACCAATACTGTTACTTTTGCCACTGTTACCGTTACCTCCATATTACTTTGCTACTAAAAACTTTGCTGCAGATATTAAGTCTTTTAGGTGCGGTTGAATTGACAACTCAACTGTTAATACTTGAGAATATTCTTTGGCTCCCCTTGTGTCGAATCAATAAATTTGGGTTGAATACTCTACCCTCGAAAACTATTGTGATCCCCTATACTCGTGGGTTATCAAGACTATTTTCTGGCACCGTTGTTGGGGAGCATAGCTCTATTCTTTGAGTCACTTGGGATTTATATCTGTTGATCACTATGAGGAACTTGAAAGATGAAAGAACCAAGATTTTTCCCTCAGCTACGAGGGGAGGTAAGGAACTCCCATCTAGCTCTGCACTTGATTCACCTTCTGTTTTGAGTAAACTTGCGACACCTACTCCTGCTATTTATTCTGATATGTCGCATGTTATTGATGATGCCACTTCTGCTTTGCATGAGGCTTATGATGAAACTACTTCTATGCTTGATAATACTGTGCCATTAGGTGAATTTCTTGATGAACAACTTGCTAGGGTTAGAGAGAATGAAATTATTGAAACTGATAATATTGATGAAAGTGATGATGAAGATTCTCCCCCTAGATATGAATTTCCTATTGTGCCTGAGGGTTATGTTATGGATGAAGAAACTGCTAGAGACTTTTTAGCTTGCAATGATAGATATGATCTTAAGAA
The DNA here is from genome assembly GCF_018294505.1 of Triticum aestivum. Taxonomy (NCBI): domain Eukaryota; kingdom Viridiplantae; phylum Streptophyta; class Magnoliopsida; order Poales; family Poaceae; genus Triticum; species Triticum aestivum. Next base: position 202,389,944 of record NC_057797.1, read on the forward strand.
ACTGTTAGCTAAGCTGAAAGAAAAGTCTTTGAAAGCTAGAATGAAATATGACCTTGCTTTTGCTACTTCACCTATCTGTATTTCCGATATGGATTATATTTTCTTTGTTGATCCTGAGTTAGTTACTTTGGTTGAATCCGATCATTTTTATGGCTATGAATCTGAAACTGTTGTGACACATCTTACTAAATTGAATGATATAGCCACCATGTTCGTTGATGAGGAGAAAATTCGTTACTACTATATCCTTAAGTTATTTCCGTTCTCATTAAAGGGTGATGCTAAAATATGGTTTAATTCTCTTGCTCCTGGTTGTGTGCTTAGTCCCCAGGATATGATTTATTACTTCTCTGCTAAATATTTTCCGCTCATAAGAAACAAGCTGCCTTAAGGGAAATATATAATTTTGTGAAAATTGAAGAAGAGAGTCTCCCACAAGCTTGGGGGAGGCTTCTCCGATTACTTAATGCTTTGCCTGATCATCCTCTCAAGAAAAATGAAATACTTGACATCTTTTATAATGGACTAAACGATGCTTCCAAAGACCACCTAGATAGTTGTGCTGGTTGTGTTTTCAGGGAAAGAACTGCTGATCAAGCTGAATTGCTATTGAATAATATGTTGAGTAATGATAATGATTGGACACTTCCTGAACCAACTCCTAAGCCAACTCCGAAGAAAAGGGGTATTCTATTTCTCAGTCCTGGAGATATGCAAGAGGCAAAGAAATCTATGAAAGAAAAAGGTATTAAAGCTGAAGATGTTAAGAATATACTACCTATTGAAGAAATACATGGTCTTGATAACCTGACACAGGTAGTAAAGGTAATTTCTCTCTATAGATTTGATGAAGGTGATATTCCTCGTTATAAGTCTGCTAGCCAATGCTTGGATGAGTTTGATAATTTTGTTGTTAAATAAGAAAACTTCAATGCTTATGTTAGTAGATAATTGAAACGTAATGCTTATATGATTGAACACTTGAGTGATTATATGCTTAGAGTTAAAGGTGAACCTAAACTTATTAGTAAACATGCTTCTATGGTTACCACTCAAGTAGAACAAGTGTTTAAGGCTCAAAATGATTTGCTCAATGAATTAAATAATAAGAAAAATTATAATGTTGTTAGAGTTGTGACTAGAGGGGGTAAAATGACTCGGGAACCTTTGTATCTTGAGGGCCATCCTAAGAGAATTGAGCAAGATTCTCAGAGAACTAATGCTGATGCACCTAGTTATCTAAGAAGAAGAAGAAGAAAAATGATAGGACTTTGCATGCTTCTAGTGAACTTGTTGTTGACACACACCTGAGAATCCCAATGATATTTCTATTTTCGATGCTGACACGCAATCTGGTAATGAACATGAACCTAGTGATAATATTAATGATGATGTTCATGTTGATGCTCAACCTAGCAATGATAATGATGTAGAGATTGAACCTGCTGTTGATCTTGATAACCCACAATCAAAGAATCAATGTTATGATAAGAGAGACTTCATTGCTAGGAAGCACGGTAAAGAAAGAGAACCATGGGTTCAGAAACCCATGCCTTATCCTCCCAACCCATCCAAGAAAAAGGATTATGAGGATTTTGAGCACTTTGCTAAAATGATTAGACATATCTTTTTACGTATGCGTTTGACGGATATTCTTAAGATGAATCCTTATGCTAAGTATATGAAAGATATTGTTACAAATAAAAGAAAGATACCGGAAGCTGAAATTTCCACCATGCTTGCTAATTATACTTTTAAGGGTGGAATACCAAAGAAACTAGGAGATCCAGGAGTACCAACTATACCATGCTCCATTAGAAGGAATTATGTTAAAACTGCTTTATGTGATCTTGGAGCCGGTATTAGTGGTATGCCTCTCTCTTTATATCGTAGACTTGATTTGAATAAGTTGACACCTACTGAAATATCTTTGCAAATGGCTGATAAATCAACTGCTATACCTGTCGGTATTTGTGAGGATGTGCCTGTTGTGGTTGCAAACGTTACCATTTTAACGGACTTTGTTATTCTAGATATTCCTGAGGATGATAGTATGTCAATTATACTTGGTAGACCCTTTTTGAATACTGCAGGGGTTGTTATTGATTGGAACAAAGGAAATGTCACTTTTCATGTTAATGGTATTGAGCATACGGTACATTTTCCGAGGAAACAACCTCAAGTCCACAATATAGATTCTATTGGAAAAACTTCAACAATTACTATTTGAGGTTTTGAATTTCCTCTTCCTACCGTCAAGAAGAAATATGATATTCTTATTGTTCGGGATGTGCATATCCCCGTTGAGGTAACTTAGTGTTATTCAAAGATTCTCCGGTTTCATGCGATTCGGAAAGAGTTTGTTAACAAGACTTGATCAACCTTGTTAGTGGATGCCTTTTGATGAGCATGGGATGGATGAAGTTAGAAAGCACAACTTTCTGTACCCTCCTTTTACTTTCTGATATTTAGATTAAGTAAAGCAAAAATAGTATTTTCTGTCTGTTTTCTGAATTATCCTTGCAATACAAAATACCCCGAAAATAAAAGTATTCCAAATGTCCTAAAAATTTTAGATGATTTTTTGTAGAATATTTAAGAATTATTGGTACTGAGAACACACCAGGGGGACCCACCACCTGGCCACGAGGGTCCAGGATGCGCCCACCCCCTGGGGTGTGCCCCCTGCCTCGTGGACCCCATGTGGGCCCCCTCCACTTATTCTTGCACCCACACACTTCGTCTTCCTTCAGAAAAAATCCTCCACCAGCTCAAACCCGAGTTCTAGCTCATCTTACTGCCATTTTTGATCTCCTAGCTCAAAGCTCCATTCGCAAAACTACTTTGGAGAATTGTTCTTCGGTATGTGACACCTCCAATGGTCCAATTAGTTTTTGTTCTAGTGCTTTATTTATTGCAATTTTTTGCTGCTTAGGTGACCCTGTTCTTGAGCTTGCATGTCAAATTTATGTGGTCAAAAGTAGTTTTAATGCATGATATGGCCTCTAGGCACTTATGGGAGTAGTTGCTATCAATCTTGTTGAGTTTGGTTCACTTTTATTTTGAGTCACTAAAAATTTCAAAAAAACTCAGAGAAAGAAAATGATGAAGAGATTATTGAGGGGCTCTTCGAGCCGAAGCTTCAAGGATAAGCAAAGTGAAGAGAATAAGAAGCCCAAATATAATATCCCTCGCACTGTGGAGGTTTGGCCATGCGAATGGCCTTGTGATGAGTTCTTGAGAGCAGCCGGGATTTATGATGATTTTTATTATTTGGCCGAGAATGGAGGCCTCACCAACTTCCTCCGCGACCAGCGCGAACAGTATCTCCTCACTACTATTTTCGTGCAAATTTTTTACTTCCATGCTAGGAAATCACCACCTTCAGTGGAATTTCATTTATATGATGAGGTTAAGGGGATGTCACGATATGATTTTTGCCGGGTCTGTAAGATACCCTTTGAGGGAAGCATAGGGGAACCACATCGTAATGATGTGGAGGGGTTTACTGATATAATTGTTGTAGGGGAAACGAGGAAAGTTTCTGATGCAAGAATTACTAGCATACATTTTCCTGTTCTACGTTACTTTGCAATATTTGCTAGTAGATGCTTAATTGGTCGTGGGAACAGTGGAAACCTCAGTGCCCCTGATATTCTTATTTTGCGCCATGCTTTGTTTCGTGATACAACTTTCAGTTTAGGGGCTATTGTTGCTAAACGGTTAAATCTGAACCATACAAAGGGCCCCCTCTTTGGAGGCATGTTTGCTTCATGCCTTGCTGCACACTTTAGGATACCTATTAAGCATTATGAGAAAGAGGAAAAGTTGATGCCCCCTATTTTTCTAGATTACAAGAGTATGGTAGCACATGATTTTATTGTTAAGGATAAGAAGAAGCTGCTTAAGTATAGATTGATTTTTGATAAAAACTACTATGATATTAATACCTTGCTTGCGCCCTCTTTGTTTAACATATTTTCAGGCACGTACCTCATTTTGCCGGAGGACATTCATGCCTACCGGAGCCGGACATCAGCTCCAGAGCCTGAGCCGGAGCCATCCCTTGGCTCTTATCGATAGTCAATCTATCAGTGGGATCCGGAGGAGATCGCCAACCAGTGGCACCCAAAGGACACTCCTCCGTACACCGGAGAGGGAAGCTTTGAGCCATGTCCATAGACTAACTTAGGCCAAAAGTCTAAGCTTGGGGGAGTACGTATCTCTCACCGACATTACATTCATGTTCACACACTCATTCCAGTAGTCGGTGCTCATAATTTTTCATTGTACTATCCATGCTAGTTTATTTTCTTTTCCAGCATTCTTCTTGTGTGTTTGAAAACCTTAATAAAAACCAAAAAAATAGTTGTATATTTTAGCTAGTTTACTTTCCATGCCTGTAGTAGTAATAATTAAAAGAAAACCCAAAAAGATTTCTCGTTCTTCTTTTGCTTGTTGGGAGCTTTCCCATGTAAATAGTTTTTGTTTCTTTTCTTTTCTTTGGGGGTCGTGAGGAGAAGACCATGATGAAAATGTTGAGTGGCTCTCATATGCATTATTGTAGATCTAACAAAGAACCCATATTACCTTGTCTTCTCCCTGTGTATTAAATGCTTGCAGATTCCAGCTTAGTCCAATGCACGTGCACTATTATTATTATCCACACCGTTTGATTATGCAAGTGAAAGGCAATAATGACGATATATGATGGACTGATTGAGATGAGAAAAGCTGGTATGGGCTCAACCTATCTTGTTTTTGTAAATATGATTAGTTCATCGTTCCTGATTCAGCCTATTATGAAGGAAACATGTTTGCAATGACAATTAGAGATTATAGTTGCTCATGCCATGCTTAATTAGCTAGGAGTTTATAATGGTTTACCTTACGTGTCAACATGCTATTAAAATGGTTGTGATGTGGTATGATGAGGTGGTATCCTCCTTTGAACGATTCGAGTGGCTTGACTTGGCACATGTTCACGCATGTAGTTGAAACAAAATCAACATAGCCTCCACGATATTTATGTTCATGGTGAATTATATCCGACTCATGCTTGCACTCAGTGTTGATTAATTTTAATGCATGTTCATGACTGTTGTCTCTCTCTAGCTGGTCGCTTCCCAGTCTCTTTCTAGCCTTCACTTGTACTAAGCGGGAATACTGCTTGTGCATCCACTTCCATAAACCTCAAAAAGTTATTCCATATGAGTCCACCATACCTTCCTATATGTGGTATCTACCTGCCGTTCCAAGTAAATTTGTATGTGCCAAACTCTAAACCTTCAAATGAAATTCTAATTTGTATGCTCGAATATCTCATGTATCAACTAGGGATGTCTATATCTTCCATGCTAGGTGGGTTATTCTTAAGAGGAGTGGACTCCGCTCCTCATTCACGAGAAAATGGCTGGTAACCGGGATGCCCAGTCCCATGCTTAAATTAAAATAATTGCAAACAAAACTCCCCCAGGATTGTTGTTAGTTGGAGGCACCCGTTGTTTCGGACAAGCCATGCATTGATGTTTGTTGGTGGTGGGGGAGTATAAACTTTACCATTCTGTTTGGGAACCGCCTATAATGTGTGTAGCATGGAAGATATCGAGATCTCTCAGTTATTATGTTGACAATGAAAGTATGTCACTCAAAATATTATTTATGCATATTTCAAAAATCGAGCTCTAGCACCTCTACAAATCCCTGCTTCCCTCTGTGAAGGGCCTATCTATTTACTTTTATGTTGAGTCATTATCCTCTTATTAAAAAGCACCAGTTGGAGAGCATCGCTGCCATTTGCATGCATTACTATTAGTTTACATTGAGTATGACTGTGACTGGATCTCTTTTACCATGAATTACAATGTTTAGTCAGTCCTTGAACTTCAGAGGTGCTCTGCATTTATGTTTTGCAGTCTCAGAAAGTGCTAGCGAGATACCATCTTGTTATATCATACTATGATTGTTTTGAGAAAGTGTTGTCATCTGAGATTTACTATTATTGCTCGCTAGCGGATTATGCCATTGATATGAGTAAACATGAGACCTAAATGTTATTGTGAATATGGTTAGTTCATAATCTTTGCTAAAAACTTGAATGCTGGCTTCACATATTTACAACAACAACAAGACCAAACAGAGTTTGTAAAAGTTTTTCTTTATCACTTTCAGTTTGTTAACTGAATTGCTTGAGGACAAGCAAAGGTTTAAGCTTGGGGGAGTTGATACGTCTCCATCGTATCTACTTTTCCAAACACTTTTGACCTTGTTTTGGACTCTAACTTGCATGATTTGAATGGAACTAACCCGGACTGACGTTGTTTTCAGCAGAATTGTCATGGTGTTATTTTTGTGCAGAAATAGAAGTTCTCGGAATGACCTGAAACTTGACGGAGAATATTTTTGGAATTTATAAAAAGTACTGGCGCAAGAATCAACACTAGGGGGCCCACACCCTGTCCACGAGGGTGGGGGGGGGCGCCCCCTGTCTCGTGGGCCCCCTGATGCTCCACCGACCTCAACTCCAACTCTATATATTCAAGTTCGGGGAGAAAAAATCAGAGAGAAGGATTCGTCTCGTTTTACGACACGGAGCAGCCGCCAAGCCCTAATCTCTCTCGGGAGGGTTGATCTGGAGTCCGTTCGGGGCTCCGGAGAGGGGTATCCGTCGCCATCGTCATCATCAACCTTACTCCATCACCAATTTCATTATGCTCACCGCCGTGCGTGAGTAATTCCATCGTAGGCTTGCTGGACGGTGATGGGTTGGATGCAATTTATCATGTAATCTAGTTAGTTTTGTTAGGGTTTGATCCCTAGTATCCATTATGTTCTGAGATTGATGTTGCTATGACTTTGATATGCTTAATGCTTGTCACTAGGGCCCGAGTGCCATGATTTCAGATCTGAGCCTATTATGTTTCCATGAATATATGTGAGTTCTTGATCCTATTTTGCAAGTCAATAGTCACCTACTATGTGTTATGATCCGTTAACCCCGAAGTGACAATAATTGGGACAATTACCGGTGATGATCGTAGTTTGAGGAGTTCATATATTCACTAAGTGTTAATGCTTTGTTCCGGTACTCTATTAAAAGGAGGACTTAATATCCCTTAGTTTCCAATAGGACCCCACTGCCACGGGAGGGTAGGACAAAAGATGTCATGCAAGTTCATTTCCATAAGCGCGTATGACTATATTCGGAATACATGCCTACATTACATTGATGAACTGGAGCTAGTTCTGTGTCACCCTATGTTATAACTGTTACATGAGGAATCACATCCGACATAATTATCCATCACTGATCCAATGCCTACGAGCTTTTCACATATTGCTCTTTGCTTAGTTACTTTTCCGTTGCCACTGTTACAATCACTACAAACCAATACTATTACTTTTTCCACTGTTACCGGTACTTCCATATTACTTTGCTACTAAATACTTTGCTGCAGATATTAAGTCTTTCAGGTGCGGTTGAATTGACAACTCAACTGTTAATACTTGAGAATATTCTTTGGCTCCCCTTGTGTCGAATCAATAAATTTGGGTTGAATACTCTACCTTCGAAAACTGTTGTGATCCCCTATACTTGTGGGTTATCAAAGCACACTACTACTAGTTAGGTTAGTAGTAGCACGACTTTTTTTAAAAGCACTGCAGCTATTAGCAGTAGCGCATTGCTCCAATGATCGCTATTGTTACCCATGTATAGCAGTAGCTTGGGCCAACCAACACTACTACTTACCTTTAGTTGTAGTGCTGTAGTAGTAGCACGGTTACCCGCACTACTGCTAGGCCCAAAACCAGCGCTACTGCTAGGCTTTCCCCTAGTAGTGTGTGCTGCATCATCCCTTCCTCTTTGGGGAAATACCAACGTAGTTCAAGATGCATCACTCCTCTTCATGTAAACCTTGTAAAATAAGAGAGAAAAGGCATACGTATTGTACCATAATGTGTAATAACAACCCATAATGTAATAAATATCAATATAAAAGCATGATGCAAAATGGACGTATCAACTCCCCCAAGCTTAGACCTCACTTGTCCTCAAGCAAAAGCCAAAATCGGAAAATATGTCCACATGTTTAGAGATAGAGATTTCGATAAAATAAAATATGGACATGAGGGCATCATGATCATCTTTAGAACAACAACATATATTCTCATATAGTTTCTTATGTCAAAGTAACAGTTCATTCACAAGGTAAAGTATGAACCTTAAACTTTATTGTAAACCAACAAACTATGATCTCAGTCATTGAAGCCATTGCAATTTATCATAATATCGGAAAGAGTCAATGTAAAAACTTTTGTATAGCAAGTCCACATACTCAATCATCTCTTAGTCTTTTATAATTGCTAACACTCACGCGATACTTATGGGTTCAAAGCCTCAATCGGATACAGAGAAAGATATGGGTTTATAGTTTTGCGTCCCAACCTTTTACCTCAAGGGTAATGAGGGAGTCCTGGATTAGGGGGTCTCCGGACAGCCGGACTATATCCTTTGGCCGGACTGTTGGACTATGAAGATACAAGATTGAAGACTTCGTCCCGTGTCCGGATGGGACTCTATTTGGCGTGGAAGGCAAGCTAGGCAATACGGATATGGATATCTCCTCCTTTGTAACCGACCTTGTGTAACCCTAGCCCCTTCCGGTGTCTATATAAACCAGAGGGTTTTAGTCCGTAGGACAACGGACAATCATACCATAGGCTAGCTTATAGGGTTTAGCCCCTCCGATCTCGTGGTAGATCAACTCTAGTAATACCCATATTATCAAGTATAATCAAGCAGGATGTAGGGTTTTACCTCCATCAAGAGGGCCTGAACCTGGGTAAAACATTGTGTCCCCTGCCTCCTGTTACCATCCGCCTTAGACGCACAGTTCGGGACCCCCTACCCGAGATCCGCCGGTTTTGACACCGGCATTGGTGGTTTCATTGAGAGTTCCTCTGTGTCGTCATCATTAGGCTTGATGGCTCCTTCAATCATCGATACAATGCAGTTCACGGTGAGACTTTTCTCCCCGGACAGATCTTTGTGTTCGGCAGGTTCGCACTGTGGGCCAACTCGCTTGGTCATCTGGAGCAGATCGAGAGTAACGCCCCTGGCCACCAGGTCAGGTTTGGAAGCTTAAATTACACGGCCGATACCCGCGGAGACTTGATCTTCGACGGATTCGAGCCTCTGCCTAGTGCGCCACACGGTCACGATGAGCATGATTTAGCTCTGCCATCGGACAGTGTTCAGGAGATCGCGCCAGCAATCGCTCCGACCCTCAATTCGGAGCCAGATGCACCATCCATGGACGGGTGGATAGACCCCGCCACGGAGGCCGCACTCTCATCGGCGATCGAGCCGAGTATCGACCTTACCCTTCGCGGGAGCCGTGACGCCGAACTACCGGATTCCTCCCCGGCCACGGACTCCGAACCGCCTGCGCCCGTGCCTATCGAATCTGACTGGGCGCCGATCATGGAGTTTACCTCCGTGGATATTTTTCAGCACTCACCCTTCGGCGACATACTGAACTCATTAAGGTCTCTCTCACTGTCAGGAGAGTCCGGGACGAACTATGTTCGGCAGGATTGGGATGCGGATGACGAAGAAATTCGCCGCCCACCCACCGCCCACTTAGTAGCCACTGTCGATGATTTGACCGACATGCTCAACTTCGACTCTAAAGACATCAACGGTATGGACGACGATGCAGGAGACGAACAGGAACCACTGCCCATAGGCCACTGGACGCGCACTTCATCATATGATGTATACATGGTGGACACACCCAAAGAAAATGACGACGAGGAACGGAAGGACGCAGCGAAGGGTTGTTCCCTCGAGAAGCAGTCAAAGCGGCGGCGTAAGCGCCGCTCCAAATCCCGCCTCGGCAGAAACATCGGTCATATAGACCCGGCGATAGAGCAAGGTGAACCATCGCCCGACCAGGGCAACACGGAGAATCAAACCAAACAACCCGACCCCGTCGAAGATAACAGCCCGGATGATATCACACTGGACAGGCACCCGGAGCAACATAATGCCCATCAAAGGCTGGTTGCCACTGTGAGGAGTCTGAAAAATAAGAAGCAAAGGCTCAGGGCTGCACAAGACACACTCAAAATCAGATGGAGTGAAGTACTCAACACTGCAGCAAAGTACGGCGGTAATCGCCACACCAAGAGCTACCCGAAGCGAAAGCTGCTACCCGAATTCGATGAGGAGGCCTTAGATCCCCCGCAATCAAAAAACAAAACGGCCATCCAGTCGGATAGACAACCTCGTGGCCAACATAGAATGGCAAACGATGCCGCACATAAGCCGGTACGTGATCCACGTGAGGACTCGCATCAAAAGTACAATGCAACTAGATCCATCTACGGGCCACGCAAGAGCGCTCCAACACACAATGCAACACAACAAACATCCCAATACCTCGGTACACCCAAATACAAGGGTGCCGCACACCCCCTATGTTTCACCGATGAGGTGCTGGGCCATGAATTTCCAGAGGGATTCAAACCCGTAAACATAGAGGCGTACGATGGAACGACAGACCCTGGGGTCTGGATTGAGGACTACATCCTCCGTATCCATATGGCTCGAGGAGATGATCTCCATGCCATCAAGTTCTTACCCCTCAAGCTCCAAGGGCCAGCTCGGCACTGGCTTAAAAGCCTCCCCGAAAACTCCATTGGAAGCTGGGAAGAGCTCGAAGACGCCTTTCAGGCAAATTTTCAAGGAACATATGTCCGACCACCGGATTTTTTTCCAGACGATTTAAGTCATATAACTCAACAGCCCAGAGAGTCAGCCCGAAAGCTTTGGAATAGGTTCCTCACTAAAAAGAACCAAATAGTCGACTGTCCGGACGCCGAAGCCTTAGCAGCTTTCAAGCACAATGATAACCCACAAGTATAGGGGATCAATTGTAGCCTCTTTCAATAAGTAAGAGTGTTGAACCCAACGAGGAGCTAAAGGTAGAACAAATATTCCCTCAAGTTCTATCGACCACCGATACAACTATACGCACACTTGACGTTCGCTTTACCGGAAACAAGTTTGAAACTAGAAGTACTTTGTAGGTGTTGTTGGATAGGTATGCAAGATAATAAAGAGCAAGTAAATATAAAGTAGGGGCTGTTTAGATGAAGACACAACTAAATTAGTTTTATTAAAGAGCTTTTGTCAACAAGAAAGTTATTTGTCCCTAGGCAATCGATAACTAGACCAGTAATCATTGTTGCAATTTTATATGAGGGAGAGGCATAAGCTAACATACTTTCTCTACTTGGATCATATGCACTTATGATTGGAACTCTAGCAAGCATCCACAACTACTAAAGATTCATTAAGGTAAAACCCAACCATAGCATTAAAGCATCAAGTCCCCTTTATCCCATACGCAAATAACCTACTTACTAGAGTTTGTGTTTCAGTCACTCACCAACCCACTATAAGCAAATCATAAGCATATTGCAAACCCTACAGCGGGAATCCATCACGCTTGCGCGACACGGAGAGCACCATAGGACAGCACCAATAATAAAACATACAAGTCAAACCAATCACGATCATCAAATAGCCATTAGGACAAAACAGATCTACTCAAACATCATAGGATAGCAATACATCATTGGGAAATAATATATAGCGGGTAAGAGAGATTAAGTAGAGATTACAGCGGGTAAGAGAGAGGTTACACCGCTGCATAGAGGGGGAGAGAGTTGGTGATGATGGCGGTGAAGTTGTTGGTGAAGATCGCGGTGATGATGATGGCCCCCGGTGGCACTCCGGTGCCACCGGAAGCGAGGGGGAGAGAGCCCCCCCTCCTCCTCCTTCTTCTTCTTCTTCTTCTTCTTCTTCCTTGACCTCCTCCCTAGATGGGAGAAGGGTTTTCCCTCTGGTCCATGGCCTCCATGGCACGGGAGGGGCAAGAGCCCCTCCGAGATTGGATTTGTCTCTCTCTCTCTCTCTGTTTCTCCGTTCTGTTCTGGCTCTGTTTCACCGTTTCGTGTATATATGGAGATCCGTAACTCCGATTGGCCTGAAACCTTCGCCATGATTTTTTTTTCGAAAATTAGCTTTCTTGCAGCAAAAGAAGAGCGTCAACCGCCTTACGGGTGGCTCACGAGGGTAGGGGCGCGCCCAGGGGGGTCAGGCGCGCCCCCCTACCTCGTGACCACCTCGGGCACCGTCTCGCGTGGATTTTTCTTCCGGAATTTCCCAAATATTCCAAAAATAAGCTCCGTCCGTTTATATACCGTTTGGATTCCGTTTGGTATGGATATTCTGCGAAACACATGCAACAAACAGGAACTGGCACTGGGCACTGGATCAATATGTTAGTCCCAAAAATAATATAAAAACTTGCCAAAAAGTATATGAAAGTTGAATAATATTGGCATGGAACAATCAAAAATTATAGATACGACGGAGACATATCAACATCCCCAAGCTTAATTCCTGCTCGTCCTCGAGTAGGTAAATGATAAAAAAGATAATTTTTGATGTGGAATGCTACCTAGCATAATCTTGATCATATGTCTAATCATGGCATGAATATTAAGACACGAGTGATTCAAAGCAATAGTATATCCTTTGACATAAAAATAATAATACTTCAAGCATACCAACCAAGCAATTATGTCTTATTGAAATTACATAGCCAAAGAAAGCTCATCCCTACAAAATCATATAGTCTGGCTATGCTCCATCTTCACCACACAAAATATTCACATCATGCACAACCCCGATGACAAGCCAAGCAATTGTTTCATACTTTTGACGTTCTCAAACCTTTTCAACTTTCACGCAATACATGAGCGTGAGCCATGGACATAGCACTATAGGTGGAATAGAATATCATGGTGGAGAAGACAAAAAGGAGAAGATAGTCTCACATCAACTAGGCGTATCAATGGGCTATGGAGATGCCCATCAATAGATATCAATGTGAATGAGTAGGGATTGCCATGCAACGGATGCACTAGAGCTATAAGTATATGAAAGCTCAAACTAAAACTAAGTGGGTATGCATCCAACTTGCTTGCTCATGAAGACCTAGGGCATTTGAGGAAGCCCATCGTTGGAATATACAAGCCAAGTTCTATAATGAAAATTCCCACTATTATATGAAAGTGATAACTCAAGAGACTCTCTATATGAAGAACATCGTGCTACTTTGAAGCACAAGTGTGGAAAAAGGATAGTAGCATTGTCCCTTTTATTATTTTTATTTTTTATTTGGCCTTTCTTTTTTTATTTGGCCTTTCTTTCCTTTTTTGGGGACAATGCTCTATTAATGATGATCATCACACTTTTATTTACTTACAACTCAATATTACAACTCGATACTAGAACAAAGATATGACTCTATATGAATGCCTCCGGCGGTGTACCGGGATGTGCAATGATCTAGCGTAGCAATGACATCAAAAAACGAACAATCCATGAAAACATCATGCTAGCTATCTTACGATCATGCAAAGCAATATGACAATGATGCTCAAGTCATGTATATGATGATGATGGAAGTTGCATGGCAATATATCTCGGAATGGCTATGGAAATGCCATGATAGGTAGGTATGGTGGCTGTTTTGAGGAAGGTATATGGTGGGTTTATGGTACCGGCGAAAGTTGCGCGGTACTAGAGAGGCTAGCAATGGTGGAAGGGTGAGAGTGCGTATAATCCATGGACTCAACATTAGTCATAAAGAACTCACATACTTATTGCAAAAATCTATTAGTCATCGAAACAAAGTACTACGTGCATGCTCCTAGGGGGATAGATTGGTAGGAAAAGACCATCGCTCGTCCCCGACCGCCACTCATAAGGAAGACAATCAATAAACACCTCATGCTTCGACTTCGTTACATAACGGTTCACCATACGTGCATGCTACGGGACTTGCAAACCTCAACACAAGTATTTCTCAATTTCAAAATTACTCAACTAGCACGACTCTAATATCACCACCTTTATATCGCAAAACTATTGCAAGGAATCAAACATATCATATTCAGTGATCTACAAGTTTTATGTAGGGTTTTATGACTAACCATGTGAATGACCAGTTCCTGTCATCTCTCTAAATAGATATAAGTGAAGCACGAGAGTTTAATTCTTTCTACAAAATATATGCCCACACTCTAACAAATATAAGTGAAGCAAAAGAGCATTATACAAATGGCGGTTGTTTATGTAAAGAGAAACAGGCAATCCAAGCTTCAAATGATATAACTGAAGCACATGAAGCATTCTATAAAGCCATACTCAAAAGATATAAGTGAAGTGCAGAGAGCATTCTATAAATCAACCAAGGACTATCTCATACCAGCATGGTGCATAAAAGAAAAATAAAAACTAAATGCAAAAGACGCTCCAAGATTGCACATATCGCATGAACGAAACGAATCCGAAAACATACCGATATTTGTTGAAGAAAGAGGGGATGCCTCCCCAGCATCCCCAAGCTTAGACGCTTGAGTCTCCTTGAATATTTACTTGGGGTGCCTCAGGCATCCCCAAGCTTGAGCTCTTGCCTCTCTTCCTTCTTCTCACATCGAGACCTTCTCGATCATCGAACAATTCATCCACACAAAACTTCAACAGAAAACTCGGTAAGATCCGTTAGTATAATAAAGCAAATCACCACTATAAGTACTGCTGCAAACCAATTCATATTTTGTTTTTGCATTGTGTCTACTGTAATATAACTTTTTCATGGCTTAATCCACTGATATAAATTGATAGTTTCATCAAAACAAGCAAACTATGCATCAAAAACAGAATCTGTCTAAAACAGAACAGTCTGTAATAATCTGAACATTCACCATACTTCTGATACTTGAAAAATTCTGACAAAATTAGGAAAAATATACAATTTTTATGGGAACACATTGCAAAAAGAATCAGAACCATTTGACGTTCCAGCTAAAAATGTAAAATCGCGCACTACAGCCAAAGTTTCTGTCCTGCACCGTACAAACCATCAAGCAAATGTAAACATCCTAAAGGCAAACCTTGGCACATTATTTTTATAATACAATGGAATTGTACAAGGGGATAATTATTTTTATTGAAAAGTTTCTGTAATCAAGATTCACAAAGTTCCCATGGGCATGAACAAAGTTCAAGGACGTCCCCCACTTTCACAATGCTCGTCTCTCTCACTTTCACTTTTCTTTTAGAAAAAGTTTTGGGTTCCCCTATTTATTTTTGTTGTTTTTAAACTATATGAAAGCACTCAACAGAAATAAATGACTCTCTAAAACTTCCGGGTTGTCTCCATGGCAGCGCTTTCTTTAAAGCCATTAAGCTAGGCATATAGTGCTCGAGTAGTGAATCCACCCGGATCCCAAGGTATATCAAAGCCAATTTTAATTAACAATGATTTGTAATTTAGTAGTGAGCACAAAGTAAAATATATCATGTAACAACAAAGTCTAACTCTCTTCCTATGCATCGGCATATCATAAAAGAACAATTCATGCACACAAAGTAAAGGCCAATGCATAGTATAAACAGTTTCTTGCAATTTTATCGTATTGGAAACATAGAGAGGTGGAGATATAGTTCCTCTCTCATAATAACTGCAAGTAGGAGCAGCAAGCACATGCATATTATATCTATCAAAATCATCATGTGTAATAATAAAACGCAACCCATCAATGTAATCCTTAATAAGTGCAAACTTCTCTGATATAGTGTAATCGGGAGAATTCAAAAAGATAATAGGACTATCATGCGTGGGTGCAATAGCAACAATTTCATGTTTAACATAAGGAACTATAGAAAGTTCAACTCCATAAGCATAATTCATATTGGCATCTTGGCCACAAGCATAGCAAGCATCATCAAAAAAGGATATTTCAACAGAATCAACGGGATCATAACAATCATCATAGCAATCATCCTCCAGTAAGCACGAAGGGAAATTAAACAATGTATGAGTTGAAGAGTTACTCTCATTAGAAGGTGGGCACGGGTAGCTAATCCACTCTTCCTCCTTTTGTTCTTCGCTCTCTTCCTCATCTTTTTCATCCAATGAGCTCACAGTTTCATCAATTTCTTCTTCCATAGACTCCTGCAAAATATTAGTGTCTTCTTGGACAGCGGAGTAGTACTCAATATATGGTTCAACATAGACATTAGAAGCATAATTATCATAGCAATATTTAAATATGGCAAAATTTTCAGATTTGTGAAGAGTAGCATCATACTTTTCAATCAAAGAAGCAATTTCAAAAGCACCCTTAAAAGCAACAAATTCTTCAATTTGTTGAACATCATAGTAATTATAAACACCCTTAGCATATGAATATAAGATTCCATTATCAATAAACTCACATTGGTAGGGAAGGTGTTTCTTAGGGTTTTTAGAACAACAAGTAAAATCATATATTTCACATAAATCCCAAGCATAGCATTGCAAACGTTGAATTTGACCCCATAATAGTTTCCCTTTTTCAGATATACGGTGTCGCACATAACAAGCATGCTCATCTAAAGATTTGCCCTCAACTAAGCTAGTTGGGGTTTCGGCACGAGCACAAAGGGATCGAAGATGATCCAAGTAATAAGAGTCAACAGTGTGATAGATTTTGATTGGTTCTTCAACCATTGATTCAGTAGGTACAACTAATTTTTTTGGTATTTTGCGTTTCCTACCCATAACTAAAGATAGAAAACAACTAAGAACAGCAAATAAAAATTACTTAGTGATAAAGCAAACAAACACACACGAGAATATTCACCCCACGCTATTGCACCCTGACAACGGCGCCAGAAAAAGGTCTTGATAACCCACAAGTATAGGGGATCAATTGTAGCCTCTTTCGATAAGTAAGAGTGTCGAACCCAACGAGGAGCTAAAGGTAGAACAAATATTCCCTCAAGTTCTATCGACCACCGATACAACTCTACGCACACTTGACGTTCACTTTACCGGAAACAGGTTTGAAACTAGAAGTACTTTGTAGGTGTTGTTGGATAGGTATGCAAGATAATAAAAGAGCAAGTAAATATAAAGTAGGGGCTGTTTAGATGAAGACACAACTAAATTAGTTTTAGTAAAGAGCTTTTGTCAACAAGAAAGTTATATGTCCCTAGGCAATCGATAACTAGATCGGTAATCATTGTTGCAATTTTATATGAGGGAGAGGCATAAGCTAACATACTTTCTCTACTTGGATAATATGCACTTATGATTGGAACTCTAGCAAGCATCCGCAACTACTAAAGATTCATTAAGGTAAAACCCAACCATAGCATTAAAGCATCAAGTCCCCTTTATCCCATACGCAAACAACCTACGTACTCGGGTTTGTGTTTCAGTCACTCACCAACCCACTATAAGCAAATCATAAGCATATTGCAAACCCTACAACGGGAATCCCTCACGCTTGCGCGACATGGAGAGCACCATAGGACAACACCAATAATAAAACATACAACTCAAACCAATCACGATCATCAAATAGCCATTAGGACAAAACATATCTACTCAAACATCATAGGATAGCCATACATCATTGGGAAATAATATATAGCGTTGAGCACCATGTTTAAGTAGAAATTACAGCGGGTAAGAGAGAGGTTACACCGCTGCATAGGGGGGGGGGGGAGAGTTGGTGATGATGGCGGTGAAGTTGTTGGTGAAGATCGCGGTGATGATGATGGCCCCCGGTGGCACTCCGGTGCCACTGGAAGCAAGGGGGAGAGAGCCCCCCTCCTTCTTCTTCTTCCTTAACCTCATCCCTAGATGGGAGAAGGGTTTCCCCTCTGGTCCATGGCCTCCATGGCACGGGAGGGGCGAGAGCCCCTCCGAGATTGGATTTGTCTCTCTGTCTCTCTCTGTTTCTCCGTTCTGTTCTGGCTCTGTTTCATCGTTTCGTGTATATATGGAGATCCGTAACTCCGATTGGCCTGAATCCTCTGCCGTGATTTTTTTTCTTCCGAAAATTAGCTTTCTTGCGGTAAAAGAAGAGCGTCAATCGCCTTACGGGTGGCTCACGAGGGTAGGGGGCGCGCCTAGGGGGGTCAGGCGCCCCCCTACCTTGTGACCACCTCAGGCACCATCTCGCGTGGAATTTTCTTCCGGAATTTCCCAAATATTCCAAAAATAAGCTCCGTCTGTTTTTATCCCGTTTGGATTCCGTTTGGTATGGATATTCTGCGAAACATAAAACATGCAACAAACAGGAACTGGCACTAGGCACTGGATCAATATGCTAGTCCCAAAAATAATATAAAAAGTTGCCAAAAAGTATATGAAAGTTGAATAATATTGGCATGGAACAATCAAAAATTATAGATACGACGGAGACGTATCACACAATGTTCAAGACGAATGGTTTGCCAGACACCTCGGCCAAGAAAAGCCGAGAACAATGGCAGCATTAACAAGCCTCATGACCCGCTTTTGCGCGGGCGAGGACAACTGGTTAGCCCGATGCAGCAGCAGCAACCCAAGTACATCCGAAGTCAGGGACAGAAACGAGAAATCATGACGCAGCAAAAACAAGCGCCGGAATAAAGAAGACAGCCCGAAGAGCACAACGGTAAACACCGGATTCAAAAGCTCTCGGCCGGGTCAGCAAAAGCTGCCCCCCCAAAGGCAACAGAGACGAACTGTCCAGCCTAAACAAGATTCTGCACCAAATATGTCAGATCCATAGCACCCCCGATAAACCTGCAAATCATACCCATAGAGAATGTTGGGTCTTCAAGCAGTCCGGCAAGCTCAACGCCGAACACAAGGGGCAGGATACACCAAGCGAAGACGAGGACGAGCCTCGCAATCAAAGCACTGGGGAACAGAAGATGTTCCCACCAGAAGTGAAAACAGTAAACGTATTACACGTGACAAAGGGGAGAAACAAAGCGGCACTCCTAGAGACACATGCCCCAGGGCCTATCACCGCGGAGTCCTGCCACTGGTCGTTCCAACCGGTCACCTTCGACCATCGAGATTACTCGGCAAGTATCTGGCGTGCAGGATGGGCTGCCTTGGTATTAGACCCAATAATTGACGGATACCACTTCACACGAGTCTTGATGGACGGTGGCAGCAGTCTAAACCTGATATATCAGGACACGGTCCGCAAAATGGGGATAGACCCAACAAAAATTAGCCATAGCAATACTACGTTTAAAGGAGTAACGCCAGGCCCAGAATCCCATTGCACGGGCTCCCTACTACTAGAGGTTATATTCGGCTTCCCCGATAACTTCCGCAGCGAAAATTTAACCTTCCACATCGCTCCGTTCCAAAGTGGCTGTCAAGCACTACTCGGACGCGAGGCTTTCGCTTGCTTTAACGCAATACCGCATTACGCTTCCCTCGTGCTTAAGATGCCCGGTCCATGTGGCATCATTACAGTGAATGGAAACATTGAGCGCTCCTTGCGCGCGGAAGACCGTGCGGCTGCCTTGGCAGCCGCACACTAAACGGCCTCACCAACTAAAGCATCTGACAGGTCGTTAAGACCACGGACATGGTTGGACGAGTCCGGTACTGCTATATGTAATTGATACAGGTTTGATGGCTATACCCCTATTACAATACAAGGGGCTCAACGCGCGCGCACAAGTGACAATCAGGCTTAACTTTACTCATATTGTTATTTAGTATAACTTACCTTTTGCACGGCAACTTTTCAATTAAGTTCCTCTCTTTTTCATATGACCATCGTGCTACACCCGTCCAGAATACGGCACAACGGAGACACAGGCACAGACGTGCAGCAGGGACCCGTTCCAAGGATTCCTTTTAGATTAAGACCCTGCGTAAACCTTTTTTACCGTCTCTTGTTGATACACATCCCTCGGATTCTCAGTACAATTGAGAAGGATGATGACGTATTGGCATGTGGCCACGTCAGAATATTGCAAGTACCTGGACACCAGGGGCTTATTACAAAGGGCACTGTTTAGGCCCGGTTTACACCATAAATACCGAATACCTTAGGGAGTGTTCGGCGTCGCGAGTTTGGCCTTATATGCATCAGCTCCGAATCATGTCTTTGGTCAAATGTTGGATTTGCCCGGCTCCTGTGTTTTACTTCCTTAGGTTCCGCTCTATCGGCTAAGGCGGCACCAGGAGAACTACTACGATTGTGCCCTGGTTCATCCGGACGAGCACCTCAGTAGAGAAAGTCGAAAACTGACTGTCATGATATAGCGTGAGACTGGTCAACCACTCGATGACCTATCGGAATCTTCGGGATTCCTCCGCCTTAACGAAGGGCCGTTTCCCTGCCAGGCATGTACGCACCCCGAATTCGGATGAGTGCGGAGCCACCCGGGGCTATATATTAGCCCCACTGTCAAACTCCTCTGGCTAAGTGAAAGTGTTAAAGCATTATAGTCTGGTAGCTTAGTTTGCTGCGCTATCACCTCCTTAATGGACCAAGACGTTGGATCAAGTGTGAACATGCGTCTTCTGCGAACACCCCCGCATTATATGCGTGGGGGCTGAAGCCGACGACTGCAATCTTTCAGGTTATATACATATATACATAAACGGACGCACAAGAGGCATCATAATACTTTCGGGCAAAAGTATAAATACAGCCTTGATAAACTTAATAAAACATTGTTTTTACAATGGGAATACATGTCACTCAAACATAATATTCTTCGAGCACTGGGCCTCTATCGAACGAGCGCCTTCAAGAACTTCTTCAAAATAGTGCTCGGCAGCCACTCGGCCTATGGCCGAACCATGCGCCGCAACAGTGGTGGCATACATCTCCGCCCAGTATGTTTTGACACGGGCAAGGGCCATCCACGAGCCTTCTATGCACGCCGACCTCTTCATCGCATTAATGCGCGGCACCGCACCAAGGAACTGTTGCACCAAACTAAAATAGCAGTTCGGTTTTGGCCTTTCCGGACAGAGATGATCCACAACAGACCTCATGGCGAGTCCGAACAATCTATTCAGCTCGGCCCATTCGGCAAGCCAATCAGTCAATGGAAGCGGACGCTCTGGAACGTTAAATTGTGACCAGAATAGCTTGTCCACTTCATGATCTGTTTGATCTCAGAAGTATTCGGCCGCATCGACAGCACTCGCCGCCAAGTCCAGATATGCGTCCGCCAAACTCCACAGCCGGTCCATACGGGCATACCGAGGATCTCCAAACTTCCTCCGCAACATAAATGGTTTCCCAGCCGCGATATCCCGGCTTGACGCATCTCCTCCTTTTTCGCTCTCATCGCAGAGCGGGTGTCTTTGGTCGCCATCGCGGCCTTTTCCAGGTCCGTCGCCTTCGCCCGGTTTTCTTCTTCAAGAAGCTGGCAACGGTCGGCAGTATATTTTAACTTTACAGCCATCTTTGCCATTTTCTCTTTGCTCTCGCAATGTGCAGCCTGTTCGGCCCTTAACTCTTCGGCCGCTTGCAAAGCAGCCGCATTGCTACTCCTTGCTTGCTCCTTGGCCCGAGCAAGCTCCGCCTGACGGGTCTCCACGGTGGCCGCTCCATCTGCAGTCACAACATATTAAAGATACTGGCATCTTGGATCTCTTATTATGTGACGATCACCAGAAAGGCCACTCACCCTGTGCCTCGTCAAGCCGCTCGTTGACAAGCACGATGTCGGCATCTGCCGCATCCAGCTGCCGCTTTAGTTCGGCATACCCACTAGTCCGGCTTGCCACCAGAGCCTCCACCACATGCACATAAAGGCAGTCTGGTTATTACCTGGGACTATGATCCTCTGTTTGCCGCCGTTTTCGACGACAACCAGAGTCTTAGGGGCTACTATCTACACAGGGCACATCTAAAAATCGGACGAAATCCTTTCAATCACCGTACCCATCAATGTGCGATGCTCTTCTGAGATAACCGCCTTCTCCAGTAGATCCCTCCATACATCCGACCGCGCACCAGACGGTGTCGGACTCTTTTGATTGCTCTCTTCGAGTGCCGGATACTGAGGACTTCGGGTGGCCATAGGATTACCTTCTGGACTTGCCGGATCAGGAGAAGCCCTCCGCGACGACACCTCAGGGTCGCCCGCTTCGTAAGGCAGTGTGGCAAGGGGAGGCGTTTCGCTCTCCATCATCTCCGGAAGAAGATCCCCCGAAGACGAGCTCAGCTGAGAAGGGCTAAGATCCGAACTGCAAGATAAATACTTCGGTTATTTTCCTCAGAAGTAAGGTAGGATATCTTCACTATTAAATACCTTTTGATTACTTACAACTCGTTAGAGGGCTGATCCTCGCGCGGACATTGTGCAGCAAGAACACCCTCCGAGGCAGGACCCTCTAGTGGAGATTTTTTCTCCCGTTTGGAAACCTTGATTTCCGGAGGTTCGGAAGTCATCCTCTTCCTTCCCCGGGGAGAGAGAATGTCAGATTCTTCTCCTCGGTTATCCTCCCTCGCGGAGGCGCTCATTCCCTCGGTTGGAATAGGTAGCGATGGAGGCCCGCTTTCGCCCTATTTATTCCCCCCTTCATCTTCCTTTGAGGGCACCGTACAAGGTGCTGGCTCGAGCATCTTTTCCAGCACCGGATTATCCAAGCCTTCAGGAAGGGGGGCCGAACACCGGATCATCTTCGCCTTTGTTGTACAGTCCTGGTCAAAGAGCGATTCTTTAGAATGATGTCATGATAAATAAAAGGACGGTGTGTTCGGCCATGGGATTACTTACTTGGGCAGCGGTGCGATTGCTGCTCAGGCCCACGTCCTCGGTAGTGTCCGGACACTCTATTTGGGGTTCGAAGAACGATTTGTACATCTCCTCGTGCGTCGTGCTAAGGAAGTTTTGAATAGTGCACGGTCGTTCTGGGTTGAATTCCCACATAAGAAGGGGCCGGCGTTTGCAAGGCTGGACTCGACGAACCAGCATGACTTGCATTACCATAACCAGACTGAAATCTCCCTCGAAGAGATCTCGGATACGGCTCTGCAGTATTGGCATGTCCTTGGCTGTACCCCAGCTCAGTCCCCTACTGATCCACGACATCAGTTGTGGTGGAGGGCCCGAGTGAAAGGTGGGGGCTGCTACCCACTTGGCACTTCAGGGAGTTGTGACGTAAAACCACTCCCGCTGCCACAATCCGGACACCTCTGGAAAGGAACCCTTTGGCCATGGAGCATCAGCAATTTTGCTTATTAAAGCACCTCCGCACGCTGCGTACTGTCCCTCGACCATCTTCGGCTTCACATCGAAGGTCTTGAGCCACAAGCCGAAGTGAGGGGTAATGCGGAGGAAGGCCTCACAAACGACAATAAATGACGAAATGTGAAGAAGGGAGTCCGGGGCCAGATCGTGAAAATCCAGCCTGTAATAGAACATAAGACCCCTGACAAAGGGATCCAGAGCGAGGCCTAGTCCTCGGAGGAAGTGGGAGACGAACACAACACTCTCGTTGGGTTCGGGAGTAGGGACGACCTGCCCTCGGGTGGGCAGCCTATGCGAAATTTCGGCGGTCAGATATCTGGCCTCCCTCAACTTCTTGATGTCCTCCTCCGTGACGGAGGAAGACATCCACCTGCCTTGAAGGCTGGATCCGGACATGATTGAAGGTCCGAAGCGCCTAACCTTGGCTTTGGGTGTTAGAACTCGAGGCGGGGAAGGGATTCGATTGAGCACGGGAGGGAAAAAAGTAAACATCCTGGTCCCTTTATAAAGAGGGTGAATATCAAGGGTACTCCTTGTGGCCGTTTGGGACTTGCCTAAAATCTAGGAGTCCTAGGCACGGTTGGGTTACCCATGTCCGTATTGGTGAGAATCCCGTAATAAGGGGAACACGATCTCTGCTTTGACAAGACATGTCAAGAAACCGCCTCGCGTTATGTGCGGGGCTGGTTAAAGAAAAATGGTTCGAATAATTACCGGGCCATGGCATGATGTCATGCTGCCAAAATGTGTCAGCAGATTAGATTTGTGGAAATATTATTCTCTCTAGAGTGGTATGTGGAACTTATTTTGCAGGGCCGTACACTATCCTTGTATTAAAATTCTTCCGTGGTGTATTCGGAGGAGGAACCCGCCTTGCAATGCCGAAGACAACACTGCGCGCCGGACTCATCGTCATTGAAGCCTGGTTCAGGGGCTACTGAGGGAGTCCTGGATTAGGGGGTCTCCGGACAGCCGGACTATATCCTTTGGTCGGACTGTTGGACTATGAAGATACAAGATTGAAGACTTCGTCCCATGTCCGGATGGGACTCTACTTGGCGTGGAAGGCAAGCTAGGAAATACGGATATGGATAGCTCCTCCTTTGTAACCGACCTTGTGTAACCCTAGCCCCTTCCGGTGTCTATATAAACCAGAGGGTTTTAGTCCGTAGGACAACAGATAATCATACCATAGGCTATCTTCTAGGGTTTAGCCTCTCCGATCTCGTGGTAGATCAACTCTTGTAATACCCATATTATCAAGTATAATCAAGCAGGACGTCGGGTTTTACCTCCATCAAGAGGGCCCGAACCTGGGTAAAACATCGTGTCCCCTGCCTCCTATTACCATCCGCCTTAAACGCACAGTTCGGGACCCCCTACCCGAGATCCGCCGGTTTTGACACCGACAGGTAATGTAAACAATAATACTTTATGGAAACCTACATCCGATTGGATATATACATATCTGGATCTTTCTCCAACACATAGTGCTTGCCAAAAAGAAAAAGTATAAAAAGGAAAGGTGAAGATCACCATGACTCTTGTAAAGAAGTAGAAGATAAAAGTAAAAGATAGGCCCTTCGCAGAGGGAAGCAGAGGTTGTCATGCGCTTTTATGGTTGAATGCACAAAATCTTAATGCAAAATAACGTCACTTTATATTGCCGCTTGTGATAAAGATCTTTATTATGCAGTCCATCGCTTTTCTTTCTTCCATATCACAAGTCCGTATAAAGCTTATTTTCTTCGCACTAATAGATCATACATATTTAGAGAGCAATGTTTATTGCTTGCACCGATGACAACTTACTTGAAGGATCTTACCCAATCCATAGGTAGGTATGGTCGACTCTCATGGCAAAACTAGTTTAAGGGATGTTTGGATGCCCAAGTAGTATCTCTACTTGGTGCAAAATATTTGGCTAACATAAGAGGGAAAGCAAGCTCAACACGTTGGGGGATCCATGGCAATATGACTTCTACTTGGATATAAGTAAACATAACCCATCATGTTGTCTTTCTTGTCCAACATCAACTTTTTAGCATGTCATATTTTAATGAGTGCTCACAATCACAAAATGTCCAAGATAATATATTTATATGTGGAACCTCTCTTTCTTTATCACTTCCTATTAATTGCAACAATGACCAAAACTATGTTTGTCAACTCCCAACACATTTTATTCATCATACTTCTTATATGCGAAGTCATCACTTCCCATAAGATCACTATATGATCCTTTTACTTCTTTTATTCTTTCTTTTTCTTATTCCCTGAAGATCATAGCAAGAAAGCAAAGCCCTCGACTCAAAACTACTCTTTATTATATAACTCACGCACTCGATTACATAGATAGATCTTAAAGCAAAGCTCAAAACTAGATCATACTAAAAACTTTTACTCTACTAGATAAAGATATAGACAAAATGATCGAACTAAGAAACACAATAAAGGTAAAGATGTGATGGTGATACAATACCAGGGCACCTCCCCCAATCTTGGCACAAGCCAAGGGGAGTGCCCGTACCCATATATCTAGATCTCTTTCTTCAGAGGTGGTGATGATGGAGTTGTAGACGTATCCGTCAGCTTCATTAAGGCACCTTTCAAGACTTGCAATTCTTGGAGCACACATTGGAGCGTATTCACATGCTTCTGAATTTCCTCCAGAAGATGCTTATTTTCAGGCCACCAAGATTCTTTTCCTGTATTGCTTTCACTTGGACGGGATATGTCCCAATTGGACAGTACATGTGCACAAGGAGTGTTATCCACTCTGCAATTATGAACCAAATTATGAAAGTTGTCTCGATGTAACCTGTGCAAGGGCCTCCTAGGGGGAATCCCTTCTCGAACCTCTTGGCCTAGATAGTTGCTTGTAGTCCCTATTGCTTTATTGGGATTTGGAATAGTGGAGATGCCCGCCAGAGTGCCTCTTTCCGAAGCCGGAGGCTGGTCCTCAAGCGAATCTCCTTCACCCTCCTCCATCGTGAATCCTTTGGCATCATCCCTCCTAAGTTCCATCTGCATCAACCAAGTATTGTCGTCCACATTGTCGGACGAGGGGGGCGACATGATGCCCGGCCTTGAAAAATCTGGCAAAAAACAGCTCGAAAGAAAAACAAGGGAGTTTGCCGTGTTACGGTAGACAAAACCTTCGCGAGATTATATAATGAATTTTTACCGACCAAAAGAAGTGTTCCACAAGAAAACGGAGTCTGAAGGGCATACAGGGTGGCCACAAGGCATAGGGTGCGCCCAGGGGGGTACCCCCCCCCCCCCCCGCCTTGCCGCCTCCTCGTGCGCTCTTCGGACTACTTCTAAATTTCCTAATTTTTTAAATATTCCAAAACGGAGATAAATGCTATTGGAAACGTTTTGGAGTCGGTTTACTTACCGTACCACATACCTATTCCTTTTCGGAGTCTGAAACGTTCTGGAATGTATCCCTTATGTGCTCCTGCGGTGTTGTGGTATTAATTATATTTGTCTCAACATTTATGGGAATACTTGAGATATAATGTTTGATTCTTTGACCATTTACCACCTTCGGATTAGTGCCTTCAGCGTTGTTGATTTTGATGGCACCAGAACGATAGACCTCCTCGATAATGTAAGGACCTTCCCATTTAGAGAGAAGCTTTCCAGCAAAAAATCTTAAACGAGAGTTGTATAGCAAGACATGGTCACCTACATTAAATTCATGCTTTTGTATCATTTTGTCATGCCATCTTTTAAATTTTTCTTTAAACAACTTGCCATTTTCATAGGCTTGGTTCTCCATTCATCAAGTGAGCTAATGGCAAATAACCTCTTTTCACCGGCAAGTTTGAAATCATAGTTGAGCTCTTTAATTGCCCAATAAGCCTTATGTTCTAGTTCAAGAGGTAAGTGGCATGCTTTTCCATAAACCATTTTATACGGAGACATACCCATAGGGTTCTTATAAGCAGTCCTATAAGCCCATAATGCATCATCAAGTTTCTTAGACCAATTCTTTCTAGATCTATTAACAGTATTTTGCAAGATCAATTTAATTTCTCTATTTCTCAATTCAACTTGACCACTAGACTGAGGATGATAAGGAGATGCAATTATGTGGTTGACATCATACTTAGCAATCAATTTACAGAAAGCACCATGAATAAAGTGTGAACGCCCATTAGTCATTAAATATCTGCGGACTCTAAACCTTGGAAAAATAACTTGTTTAAGCATATTAATAGAAGTGTTATGATCAGCACTACTAGTTGGAATATTTTCTACCCACTTAGTAACGTAATCAACAGCAACTAAAATATGTGTATACCCATTGGAGGAAGGAAAAGTTCCCATATAATCAAAACCCCAAACATCAAATGGTTCAATAACAAGCGAATAATTCATAGGCATTTCCTAACGTCTACTAATATTACCAATTCTTTGACATTCATCACAAGAAAAGACATACTTACGAGCATCCTTGAAGAGAGTAGGCCAATAAAAACCAGATTGCAGTACCTTGTGTGCAGTTCTATCTCCAGCATGGTGTCCTCTGTAGGCCTCGGAGTGACACTTGCGTAGGATCTGATCCTGTTCATGCTCAGGTACACAACGTCTAATGAAACCATCTACTCCTTCTTTATAAAGGTGTGGGTCATCCCAAAAGTAATGTCTTAAATCATAGAAAAACTTTTTCTTTTATCGGTATGTGAAACTAGGTGGCATAAATTCAGCAACAATGTAATTAGCATAATCAGCATACCATGGAGCATTACGAGAAGCATTTATGAGAACTAATTGTTCATCAGGAAAATTATCATCAATAGGTAGTGGGTCATCAAGAACATTTTCTAACCTAGACAAGTTGTGTGCTATGGGGTTCTCAGCACCCTTTCTATCAATAATATGCAAATCAAATTCTTGTAGCAAGAGAACCCATCTAATAAGTCTAGGTTTAGCATCCTTCTTTTCCATAAGACATTTAATAGCAGCATGATCAGTGTGAATAGTTACTTTGGAATCAATAATATAAGATCTGAACTTATCACAAGCAAAAACAATTGCTAAAAATTATTTTTTGCTAGTAGCATAATTTCTCTAGGCATTGTCTAGAGTTTTACTAACATAATGAATAACATTTAATTTCTTATCAACTCTTTGTCCTAGAACAGCACCAACAACATAATCACTAGCATCACACATAATTTCAAAGGGTAAGTTCCAATTAGGGGGTTGAACAATAGGTGCAGAAATTAAGGCTTTCTTAAGTATTTCAAAGGATTCTACACAATCATCATCAAAAACAAAAGGAACAACTTTTTACAAGAGATTAGTGAGAGGCCTGGAAATTTTAGAGAAGTCTTCAATAAACCTCCTATAGAAACCAGCATGACCAAGGAAACTTCTTATACCTTTGATATCTTTAGGACACAATTTTTTTTCAATAGCATCAACTTTAGCTTTATCAACTTCAATACCTCTTTCAGAGATTTTATGTCCCAAGACAATACCTTCATTAACCATAAAGTGGCACTTCTCCCAATTCAAGAAAAGATTAGTCTCTTCACATCTCTGCAAGACTCGATCAAGGTTGCTTAAGCAATCATCAAAAGAAGTTCCACAAACGGAAAAATCATCCATGAAAACCTCAACAATCTTTTCAGAAAAGTCAGAGAATATAGCAGTCATACATCTTTGAAAGGTAGCAGGTGCATTGCATAAACCAAAAGGCACATGTCTATAGGCAAAGGTACCGAAAGGGCAAGTGAAAGTAGTCTTTTCTTGATCCTCTTTTGACACATGTATTTGAGAAAAACCAGAATAACCATCTAGAAAGCAAAAATGTGTATGTTTGGACAGTCTTTCTAGCGTTTGATCAATAAAAGGTAGAGGGTAATGATCTTTCCTAGTAGCTTTATTTAATTTCCTAAAATCAATTACCATTCTATAACCTGTAACAATTCTTTGTGGAATCAATTCATTTTTATCATTAGGAACAACAGTAATACCTCCCTTCTTAGGGACACAATGAACGGGACTTACCAACCTACTATCAGCAATAGGATAAAGTATACCTGCCTCCAAAAGCTTTAGTATTTCATTTCTTACCACCTCCTTCATTTTTTGATTCAACCGTCGTTGGTGATCAACAATTGGCTTAGCACCAGGCTCCATATTAATTTTGTGCTGACATAGAGTGAGACTAATGCCCTTAAGATCATCAAGAGTATATCTAATAGCAGCATGGTGCTTCTTCAGAGTTTTCAATAATCTCCTTTCTTCATGCTCTAAAAGGTTAGCACTAATAATAACATGATATATCTTCTTTTCATCAAGATAAGCATATTTCAAAGTTTCAGGTAATTGCTTAAGCTCAAACACGGGGTCACCCTTGGGTGGAGGAGGATCCCCAAGGATTTCAAAACGCAAATTATGTTTCAAAACAGGCATTTGGTTAAAGAATATTTCATCCAATTCCTTCCTTTCATTCATAACATATCATTTTCATGGTCTAGCAAATATTGTTCTAAAGGATCAGTAGGAGGCACAACAATAGAAGCAAGACCAATAATTTCATCCTTACTAGGCAATTCCTTATCATGAGATTGTCTATGAAATTTAGAGAAATTAAAATCATGAGACACATCCCCAAAACTTACAATAACAATTTCTTTCTCACAGTCTATCTTAGCATTGACAATGTTCAAGAAAGGTCTACCAAATATAATGGGACGAAAGTCATCTTGTGGAGAACGAAGAACTAGAAAATAAGTAGGATATTTTGTTTTCCCACACAAGACTTCAACATCTTCAACAATCCCGATTGGTGATATAGTATCTCTATTAGCAAGCTTAATAGTAACATCAATATCTTCTATTTCAGCAGGTGCAATATTGTTCATAATTTCTTGATATAAAGTAAAAGGAATTACACTCACACTAGTGATAAGCCACAAGTATAGGGAATCGCAACAGCTTTCGAGGGTAGAGTATTGAACCCAAATTTATTGATTCAACACAAGGGGAGCCAAAGAATATTCTCAAGTATTAGTAGTTGAGTTGTCAATTCAACCACACTTGGAAACTTAATATCTGCAGCAAAGTGCTTAGTAGCAAAGTAATATGATAGTAGTGGTAACGACAACAAAAGTAACGGTA
The DNA here is from genome assembly GCF_018294505.1 of Triticum aestivum. NCBI lineage: Eukaryota > Viridiplantae > Streptophyta > Magnoliopsida > Poales > Poaceae > Triticum > Triticum aestivum. Next base: position 202,420,236 of record NC_057797.1, read on the forward strand.
GCAAAAGTAATGTTTTTGGTATTTTGTAGTGATGATAACAATATCAACGGAAAAGTAAATAGGCGAAGAACAATATATGGAAAGGTCGTAGGCAATGGATCGGTGATAGAGAATTATGCCGGATGCGGTTCATCATGTTACTGTCATAACCTAGGGTGACACAGAACTAGCTCCAATTCATCAATGTAATGTAGGCATGTATTTCGAATATGGTCATACGTGCTTATGGAAAAGAACTTGCATGACATCTTTTGTCCTACCCTCCCATGGCAGGGGGGTCCTAGTGGAAACTAAGGGATATTAAGGCCTCCTTTTAATAGAGTACCAGACCAAAGCATTAACACACAGTGAATACATGAACTCCTCAAACTACGGTCATCACCGAAAGTGGTCCCAATTATTGTCACTTCGGGTTGCCGGATCATAACACATAGTAGGTGACTATAGACTTGCAAGAAAGGATCAAGAACTCACATATATTCATGAAAACATAATAGGTTCAGATCTGAAATCATGGCACTCGGGCCCTAGTGACAAGCATTAAGCATAGCAAAGTCATAGCAACATCAATCTCAGAACATAGTGGATACTAGGGATCAAACCCTAATATAACCAACTCGATTACATGATAAATCTCATCCAGCCCATCACCGTCCAGCAATCCTACGATGGAATTACTCACGCACGGTGGTGAGCATCATGAAATTGTTGATGGAGGAAGGTTGATGATGACGATGGCGATGGATTCCCCTCTCCGAAGCCCCAAACGGACTCCAGATCAGCCCTCCTGAGAGAGTTTAGGGCTTGGCGGCGGCTCCGTATCGTAAAACACGATGAATCTTTCTCCTTTATTTTTTTCTCCCCGAACACGAATATATGGAGTTAGAGTTGAGGTCGGTGGAGCTCCAGGGGGCCCATGAGGCAGGGGGCGCGCCCAGGGGGTAGGCGCGCCCCCACCCTCATGGCTAGGGTGTGGGCCCCCTGGCCTTGATTCTTTGCCAGTATTTTTTATTATTTCCAAAAATAATCTCTGTGGAGTTTCAGGTCATTCCGAGAACTTTTGTTTTTGCACATAAATAACACCATGGCAATTCTGCTGAAAACAGCGTAAGTCCGGGTTAGTTCCATTCAAATCATGCAAGTTAGAGTCCAAAACAAGGGCAAAAGTGTTTGGAAAAGTAGATGCGACGGAGACGTATCAACTCCCCCAAGCTTAAACCTTTGCTTGTCCTCAAGCAATTCAGTTGACAAACTGAAAGTGATAAAGAAAAACTTTTACAAACTCTGTTTTCTCTTGTTGTTGTAAATATGTAAAGCCAGCATTCAAGTTTTCAGCAAAGATTATGAACTAACCATATTCACAATAACTCTTAGGTCTCATGTTTACTCATATCAATGGCATAATCAACTAGCGAGCAATAATAATAAATCTCGGATGACAACACTTTCTCAAAACAATCATAATATGATATAACAAGATGGTATCTCGCTAGCCCTTTCTGAGACCGCAAAACATAAATGCAGAGCACCTTTAAAGATCAAGGACTGACTAGACATTGTAATTCATGGTAAAAGAGATCCAATCAAGTCATACTCAATGTAAACTAACAGTAATGAATGCAAATGACATCAGTGCTCTCCAACTAGTGCTTTTTAATAAGAGGATGATGACTCAACATAAAAGTAAATAGATAGGCCCTTCGCAGAGGGGAGAAAGGATTTGTAGAGGTGCTAGAGCTCGATTTTGAAATAGAGGTGAATAATATTTTGAGCGGTATACTTTCATTGTCAACATAACAACCAAGAGATGGCGATATCTTCCATGCTACACACATTATAGGCGGTTCCCAAACAGAATGGAAAAGTTTATACTCCCCCTCCACCAACAAGCATCAATCCATAGCTTGCTCGAAACAACGAGTGCCTCCAACTAACAACAGTCCCAGGGGAGTTTTGTTTGCAACTATTTTGATTTGAGTTGCATAAAGCAATGGACTGGGCATCCCGGTGACCAGCCATTTTCTCGTGAGTGAGGAGCGGAGTCCACTCCTCTTGAGAATAACTCGCCTAACATGGAAGATACGGACAACCCTAGTTGATACATGAGCTATTCGAGCATACAAAACAGAATGTTTATTTGAAGTTTTAGAGTTTGGCACATACAAATTTACTTGGAACGGCAGGTCGATACCATATATAGGTAGGTATGGTGGACTCATATGGAACAACTTTGGGGTTTATGGGATTGGATGCACAAGCAGTATTCCCGCTTAGTACAGGTGAAGGCTAGAAAAAGACTGGGAAGCGACCAGTTAGAGAGCGACAACAATAATGAACATGCATTAAAATTAATCAACACCGAATGCAAGCATGAGTAGGATATAATGCACCATGAACATAAATATCGTAGAGGCTATGTTGATTTTGTTTCAACTACATGTGTGAACATGTGCCAAGTCAAGCCACTCGAATCATTCAAAAGAGGATACCACCCTATCATACCACATCACAACCATTTTAATAGCATGTTGGCAGGCAAGGTAAACCATTATAAGCTCCTAGCTAATTAAGCATGACATAAGCAACTATAATCTCTAATTGTCATTGCAAACATATTTATTCATAATAGGCTGAATCAGGAACGATGAACTAATCATATTTACAAAAAACAAGAGAGGTCGAGTTCATACCAGCTTCTCCCATCTCAATCAGTCCATCATATATCGTCATAATTGCCTTTCACTTGCACGACCGAATGATGGGAATAATAATAACAGTGCACGTGCATTGGACTAAGCTGGAATCTGCAAGCATTCAATAAACAGGAGAAGACAAGGCAATATGGACTCTTGGTTAAATCAACAATAATGCATATAGGAGTCACTTCAACAATTTAATCATGGTCTTCTCCTATCGACTCCCAAAGAAAAGAAAATAAATAAAACTATTTACACGGGAAAGCTCCCAACAAGCAAAAGAAGAACATGAAATCTTTTTGGGTTTTCTTTTTAATTACTACTACAACCATAGAAATTAAAACTAGCTCAAAGCTACAACTAATTTTTTGGTTTTTTCTTAAGGTTTATCAAACACACAAGAAGAAAGCATAAAAAGGAAATAAACTAGCATGGAAGTTATAATTAAAAAGTATGAGCACCGACAACTAGCAATGAGTGTGTGAACATGAATGTAATGTCGGCGGGAAATACGTACTCCCCCAAGCTTAGGCTTTTGGCCTAAGTTGGTCTAATGCCACGGATGGCCTGGCGGATATCCAAAGTTTTAGCTGGGGTCATACTTAGATGCAGCAGTCATTGCATCGTGGGCTGCAGCTTGGAGGCGAGCTATCTCAGCCCTCCTCTTATACTCTTCCGCCTCCTCTCTGGTTATAAAATATCTCCCTTTTGCCTGAAAGTCAAAGAAAGTAGAAGCAGGGAGAGCAACATGATAGGTGTGTCGTCTGTCAAAGATTAGTCGGTACTGGAGGAACTGATCGTTCCTCTCAACAAAATGATGACGAGCCATAGCCTCATAATCCAAATAAGCAGGAGGCAACTCAATATCATCCTCACGTATGGTTATACCAAGAAAATTAGCTATACGGGTTGCATAAATTCCACCGAAGAAATCTCCATTAAATCTATTATGATGCAACCTACATGCAACAATGGCTCCCAAATTATAAGATTTATCTCCTAACACAGCACTCCTAAGAATACTAAGGTTAGGGACACACATATGACATGCTTCATCTTTACCATTTATGCACCTACCTATGAAGAGAGCAAAATAATGTATAGCAAGAAAATGAATGCTCCCTAGGTAGCTTGTGCTATATCTCTAGATTCTCCAACAATTATACTAGCAAGAAAATCTGTAAATTCAGATTTGCAAGGTTCACTAGCACTACCCCATTGTGGAAGTTTGCAAGCAGTGGTAAAGTCCTCTAAGTCCATAGTATGAGAATTTTCATAAAGATCAAACAAGACAGATTGAGAATTACGTGAAGATGAAAATTTAAACCTCCTCACAAAGGAACTAGTGAGATAGTGGTACTGATGGCACTTTTCTGTCTCGAATCTCACAAGATCAGCATTACGCAAATATGTGTTAAATTCTTCCTTAATTCCTGCTCTATCCATGAAGTCCTCTGAAGGCCATTCACAAGGCCGCACTGGAGCGTCCCTTGGTGGCTCATCATCAGCATCACGCATTGCAAGCCTGGGTCCTTGTTTCCTTGAAGAACCACCTTGGTACATTTTCCTAAGCATATTTTTTCCTCTGAAAAATTTCTGAAATTTTTAGTAACTTCAAATAAAAGTAAACGAAACTCAACAAAATTGATAGCAACTACTCCTACAAGTGCCTAGAGCCTATATCATGCATTAGAACTACTTGGAACCATATAAATTTGACATGCAAGCTCAAGAACATGGTCACCTAGGCAGCAAAAATTTGCAATGAATAAAGCAGTAGAACAAAAACTAATTGGACCTACCAAGGAACAATCCCCCAAAGCAGTTTTGAGATAGGTGCTTTGAGCAAGGAGATCGAAAATCGCAGCAAAATGAGCTAGAACTCGTGCTTGAGCTGGATGGTGATTTTTTTGTGAGGAAGAAGAAGTGTGTGGGTGCAGGAATAAGTGGAGGGGAGCCACCGTGGGCCCACGAGGCACGGGGGCGCCCAGGGGGTGGGCGCGCCGTGGACCCTCGTGGCCAGGTGCTTGCTCCCCCTGTTGTGTTCTCAGTGACAGATATTCTCAAATATTCCAGAAAAAATCATATTTAAATTTCAGGGCATTTGGGGAACTTTTATTTTTGGGGTATTTTTATATTGCACGGATAATTCAGAAAACAGACAGAAATTACTATTTTTTCTTTATTTAATATAAATAACAGAAAGTAAAAAGAGGGTACAGAAAGTTGTGTTTTGTAAATTCATCCATCTCATGCTCATCAAAAGGAATCCACTAACAAGGTTGATCAAGTCTTGTTAACAAACTCATTCCGAGTAACATGGAACCGAAGAATTTTCGAATAACACTAGGTTACCTCAACGGGGATATGCACATCTCCAACAACAAGAATATCATATTTCTTCTTGACAGTAGGAAGAGGAAATTCAAAACCTCCAACAATAATCGATGGAATTTTTCCAATAGAGTTTATACAATGAACTTGAGGTTGTTTCCTCGGAAAGTGTACCGTATGCTCATTACCATTAACATGAAAAGTGACATTGCCCTTGTTACAATCAATAATAGCCCCTGCAGTATTCAAAAAGGGTCTTCCAAGAATAATAGACATACTATCGTCCTCGGGAATATCAAGAATAACAAAGTCTGTTAAAATAGTAACGTTCGCAACTACAACAGGCACATCCTCACAAATACCGACAGGTATAGCAGTTGATTTATCAGCCATTTGCAAAGATATTTTGGTAGGTGTCAACTTATTCAAAGCAAGTCTACGATATAAAGAGAGAGGCATAACACTAACACCGGCTCCAAGATCACATAAAGCAGTTCTAACATAGTTTCTTTTAATGGAGCATGGTATAGTTGGTACTCCTGGATCTCCTAGTTTCTTAGGTATTCCACCCTTAAAAGTATAATTAGCAAGCATGGTGGAAATTTCAGCTTCCGATATCTTTCTTTTATTAGTAACAATATCTTTCACGTACTTAGCATAAGGATTCATTTTAAGCATATCAGTCAAACGCATAGGCAAAAAGATAGGTCTAATCATTTCAGCAAAGCGCTCAAAATCCTCATCATCCTTTTTCTTGGATGGCTTAGGAGGAAAAGGCATGGGTTTCTGAACCCAAGGTTCTCTTTCTGTACCGTGCTTCCTAGAAACATAGTCTCTTTTATCATAACGTTGATTCTATGATTGTGGGTTATCAAGATCAACAGCAGGTTCAGCTTCTATATCATTAGCATTGCTAGTTTGAGCATCAACATGAACATTATCATTAACATTATCACTAGTTTCATGTTCATTACCAGATTGTGTTTCAGCATCAGAAATAGAAATATCATTGGGATTCTCAGGTGTGTCAATAACAGGTTCACTAGAAGCATGCAAAGTCCTATCATTTTTTCTTCCTTTTATAAGGACTAGGTGCATCTATATTATTTCTCTGAGAATCTTGCTCAATTCTCTTAGGATGGCCCTCAGGATACAAAGGTTCCTGGGTCATTTTACCACCTCTAGTCATAACTCTAACAACATTATCATTTTTCTTACCATTTAATTCATTGAGCAAATCATTCTGAGCTTTAAGTACTTGTTCTACTTGAGTGGTAACCATAGAAGCATGTTTACTAATGAGTTTAAGGTCACCTTTAACTCTAGACATATAATCACCCAAGTGTTCAATCATATAAGCATTTTGTTTCAATTGTCTACCAAAATAAGCATTGAAGTCTTCTTGCCTAACCATAAAGTTATCAAACTCATCCATCAAGGAAATATGCCCTAGAGGCAATAATAAAGTTATTATTTATTTCCTTATATCATGATAAATGTTTATTATTCATGCTAGAATTGTATTAACCAGAAACATAATACATGTGTGAATACATAGACAAACAGAGTGTCACTAGTATGCCTCTACTTGACTAGCTCATTGATCAAAGATGGTTATGTTTCCTAACCATAGACATGAGTTGTCATTTGATTAACGGGATGACATCATTAGGAGAATGATGTGATTGACTTGACCCATTCCGTTAGCATAGCACTTGATCGTTTAGTTTGTTGTTATTGCTTTCTTCATGACTTATACATGTTCCTATGACTATGAGATTATGCAACTCCCGTTTACCGGAGGAACACTTTGTGTGCTACCAAATGTCACAATGTAACTGGGTGATTATAAATGTGCTCTACATGTGTCTCCGAAGTTACTTGTTGGGTTGGCGTATTTCGAGATTAGGATTTGTCACTCCGATTGTCGGAGAGGTATCTCTGGGCCCAGTCGGTAATGCACATCACTATAAGCCTTGCAAGCATTGCAACTAATGAGTTAGTTGCGAGATGATGTGTTACGGAATGAGTAAAGAGACTTGCCGATAACGAGATTGAACTAGGTATTAAGATACCGACGATTGAATCTCGGGCAAGTAACATACCGATGACAAAGGGAACAATGTATGTAGTTATGCGGTCTGACCGATAAAGATCTTCGTAGAATATGTAGGAGCCAATATGGGCATCCAGGTCCCGCTATTCGTTATTGACCAGAGAGGTGTCTCGGTCATGTCTACATAGTTCTCGAACCCGTAGGGTCCGCATGCTTAACGTTCGTTGACGATATAGTACTATATGAGTTATGTATGTTGATGAACGAATGTTGTTCGGAGTCCGGGATGAGATCACGGACATGACGAGGAACTCCGGAATGGTTCGGAGATAAAGTTTGATATATGGGATAGTAGTGTTTGATCTCCAGAAGGGTTCCGGAATTCACCGGAAGGGGTTCCGGATGTTTCCCGAAATGTTTGGGCACGAGAACACTTTATCTGGGCCAAAGGGGAAAGCCCACGAGGTTTTTGGAAAGTGCAAAAGGAAGTTTTGCGGAGACCAGAGGCTAGACGCCAGGAACCCTGGCGTCTAGGGGGTAGACGCCGGGAACACTGGCGTCTAGCCCTGGAGTCCAAGAAGGCCTCTTGCCTTTCAGGTGAAACCGACTTTGAGGGGGCTTTTTCTCCAAGTTTCGACCCCAGGGCTCAACATATAAATAGAGGGGTAGGGCTAGCACCAAAGACACATCAAGAAACACCAAGCCGTGTGCCGGCAACCCCGTCCCCTCTAGTTTATCCTCCGTCATAGTTTTCGTGGTACTTAGGCGAAGCCCTGCGGAGATTGTTCTTCACCAACACCGTCACCACACCGTCGTGCTACCGGAACTCATCTACTACTTCGCCCCTCTTGCTGGATCGAGAAGGCAAGGACGTCACTGAGCCGAACGTGTGCAGAACTCGGAGGTGTCGTGCTTTCGATACTTGGATCGGTCGGACGTGAAGACGTACCACTACATCAACCGCGTTGATATAACACTTCCGCGAACGGTCTACGAGGGTACATAGACAACACTCTTCCCTCTCATTGCTATGCATCACCATGATCTTGTGTGTGCGTAGGAATTTTTTTGAAATTACTACGTTCCCCAACAGTGGCATCCGAGCCTAGGTTTTATGCGTTGATGTTGTGCACGACTAGAACACAAGTGAGTTGTGGGCGATATAAGCCATACTGCTTACCAGCATGTCATACTTTGGTTCGGCGGTATTGTTGGATGAAGCGGCCCGGACCAACATTACGCGTACGCTTACGCGAGACTGGTTCTACCGACGTGCTTTGCACACAGGTGGCTGGCGGGTGTCAGTTTCTCCAACTTTAGTTGAACCAAGTGTGGCTACGCCCGGTCCTTGCGAAGGTTAAAACAGCATCAACTTGACAAACTATCATTGTGGTTTTGATGCATAGGTAAGAACGGTTCTTGCTAAGCCCGTAGCAGCCACGTAAAACTTGCAACAACAAAGTAGAGGACGTCTAACTTGTTTTTGCAGGGCATGTTGTGATGTGATATGGTCAAGACATGATGCTAAATTTTATTGTATGAGATGATCATGTTTTGTAACCGAGTTATCGGCAACTGGCAGGAGCCATATGGTTGTCGCTTTATTGTATGCAATGCAATCGCCCTGTAATGCTTTACTTTATCACTAAGCACTAGCGATAGTCGTGGAAGCATAAGATTGGCGAGACAACAATGATGCTACGATGGAGATCAAGGTGTCGCACCGGTGACGATGGTGATCATGAAGGTGCTTCGGAGATGGAGATCACTTATATTGATTGCATGTGATGTTTATCTTTTATGCATCTTATCTTGCTTTGATTGACGGTAGCATTATAAGATGATCTCTCACTAAATTTCAAGATAAAAGTGTTCTCCCTGAGTATGCACCATTGCCAAAGTTCGTCGTGCCCAGACACCACGTGATGATCGGGTGTGATAAGCTCTACGTCCATCTACAACGGGTGCAAGCCAGTTTTTGCACACGCAGAATACTCAGGTTAAACTTGATGATCCTAGCATATGCAGATATGGCCTCGGAACACTGAGACCGAAAGGTCGAGCGTGAATCATATAGTAGATATGATCAACATATTGATGTTCACCATTGAAAGCTACTCCATTTCACGTGATGATCGGTTATGGTTTAGTTGATTTGGATCACGTGATCACTTAGAAGAATAGAGGGATGTCTTTCTAAGTGGGAGTTCTTAAGTAATATGATTAATTGAACTTTAATTTATCATGAACTTAGTCCTGGTAGTATTAGCATATCTATGTTGTAGATCAATAGCTCGCGTTGTTGCTTCCCTATGTTTTATATGTGTTCCTAGAGAAAACTAAGTTGAAAGATGTTAGTAGCAATGATGCGGATTGGATCCTTGATCTATGTATTATCCTCATTGCTGCACAGAAGAATTATGTCCTTGATGCACCGCTAGGTGACAAACCTATTGCAGGAGCAGATGCAGACGTTATGAACGTTTGGCTAGCTCAATATGATGACTACTTGGTAGTTTAGTGCACCATGATTAACGGCTTAGAATCAGGACTTCAAAGAAGTTTTGAACGTCATGGACCATATGAGATGTTCCAGGAGTTGAAGTTAATATTTCAAGCAAATACCCGAGTTGAGTGATATGAAATCTCCAACAAGTTCTATAGCTAAAAGATGGAGGAGAATAACTCAAGCAGTGAGCATGTGCTCAGATTGTCTGGGTACTACAATCGCTTGAATCAGGTGGGAGTTAATCTTCCAGATAAGATAGTGATTGACAGAATTCTCTAGTCACCATCACCAAGTTAGTAGAACTTCGTGATGAACTACAATATGCAAGGGATAACGGAAACGATTCCCAAGATCTTCGTGATGCTGAAATCGACGAAGGTAGAAATGAAGAAAAACATCAAGTGTTGATGGTTAACAAGACCACTAGTTTCAAGAAAAAAGCAAAGGGAAGAAGGGGAACTTCAAGAAAGAACGGCAAGCAAGTTGCTGCTCAAGTGAAGAAGCCCAAGTCTGGACGTAAACCTGAGACTAAGTGCTTCTACTGCAAAGGGACTGGTCACTGGAAGCGGACTGCCCAAGTATTTGGCGGATAAGAAGGATGGCAAAGTGAACAAAGGTATATTGGATATACATATTATTGATGTGTACTTTACTAGTGTTTATAGCAACCCCTCGGCATTTGATACTGGTTCAGTTGCTAAGAGTAGTAACTCGAAACGGGAGTTGCAGAATGGACATAAACTAGTTAAGTGTGAAGTGATGATGTGTGTTGGAAGCAGTTCCAAGATTGATATGATCATCATCGCACACTCCCTATAATTTCAGGATTAGTGTTGAACCTAAATAAGTGTTATTTGGTGTTTGTGTTAAGCATGAATATGATTTGATCATGTTTATTGCAATACGGTTATTCATTTAAGTTAGAGAACAATTGTTGTTCTGTTTACATGAATAAAAAACCTTCTATGGTCATACACACCAACGAAAATGGTTTGTTGGATCTCGATCGTAGTAATACACATATTCATAATATTGAAGCCAAAAAGATGCAAAGTGAATAATGATAGTGCAACTTTTTTGTGGCACTGCCGTTTAGGTCATATTGGTGTAAAGCGCATGAAGAAACTCCATGCTGATGGGATTTTGGAATCACTTGATTATGAATCACTTGATGCTTGCGAACCATGCCTTATGGGCAAGATGACTAAAACTCCGCTCTCCGGAACAATGGAGCAAGCAACTGGCTTATTGGAAATAATACATACTGATGTATGCGATCCGATGAGTGTTGAGGCTCGCGGCGGGTATCATTATTTTCTGACCTTCACAGATGGTTTGTGCAGATATGGGTATATCTACTTGATGAAACATAAGTCTCAAACATTTGAGAAGTTCAAAGAAATTTCAGAGTAAAGTGGAAAATCATCGTGACAAGAAAATAAAGTTTCTACGACCTGATCGCGGAGACAAATATTTGAGTTATGAGTTTGGTCTTCAATTAAAACAATGTGGAATATTTTCACAAATTCGCGCCACCTGGAACACCACAGCATAATGGTGTGTCTGAACGTCATAACCGTACTTTATTTGATATAGTGCAATCTATGATGTCTCTTACCGATTTACCACTATCATTTTGGGGTTATGCATTAGAGATAGCTACATTCACGTTAAATAGGGCACCATCGAAATCTGTTGCGACGACGCCTTATGAACTGTGGTTTGGCAAGAAACCAAAGTTGTCGTTTCTTAAAGTTTGGGGCGGCGGTGCTTATGTGAAAAAGTTTCAAACTGATAAGCTTGAACCCAAATCGAAGAAGTGCATCTTCATAGGATACCCAAACAAAATTGTTGGGTACACCTTCTATCACAGATCCGAAGGCAAATTTGTTGCTGAGAATGGATCCTTTCTAGAGAAGGAGTTTCTCTCGAAAGAAGTGAGTGGGAGGAAAGTAGAACTTGATGAGGTAACTGTACCTGCTCCCTTATTGGAAAGTAGTTCATCACAGAAATCTGTTCCTGTGACTACTACACCAATTAGTGAGGAAGCTAATGATGATGATCATGTAACTTCAGATCAAGTTACTACCGAACCTCGTAGGTAAACCAGAGTGAGATCCGCACCAGAGTGGTACGGTAATCCTGTTCTGGAGGTCATGACCATGACGAACCTACGAACTATGAGGAAGCGATGATGAGCCCAGATTCCGCAAAATGGCTTGAGGCCATAAAATCTGAGATGGGATCCATGTATGAGAACAAAGTGTGTACTTTGGTTGACTTGCCCGATGATCAACAAGCCATAGAAAATAAATGGATCTTCAAGAGGAAGACAGACGCTGATAGTAGTGTTACTATCTACAAAGCTAGAATTGTCGCAAAAGGTTTTTGACAAGTTCAAGGTGTTGACTACGATGAGAGTTTCTCACTCGTATCTATGCTTAAGTCTATCCGAATCATGTTAGCAATTACCGCATTTAATGAAATCTGGCAAATGGATAAACAAAACTGCATTCCTTAATGGATTTATTAAAAAAGAGTTGTATATGATGCAACCAGAAGGTTTTGTCAATCCTAAAGTTGCTAACAAAATATGCAAGTTCCAGCGATCCATCTATGGACTAGTGCAAGCATCTCGGAGTTGGAATATACGCTTTGATAAGTTGATTAAAGCATATAGTTTTATACAGACTTGCGGTGAAGCCTGTATTTACAAGAAAGTGAGTGGGAGCACTACAACATTTCTGACAAATATATGTGAATGACATATTGTTGATCATAAATTATGTAGAATTATTCCGCAAAGCATAAAGGAGTGTTTGAAAGGAGTTTTTCAAAGAAAGACCTCGATGAAGCTGCTTACATATTGAGCATCAAGATCTATAGAGATAGATCAAGACGCTTGATAATTTTTTTCAATAAGTACATACCTTGACAAGATTTTGAAGTAGTTCAAAATGGAACAGTCAAAGAAAGAGTTCTTGCATGTGTTACAAGGTGTGAAATTGAGTAAAACTCAAACCCCGACCACGGCAGAAGATAGAAAGATAATGAAAGTCATTCCCTATGCCTTGGCCATAGGTTCTATAAAGTATGCCATGCTGTGTACCAAATCTATTGTATACCCTACACTATTTTTGGCAAGGGAGTACAATAGTGATCAAGGAGTAGATCACTAGACAACGGTCAAAATTATCCTTAGTGGAATAAGGATATGTTTCTCGATTATGGAGGTGACAAAAAGGTTCATCGTAAAGGGTTACGTCGATGCAAATTTTGACACTGATCCAGATGACTCTAAATCTCAATCTGGATACATATTGAAAGTGGGAGCAATTAGCTAGAGTAGCTCCGTGCAGAGCATTGCTGACATAGAAATTTGCAAAATACTTACGGATCTGAATGTGGCAGAACCGTTGGCTAAACTTCTCTCACAAGCAAAACATGATCACACCTTAGTACTCTTTGGGTGTTAATCACATAGCGATGTGAACTAATTATTGACTAGTAAACCCTTTGGGTGTTGGTCACATGTCGATGTGAACTATGGGTGTTAATCACATGGTGATGTGAACTAGATTATTGACTCTAGTGCAAGTGGGAGACTGAAGGAAATATGCCCTAGAGGCAATAATAAAGTTATTATTTATTTCCTTATATCATGATAAATGTTTATTATTCATGCTAGAATTGTATTAACCAGAAACATAATACATGTGTGAATACATAGACAAACAGAGTGTCACTAGTATGCCTCTACTTGACTAGCTCATTGATCAAAGATGGTTATGTTTCCTAACCATAGACATGAGTTGTCATTTGATTAACGGGATCACACCATTAGGAGAATGATGTGATTGACTTGACCCATTTCGTTAGCATAGCACTTGATCGTTTAGTTTGTTGCTATTGCTTTCTTCATGACTTATACATGTTCCTATGACTATGAGATTATGCAACTCCCGTTTACCGGAGGAACACTTTGTGTGCTACCAAATGTCACAACGTAACTGGGTGATTATAAAGGTGCTCTACATGTGTCTCCGAAGTTACTTGTTGGGTTGGCGTATTTCGAGATTAGGATTTGTCACTCCGATTGTCGGAGAGGTATCTCTGGGCCCAGTCGGTAATGCACATCACTATAAGCCTTGCAAGCATTGCAACTAATGAGTTAGTTGCGGTATGATGTGTTACGGAACGAGTAAATAGACTTTCCGATAACGAGATTGAACTAGGTATTAAGATACCGACGATCGAATCTCGGGCAAGTAACATACCGATAACAAAGGGAACAACGTATGTAGTTATGCGGTCTGACCGATAAAGATCTTCGTAGAATATGTAGGAGCCAATATGGGCATCCAGGTCCTGCTATTGGTTATTGACCAGAGAGGTGTATCGGTCATGTCTACATAGTTCTCGAACCCGTAGGGTCCGCATGCTTAACGTTCGTTGACGATATAGTACTATATGAGTTATGTATGTTGATGAACGAATGTTGTTCGGAGTCCAGGATGAGATCACGGACATGACGAGGAACTCCGGAATGGTCCGGAGATAAAGTTTGATATATGGGATAGTAGTGTTTGATCTCCAGAAGGGTTCCGGAATTCACCGGAAGGGGTTCCGGATGTTTCCCGAAATGTTTGGGCACGAGAACACTTTATCTGGGCCAAAGGGGAAAGCCCACGAGGTTTTTGGAAAGTGCAAAAGGAAGTTTTGCGGAGATCAGAGGCTAGACGCCAGGAACCCTGGCGTCTAGGGGGTAGACGCCGGGAACCCTAGCGTCGAGCCCTGGAGTCCAAGAAGGACTCTTGCCTTTCGGGTGAAACCGACTTTGAGGGGGCTTTTTCTCCAAGTTTCGACCCCAGGGCTCAACATATAAATAAAGGGGTAGGGCTAGCACCAAAGACACATCAAGAAACACCAAGCCGTGTGCCGGCAACCCCGTCCCCTCTAGTTTATCCTCCGTCATAGTTTTCGTGGTGCTTAGGCGAAGCCCTATGGAGATTGTTCTTCACCAACACCGTCACCACGCCGTCGTTCTACCGGAACTCATCTACTACTTCGCCCCTCTTGCTGGATCGAGAAGGCAAGGACGTCACCGAGCCGAACGTGTGCAGAACTCGGAGGTACCGTGCTTTCGGTACTTGGATCAGTCGGACGTGAAGACGTACGACTACATCAACCGCGTTGATATAACGCTTCCGCGAACGGTCTACGAGGGTACGTAGACAACACTCTTCCCTCTCGTTGCTATGCATCACCATGATCTTGTGTGTGCGTAGGAATTTTTTTGAAATTACTACGTTCCCCAACAGTGGCATCCGAGCCTAGGTTTTATGCGTTGATGTTGTGCACGACTAGAACACAAGTGAGTTGTGGGCGATATAAGCCATACTGCTTACCAGCATGTCATACTCTGGTTCGGCGGTATTGTTGGATGAAGCGGCCCGGACCGACATTACGCGTATGCTTACGCAAGACTGGTTCTACCGACATGCTTTGCACACAGGTGGCTGGCGGGTGTCAGTTTCTCCAACTTTAGTTGAACCAAGTGTGGCTACGCCCGGTCCTTGCGAAGGTTAAAATAGCATCAACTTGACAAACTATTGTTGTGGTTTTGATGCATAGGTAAGAACGGTTCTTGCTAAGCCCGTAGAAGCGACGTAAAACTTGCAACAACAAAGTAGAGGACGTCTAAATTGTTTTTGCAGGGCATGTTGTGATGTGATATGGTCAAGACATGATGCTAAATTTTATTGTATGAGATGAACATGTTTTGTAACCGAGTTATCGGCAACTGGCAGGAGCCATATGGTTGTCGCTTTATTGTATGCAATGCAATCGCCCTGTAATGCTTTACTTTATCACTAAGCACTAGCAATAGTCGTGGAAGCATAAGATTGGCGAGACGACAACGATGCTACGATGGAGATCAAGGTGTCGCGCCGGTGACGATGGTGATCATGAAGGTGCTTCGGAGATGGAGATCACAAGCACAAGATGATGATGGCCATATCATATCACTTATATTGATTGCATGTGATGTTTATCTTTTATGCATCTTATCTTGCTTTGATTGACCGTAGCATTATAAGATGATCTCTCACTAAATTTCAAGATAAAAGTGTTCTCCCTGAGTATGCACCATTGCCAAAGTCCGTCGTGCCCAGACACCATGTGATGATCGGGTGTGATAAGCTCTACGTCCATCTACAACGGGTGCAAGCCAGTTTTAGCACACGCAGAATACTCAGGTTAAACTTGACGAGCCTAGCATATGCAGATATGGCCTCAGAACACTGAGACCGAAAGGTCGAGTGTGAATCATATAGTAGATATGATCAACATATTGATGTTCACCATTGAAAGCTACTCCATTTCACGTGATGATCGGTTATGGTTTAGTTGATTTGGATCATGTGATCACTTAGAAGAATAGAGGGATGTCTTTCTAAGTGGGAGTTCTTAAGTAATATGATTAATTGAACTTTAATTTATCATGAACTTAGTCCTGGTAGTATTAGCATATCTATGTTGTAGATCAATAGCTCGCGTTGTTGCTTCCCTATGTTTTATATGTGTTCCTAGAGAAAATTAAGTTGAAAGATGTTAGTAGCAATGATGCGGATTGGATCCGTGATCTGAGGTTTATCCTCATTGCTGCACAGAAGAATTATGTCCTTAATGCACTGCTAGGTGACAGACCTATTGCAGGAGCAGATGCAGACGTTATGAACATTTGGCTAGCTCAATATGATGACTACTTGGTAGTTTAGTGCACCATGCTTAACGGCTTAGAATCGGGACTTCAAAGACGTTTTGAACATCATGGACCATATGAGATGTTCCAGGAGTTGAAGTTAATAATTCAAGCAAATACCCGACTTGAGTGATATGAAATCTCCAACAAGTTCTATAGCTAAAAGATGGAGGAGAATAGCTCAAGCAGTGAGCATGTGCTCAGATTGTCTGGGTACTACAATCGCTTGAATCAGGTGGGAGTTAATCTTCATATAAGATAGTGATTGACAGAATTCTCTAGTCACCATCACCAAGTTAGTAGAACTTCACGATGAACTACAATATGCAAGGGATAACGGAAACGATTCCCAAGCTCTTCGTGTGCAGAACTCGGAGGTGTCGTGCTTTCGGTACTTGGATCGGTCGGATGTGAAGACGTACAACTACATCAACCGCGTTGATATAACGCTTCCGTGAACGGTCTACGAGAGTACGTAGACAACACTCTTCCCTCTCATTGCTATGCATCACCATGATCTTGCGTGTGCGTAGGAATTTTTTTGAAATTACTACGTTCCCCAACAATCCAAACATTGGCTAGCAAACTTAGTAGGAGGGATTTCAGCTTTATCATATCTATAGAGAGAATTTACCTTTACTACCTGTGTCGGGTTATCAAGACCATGTGTTTCTTAGATAGGTGATGGATTAAACCCATATATTTCTTCAACAGGCGGTAAATTAAGACCATGTATTTCTTCAATAATAGGTAAATTCTTAACATCTTCATCTTTAATACCCTTTTCTTTCATGGATTTCTTTGCCTCTTGCATATCTTCAGGACTGAGAAATAGAACACCCCTTTTCTTCGGAGTTGGTTTAGGAATAGGCTCAGGAGTTGGCTCAGGAAGTGTCCAATTATTTTCATTTGTCAACATATTATTCAATAGAATTTCAGCTTCATCTGGTGTTCTTTCCCTGAAAACAGAACCAGCACAACTATCCAGGTGGTCTCTGGAAGCATCGGTTAGTCCATTATAAAAGATATCAAGTATTTAATTTTTATTAAGAGGATGATCAGGCAAAGCATTAAGTAATTGGAGAAGCCTCCCCCAAGCTTGTGGGAGACTCTCTTCTTTAATTTGCACAAAATTATATATGCCCCTTAAGGCAGCTTGTTTCTTATGAGCAGGGAAATATTTAGCAGAGAAGTAATAAATCATATCCTGGGGACTATGCACACAACCAGGATCAAGAGAATTAAACCATATCTTAGCATCACCCTTTAATGAGAACGAAAATATTTTAAGGATATAAAAGTAGCGAGTTCTCTCATCATTAGTGAACAGGGTGGCTATATCATTTAATTTAGTAAGATGTGCCACAACAGTTTCAGATTCATAACCATCAAAAGGATCAGATTCAACCAAAGTAATTATATCAGGATCAATAGAGAATTCATAATCCTTATCAGTAACAAAGGTAGGCGAAGTAGCATAAGCACGATCATATTTCATTCTAGCATTCAGAGTTTTTTGTTTAAGCTTAGCTAATAATTTCTTAAGATCACTTCTATCATTGCATGCAAGAAAGTCTCTTTTAGTTTCTTCATCCATAACATAGCCCTCAGGCACAACAGGTAATTCATATTTATTAGGAGAGCCTTCATCATCACTTTCATCAATATTATCAGTTTCAATAATTTCATTCTCTCTAGCCCTAGCAAGTTGTTCATCAAGAAATTCACCAACTGGCACAGTAGTATCAAGCATAGAAGTAGTTTCATCATAAATATCATGCATAAAAGAAGTGGCATCATCAATAATATGCGACATATCAGAATTAATAGCAGAGGCGGGTTTAGGTGTTGCAAGCTTACTCAAAATAGAAGGTGAATCAAGTGCAGAGCTAGATGGCAGTTCCTTACCTCCCCTCGTAGTTGAGGGATAAATCTTTGTTTTCGCGTCTTTCAAGTTCTTCATAGTGACCAGCAGATATAAATCCCAAGTGACTCAAAGAATAGAGCTATGCTCCCCGGCAACGGCGCCAGAAAATAGTCTTGATAACCCACACTTATAGGGGATCACAACAGTTTTAGAGGGTAGAGTATTCAACCCAAATTTATTGATTCGACACAAGGGGAGCCAAAGAATATTCTCAAGTATTAGTAGCTGAGTTGTCAATTCAACCACACCTGGAAACTTAATATCTGCAACAAAGTGTTTAGTAGGAAAGTAATATGATAGTAGTGGTAACGATAGCAAAAGTAATGGTAGCAAAAGTAATGTTTTTGGTATTTTGTAGTGATGATAACAATAGCAACGGAAAAGTAAATAGGTGAAGAACAATATATGGAAAGCTCGTAGGCAATGG
Organism: Triticum aestivum; assembly: GCF_018294505.1. Taxonomy (NCBI): domain Eukaryota; kingdom Viridiplantae; phylum Streptophyta; class Magnoliopsida; order Poales; family Poaceae; genus Triticum; species Triticum aestivum. The sequence continues at coordinate 202,438,951 of NC_057797.1, forward strand.
ATCGGTGATAGAGAATTATGCCGGATGCATTTCATCATGTAACAGTCATAACCTAGGGTGATACGGAACTAGCTCCAATTCATCAATGTAATTTAGGCATGTATTTCGAATATAGTCATACGTGCTTATGGAAAAGAACTTGCATGACATCTTTTGTCCTACCCTCCCGTGGCAGCGGGATCCTAGTGGAAACTAAGGGATATTAAGGCCTCATTTTAGTAGAGTACCGGACCAAAGCATTAACACACAGTGAATACATGAACTCCTCAAACTACGATCATCACCGGAAGTGGTCCCGATTATTGTCACTTCTGGGTTGCCGGATCATAACACATAGTAGGTGACTATAGACTTGCAAGATAGGATCAAGAACTCACATATATTCATGAAAACATAATAGGTTCAGATCTGAAATCATGGCACTCGGGCCCTAGTGACAAGCATTAAGCATAGCAAAGTCATAGCAACATCAATCTCAGAACATAGTGGATACTAGGGATCAAACCCTAACAAAACCAACTCGATTACATGATAAATATCATCCAACCCATCACCGTCCAGCAAGCCTATGATGGAATTACTCACGCACGGCGGTGAGCATCATGAAATTGGTGATGGAGGAAGGTTGATGATGACGATGGCGACGGATTCCCCTCTCCGGAGCCCCGAACGGACTCCAGATCAGCCCTCCCGAGAGAGTTTAGGGCTTGGCGGCGGCTCCATATCGTAAAACGCGATGAATCTTTCTCCTTTATTTTTTTCTCCCCGAACATGAATATATGGAGTTAGTGTTGAGGTCGGTGGAGCTCCAGGGGGCCCACGAGGCAGGGGGCGCGCCCAGGGGGGCAGGTGCGCCCCCACCCTTGTGGCTAGGGTGTGGGCCCCCTGGCCTTGATTCTTTGCCAGTATTTTTTATTATTTCCAAAAAATAATCTCCGTGGAGTTTCAGGTCATTCCGAGAACTTTTGTTTCTGCACATAAATAACACCATGGCAATTTTGCTGAAAACAACATCAGTCCAGGTTAGTTCCATTCAAATCATGCAAGTTAGAGTCCAAAACAAGGGCAAAAGTGTTTGGAAAAGTAGATAGGACGGAGACGTATCAACTAGCACCCACACCATATAACCATGATAACAGTGATCTCCTATTTTAATAGAAACAACAGGCATGCCAACGACAGATCTATGTTTATCTTTAGTATCAGGTCTAGCAATTCTAGCAGCTTCATCACAAAAATAAATAACATGCTCATCAATATTATCGACCAAGAGATCTTTAACCATAGCAATACTAGGTTCAAATTTAATTTGTTCAGGGGATGTAGGTGTTCTAGTATAACTCTTATGAACCACAGTTGAAGCTTTAGCATGATCCTTTATCCTAACAGGGAAAGGTGGTTTCTCAATGTAAGTAGTAGGAACAACAGGATCAACATTATAAGTAATAGTTTCTTCAACTTTAATAGCTTCTACTATTTTTACTTCAATGGGAGGATGATATTTAAACCACTTCTCCTTAGGGAGATCAACATGAGTAGCAAATGATTCACAAAAATAAGCTACTTTCACAGAGTCAAGTCCATATTTAGTGCTAAATTCACAAAAAGCATCGGTATCCATAAAAGATTTAGCACATTCAAATTTAAGGTTTATACCTGACTCCTTACTTTCATTGAGTTCCCAATCTTCAGAGTTGTGTTTAATTCTTTCCAATAAATCCCATTTGAATTCAATAGTCTTCTTCATAAAATAACCAGTACAAGAAGTATCGAGCATGGATTGATCATTACGAGAAAGCCGAGCATAAAAATTCTGAATAATAATTTCTCTTGAGAGCTCATTATTGGGGCATGGATATAACATTGACCTACGTCTCCCACAAGTATAGGGGATCTATCATAGTCCTTCCGATAAGTAAGAGTGTCGAACCCAACGAGGAGCAGAAGGAAATGACAAGCGGTTTTCAGCAAGTTATTCTCTACAAGCACTGAAATTATCGACAATAGATAGTTGTGTGATAAGATAATCCGTAACAGGTAACAAGTAACAGAAGTAAATAAGGTGCAGCAAGGTGGCCCAATCCTTTTTGTAGCAAAGGACAAGCCTGTGCAAACTCTTATATAAAGCAAAGTGCTCCCGAGGACACATGGAATTACTGTCAAGCTAGTTTTCATCATGCTCATATGATTCATGTTCGTTATGTCACTCTAGCAACCCATCATCTACTTGTTACTTCCCAATGCCTTCCCCTAGGACCAAATCATGGTGAAGTGTCATGTAGTCGACGTTCACATAACGCCACTAGAGGAAAGACAACATACATCTCATCAAAATATCAAACGAATACCAAATTCACATGATTACTTATAACAAGACTTCTCCCATATCCTCAGGAACAAACGTAACTACTCACAAAGCATATTCATGTTCATAATCAAAGGAGTATTAATTATCATTAAGGATCTGAACATATGATCTTCCATCGAATAAACCAAATAACATCAACTACAAGGAGTAATCAACACTACTAGCAACCCACAGGTACCAATCTGAGGTTTTGAGACAAAGATCGGATACAAGAGATGAACTAGGGTTTGAGAGGAGATGGTGCTGGTGTGGATGTTGATGGAGATTGACATCCTCTCAATGAGAGGATCGTTGATGATGACGATGACGATGATTTCCCCCTCCGGGAGGGAAGTTTCCTCGGCAGAACAGCTCCACCGGAACCCTAGATTGGTTCTGCCCAAGTTCCGCCTCGAGACGGCGGCGCTTCTTGCCGAAAACTTTCTCCTGATTTTTTTTCAGGTCAAAACCCTTCATATAGTAGAAGATGGGCATCGGGGCCCTGCCAGGTGGCCCACAAGGCAGGGGGCGCGCCCCCACCCTTGTGGCTGCCTGGTGGGTCCCCTCGGGTGCTTTCTTTGTCCAATATTTTTATATATTCCAAAATAATTCTTCGTAAATTTTCAGGACTTTTGGAGTTGTGTATAATAGGTCTCTCAGATTTGCTCCTTTTCCAGTCTAGAATTTTAGTTGCTGGCATTCTCCCTCTTCATGTAAACCTTGTAAAATAAGAGAGAAAATGCATAACTATTGTACAATAATGTGTAATAACAGCCCATAATGCAATAAATATCAATATAAAAGCATGATGAAAAATGGACGTATCAAAGTTCCTCTCGGAACTATTCTAAATATTAACAAAACTATTTCACAAATACATTCTTGATACTCTTGTCCTACTAAGACTCAATAGATCGTGATTACCTTAAGCTTGTGACCTTGTATGTTCGGTAAAAGATGGACATGAACGAAACCCCTTCGTTGAATGACCAATAGCGGAACCGAGGACATCCATATCGATCCCTACGATTACAAGAATGGCATTCGGGTGAACCTTTGGTTATCATGTGATGTTCCCTTTGTTGGGGAACACAGTAATTTCAAAAAAATTCCTACACACACACAAGATCATGGTGATGCATAGCAATGAGAGGGAAGAGTGTTGTCCACGTGCCCTCGTAGACCGTAAGCGGAAGTGTTATGACAACGCAGTTGATGTAGTCGTACGTCTTCACGATCGACCGATCCCAGCACCGAAGGTACGGCACCTCCGCGATCTCCACACATTCAGCTCGGTGACGTCCCACGAACTCACGATCCAGCAGAGTGTTGAGGGAGAGCTTCGTCAGCATGACGGCGTGATGACGGTGATGATGATGCTACCGGAACAGGGCTTCGCCTAAGCACCGCTACGATATGACCGAGGTGGATTATGATGGAGGGGGGCACCGCACACGGCTAAGAGATCAATGATCAACTTGTGTGTCCATGGGGTGCCCCCTCCCCCGTATATAAAGGTGTGGAGGAGGGGAGGGGCCGGCCCTCTCTATGGGGCGTCTTAGGGGAGTCCTACTCCCACCGGGAGTAGGATTCCCCCCCCCTTCCCTAGTTGGAGTTGGAGACGAAGGGAAGGAGGAGTAGGAGAGAAGGAAAGCCCCCCCCCCCCCCCAAACCTATTCCAATTCGGCCTCCTGCCCAAGCGGGGCGCACCAGCCCCTTGTGGGCTGGTGTGCTTCCTTCTTATGGCCCATAAGGCCCATAACTTCTCCCGGGGGGTTCCGGTAACCTCCCCGTACAATAGAAAAATGCCCGAACCACTCAGAACCATTCCAATGTCCAAATATAGGCGTCCAATATATCAATCTTTATCTCCCGACCATTTCGAGACTCCTCGTCATGCTCGTGATCACATCCGGGACTCCGAACAACCTTCGGTTCATCAAAACATATAAACTCATAATACCGATCGTCACCGAACGTTAAGCGTGCGGACCCTACGGGTTCGAGAACTATGTAGACATGACCGAGACACGTCTCCGGTCAATAACTAATAGCGGGACCTGGATGCTCATATTGGCTCCCACATATTCTACGAAGATCTTTATCGGTCAGACCGCATAACAACATACGTTGTTCCCTTTGTCATGGGTATGTCACTTGCCTGAGATTCGATCGTCGGTATCTCAATACCTAGTTCAATCTCATTACCGGTAAGTCTCTTTACTCGTTCCGTAATGCATCATCTCGCAACTAACTCATTAGTCAATGCTTGCAAGGCTTATAGTGATGTGCATTACCGAGAGGGCCCAGAGATACCTCTCCGATACTCGGAGTGACAAATCCTAATCTCGATCTATGCCAAATCAACAAACACCATTGGAGACACCTGTAGAGCACCTTTATAATCACCCACTTACGCCGTGACTTTGGTAGCACACAAAGTGTTCCTCCGGTATTCCGGAGTTGCATGATCTCATAGTCATAGGAACATGTATGAGTTATGGAGAAAGCAATAGCAACAAACTAAACGATCATCGTACTAAGCTAACGGATGGGTCAAGTCAATCACATCATTCTCTAATGATGTGATCTCGTTAATCAAATGACAACTCATGACTATGGCTAGGAAACTTAACCATCTTTGATTCAACAAGCTAGTCAAGTAGAGGCATACTAGTGACACTTAGTTTGTCTATGTATTCACACATGTACTATATTTCCGGTTAATACAATTCTAGCATGAATAATAACCATTTATCATGATATAAGGAAATAAATAATAACTTTATTATTGCTTCTAGGACATATTTCCTTTAGTATCCCACTTGCACTAGAGTCAATAATCTAGTTCACATCGTCATGTGATTTAACATCAATAGTTCAAATCTTTATGTGATTAGTTCACATCCCCATGTGACTAACACCCAAAGGGTTTACTAGAGTCAATAATCTAGTTCACATCGCTATGTGATTAACACCCAAAGAGTGATCATGTTTTGCTTGTGAGAGAAATTTAGTCAACGGGTCTGCCACATTCAGAGCTGTATGTATTTTGCAAATTTTCTATGTCCACAATGCTTTGCACAGAGATACTCTAGCTAATTGCTCCCACTTTCAATATGTATCTAGAACGAGACTTAGAGTCATCTAGATCGGTGTCAAAAGCTTGCATCGATGTAACTCTTTACAACGAACTCTTTTATCACCTCCATAACCGAGAAATATTTCCTTAGTCCTCTAAGGATAATTTTGACCGTTGTCTAGTGATCTACTCCTAGATCACTATTGTACTCCCTTGCCAAAATCATGCTAAGGTATATAATAGGTCTCGTACACAACATAGCATACTTTATAGAACCTATGACTGAGGCATAGGGAATGACTTTTCATTCTCTTTCTATTTTCTGCCTTGGTCGGGTTTTGAGTCTTTACTCAACTTTACACCTTGCAACACAAGAAAGAACTCCTTATTTGACTATTCCATTTTGAACTACTTTAAAATCTTGTCAAGGTATGTACTCATTGAAAAATATATCAAGCGTCTTGATCTATCTCTATAGATCTTGATGCTCAATATGTAAGCAGCTTCATCGAGGTCTTTCTTTTGAAAAACTCCTTTCAAACACTCCTCTATGCTTTACAAACAATTCTACATTATTTCCGATCAACAATATTTCATTCACATATATATATATATACTTATCAGCAATGTTGTAGTGCTCCCACTCACTTTCTTGTAAATACAGGCTTCACTGCAAGTCTGTATAAAACTATATGCTTTGATCACACTATCAAAGCGTATATTCCAACTCCGAGAGGCTTGCACCAGTCCATAAATGGATCGCTGGAGCTTGCAAACTTTGTTAGCACCTTTTGGATCGACAAAACCTTCTGGTTGCATCATATACAACTCTTCTTTAAGATATCCATTAAGGAATGCAGTTTTGACATCCATTTGCCAAATTTCATAATCATAAAATGCGGCAATTGCTAACATGATTCGGACGGACTTAAGCATCGCTACGGGTGAGAAGGTCTCATCATAGTCAACTCCTTGAACTTGTCGAAAACCTTTTGCAACAAGTCGAGCTTTCTAGACAGTAATATTACCGTCAATGTCAGTCTTCTTCTTGAAGATCCATTTATTCTCTATGGCATGGCGATCATCGAGCAAGTCAACCAAAGTCCACACTTTGTTTTCATACATGGATCCCATCTCAGATTTCATGTCCTCAAGCCATTTTGCGGAATCTGGGCTCATCATCGCTTCCTCATAGTTCATAGGTTCATCATGATCAAGTAACATGACTTCCAGTGCAGGATTACCGTACCACTCTGGTGTGGATCTTACTCTGGTTGACCTACGAAGTTCGGTAGTAACTTGATCAAAAGTTTCATGATCATCATCATTAGCTTCCTCACTTACTGGTGTAGTAATCACTGGAACTGATTTCAGTGATGAACTACTTTCCAATAAGGGAGAAGGTACAATTACCTCGTCAAGTTCTACTTTCCTCCCACTCACTTCTTTTGAGAGAAACTCCTTCTCTAGAAAGGATCCATTCCTAGCAACGAATATCTTGCCTTCGGATCTGTGATAGAAGGTGTACCCAACAGTCTCCTTTGGGTGTCCTATGAAGACACATTTCTCCGATTTGGGTTCGAGCTTATCAGGTTGAAGCTTTTTCACATAAGCATCGCAGCCCCAAACTTTAAGAAATGACAGCTTTGGTTTCTTGCCAAACCATAGTTCATACGATGTCATCTCAACGGATTTAAATGGTGCCCTACTTAACGTGAATGCAGTTGTCTCTAATGTGTAACCCCAAAACGATAGTGGTAAATCGATAAGAGACATCATAGATCACACCATATCCAATAAAGTATGATTACAATGTTCGGACACACCATTATGCTGTGGTGTTCCAGGTGGCGTGAGTTGTGAAACTATTCCACATTGTTTTAAATGAAGACCAAACTCGTAACTCAAATATTCGCCTCCGCGATCAGATCATAGAAACTTTATTTTCTTGTTACGATGATTTTCCACTTCACTCTGAAATTCTTTGAACTTTTCAAATGTTTCAGACTTATGTTTCATTAAGTAGATATACCCATATATTCTTAAATCATCTGTGAAGGTCAGAAAATAACGATACCCGCCACGATCCTCAACAATTATCGGATCGCATACATCAATATGTATTATTTCCAATAAGTCAGTTGTTCGCTCCATTGTTCCGGAGAACGGAGTCTTAGTCATCTTGACCATGATGCATGGTTCGCAAGCATCAAGTGATTCATAATCTAGTGATTCCAAAAGTCCATCAGCATGGAGTTTCTTCATGCGCTTTACACCAATATGACCTAAACAGCAGTGCCACATATAAGTTGCACTATCATTATTAACTTTGCATATTTTGGCTTCAATATTATGAATATGTGTATTACTACGATTGAGATCCAATAAACCATTTATATTGAGTGTATGACCATAGAAGGTTTTATTCATGTAAATAGAACAACAATTATTCTTTGACTTAAATGAATAACCTATTGTAATAAACATGATCCAATCATATTTATGCTCAACGCAAACACCAAATAACATTTATTTTAGGTTCAACACTAATCCCGAAGGTAAAGGGAGTGTGCGATGGTGATCTTATCAACCTTGGGATCACTCCCAACTCTCATCATCACCTCGCCCTTAACTAGTCTCTATTTATTTTGCAACTCCTGTTTTGAGTTACTACTCTTTAGCAACTGAACCAGTATAAAACACTGATGGGTTGATATAAACACTAGTAAAGTACACATCAATAACATGTATATCAAATATATCTTTGTTCACTTTGCCATCCTTCTTATCCGCCAAGTATCTAAGGTAGTTCCACTTCCAGTGACCATTTCCTTTGCAGTAGAAGCACTCAGTTTCAGGCTTGGGTCTATCTTTGGGCTTCTTCATGGGAGTGGCAACTTGCTTGCCATTCTTCTTGAAGTTCCCTTTCTTTCCCTTGCCCTTTTACTTGAAACTAGTGGTTTTGTCAACCATCAACATTTGATGCTTTTCTTTATTTCTACCTTCGTCAATTTCAGCACCACGAAGAGCTCGGGAATCATTTTCGTCATCCCTTGTATATTATAGTTCATCACTAAGTTCTAGTAACTTGGTGATAGTGACTAGAGAACTTTATCAATTACTATCTTATCTGGAAGATTAACTCCTACTTGATTCAAGCAATTGTAGTACCCAGACAATCTGAGCACATACTCACTGGTTGAGATATTCTCCTCCATCTTGTAGGCAACGTACTGTCAGAGGTCTCATACCTCTCGACACGGGCATGAGTATGAAATACCAATTTCAACTCTTAGAACATCTTATATGTTTCATGGCATTCAAAACATTTTTGAAGTCCCGGTTCTAATCCGTAAATCATGGTGCACTAAACTATTAAGTAGTCATCATACCGAGCTTTGTCAAACATTCATAACGTGTGCATCTGCTCCCGCAATAGGTGTGTCACCTAGCTGTGCATCAAGGACATAATTTTTCTGTGCAGCAATGAGGATAATCCTCAGATCACGGACCAAGTCCGCATCATTGCTACTATCATATTTCAACTTCTTTTTCTCTAGGAACATATCAAAAAATAAACGGGAAGCTACATCGCAAGCTATTGATCTACAACATAGATATGCAATTACTATCAGGACTAAGTTCATGATAAATTAAAGTTGAATTAATCATATTACTTAAGAACTCGTACTTAGATAGACATATCTCTAATCATCTAAGTGATCACGTGATCAACTAAACCATGTCCAATCATCACGTGAGATGGAGTAGTTTTCAATGGTGACATCACTATGTTGATAATATCTACTATATGATTCACGCTCGACCTTTTGGTCTTATGTTCCGAGGCCATATCTACATATGCTAGGCTCGTCAAGTTTAACCCGAGTATTCTGCGTGTGCAAAACTGGCTTGCACCCATTGTATGTGAACGTAGAGCTTATCACACCCGATCATCACGTGGTGTCTCGACACGACAAACTGTAGCAACGGTGCATACTCAGGGAAAACACTTATACCTTGAAATTTAGTGAGAGGTCATCTTATAATGCTACCGTCGAATTAAGAAACATAAGATGCATAAATGATAAACATCACATGCAATCAATATAAGTGATATGATATGGCCATCATCATCTTGTGCTTTCGATCTCCATCTCCAAAGCATCGTCATGATCACCATCGTCACACGCTTGACACCTTGATCTCCATCGAAGCATCGTTGTCGTCTCGTCAATTATTGCTTCTACGACTATCGCTACCACTTAGTGATAAAGTAAAGCAATTACATGGCGATTGCATTTCACACAATAAAGCGACAACCATATGGCTCCTGCCAGTTGCCGATAACTGTGTTACAAAACATGATCATCTCATACGATAAAATTTAGAATCATTTCTTGACCATATCACATCACAACATGCCCTACAAAAACAAGTTAGACGTCCTCTACTTTGTTGTTGCAAGTTTTACGTGGCTGCTATGGGCTGAGCAAGAACCGTTCTTACCTACGCATCAAAAACCACAACGCGGTATAGTGATTGCTTTTTGATTTTTAGAAAGAACCCTGTTCATTGTATCCAATTCAACTAAAGTTGGAGAAACTGACACCCACCAGCCACCTGTGTGCGAAGCACGTTGGTAGAACCAGTCTCGCGTAAGCTTACTCGTAATGTTGGTCTGAGCCGCTTCATCCAACAATACCGCTGAATCAAGAATCAACTAGTGATGGCAAGAAATATGTATGTACCCACGCGTGCAACTCCTTTGTGTTCTACTCGTGCATATAACATCTACGCATAAACCTGGCTCGGATGCCACTATTGGGGAACGCAGTAATTTAAAAAAAATCCTACGCACACGCAAGATCATGGTGATGCATAGCAACAAGAGGGAAGAGTGTTGTCCACGTACCCTCGTAGACCGTAAGCGGAAGCGTTATTACAACGCGGTTGATGTAGTCGTACGTCTTCACGATCGACCGATCCTAGCACCGAAGGTACGACACCTCTGCGATCTGCACACGTTCAGCTCGGTGACGTCCCACAAACTTACGATCCAATAGAGTGTCGAGGGAGAGCTTCATCAGCACGATGGCGTGATGACGGTGATGATGATGCTACCGGAACAGGGCTTCGCCTAAGCACCGCTATGATATCACCGAGGTGGATTATGATGGAGGGGGGCACCGCACACGGCTAAGAGATCAATGATCAACTTGTGTGTCCATGGGGTGCCCCCCTCCCCCGTATATAAAGGAGTGGAGGAGGGAAGGGGCCGGCCCTCTCTATGGTGCGTCCTAGGGGAGTCCTACTCCCACCGGGAGTAGGATTCCCCCCTTCCCTAGTTGGAGTAGGAGACGAAGGGAAGGAGGAGTAGGAAAGAAGGAAAGCCCCCCCCCCCCCAACCTATTCCAATTCGGCTTCCTGCCCAAGCTGGGCGCACCAGCCCCTTGTGGGCTGGTGTGCTTCCTTATTATGGCCCATAAGGCCCATAACTTCTCCCGGGGGGTTCCGGTAACCTCCCCGTACACCGAAAAAATGCTCGAACCACTCGAAACCATTCCGATGTCCAAATATAGGCTTCCAATATATCAATCTTTATCTCTTGACCATTTCGAGACTCCTCGTCATGCCCGTGATCACATCCCGGAATCCAAACAACCTTCGGTTCATCAAAACACATAAACTCATAATACCGATCGTCACCGAACGTTAAGCGTGTGGACCCTACGGGTTCGAGAATTATGTAGACATGACCGAGACTCACTTCCGGTCAATAACCAATAGCGGAACCTAGATGCTCATATTAGTTCCTACATATTCTACGAAGATCTTTATCGGTCAAACCGCATAACAACATACGTTGTTCCCTTTGTCATCGGTATGTTAATTGCCCGAGATTCGATCGTCGGTATCTCAATACCCAGTTCAATCTCGTTACCGGTAAGTCTCTTTACTCGTTTCGTAATGCATCATCCCACAACTAAGTCATTAGTCACAATGCTTGCAAGGCTTATAGTGATGTGCATTACCGAGAGGGCCCAGAGATACCTCTCCGATACTCGGAGTGATAAATCCTAATATCGATCTATGCCAACTCAACAAACACCATTGGAGACACCTGTAGAGTACCTTTATAATCACCCAGTTACGTTGTGATGTTTGGTAGCATACAAAGTGTTCCTCCGGTATTCGAGAGTTGCATGATCTCATAGTCATAGGAACATGTATAAGTTACGGATAAAGCAATAGCAACAAACTAAAGGATCATCGTGCTAAGCTAACAGATGGGTCAAGTCAATCACATCATTCTCTAATGATGTGATCCCATTAATCAAATCACAACTCATGTCTATGGCTAGGAAACTTAACCATCTTTGATTCAACGAGCTAGTCAAGTAGAGGCATACTAGTGACACTTAGTTTGTCTATGTATTCACACATGTACTAAGTTTCCGGTTAATACAATTCTAGCATGAATAATAAACATTTATCATGATATAAGGAAATAAATAATAACTTTATTATTGCTTCTAGGGCATATTTCCTTTACCCTTTGCTTTGCGATACTTTACAAAACCCGAAGTGAGATATATGTGTACCTTATTGAGTCATACACATGCTCACTATACCGGTTTCCTCGTTACCGGTTTTGTTCTTCTTTCTTGTTGACACGTTTCGGGCATCCTCGTGACGTTGTCACTTGTGTCTATCTAGATGATGAGAGGGCCCTAAGAATATCTCTTCATTGTCGGAGGAGCAAATTCCACTCTTGAGTTATCGTGTCCCTTGTCAAACTTTCCAATGCACCTATAAGTTGTCGTTATGATCACCTTTTCAATGCACCTATAAGTTGTCGTTATGATCATCGTGTTACAGATGACGTTTGAGCAATCCTATAGTACATCGTATGGTAAGAAGTGACTGTGACTTATGATGATATTATCTCAAAAGTATAACAAACAAGTTTGGGTTGACTCAATATGATCGTTCTTCTAACATCACATTCTCAAAGTTGTTTTGAGACTATCGTTATACTTAATGATATCTCAAGATCCAAAAAACGTGATCACGAACAACACTTGAGCTAGTCTTAGAGGTTAGACTAGAAATTTTATTTTACAGTTTATCATTCTACACATGCATACGAGTTTTCCACTGAATCACATATTCCAGGATCATAACAATTATAACATACTTCTTCCGTTCCTAAATATAAGTCTTTCTAGACATTTCAAATTGACTAAAACATACAGATGTATGTAGACATATTTTAGAGTGTAGATTCACTCATTTTGCTTCGTATGTAGTCACTTGTTGGAATCTCTAGAAATACTTACATTTGGAAACGGAGGGAGTAGAATATAAACTCTAAATTATGAACATGAAAAATATAATAATACAATACTATTACATCTAGGGCATAATTCCAACAGAGGCCCATGCGAGGCAACGCTCGTACTCCTTTCGTCGGGAATCCATTCCGTCCGTCCATATGACGCATGGATCCGGCACTAGGTGTGTCATCGCTGCCTCACCGGAGGCGGTGCGGTCCGTCTGGCGTTCGAGCAATGTGGCCGACGCGCAACCCCTCCGTTGGCGCGCCGAGGCCATGGACGCACCATGGGCGTCATCGACACAAACATGGCGTGGTGTGCCCGCCGTGCGAGGCAGCAGGCATGGGAGGACGCAGCGGTAGACATCAACGAGGCGGAGTTGCATTTTCCGACGCCCCGTATGGTGCACCAGTCCGGACACCGCAACCGCGTCGTGGTGGATGTCGCTGGCTCGTTTTAGGACGGATCCATCATCGACCTGACGTCCACCGTCACCGTCCGAGTTCCGGGCTCCGACGAGAAAGAGTAGGGCATGGGAGATGGCAGCGCCTTGAGTCCTGTGAGCCGACTCGTGTCTCATGTCTTACTCTACATTGCCGGCGACCGGACCAACACTCTGGGGAGCACATCCGGTCGTCGGACAGGGGCACGACAGAGCGGGACGAGCTCCGCTTAAATATTAGTTTATCTTCATGTAATAATATGAATTTGAGGTTTCTAATTTGAGATATCCGGTTGTAGAATCAAATATTTGAGACGTGACCGGTCACTGTCCGCCGGTGTTTGAGATGTCAAATTTGCCAAGTTCGGATGTAGATGCTCTTAGCATACAATTTTGTGTAGATATTTTCCCTTTCTCTTAATGAAAAACAGCGTTCCTGCTGGTTTCTTGAAAAAAAAAAGGTTCATGCACCAATCTGCTCTCTCAAACGGGAGGAAAAAGCACAGAAATATCTCCACAGGGCTGGCCGGATGGTCAGAAGATGGCAGGTCCGAGTGGCATCTCCGTCCACCTCCCGTGCGTCTCCCCAACCGATTCCATGTCGGACTCAAGAACCTTCCTCTGACCGGTGACCGGGCAAATAATTAGGAAGGAGGCCCCGACGAAACGAAACCATCCAAATAGCGACCTAATTAACGAAGAAAGATGCCAATCTGACAGGCCTGCAGATTTGATTAACCATTTCTCGCCCTGTGGCCAGCCGTGTTCAGATAGCAATGGGCGGACGTACGCTTTCTTAATGCTCGGCGCACAAGGCCAAGGAAATACTACAAGAATCGACTAGGAACTAGTACAATTGTATTTGTTGTACAGTACAGTTGCCGGGAGCAAATTAACCAACCCTAGTCTCGTTAGGATTAAGCTAACCACAAAGGGCAGTACTAGTAGTACTAGTACTAACCACTACCGGTACTAGTGCTAATCTAACGTTTACGGCTGGCTCACAGCTCCAAGCGCTGGCTCTTCCTTTGATTGCATCCTAATCGCACCATTGATAGGAGTAGTAGCTCTGGGGGCGTAGACCGAGCACTGCCGCTGGCGTGTGGGGTCAGCCAGGTGGTGGTACAGTCCTGACCCCACGTGTCAGTGACGGTTTTGATTGCTCACTTGTTCAGTAGGGAGCAGTTCTGGTGGCTTGGCCTGGCCCCCATCTCTCCTGTGGGAATAAACTTATTGGGTTTTGATTTGTTTCTAGGTAATGCCTCTGGGCTCAAGTTTCCTAATGATACGTCTTGAACATCAATCATTGAAATCCCCCTCACTAGTTTAATCAAGGACACTTTACCCCTATTCCAATCATACTCCGTGGCCTAGATGGTTTGCCTACTGGCTAACCTAACAAGAATCCAATATCCATCTACATACATACCATGGGGCGTATAGTTCTATTGATTGATATGATAACTAGCTATAACTAATCTCCCTAGAGTCGGTAGCTTGCATTGCATTGCAGACTATAAGGGCGGCTAGACGTTTTCATAGTCAACCGAGGCGTTTCGGAGCTCTGCCATGGAGACTTGTTTCTAATAAAATTCCACATACACATATGCATGTACAAACTAAATAACCCATTACAAATATTTTGAACCGGCTCCTCTGCCGTGCGGCGCGTGCCGTTAGGTCATTGACATGCAGGCCTACATGTCGGTGGTGGAACAACACCCTGCCATACGTCCGACGACCCTCGGCCGAAATATCTATGCCCTCGTTGCAATTTATGTGCAATTATCTGGTATGGATTGACAAGATTATTCTGGAGCCGGTTTAATCTCTCTGTCCACATTCATTAACCTGGTTCGAGAATAATCATACAACATAAAAGTAGTGTTTCATTTTTTAACACAGACGCAGAGGCTCATACTCCCTCCGTTTTCTTTATAATCTGTATATAACTCGATACAAATCTTATATGCGGAATAAAAAGGAACGGAGGGAGTACATTTCGAGTGCCTGGCTAAAGCACATAAAATAAATGCATGGACGGTCTGCGATTGCAGAACCACGAGGCACCTGATCCCCTAATTTCTGCAGTGATACGTGTACTACTTGGACATTGATCCCCTAATTTCAGCAGTGATACGCGATGCACTACTTGAAGGTATTATAGTTCCCCACATGTTCTCCTGTGACTGTTGAAAACAAACCTTTTTGTCTGACGCAACATGAAACACTTGGACAGATTAGATATGATTTACAACTTCCCTTAGGAGACACAAGATACATATCTTGCAATCTGTCCCAACTTACTTAGTACCAGCAATCTTAGCACTTTTAATGACTGTCCTTTCTCGTTTTTAATGTGTCACAAGCTTATTTCCTCCAGGGCAAACAGTCGTCATGTTTGGTGCAAATGTACAACTAAATCATTGCCTGTGTCTGTGTGCTCCTTTTCCAAAGAAAGCCATTATGTGCTCCTCTGCTTTTGGACTGTTATTGAGTGACTCTAATTAAAATCCAGAATGGCCTATTGCTTCTAGGCTTTAGTTTGGTGTTACGGGTTCAGGTTGTGGAGAAGCTCATGATCTAATTAAAATCAATAGTGGTCCTTTGTTGTATGTAAACTTGACATGCCAATTAGATATTCACCATACTAATGGGTGTATCTTGTGTAGATCATGAAAAAACATCTGCATCTTAATCCATCATGCTGTAAAAGAAAACGTAATCCATCAGAGTCACTAAAAGTCATACACTGCAAAAAGCACACAAGGCACCGATTGATAAGCTTGAAAAGCCAGAGCCCTAGCATGCCTTGAACTGGTTAGAAAAAAAGGGCAGATCCTTCACTAATTGTATTCTTGAATCAAACGTTTCGGATATCTGAAAGACAAAAATATATATAAAAAAATCCCCACAAAAAGAAAGGATAGGGTAACAAAAGTCACATGCTGGAGATGCACTGACTAGATACTCTTGTGATCCTGTCCTAGGTTAGACACTTTGTATTGCTGACATACTCTGGGAGAAACCCAAGATCTAGTCGCCTAATCGGCAAATGGCGATGCTATTTGCTTTGCTTGGCACTGGGTTCCCTCTTGTGGGCATCGTCTTGGAGGTGGATCCGGCCAGAGGACACATGGCTTATGGAGGTGGTGTGTGGCGGCTCGCGTAGCATTATCATGGGGGTGTGTGTGAGAGAGACCGTCGGTGGTGGGAAGCAGGAGCACTCTTCACATGCGAGGAACGTCAGATGAGCCAAAATGGTTGTTTCTTGTGGGATTAAAGAGACATATGTCTACCTGCTTTCAGGCATGCCGTTCCACTCGGTGTCGGCGAGGTTGACAGGTTTGCTCATGGAAGATTTGATCGATGCGTTGGTTTCGATGTGCACTCTCGTAGAGAGCGACGCTCGAGTGCCCAACATGTGTCACGTGGTGTCAGCCTATCTGGCATCTTGTATGTTATGTGGTGCTTTAGACCCAGTTTAGGTTTTCGCACCGTTTCCCTTCAATAAACCGAGCAACCCTTTTCTTTCTTCTTCATTTTGCACTAGTCTTTATATTGTGCTTTTCTTATTTGCGGTGTTCTTAGGGCATCCCCAACAGTGTTTTTCTAATCTGGCGTGGATGAAAGATTATTGGTCTGCGTGAAGGTCGTTTCTTGCCAAAGAAACGGCTTCGCACAGTTACGTAGGTATAAGAGTATGGTATGTGGGTCCACCGTGAATAAAAAAAGTTAGAGAGGAGAGTAGAAGTGAGTTAAAAATCAATTGGATATGCCCTTATAATATCTTTTTTAATCAATCATTTTGACAGTTCTCCTCCAAACATAACTTGTGTGTCTAAGTTGTATTGGATAGCTGGACCGATGTTTTCATAGAATAAAGAGCTTTATTGATCATATAGCAGGATTACATTCCTTCTATCATTATTGATAATGGCACTTATGTCGCAAGGAAGCACGAAATATAATTAATCCACAAATATCATTTCCTAGAGGAGTTACATTATTGCACGTCGAGATGTGCTAGTTCATTTGCTTCCCTCGCGTGAACACTATACGAAACTCCTCAAAATTCCTGCAAAGCCCTGGCTTTCTCGTTAAAGTGGTAGCAACCTCCGAGCGATCAAACCTGGACTGAGCTAGTCCTACCCCATCCTGCATCGAGCTGCTCCATCACTCACTTGCTCACCTAGTCACCTATGCAGCGGCGGAGCTATGTACAACAGGGGGAGGGGTTGTGGCGCCCCCGACCTTGGACCTAAGTGTGAAGAAAATTTTAAGGGGAGGGCTTACATGAGATTTTTTTTTAGCGTTTTGCACCCCCAAACACTCATGTTTTCGCCTCCATCTCCCCAGCATTATCTACGTATATCCGCCGGTGCACCCATGGCGGGTTGGCAAGTTTTGCTCATGGCAGATATGATGGATGTGTTGGTTTGGATGTGCACTCTCTCTTGTAAAAGGTTGTATACCGGAGGGGTGTCATTCACTCACAGAGTCGCCCAGTCACCCATGACATGCCAAATGCAGGCGTCTTCCTGTGAGCCTGTGACTCCGCATCGGGATCCCCGAGCTGGGCTTGACGGTCACGGCCTGCCATTTCTTCTTCCGGTGGCAGCAGCAGTTACTAGTCGGCTGCCGTGCTCCCGTCTGGCCTCCCGTTTCTAGGAAGCGGTACTACGTGATATGGAGCCTCCTGCCTGCTGCTGCTGGCCGTGTGGAGTGGAACAGTTTCGTCTCGGTGCCTGGCCGGCCATATGTATGTAGTCACATCCATCTAGCCTAGCTACGTGACGCGGATCTTCATTTGGGAGCTCCATCCCGTCGCGCACAGTACAGTTTGTCGTGCAGCCGCACCCGGCCATCTGGGCTGGGGGGCACAGTAGATTACTCGCAGCGATGGACCGACCATCTCGTCTGGCCGTGTAAAAATTCAGCATACGTCGTTTGGGGTTAAGCCGGGGAGGGGACGCACGTGGGGGGTCTGCCGGAGTTGATGATTAATTGGAGCTGGCCCGCCAGAGGTGTACGTGCATGCCGGCCGATGCGGACCCCGGCGGTGAGCCCAACTGTTGGGCGTCGTGCTCCCGCAGCAGGGCGGGCATGGGAGGAGCTTCTTTCCCCACTCTTTGGAGGTTTCAACCGGCGTTTGCTCCCGGCAGCTCACGTTCAGCCCAACCAGTGCGCTTCCAAACCGAAAATTGCGGACCGAATCTGGCTCTTCGTTTCTTAATTATATATATGTTGTCGCTGTGACAGGCCTCTGACACCAGCTGTTATTGCCGTGGTTAACTAGGATTTATATACGTGACTGCTCTGCTGCTTAAAACATAATATTCGCAATACCTGCACACCATTTTAGTCATCCATATTTGCTTTAGAGAAAACGAAAGCACTTTCTTGGGCTGGCTGGATGAGTTGATGTCAGGTCGTGCGTCTGCGTGCATGAGATGATCATTCCTACTAGTCCTTCCTAGCTAATTATGTACGAGGATTCATCACCTTACGTGGCGGCCGTCCAAGCTTGGGTTGTTGTGAAGTACTCCCTTCATTTCATAATATAAGAATATTTTTGATATTAATGTAATGTTAAAAACGTTCTTATATTTTGGGACAAAGGTAGTAGTTCTCACTTCAACTCACAAGCCATCATGCCGTCACGCTAGACAACGACATGTGATGCACCTTTCCTTTTTCTTTTTTTTTCTTGGACGGCCGGCGTACATATTCATTTATATATATGCACCTTCCTCCTGACTCACAGGCCCGGCCCTGATGGGGGGGGGGGGGGGGGGGGGGGGGGCGGCCGCCCCGGGCCTCCGAAATCCAGGGGCCCCTCCCCAGCCTACGGGCTTGCGTTAAGAAAACTATGGACCGTGGCCACGCGTGGATGACGACGGATGGTACCGGTGTCTTCCTACTTGACGAGAAATTGATTCCTTTCTATTCCATCATGTAGCCATCCCTAAATCATGCGCCATACCATACATGAGACATGAGTACGCCGCCATCATGTCCGCTATAATAAACCTACCGTCCTGCTCTTTTTCTCTTAATCCCGATCGCAAGAATGTCTAGCCAGTATTCAGTACGCGAGATTCAGACGATCGACAAGCACACGCACATCATCGCCGATCTGTCGAGCTCTAAATCCAGACGCAAATGAGTACTCATCGCTGAACCCCCGATCACCAACGCCGACCAATCGAAGGTATATTATATTGCCATTCTCTAATCCCTACTCCCCATACGTAGTATGTTACTGTTGGAAATATGAGCAAATTATTACGAGATTTAATCCGAATAAACAGAAAATAAATTATGACCACAGCAGCAGAGATTAAACTAATCATGCGAATTAGCATAGCAGATGAACATATCACATCTAGGGCACATACTAGAAACATGAATTCTACCACGATCTCGAACAGGAAGGATAGAATCACATACGGTGCAGCGGGTGCAGCACCGCCGGCGTTGACGTTGTCGCGCATGTCGTCGAGGATGAGGTTGCTGAGGTCGTGGAAGAAATTGTCGTTCGCGAAGTCGTCGCTGCCAGCAGTCGCGCGAGTGCGCTCCCCAAAAACCTGATCGCCCCTCTCCCGTACAGGATCACGAGAGGCAGGGTTCCGGAGGCCTGCTGTCCCTTCTCGCGATGCACGCCGGAAGGAGGGATGGAGAATACTTGCTTGGCGGCGCAATGATCTGGAACGGTGGTGAGAAACCATACGAAGCGGCGGCGGCTAGGGTAGACGTCTGCCTGAATATATAGTGCGGGCCGGGTAGGTCGTGGGAGTAAACCCCACGTCCGAGTCATCACGATCCAAAAGAATCAGAAACGGTTCACTAATTAACGCGTCCGTTAATTATTAATGACTCATTAATTTTCCCATGCAGCAAAAATATAGACAACGTGCATAGCTCTGTCCTCGGCTCGGCTCAATCCCGCAACCCGTCGTGACGAGGCGTGGCGTGGCGAGGCGAGCGAGGAGGAGGAGCGCGCGTGTAGGTCTCCTCTTCTCATGCTCATACAAGTGGTAGAAGAGCTCACCTTATAAAGAGGTGCAACTCTCTCTCAACTTCCGGGGTGGGACTAAACTTTAGCCTCACTCACTCCACTCACATGTGTGCATGAATGGGCCAAGAGAATTTCAGAATTTTAGTTGGGCTTTGGGCCAAAGGCCTACTAGCAAAATTTCAACAATCCCCCACAAAGTCTCATTGGCACATCTCATCATTTAGTTCCAAAACATTGTTTTATATATCGGTGCTTAGTGGAGACTGTGAAGTTGAACTTCCACTTAGAAATTTATGCTACACTAGATCACAACTTGAATAGTGGACTATGCCTTGAACTACAAGTTTTCTGTGAAACTAGTTTCACACAAATTCTTGACCGGTACTGGGCTGCCGCAAGGCTTCCCCACGGGTGGAGCGTATACGTCATACTCCAGGGCCTTTCATGAATTTATTAGAGAACACCTAATTCTCACAGACTGCGACGTTAACAGTCAAATTTATATAGATGTGTTCCTCAGAAGATGTTCTGCAGGACAACATCTCTGCTTACCCGAATAAGCCACTTGAAACACATTAAGATAAGTATCAACCTGCCATGCAGATCAGGAGAGTATTGCATCTTCACGGAGTGGGATAATTAATATAGGGATACTCTCCTCCCAGCTGACCAACAGCTTGTCTCCCACTTCTACTTCACGGGATCTTCGATCAAATAGAGTGGGTTACCACTATGGACAACTCATGCGGTGGGTCTCAAACCCATCTCCATCGATGCATTTTCTATCACATTACGTGATACACCCTTTGTGAAGGGATCTGCCAACTTTTTCGACGTTTGGATATAATCCAACGTAATAACTCCGGAGTTCCTCAATTTTCTGACAGATTTTAGTCTCCTCTTCACATGCCTTGAGGACTTCATATTATCCTTAGAACTGTTTATCTTGACAATCACAGTTTGATTATCACAGTTCATCAGGATAGGGGGTATTGGTTTTCAACCATAGATAAGTCCATCAAGAGTTCACGAAGCCATTCTGCTTCAACAGTGGCAGTGTCTAATGCTGTGAGTTCTGCTTCCATAGTTGACCTCGTTAACATGGTCTGCTTGCAAGACTTCCAGGAAATAGCGCCACCACCAAGTGTAAAAACATAACCACTTGTGGCCTTAATCTCATCAGCATCAGATATCCAGTTTGAGTCACTATAACCCTCCAGTACCCTTGGATACCCGGTGTAGTGAATCCCATAGCTCGCGGTGCCTTTCAAATAGCACATAACTCTCTCAAGCGCATGCCAATGATTATCTCCCGGTTTTGACACAAACCGACTCAGCTTGCTCACAGCAAAAGAGATGTCAGGCCTCGTGGCACTCGCCAAATACATAAGCGAGCCAATAATCTGAGAATACCTCAGTTGATCTCTAGCAATCCGTCGATTCTTTCGAAGCAACACACTAGCATCATATGGAGTTGGAGAAGGCATGCAGTCGCTATACCCAAAACGACTCAAGACCTTTTCCACATAATGAGACTGAAGCAGTGTGATCCCACCATTCTCATCTCTCAACAACTTGATGTTTAAGATAACATCAGCTACTCCTAGACCCTTCATCTCAAAACAGCGAGATAAGAAATCCTTAACCTCCTTGATTAAATCAAGTTTGGTTCCAAAGATCAATATGTCGTCGACATACAGACAAAGAATAACTCCTTCGCCCCCACCATAGCGATAGTACACGCACTTGTCACAATCGTTTACTACAAAGCCGGCAGCAGTTAACGTTTTTTCGAACTTCTCACGCCACTCCTTAGGAGCTTGTTTAAGGCCATATAAAGACTTTAATAATTTGCACACCTTTCCTTCCTGACCAGGTACTACAAAACCATCTGGCTGATCCATGTAAATTTCCTCCTTCAACTCTCCATTGAGGAAAGCCGTCTTAACGTCCATTTGATGAACGAGAAGACCATGTGAGGCAGCCAGTGATAGTAGCACCCGAATTGTGGTCAGTCTACCCACGGGTGAGTAAGTATCAAAGAAGTCTTCGCCTTCTTTCTGGGTATAACCCTTGGCCACAAGCCGTGCCTTGTACTTTTCAATCGTACCATCAGGTCTAAGCTTCTTCTTGAACATCCACTTACATCCTACAAGTTTGCACCCATAAGGACGGTCAGTGATCTCCCAGGTACCGTTAGCTAAGATGGAATCCATCTCGCTACGTACAGCTTCCTTCCAGTAGTCAGCATCAAGAGATGCATAGGCTTCTGAAATAGTCCTGGGTGTGTCATCCACGAGGTACACAATGAAATCATCATCAAAAGACTTTGCAGTCCTCTGTCTCTTACTCCTCACAGGAGTTCCATTGTTACCCTCAACAGGATTCTCAATGTGTTCCATCGCAATGGTGGGTTCAGGAATTACAGTGAATTCCTCACTAGATGGAGTAGGTATCTCCTGATTTGATGAACTCGACATATCCTTCATAGGAAATATGTCCTCAAAGAAAGTTGCATCATTTGATTCCATAATCGTACCAACATGCATGTCGGATACCTCTGATTTTATTATCAAAAATCTATAGCCGATGCTATGAAAAGCATAGCCCAGAAGAACACAATCCACGGTTTTTGGTCCAAGCTTGCGCTTCTTGGGAATTGGTATATTGACTTTTGCCAAACAACCCCAAGTACGTAGGTAAGAGAGTTTCAACCTTTTCCTTTCCCATTCCTCAAATGGAGTCATGGTCTTATGCTTTGTGGGAACTCGGTTTAGGACATGACACGCAGTCATTAGCGCCTCCCCCCACCATTCCTTGGATAGACCCGAAGTGTCTAACATGGTGTTAACCATATCAGTTAGAGTTCGGTTCTTTCTTTCGGCTACCCCATTTAACTGGGGTGAGTAGGGAGGCGTCCTCTCATGGATTATACCATGTTCCGCACAAAACAGATCAAATTCATTGGAAAAATACTCTCCACCACGATCGGACCTAAGCCGTTTAATTTTTCGATCAAGTTGGTTCTCTGCCTCAGCTTTCTAGTTTTTAAAGAAAGTCAAAGCCTCATCTTTTGATTTCAGAAGATACACATAACAATATCTAGTGGAGTCATCAATCAACGTCATGAAGTATCTCTTTCCACCTTTTGTCAACACGCCATTCATCTCACACAGATCAGAATGTATAAGCTCTAGTGGCGCCAAGTCTCTTGCCTTTGTAGTCTTATGAGACTTGCGAGGTTGCTTAGCTTGCACACATACTTGGCACTTGGAGTCTTTGACAGTAGAGATTTTCGGAATTAAATTCATATTGGCTAACCACGTCATGCAACCAAAGTTAATATGACAGAGTCGTGAATGCCAAATATCGGACTCATTATTGTGGCAAACATTATTAATAACTTTAGTGCAAATATCTGACAAAGATAGGCGGAACAAGCCTCCGCACTCATAGCCTTTTCCAACAAATTGTCCACACTTAGAAATTACAACTTTATTGGATTCGAAAACCAACTTAAAACCATCTCGACATAAACGGGAACCGCTAACGAGATTTTTATTGATGGACGACACATGATGAACGTTCTTCAGACGCACAGTCTTCCCCGAAGTAAACTTCAGATCGACCGTACCAACACCTCGAACGATGGCATGTGACCCATTTCCCATCAGCATGGGTGAAGTCCCTGTTGCCTGGTAAGAAGAAAACATGGAGGCGTCAGCACAAACATGTACATTGGCACCGGTGTCAATTAACCAATCAGGGGATTGAAATACTGAAAGGATGGTAGGAAAAATACCGTACCCTGGTTCTTTCATATCAGTATCACCGATGACAACATTAGCGGACTTGCCGCTCTTCTCATGTTCGCGCTCCTCAAAGCGGTTAGGACACTTCGGAGCCCATTGATTAGGATCACCGCAGACATGGCAAAGTCCCTTCCCCTTCTTATGAGAATTCTTCTTGAAGTTGGTAGAATGTGATGGCTTGTTCTTTCTATCAAACTTGCCTTTGCTCTGAGTTTTGTTCTTATTGTTTTTGAACTTGTTGGGCTGGGAGTTCTTCTTCTGTACCATGTGGGCACTAGAACCTCCCTCAGCAACTCGAGCACGTGTGTCCTTTGCTCTCGCCTTCTTTTCAACATCAAGAGTACCAATGAGATCCGCAACGGAAAACTCTTGTCTCTTGTGTTTCAGGGAAGTAGCAAAATTGTTTCACGAAGGTGGAAGCTTGGCAATGATGCCTCCGGCAACAAATTTGTCCGGCAACACACACTTGAAGTACTCAAGTTCTTTTGCAAGCGACTGTATCTCATGAGCCTGCTGTACAACAGGGCGCTCATCAGTCATCTTGTAGTCATAGAATTGTTCCATGACGTACAACTCGCTGCCGGCGTCCGAGGCACCAAACTTGGCCTCGAGCGCAGCCCACATGTTCTTGCCGTTGTCAAACGACATATATGAATCCACAATGGAGTCATTAAGAACACTCAGAAGAGCGCCTTTAAAGAGGGTATCGATCTTCTCAAAAGCTTCCAGCTGTGCTGGATTAAGATCGCCCTCAGGCTTGCTCTTGGTGGCATCATAGCAGCCCATGGTCTGAAACCAGTAGACTGCTCTCGTGCGCCACCTCTTATATTGCGCCCCTTTAAAGGCAGGCGGCTTCAGATGCGCAGCAAAACCACTCGGAGTAAATTGCCTATAATCAGGTTTTTGGATTGTTGGAAATATGAGCAAATTACTACGAGATTTAATCCGAATAAACAGAAAATAAATCATGACCACAACAGTAGAGATTAAACTAATCATGCGAACTAGCATAGCAGATGAACATATCACATCTAGGGCACATACTAGAAACATGAATTCTACCACGATCTCGAACAGGAAGGATAGAATCACATACGGTGCAGCGGGTGCAGCACCGCCGGCGTTGACGTTGTCGCCCATGCCGTCGAGGATGAGGTTGCCGAGGTCGGGGAAGAAGTCGTCGTTCGCGAAGTCGTCGCTGCCAGCAGTCGCGCGAGTGCGCTCCCCAAAAACCTGATCGCCCCTCTCCCGTACAGGATCACGAGAGGCGGGGTTCCGGAGGCCTGCTGTCCCTTCTCGCAGTGCACGCCGGAAGGAGGGATGGAGAATACTTGCTTGGCGGCGCAATGATCTGGAACGGTGGTGAGAAACCATACGAAGCGGCGGCGGCTAGGGTAGACGTCTGCATGACTATATAGTGCGGGTCGGGCAGGTCGTGGGAGTAAACCCCACGTCCGAGTCGTCACGATCCAAAAGAATCGGAAACGGTTCACTAATTAATGCGTCCGTTAATTATTAATTAATGACTCATTAATTTTCCCATGCAGCAAAAATATAGACAACGTGCATAGCTCTGTCCTCGGCTCGGCTCAATCCCGCAACCCGTCGTGACGAGGCGTGGCGTGGCGAGGCGAGCGAGGAGGAGGAGCGCGCGTGTAGGTCTCCTCTTCTCATGCTCATACAAGTGGTAGAAGAGCTCACCTTATAAAGAGGTGCAACTCTCTCTCAACTTCCGGGGTGGGACTAAACTTTAGCCTCACTCACTCCACTCACATGTGTGCATGAATGGGCCAAGAGAATTTCGGAATTTTAGTTGGGCTTTGGACCAAAGGTCTACTAGCAAAATACCCGCTGCACCGTATGTGATTCTATCCTTTCTGTTCGAGATCGTGGTAGAATTCATGTTTCTAGTATGTGCCCTAGATGTGATATGTTCATCTGCTATGCTAGTTCGCATGATTAGTTTAATCTCTGTTGCTGTGGTCATGATTTATTTTCTGTTTATTCGGATTAAATCTTGTAGTAATTTGCTCATATTTCCAACAGTTACTAGTTACTAGCATACATGATGCCTAGCTGTGGCATGGTTCAACCATTGATGCCATAGTGCATCTGACTGTCACATTGTCTGAAAGAATCTTTTGAAAGTTTAAATTCTTGAGGAACTATTTGAGGTGAACAATGACTTATTATAGAATTCAAACGGTTTGGCAACAATATGCATCGAGAAGAAGTTATTGGAAGAGACTGACTTGGACCCCATCATAAGTGACTTTGCGTCAAAAATGATAGAATTGTTTAAGGTAATGTGTATAATTATTTCGTATGCATACTATTTTTTGATGCATTTAAGTGTTTATAGGTAATTTTCATATATAAGTATATTTGTTAGTATTACTAGTTGAATGCCCGTGCGTTGCAACGGGATGATAAAAAGACATATAAAGACACATTAGACAGTTGTTCTAAATCAGAAATATGTGTCCAACTTGATTGCACATGATTTTCATTCCTAAGTGACAACAACTTCACCACTTGTTTTACCTTGTAGCGAAGACGGGGCAAACATTCGATGGCTTAATGTGGTTCAACCCATGAAAACATCACACTACTAATAAATGTTCCCTCTGTCCCATAATATAAGACATTTTGCAAACTAACATAATTTGTGAAAACGTCCTATATTGTGGGACGGAGGGAGTAGATTACTATTGAAATCAATGTGATGCTTTACATAGATTTGAAAATGTATAGAGAATGGGCCCGTGAAAACATCACAGAAGTAATAAATAGATTATATTGGAAACACATGTGATGCTTTACATAGATTTGAAGTTGTATAGTGAATGGGCCCGTGAAAACATCGCACAAGTAATAAAATAGGTTTTTAGTTGTATGAGAAATCGATAATATAACCAATTTGAAAAAGAGGGTATCATAAATTTGAACCATTTATAGAAGAGCAGCTAGCGTTATTATTTATTACAAATATCGGGACACAGAAGCATGAATCTTAAAAAAAAAAGGGCAACCTGGTGCATGTAGCTCCCGCTTGCGCAGGGTCCAGGGAAGGGTCCGACCACTTTGGGTCTATAGTACGCAGCCTTTCCCTACATTTCTGTAAGAGGCTGTTTCCAGGACTTGAACCCATGAATCTTAATTGTCTCAATTATATTTTGTGCTTGGAGTCTCAGTATCATAATTGAAGTTCCGAATCAAGTTAAATGAAAAAATAGCTTATGAATAACATTAAGTCCATAACTTCTAGAATTCATTGTCAGTGCTATGGGAATGACTCTAGAAAAGTTCAGTAAATATGGCTTAAACATAATAAATGAAGCGTACAAACATGCCAATGATTTCTTTGATATCAGATAAGGCACAAATAATGTTGCCCTAGAACATAAGTACATTCCATCTAAACGTGTGTGTTGACATACATGATACATGTCAAATGCTCCCTCGGTCCACAGAAGAACTGCTTTGTTTCTTGCTCTGGCTCAGCTCATGCGACCAGTCTTGAACTTTGCTGTACAAGTCAGACCAGAGCCTGAGCACTCATAAAACCAGAGCCTTTTTTAGCTCCTTGGCGTAGTATATCTTCACATTGTCATAAAGTGGCATGTGTAAACATAACATGAAGCATCAGGAGGATATTATGATAGTTCACAAGAATATAAGTTAAATGAGATGAGCAGGTTTACCTATGTCCAGCACAACTTGGCTTCTGAAAATTTTCTCCCACCAAAACACCGGAAAGCAAGTCACTGCTAGAGTATGGAATTTGCTTCTTAGAAGCATTAGATGTGTGTTCAGAAGCTCATGCAAAGAAGAGATCAATAAGAACCTGGGGAAAAGAATAGCCTGAGGAAAAGAAGAGCCATCAAATGAATTATACAAGTATCTCACTGGAATTGTTTCTTTTTCTGGCCACAGAAAACAACTCACTCTTGAATGTCCTACACGAAATGAAACTATTTACAAATATAACTTCAAGAAGCTAAGCTGCTAAGATGTATTGTAAGAGAATAAATGACATAACAGGCGTCCCTCATAGCTCAAACACATACGTAATTCAGAGATTTCTTCTTCCTCTGAGACAGCAGGAAAGAAAGAAATACACTATGTATTCTTCATGGAATAAAAAATGTCGAAAGCGACTAAGCTCGTTTCAGTTAGTGGGCATATGAAGAATATCTTTCGGTAAGAAATATGTGTTTACAAAATCAATTGTAAAAGAAAGTCATTATACAGAAAAATAACATTCCCTTGATAACTCCAGAAATTCAAAAGTTTATCAGGCAATTGAGATCAGTCATACAGAATCAAATGAACTGATGGTTAAGGAAAACACAAAAATGGAAGGCGCAAGAAACAAATCAAATGGTTTCATGAGAAAACCTTGGATATATTGCAACACATGGAAAAAAATTAGGAGATTAAGTTCTAAAAACAATTCTAGTCATAGGATAATTGGGTAGATTCAGCGAAAAGGAGAAAAAGAAACCAAGATACTAAACACATCCACTGCGAAGTATTGAAGTCTACAGGAAGAGCCAAGAACATATAAATGGTACTGGAT
This sequence comes from Triticum aestivum, assembly GCF_018294505.1. Lineage (NCBI taxonomy): Eukaryota > Viridiplantae > Streptophyta > Magnoliopsida > Poales > Poaceae > Triticum > Triticum aestivum. The sequence continues at coordinate 202,467,577 of NC_057797.1, forward strand.
GGTTGCATGAGAATCTGAGCATGTGTATCCCTGGTTTTAGAAAGCAAAAGTGTGCTACTTAATGCTACTCTTGTTCACTGTACATCAACCTAAACTAAACACTTTGACTTGAAAAGGACTTGAAACATGTCTACTTCATTTCTGAATTAGTTAGTCTTTAGTTTAGATTAGTGAGGTATCACAGAAATATTGTCTTGTGTCAGCATAAGTTCCATTGCACAGTAATTAAGTGATGTTGGCTATGTGTTCGTATTTCATCTTAAGACTGAAAGTACAGTTGTGTGTCGCTTCAACAGACATGCTGAAGAGGAAGATTGTAGTTACCAGTGCTGCCTTGTAGTACTTATAGATGTCCTCCATGTAGTTGACAACATCTGGTTCATTGTGGCCATCGAGCTTGTCGATATCATCCACGTAGGTTCTTGCCAATAACACGCAGTCAGACTTCAAATTTGTAATAATGGTGTCCTCCCATATCGCTGGTTTACAAGGGGAAAATACAACAATCTCGCTTCCATTTCCTAACAAAAAGAGTTGGCCAGATAAAATTTCATAAATAGTATCCTTAAAAAATAGATAACTAATTTTAATTCCACAGGAAATAATCCTTGTAGAATGCATACAAGCCATAATCCAGCCTATCATTTTATAATAATGTGTTCAGCAACTTTAGTTGTGCTGTTACTGACACATGTTTCAATTGGTGAATAAGAAACTTAATGAGACACCTGTTGTTTGAGGATGAAAGTGTTATTTCACTCCATGGAACAATTGCTTCAATTCTTTCAAAATGGAAGCATACATCAAAAGGCTTCAGAACACGAGAGGTCAACATACTCTAAATCAGTCTGTACAATTTAAAATCTACATTCAGTGTCTACCACCATGAAATTGCAGCTAGAAGCCAGCAAGTACGCTACAATGACTGAGAACTTGAACGATTGAGGGATAATGAAGAAAATTGTAAAGAACTAACCTCCAGTTGGAAGGGCACGAAGATGCCAGCTCCTTCTCTGCTATATCTTCCTTAATATCTATTCGAGTGACCATGTATGTTCCAAAGTTGAAGATAAAAGAAATTTAAAAATATGCAAATTGGCACACATATCCCTTCCACTGAACATATGCAACCCATATCTGTAAAAAAATAGAAATTTAGTACATGTTCATAAAGAATAAGTAACAACACATGGTGGTCTCAATATCCAGTGTCTCATGTTGGATACATTTTTAAATATGTGCAGTTTCACATCCGAGCAGAACAAAATTAATTGACAGATGTGATAGCTCTAAATAGCTAAAATGGCTCACAAAATCTTACAAAACAAAAACTATGAGATTTTCTTGACAGACTACTATGTATAGTTCTCCTGTGATACAATCCTGGACCACACAAATGCCTTGTATTAAACCTAAAAGGTAAATGCTCTAAATAGGATTGTAGGAGAAAAGAAGAATAAGTAGATCCGGGATGCAGTGGTGTGAATGCACAATGTATGTGGGATATAGAGCTCTTTGCTATATAGATAAAAACTCTAATGGTAAACCTCGTGAATCCTGATTCACTCAAGGTACACAAGTTGTAGGGCTAATAATGGGCTCGTCTAAAAGGGACATTTCACTATTTGTGTCCCCTTTTTTCATCCAAATGGTAAATTACAATGTTTTATGCAAATAATTTACAGAAGGATTTAAGAACACACAAATTAATTTCATTCTTGGAGAGGTGCAGACTGCAATAAAGGGAGCTGGCGTTTGTATGGCGTTAGTTTGCTGGTATAACCAGCTGGAGTTAATCATCAGTTTTACAGTAAAATTTTGGGCATAATAAGTGTTATCTCCAATAGATTGAAGATGATAGACATCAGAATCCTTACCGGACCGCGCTTTGCAATTCGAAACGAAAACCTCCACCCCGAGGATCTTGCAGACCCTTATTCAAGCCTGACACAACGCAGGTGCTAACCTGAGCCGATGCGTCCGTGCAACAAGTGGACCAGCGGAAGCATGAAGGCACCTAACGGACGAAGACCTGCAGGAGGTGGTGCGTGGGGGGATCCGGCGGCGTGGCTTTCGCCCGGAGCCGATGTGGCGGTGGGATGCGACCGCTCTCCCCTGAGCTGAGCGCGGCAACGTCCACTGGAGGCGTTGAAGGCTGCGGTCGGCAGCGCCGCTTGGGTGCACCGAGAACTGCTCATATTTGCAGAGAACAACGACCCAATATGCGATCGTGTCGGTGCCAAGGGATTATGAGGGAGGTGGTGGGAGAGGAGGAAGTCGCCTGAAGGGAAGAGGGCGAGCGGGTGTGGCCGAGGTCCATTACCACCTCCACCAGCGCGGGGAGATCCGGGTGGTCCTTCGCCCACCACCAGAGATCCCCGAGGAGAAGCTCCAGTGGCCTGCACAGCTCCTCCTTGAACCCCTCCGGCCCGGCGGACTTGCATTGCGCGGTGCGCACGGGAGCGTGGCCCCGGCGGCCGCAGCGGAGGGAGAGGTGGCGAGCGGTGGCTGGGCCACACGTCACGGAGGAGAAGCGGCGGGTGTAGGGAGAGGAGAGGGCGGGATGGGCTGAGGGAGAATCGGAGGTGGAGGTGGGGCGGCGGCAGCGGCAAGCGCGTGCCGGTGGAGGGAAAGAGTTCAGGATGGGGAGGAGCGAACAATTGTGTGGAGAGTGAAATCGTGCGTTGGGTTCGTGGGTTCCAACCGGCTCGTATTTTCTTTACAGTTTGACTAATTCATATCTAGATATTTTTTAAGGATGTCACATCTAAGCTCCCACAAATATATAGTGCAGCAACAAGAAATAAAAAAAACTAGGACAAAGAAAAACCACAAACAGAGTGATATGAGCTTAGATGTGACATAACTATGTCACATCTAGATATGTACTAGACAGACCTTTTCTTTAAAAGGAGGTGGGATCGTACGAGCGATTTTTTTAATGCGGGATTGAGGTCGAACCATCACGAAGTTCGATTCTCTTTTAATAGTAAAGATTTGTTGTTTATACTAAGGGCCCCGAGTTTTAATTTCACCCCGGGCCTCCAAAATCTCAGAACCGGCCCTGCTGACTCGTGAGGAAACACATACCGACGTACGTACGTTCCCTCCAGCAAAAAAAGAAAGAAAAGACGTGCGTACGTTCCTAGTAAATTTGACTTGAAACGCACACACAAATAAGCCTACCTCATGTAATTTGCTAGTACCATCAATACCGCACAGTTTTGCTCAAAAAAAAAACCGCACAGTGCAACTTAATTTTTTTCAGAAATGGAACTGATGGCTGCTGGTGACTGATCGGCAGCGCCGACAGATCTGAATCTTTTTTATCCTTTTTTGAAAATTATGAACAATTTTGAAATACTGAACATTTCTTAATAATGTAAACAATTTTTATATTCCAAAAAATAAAAAAAAATATTTCTTTACATTCGGAATATAAGGAAAACCACATTCGTTTTTTCAAATGTGAACACTTTACTGAAGTGCCGAACAATTTTCAAAAATTCTAAATATTTTCTGAAAAACAGGAAGATCTTTTTGAAAACATGAACAATTTTTTCCAAACGTTTTTAAAAACAAACAATTTCAAAAAAGACGATCAAAATTTGAAAAAATGAACAGTTTTTGAAAGTCCAAAGTATTTTCGAACTTTTCAAACAATTTCTAAAATTACAGATATTTTTTAAATTATGATTTTTTAAATACAAACATTTTCTTTGAAATTTCTGATTTTTTTTTAAAAACAAAATATAAACTTGAAAAATACATATATAAAGAAAAAGGATAAATCCTTACAAAACAAGGAAAAAAGACAAAATAAATGGTTGTACTACACATCGGCCGGTGGAAAGATCCGCCGGTTTACGAGCCGTGTGATCTGAAGCAATCTCCAGGTCAAGCGTCGTAGTCACTTTTGCAACACAAGTCGTGTTGTGAAAACACTTTTGCAACACATGTCTTGTTGCGGAAATATTTATAACAAAGGTTGTGTTACAAGGTTTTTTCTACAACAAAGGTCTTGTTGCAGATATTTTTGATTTTTTTTGAAACATATCTCTTGTTCAATTTTTTTGCAACGAATGTCTTGTTGCAAAAAGTCACCGCGTTGCATTGCTTGCGGGTCATGGCATCTAACAGAAGCTCGGTTTTGATGGGGAAGGAAGGAGGGGTGTTGCGCATCCGATGATGGTGGTGGTGGAGGCGATGCAGCATGGGGCCGGAGCGGCATAGTTGGGCGACAGCGGCGGGAGCGAAGCTTTGGCGTGCGCGCTCGAGCAACCATGGCCACTAATTGTGAGCGGACACATGGATACCGAGAGAGGTGACCTCGTCAGCGTGCTTGTCACCGGCTTCGGCCTCGTCCGCGTGCTATTGGCGACCTCGTAAGTGTGCTGCCTAGAGCGAGTAGCAATGGCGGTGGTCGAAGCAATGCATGGAGGTGTTGGCTTGACGAGGAGCTCGGGAGAGCGCAAGAGGATCCAGATCCAGATCCCGCAACACATCACTTGTTGCGGAGGGGGATTGCAACAACAACTAAGTTGCGCAAAACTAGTCGAGGCAATACGTTGCTCTTGAGCCATCCAATTAAAATCTGATCTGACGGCCATGAAGCCGATGCATGCAAGCATTGTTACCGATCGGGCGATTTGAATCATTCTCCCCACCCTCTCCCCTCAAAAGAAACCCACAAAAAATAAGACTTGAACCAGACCGGAATCTGCCGGAAGTTCCCAAAAGCAGGAACAAACAGGTGCAACTGTGTCTCGCCTTAAGCGAGATGGTAGGAACCCTCGCTTAAGGGGAGACCAAGATGGGCCGGCCCAGGAGCGAGGGAAGCCACAAACTCCTTTTTTCCTTTTTTTACGTTTTATGTTTCATTTTTGCTTTATTTTTTCATACTTTAAAATATTGAAAATATATATATTACAAAAAACACTGTATAAAAAAATTGAAAAAAATGTTCACCAAGCATTTGAAAAATGTTGAATATGTATAAAGAAAAAATGTTAAAAAATGGGGAAATGATTATTGTCGGCCGGCTGATTCAGCGTGGGGCGTCCGCCACCACTAGCGCTTGACGGGTGTCCCCTATGGGCCCGTGCACCGCTCTACACTTTCCTTCCTTATCCCATCCAGATCCCCTTTTCTCTCTATTTCTCTCCATCATCTCTCCTGCGTGGTCATGGGTGGACAGCCACACTCATGCATGGAGAGGTCGCCTGCACTACGTGAGGTGCTGCACCTCGCCGGGCCGTCAGCTGCGTCCACTACGACCACCGACGCTGTAGGGCCGTTGGTTGCAGCGGAGCACCCAAGCTTGGCACAGTCCTGCTGATCTCCTCCATGCAGTTTCCAATCACCACTGGGCAACTGCGGCGACGACGACTAGCGAGGGGATGCTGCTGTGACTTGCGTCGGCAACGGCGGGAGGCATTTCTGCAGCATCATCTTCACTGCAAAAATTTCTACAACATCAACTATGTTGCAAAAGTTTCTTCCGCAACATCATCTATGTTGCAAAAAGGCGAAGACAAAAAAACCCCGCAACATGACCTATATTGCAAAAAAAATCTGCAACATGACCTCTGTTGTAAATATTCCTACAACATTACCTCTGTTGCAAAACTAAAGAACGTCGCTCGGCCGCTCGATGGCAGATGATCTGACGGCTCGCGACTTGGCGGCTCTTCCAAAAGGATCCGTCGGCTGACATGTAGCATTGCCCTGAAAATGAGTATAATTTTTTTGATCATGTATTTAAAAATGTTAATCAAGCATTTGAATTTTTTTTGAACAAGTATTTCAAAATTGTTGATCAAGCATTTGAAATTTGTTAAATGTGTATAGAAAAAATGTTGACAATGTATTAAAAATGATGAATTTTTTTATTTTGTATATAAAAATGTTAATCAATCATTTGAGAAATGTTGATCAAGTATTCAAAAAATGTTAATTGTGTATATAAAAAATGTTGAACATTGATTAAAAAACAATGAATTATTTTTATGGTCTATATAAATATGTTAACCAAGCATTTTATAAAATGTTCAAGAATTATTTGAAAAATGTTGATCGGGCATTTGAAAAATGTTAAATGTCTAGACAAATTTTTTGGACCATGTATTAAAAAAATGATGATTTTTATGATGTATATAAAAATGTTGAAAAGTATTTGAAAAATGTTGATCAAGCATTTGAACAATGTTAACTGTGTATAGAAAAAATGTTAACCATGTATTGTAAAATGATGATTTTTTTAATCATGTATTTTAAAAGTGTTAATCAAGCATTTAGAAAATGTTAAATGCGTATTGAAATAATGTCGACCATGTGTTAAACAAATGTTGATATTGCATTCATAATACATTAATTAAGCATTTAAAGAAATCCCAAATGTGCATAGGAAAACTGTTGACCATGTATTAGAAAAAGTTAATCTTATATTTGAAAAATGTTAATCAAGCATTTGAAAAAATTTAAAGTCTGTATAAGAAAAATGTTGTCGATTTATTCAAATATGTTAAACATGTATTTGATTTTCTTAAATATGTATGGAAAACATGTTGACCATGTATTGAAAACTATTAAATTTCTACTGGAAAATGTAAACTTCTATTAGAAAAATGTTGCTGATATATACAAAAATGTAGAATGAACATGAAATAAACAAAGAAAATGCCAAAAGTAAAAATATAAAAATAAATTAAAAGTAAAAAAACAAAGAAACAAATACAAAAATGATGAAACAAATCAGAGAAGAAAAAATAAAAGAATGAAAAAATTGGAGAAGAAAATATAAATAAAATAGATAACAAAAAAGAATGAAACAAATCGGAGTAAAAAATGAAAAGAGTGAGAAAATCGGAGAAGAATAAAGAAATGAAAGAAAAGAAAATGGAAAAATAAAGGAAAAACAGAGAAGACTGGAGAGAAAAAACGAAGAAGGGTACGATTTTTCGTTAGAGTTGGGAAGGGCTAACTGCTGCGCAGGCGGACTGCGGTAGAGGGGATAGGTTTGCTAACCCTAGAACCCCACCGACCCCTTACATATAGCGCCGGAGGGATGGGTATGCAGGCCGCCTATAACTTTTTGATGGATCGGGTTCGTTTAGCGGACCTATTCGGGCTGAAAAAACAGGATCCTGCAAAACGGACTACATTTCACGGGTCGACAAGCTTTTGAGGGATCTACTAGAGATGCTCTAAGGGGTAATTCTTGCAAATGTCACTCCCCCCTTCACATGTGCTTACAGGTGGCACACTACATGCGCGCCACTTCGTACTTTCACCATTGGATTTCTCGTGTCGAGATCTTTGAAACTAGAACCGTGTAGGTTTCGATGAACTTTTTTTTTCAAAAGAATGGGTTGAAATCGAAAGAAAAAACCCACGCCAGAAACACTTTTTCCCCACCTTTCCCCCTTTCTAGGAAACATAGTTGTGCTTCTCACCGAAGTAAATTTGTGTCTCCACGAGAAGCAAATTTGTGTTTCTCATGGAAGCAAAAAAAATCACATTTTTTCCTTTCTGAGAAGCACGGTTGTGTACTTTTCACGGAAGCAAAATTGTGCTTCTCATGGAAGCAAATAGGTGCTTCTTATGCAAGCCAAAAAAATTGGCATTTTTATTGTGCTTCTCGCAAAAGTAATTTGTACAGAGGAAACTATATATGCATCTAATGGAAGCATTTTATTTTATGTTTTTTCCCGCAGAAGTAAATATGTGCCTCCACAAGAAGCAATATGTGCTTCATTAGAAGCAAATCTGTGCTTTTCATGAAAAAAATACATCCTTTTCTCCTTTTCGAGAAGCACGGCTGAATCAAATATGTGACTCCACGAAAAGCAAATCTATGCTTCTCGTGGAAGCACAAAATTTTTTCGTGCAATTTTTTTGCATGAAAACCAGGCGACAATCAAAAAGCAAAGAAACCTCAAAAAGCCCCATCTAAAATCTGAAAACACATAGAAAATAAAATCCCGAGGAGCGCCCAACACGCGACATGTGGCGGCGCCTGAACAGCCCACTTTGTGTGCTCTTAGCCCACAAGAGTGACCGTTGTGGTGCTCTCGCAAGGGGTAACCCTCGACTAGTTGTTCTTGAATCCGTGTCTTTGTTTCGTTCATACCGAGACAGAGGTATGCTTGCCTAAGGGAGCGTGCAAAGTGGTTCGGCCCACTAGTGTTAGTTTACTGTTTTGTTCGTTTTTTTTTCATTTGAAATATTCTTAAATATATAATTTGAATAATAATTGAGTTAATTGGCTTAAAGAGGTTAAAAAATGTGCACTGTGAATATGTCATAATGTAGTTTAGAAAGTTTGTTTTCATAATTTTAATAAATGTTCATAACATTCAAGAAAATTGTTTGTGACATTTAAAATACACACCCATTTTCAAAAATATATTTGACATTTCAAAAATATTATACAATGTAAAAACATTGTTCATGTAATCAATTTTCCCCTACCTTTCAAACAAATTTATGTTATTACATTTGAAATAATGTTCATGATTTTAAAAAATATGTCTTGATATTTTATAAAATATTTGCACAATGTAAAAAATGTTCCCATTGTTCTAAGAAATAGTTTTGTAACATTCAAAAATTGTTTCAACATGTATTTAAAACATGTTTAACACATATTTGGAAAAATGTTCAAAATACGTAAAATCTTGATCATGTATTTCAAAAACATTAAACATGTAATTATTTTAGGTGCACTAAAAATTATAGTGTTTATGAGATAAAATAGACATCAAAACATATATTATAAAAATGTTAAATTTTATGAAATAATGTGTTTGAGTACTTTTTGGACCAGAAGACACCTAGGAAACTAACAGCGAGGGCAAATTTAGGACAGTATGACTGTCAGACCAACGGATGAAGGATGGCAACATCTGATTAATCAGATGAGCAATTCAAGATAGGCACAAAAAGGATTTGATTTAGCAATAACTTAATCCACATTTAAACTTGGCCAAAGAAGTAAGTACTTCAGAGTATAGTAGTCTTTAATGATTTTTTGATGACCCAACTCGGTGGCATTTAATCAAGAGCTTGCTTCTCTTCTGTCATCCCTTCTCCCTCCTTAAACTAAGTAAAGATATAATACTTTAGTTTTTATAGTCTGCTTATATCACCTTATTGTACTTACTCTTATTCGGTTTGATCTCAGGAATGAATTCAATGCAAATAAAAGGTCCAAAACTGATCGAAACAAATTAATGCTGGCCTTGGTTTCTCTCCTCGAAACGAATTAATCCTCATGTATTTATATCCTTATTACCAAGGCACAACGTCATAGCAGATCGATCACAGCAAACGATTCCTCCGTCTGTCTCCCCGGAAACGTTCGATCCTCTCGGCCATCCTCAGGGACAGTTAGCAATGGCGTACAGCCTGAAGATGGCCTGTGTCGCCATCGCTCTCGCCGCCACCGCGCTCCTCTTCACCATCCCACGATCTCAAGGTATAACACGCGTAGCGGCTCGACATGCGCGCGAGCAAATATTTGCATTTTTTCTGTTGCGATCGCTGATTGTTTTTTCTGCCGTGATTGATGACCAGCATGGGATGCGGACATGGTGCCGGTGGGGGCGCCGGAGCACGCGTTGACGGCGATCCCGGGCGGCGGCGCAGGGACGTTGGCAGCGGGGGCGCCGGTGTGCCTCCAGTGCCGGTGCTGCTCCAGGTCGAACTCGGGCAGCTGCCAGATCACCAGCTGCTGCTCCACCTTCAACTGCGACCCCACCGGCAAGTGCAACGTCGTGCAACAGAAGTGCGGCTGCAACGGCTGCTAACCGGCCGGTCATCACCGTGCTAGCTGCCTCCGTGCCAATTTTTTCTATGGAGGAGCCAAATGTTTTCTTTGAAAAATAAAATCTCCCGTCTATTTTGTGTACTGCCAAATGAAATTGTTCCATCGTCGTGTTCGCGGGCCACAAATGCAGAGATATTACTATGTTATTACTGGGCCTAATAGAGGCCCACTATGTTATTGCAAGAAGGGGCAATTAAATTAGGCCACATTCTTCAGCCCGTGAAGTCTGTTGAAACCTCCCCGTGAATTTAGTATTATCGTTTTCAAACTCGCTTTAAAAAGGGCGGATTTTGATTTTTTTTTGCCACGATTTACTTCACACTTTGACAATTAGCCACTCGTTACTTTGTGTTTGCTTATTTGCCACTGGTTAGTTTGGACTTGGATGTTTTGCCCCTGTCACGAGGGACCCGTGTGGAAATCACCAGATTGCCCATGCCCGTCCAATTCACCAAGGAGATGAGCTCGTCTCCTCGCTCGTTCCCAATCCGTCTCTTGTCCGTCGCTACTGGTCCTCGACGGAAGACGGCGGCGGCTCGTCCCGGCGGTTCCCCGTGGTCCTCGCGTGCTTGTCATGATGCAGGTGATGCTGTTTGCCACCGCCGGTCCCGCATGCTCGTGCATTGCCGTCGCTCTGTTATGCCGCCGCTGCTTCTTCATGCCTTCCCGTACTATTGCTGCTGTTCGTGGCCGGCCCATACTGCTGCTGTTGTTCGTGGCCATGTGTGCTACTGCTGCTTACTGGTGGTCGGCGGAAGGCGCGGTGGAGGCGCTCGCTGCTGCCTGACTCCACTTGGGCGCCGTCGTGTTCGGCCTTAGCGTGTACGTACATGGGCGCCGCCGTCTTTGCTGCTGCTCCCCACCACTGCATGTTGCTGCTGCCTATCGGCTAGCTCGAGCCGGCATGCCCGCTGCGTGTAGAGGAGCGTCGCCGTCGACTGCCGTGCGAACATGGGATGAGGATTGAGTTCGTCCCGTGCGTCGAGTTCGTGGCAAACATGCACATAAGGGTATATTTGTCCACTGTATTGTGCATATAATATGCTTGTCATTTGCAATTATTGTTTGTGTGTGAAAAAGTGGCAAAAGATCAATTACAATCTAAGCAGTGGCAAATTGTCAAAGTTCAAAGTAAGTAGTGACTGAAAATCAAATCGCCCCTTTAAAAAAGGCATGTGATTCTGTTTTGCCGGCCGTTCTGATTTTCTCTCCCAAGTCCAAATGGTGCTCCTAGATCCATAATATATGCATCTCCACCATCGCGCCATTGTTGGCCCTTGGTCAGATCACCTTCCTGTCTCGACTAACATACCAGTTTCATGTAGTCTATTTTGATTGCATTGTTGTGCTTTTACATATTAAATCCGAGTTACACATGTTCGACTCAAATACCTAACTTCCAATATACACCAAGTCGAGTTGTAACGCTATACACATATTTGACACCAACTCTAACATCAAGCTAGGAGTAGAGTTACCTAAAAAAAGCTATAAGTACGAGAGTCTAAATATAAAAGCTTTGCCTAATGTTATTGCAGAGGTAATGGGGCACAATCTTCTCATGGAGCTTGACATGTATGGACACAAAATAACATGTTTGCATTTCCATAATCCGGGAGCCACCTAATTATCAACCAATCCTATTTTTCAGGCAAGAACCACATTTTGTAAGATAAAAGAGTTATACACGTGGCTTTGGTATTTTGTTTCATCATCTCTCGAGTCCAGGTAGCCGATGGATTCACCCAACCATTTTATTGGACTTTTTGAAGACTTCAATTGGTTGGGTTCTAGGAGCTATTTTAGAAAAACTTTTAGTTAGTTTTTCTGTTGAAATATCTTTGTTTGGATTAAAAAATCACTTGTAATTCACCACGATAATTAGAGGATCTCTTAGCACGGTATCTCTCACCCCATATTTAGGTATATTTAGTTATTGAAAATAAGAACAAGAGATAACTTATTCTACATGTATTTTTATTGACATCTCTAAATTATGTGACAAGATTAAGATAATGTTGTCTTATAGACCACGGTACAAGCCCATATGTCCTTAGAGAACCACAGTTAGTTAGCAGTTCTGACTGTAATATAGTATCCGGTTGTATAGATTAGAGTGGATCCGTTTAAACCAGCTATATTATAACTCAAGTTTGTACCATGTTTTCATGAATACACCATGGAGAGGTGTACCAGTAACATGGAAGAAGAGCAAGACGACAGATACAACTGATACAACGCCTTGTGGCACACCACACACATCTACCACAGTTACAAACGGTGCACAACTCGCCTAGTCCAACTCAAGCCATGAATGGCAAATAGGAAGGACACAGAGCCCGAGGCCGCCTCACAATCGATGCCGAACACGTCAGAAGCATGACGAAAACTCTAGGTCACACTAGCTCAATGTACCCTGCACGCTTGCGCCTAAGAGGCCGACAAGTGAGTGGGAGACAACCGAACTAGAGGAAGAAGTCACCCAACAGGTCTCGACGGCGATGTACATTGGCCCATGTGCCAACGGTAACCAACACCAAACACCACACCGCCCAAGCTTCGCGAGATCGACGAAGTAACCAACACCAGCCTCCACTGTGCTATAGCCCTGGGCACCTAGACATGACTTCCAAGGAAGGGATGACGCCGCAACAACGTCGCTGACGGGTCCGACGAACCGGACCTAAGGTTTACCCTGGTGCCTAATGGGACAATCAAGATCAAGAGAGTGAATTGAAAAAACCACCACATTTGGGGCATCATTTGCAAGAAACCACGAGGTCACTAATCATTTGCAAAAACCACAACGCATTTAGTAAACTTTTTGCAGTTTGCACTGATAGGACGATTTGATGCGTTTGAACGCGTTTCCGGCAGTTGGAGCCCGATTTCCCCCTACGTGGCATAACGGCTGGGAGACGGCGCCGTCTGCTCGAGACAACTTCGTCGGCTCGCGTCGGACAGACCGACTGTGCCGCCCGTCTCCATAGTTCTAGCTCTCTGCTCTATTTCTCTCTCGCGCTCTCAACCTTCCTCGGCCTCCTTTCCTCTCCGCTCGTCGACAGCCGCCATGGTGTCTTGGAGCAACAGCGAGAGCAGTGAGGACTCTGACGTGCAGTTCATCTCTTCCTACGCCTCCCCTATTAAGCACTACAAGAAATATGTCAACTTGTGACCTTCTGTTAGTGACCCTGGAAGAATTGGTCATAGATCTATGACCATTTCAGACCAATTGGTCAAAAGTTGTTCTGGGGCTCCAAAACCTAAACTATAACGACCATTTTGGTCAGAAAGGTCGTAATTTCCTTACACGAAATGGTCATAAAGCAGATAGCACTGGTTTGCTGCCTTATTTCTAACTGATCATGACCAATATAGATGGTCATAACCTTGTAAATTGTGGTGGGTTGCTATGACTAGGCGCCACCTCATCAGTTTTGCCTATGTGTCATGTCCATGTGGCAGTTTTGCCCTAGGTTGTGAAGCAACCTATATTTCTGTCATTTCCAAAATTCCCAAAAAAATCTCATAATTCTTTGGGTCATATCTTCATCAAATATGTAAAGATCCTTCCTTGCCTAGTTCAAAACTAATTCAACAATATTCATTTTCCTATTCTGTTCACGACAGCACTTTATGAAGGAAGTGCTATTTATGTATTCTTGATTGCCCTCAGAATTTTTGGGCACTCTTTCCTATCCAAATCATTACCGCATGACAAAATTCAGCTCCACTTGCCTAGCAAATCTTCCTCGACAAATTTCCAAAGTTTTTGTCTACCTAGAAGCATTGTGAAGGAAGTACCTTTTTTATATATCGAAATGACATGAAATTTATACAGTTCCTTCATATGCCCAAATTATCACCCTGCTCCAAATTGCAGCTCAGTCAAATCATCTATGTGAGCCCAGGTTCAATTTATATTTTATGGCCAAATTGGCATGTTGCAAAGCAAGTGTTATCTAGACCCCTCCTATTACCCTCAAACTTTTCGGTCACTCTTCCATACCCAAAGCATTGCCACATGATAATATTCAGCTCAATTTTCCTAGTAAATCTTTCTCAGGAAATTTTCAAAGTTTCTACCTCGAGAGAAGCTTTGTGAAGTAAGTACTAGCTAGGCTTACCCAAATGATCTGAAAATTTACCAGTGCATGACCATACCTATGTAACTTACCTACACCAATTTTTAGCTCATTTCATTCATCCAATCTCTCTCACTAGTTTCCTCAAGTTTCTGTCCATAGAAGAGAATTGTGAAGGAAGTACCACTTTGGCATTTCCAAATAGTATCCATTTTCTACAGTGGTTTCCTATGCCCAAATAACCATCCTCCACCTAATGCCAGCTCAATCCGTTCATTATTTTGAGCCGAGCTTCAACATTCGTAGTTATGTCCAGTGTGGTAGTTCGCAAAGCAAGTACCACCTAGGCTCCTCCTTTTGAGCTGAAAATTTGTGAAGACGGTCTTCTTAGTAACTGATTATCCTCAGCCAAAACTCACGCCCATTAGCCATGTACATTTCCCGTACCGCTAATCAAACACTTGGCTGTTAATTCATGTTTGAGCATCGATCGGTCTCCTCGTGAGAATCTTATGTTGTAATTTTCTTCCTAGCACCAACCTGGGGAGTGACCAACCCACTAGACATGCCTAGGCCGCCCAGAACGCATGGCAACGCCATGGTCACGCGGTGACCACGCGGCGGGCATGCGAGTTTACGCGCTCTAGAGTTGGGGCCCTCGGCCACTGCCCAAACCTCTACGTATCGCCACCAAACCATGTATTTATAATTAAATATGTCCTTATGTAACTAGAAATGATTTTTGGAAAAATAAATAGCAAACTATGAGGCAGCTGCAGTTCAAATTTGACCCGCTTCCTACTGAATCGGTGGAAATTTATCTTTTTCACGAGAGGTGGATCAAAAAAATTTACACCCAACCATTTTGTCAATTGTGCATTAAATATGTCCTAGTATTTTATAAAAATGATTTGGTCCAATTTTGCAACAATTATTTGGTAGTTCCTTCACAAAAAAACCTCCTTTTGGGCACTCGAAAAATGGAAAATGGTTTTTTCGTCCAACGAAAATGAAAACTTCCTTAGGCAACATTGTTTTCCATTCCAATATGCACCCTTGTGCACAATATGAGATCATTTGAACAAACTATGCCATGAATGTGGCCATAAGATTGATCATTTGGCTTGAAAGCCATTGCCCTTCAGACATGATAGCTCATTTGTGAGAACACTTTTTTAAAATAATTATCGTATTACAAGTTTATTATTTTTCCCGGAAACTTAATCACATATAATGAGACAATGCGAAGGTTTTCCAATTTTTTGATTTTTTTTTGAATTTTTTATGCCCGTTTCAAAATGTGGTCAAAACGGCGGGCTTGACCATTCCTAGGTAGCGGTTGAATCTTGAATTTTTTTTGGTGTTTCTCTGATTAAATATATACTTATGTACCTATAAATGATTTTTGGAAAAAATAAAGAGCAAACTATGAGGTAGCTACAGTTCAAATTTGACCCGCTTCCAACTGAATCGACGGAAATTTGTCTTTTTCATGAGAGGTGGATCAAAAAAATTTACACCCAACCATTTTATCAATTGTGCATTAAATATGGCCTAGTATTTTATAAAAATGATTTGGTCCAATTTTGCAATAATTATTTGGTAGTTCCTTCACAAAAAACCTCCTTTTGGGCACTCGAAAATGGAAAATGGTTTTTTCGTCCAACGAAAATGAAAACTTCCTTAGGCAACATTGTTTGCCATTCCAATATGCACCCTTGTGCACAATATGAGATCATTTGAACAAACTATGCCATGAATGTGGTCATAAGATTGATCATTTGGCTTGAAAGCCATTGACCTTCACACATGATAGCTCATTTCTGAGAACACTTTTTTAAAATAATTATCTTATTACAAGTTTATTATTTTTCCTGGAAACTTAATCACATATAATGAAACAATGTGAAGGTTTTCCAATTTTTTGATTTTTTTGAATTTTTTATGCCCGTTTCAAAATGTGGTCAAAACGGCGGGCTTGACCGTTCCTAGGTAGCGATTGAATCTTGGAATTTTTTTGCTGTTTCTCTGATTAAATAGATACTTATGTACCTATAAATGATTTTTGGAAAAAATAAAGAGCAAACTACGAGGTAGCTACAGTTTAAATTTGACCCGCTTCCAACTGAATTGGCGGGAATTTGTATTTTTCACCAAAGGTGGATAAAAACTTTTTACACCCAACCATTTGGTCAATTGTGCATTAAATATGTCCTAGTATTTTAGAAAATTGACTTGGTACAATTTTGCAACAAATATATGGTAGGTCCTTCACAAAAAACTCATTTTGGGCACTTGAAAAAAATGAAAAATGAATTTTTCGTCCAAAGAAAATGAAAACTTCCTTAGGCAACATTGTTTGTCATTCCAATATGCACCCTTGTGCAAAATATGAGATCATTTAAACAAACTATGCCATTCCAAAATGCACCCTTGTGCAAAAAACACAAGAGAAACAAATAGAAAAACACAACTACATAAGCTTAAAAAAGTATTTGATGTGCTCCACATGTGCTATGATTGTGAATTATAAAATTGATGTGCTCCAAATTTGCAACAAATATTTGCTAGGTTATTTATAAAAATATCATTTTGGACACTCGAAAAATGAGTCTCTTACAAAAAAGCTCATATCTTAGAACACTTTTTTTAATGATATTAACAATATTCAAAGTTTGTTATTTTTACTGAAAAGTAGGTCACACTTGGTGACACAATGCGAAGGTTTTTTATTTCTATATTTTTATAAATTTCTTAGGTCGTCAAATGGCAGACATGATTCAAAATCTTATTTTCAATCGATTACGACCAATTTAAATGGTCTTAACATCATCAAAGAGGATACTCTGTTTTGATTGGTCTAAAATCAGCTCACACGGATCATGCCTTAAGCACCGTCGGATGCGCCCCGATCCAACGGCAGCCCACACCCCCCTCGTCGCTCTCACCCCGTATCCCTCTCACCCACGAAACCCTAGTCCCCTTCTCCCAATCGCCGCCGCCGCCTTCTCCCTCCCAGATCCAATCCAAGTCAGAGCCCGTCGGCCACCTCCATCTCCATTCCTGCGCGCGTCGGCCACCTTCCTGCGGCGGAGCTCGACCCCGTCAGTCTCCCCCGAAACGAAACCCACCACCGCCGCCTTTGTCTGCCCAACCAACCACAACCCACCGGCGACCTCCTCCCACTCTTCCTCTCCCTCGCCGCCGGTGCCCCCTCGCCTCCCCTCCCTTCCTCTTGTCTCCCTACTAGGCCCCAGATCGACTCGGCCTTCTCCTTCTCAGGCCACGACCAGATCCGCTCCGACGTTCCCGCATCAGCGCCGTCATGGACCTTCCTCCTCCTTCTCCACGACCACGCTGCGGCAGAGGAATCCTCCTCCTCCCACTGCCACCGCCACTGCGCCCTCCTCCTTCCACCTCCACATCCATGCATCCATCCCTTCCTCCCTCCTCGTGCCCGAAACCCTAGCCCGCGGGCGGGCATGTCGACCGAGCTCAGGATCCGCAGCATCCTCTTCTCCTCCAAGAGTAAGAACAGGAACGTCCGCAAGGGTATGCGATGAATCCCTTCTCTTCTTCTGGCCTTCTTCATCTCCGCATCTGATTCGTGCGTGCGGCCGTCTATGCAGTCATTTTGCTCCCTCCGATCTGCTCTGCTTGCGTGAAGGGGCCCGGCCAAGGAAAAGTTGCTGCTTCAGCTTTTTCCTCCTCCCCGATGTGTGTAGGTGGTAAGCCATCTCCATCTCCCTCCTCCTCTCTCACCCCCATCTCGTCTCTGTAGGCAAGCAGTCTACATGTTAGCAGGCACAGGAGTCAATCAAAACACCTTTTTGATTCATATATACATGTTCTGAGAGGAGAACCGTGTTAAGGAATATATCATCGTGTGTGATGCATATTTCCTTCCCAACTGAATTCCGAGGTTGTATTCATTTCCTCGAAGAAATGTTTGAACCTTTTGCTGTAAATTTGTAGATTGATTTTAGTTGCCACAACATTTTCTATTGCTTGCCTGAATGAAATCAGTAGTCACTATTCAGATAACTGAATAATTAGACACTCTTGTGTGTAGTCTCTGTTGGAAATATATACTGTGCTTGACAGAATGGCAAATGAATAATAATTAGGAAACATTTATTTGCTAGGGATGAAATTGTAGTCCCAATCTCTGATTCACTGCAAATTGTAGTCCTAATCTCTGCAATTGTTTATAAATGGATGAAATTCTAGTGTATCAATACAATAATCTCTTAAGGTTGCTTACATTTTGGTTCAGAGCACGGACGACATCCGATGTTCAGACCATAAATTGACTACTGTGTAACATTATGGTCGATGCCTTTTCTTTTCTAATCATCCCTGGTTCCATTATATCAGAATGAAACCAGAGTAGTACAAAGTCCAGCTAAATTAGTTACTATGAAGCATTATCGAATGTTGTTCTTCCCTGCTCTTACTGGCGTCCTTTTAATTCCATATGTGTTTTTGTAGTTGAAGGAGTTCAATCTGGGCAGCCAGAGGCGTACGAGTTCTAGGACATGCGCCGCCCATCGTTAACCTCCAGGTCATCAAGAACGCCTGGGACGGCAAGAGCTACCTCCTCATGCAGGTACCAATACATCTTCATACACACGCACGCATTGGTTAATCTGCAGATTGATTGATTAGCAATGGTGCGGCGTTTTCTGCAGAGCACGTCCAAGATGGCGAGCAGGACAAGGTACTGCATGGGGAGGATCAAGTCTTTCGTTGTCCCCCTCGCCAACTACTCCCTCGACAGCACCGCCTCTCCAGGTACACGTATACCAAGCAGAGTATGCAAGTACTTGTACACCGTACCACGTATGCAGCTTCCAGAGTAATTTCCTTGTTTCCACGTCTGCTTGCAGTGTCCCAAGTATACACGTTTATTCTAGTTATATGCTTGCAAGGTTAGATCATAGTCTGACAGTTTGTTTGCACAGTATGCTGTCATTTAGCTGCAGTTAATCAGCTTATGTACTAGGCGTTCCTGAAACCTTAGGCCATAAGCAACGAGTGACATGATGATGTATCCCTCCTACATCCTAGCTCTCTATGGAGTAGGGCTGTTGTTCCACCGTTGCGAGCTGACTTGATGTGTTCTGTTTTGGAGTATGTAATGTTACTCTCTTTTTGGCCAGCTGGGTGCTTTTCTAGTTCAACATAACATCTTTGGCTTGAGTTCTCTTTTCATTATTTGTATAATTGAAAATTGGAAATTCTGCCCTCTGCCATTTTGGACCCTGGTGATTCACTGGGAATTTTCCATGCCCCTTGGAATCTAACACGTCCTTCTCCACATCTTAAACTAACAAGCATGGGTTATGAGTTTAGCTATGAAGTTCTTTTTGTTTGTCGTGTGTTGTAAAATTCCTGGTTGTTTATTCCTGTTGGCTAAGTATATGGTATGACAATTTTTGTAGGTGAACGTTCCGAAGACCAAGAAGACCTACTGCAAGAACAAGGAGTGCAAGAAGCACACCCTCCACAAGGTTACCTAGTACAAGAAAGGCAAGGATAGCCTTTCTGCATGTTTATTTGGATCCACTGAACCTTTGCACGGCTAATCTCTCAAGTTTGTATATACATAGACAGGTTTTTTTGAAAGTGTGACTCCATAGTATTGAGAAGTAATCATGTTTCCTTTAGTTTTCTGATGTGAAAGTTTCTTGAAAGTAGAGCTTTTCTTAACTAATCAAGAACTCGACTCTTTTCCCCTGATATCGTCGTTGCCCAGTCCAAGTCCGTTTGTGCTTGTAATAACGGAGTATTTGTACTTGTTTACAATGTTTTTAGGCACTGGTATGAAAGCTGCCCTTGACACGAACATAGTATACCACAGTATATATACTACCAAATATAATTTAGCATCTTGTTTTCGTCAATTGATGTGTTCCTGCTTCCTGTTGTCAAGCCCAAACCAACTAAATTACCTAGTATCTCTGTTCGTCTCTTCATATCGAAGCTCATCAAACTTGTCAGCTCTATGCTTTCATCTTGATTTGTACATCATCCTGAAATATATAATCATGCTTTCATTCTGATTTGTACACCATCCTGGATGGTCTGCCCAAACGATGCTCATAGCATTTCTGTTAGCCTGCGTTACAACTCATTTTTTTATTTAAAGAACAACCAAGTGGCACAGTGGTTCTACTTCTCATAAATTGACAGAAAGGTTCTAGCATGTTTTCATTTGCAAGTAAAACTCGACCTTCTTTTAGTTGAGTGAATATGTTTCAGATATGGAACGTTTTACAGTACATTTCTTTCCTTCTAAATGTGAATTCATGTACATCATCAAGCATTTCACATTTGCTGTAGCACTATGTAATGGTGTACTTCTTTTAGAAATTCTTCTCCTTACGTTTATAAATTCTACATATGGTTTCTCATCACTTGGTATATATATAGCACGTTTTGGGCAACGAATTATTCAGCGTTCTATGTTAAAGCTTTCAACCTTGAAATCACATATTTGTTTGGGCATGTGCTATATGTACCATTTTAGAAGTAGTCCACATATTTCTGTCCTGCTATAGTCTTTTTTAAACTTCTTATGAGATTGAAGTATTCGTTCTGATTTCTGGTTTGCTGATTGTTGTAGACAGATGTTTGAAACCTCTTAACCATGGACGACAACTACTTGAGAAGGACCATCATCACCCATCAAGTACGCCATTGAGGTAATTCACCAGTCCCTCCAGCACCAACTATCTATTTTCTCTAGTATGCTTAGGTTTTTCATGCTGTTGTGGTAGCCCCATTGCTGTTGCGTTGAATCTCATGCCACCACTGGTGCGCCTGTGGCTTGATGTGCTGTGATCTTTATCTGTGTAGGTTTTGTTTGATGATATGCTTAGATTATGATCATAAGCATGGTGGTTTGATGATGCTGAGGCCAGCTGTTAAACCATGATATAGTTGCTGGAACTAAGCTTAATATTCATGTGTGTATGTGTGTGTGTGTCGAGTAAAGTTGTGGTTTGTGCTACTCCTTTATAACGTGATGAAACAAAGAATGTCCTTTACTCCTTTTTTGAATGGAATGTTCATAATATATTGTCTCCAGTTTCTAATTTTTATCAGCTGATTCATGTAACAGGGCGTCCGTGGAAGGCCCAGTCCTGACTCTCCAGTGAGCCGACATTTGATCGCTATTGAAGGAGCTACATGTAGAAGAAGAAAATACTTGTAGAGCTTGTAACTGATTCCCATAGTTGTAGAGCTTGTATCAACTAAGCTTGTATTACGTGTAACTTGTAGAACTTGTAAATGCTACAGCTTGTAGGACGTGTCATTTGTAGAGCTTGTAAATAAGCTTGTATATGCTACAGCTTGTAGGACGTGTCATTTGTAGAGCTTGTATTGAATCTGGCTATTGTTATTTGAAGTATCTTGTGTGTTTTTTCCTTGCCAATTTAACTACTGGTTATTTTCTTATTGTCAAATTGAAATATGAAGAATCCGGGCCTAATAGCTAGGACCCACTTATCAGAACCTGACAAGTGGGACCTGTTTGACTAGTGGACCCATTTTATAAAAAAAACTAAAACTGTTGTACAAAAAGGCCATGACCCATGAAATAAAAAGGCTGAATTGTTGGGCTTGGCCCATGAAGTCTGACCAAAAATTGACAGGAAAAAATATATAGAAAGGCTGAATTAATGGGCTCGGCCCATATAAACACCGAATTGGACCGGGCTGAATCTTGTGCCACGTCAGATTGCCACGCTGGATGCCTACGTGGCCTGGGGAGGTTGCTAGTGACCAAAACGCCACAGTAGACGTATTTTGGTCATAAACGTCTACGACCATTCCAGAAGAAAGGTCGCTATAGTCAGTTTATGACGGCCAACTTTTGACCTTATGTTTTTGGTCACAAAAAGGTCACAAATGGAAATTTGTGACCATTCAGTGACCAATAGTGGTGGTCACAAGTTGACATATTTCTTGTAGTGAAAGTCAGTTGGTTCGACCAGGACTGGATTTATGGTTTCGATTTGGGCATTTGGGATTTAGGTTTGTGTGGCTTCAACTCTATTTGAACCAGTTATTTTGGCTTGCCCAGATCCCAGCTACAATCGATGACCCGTTGTACACTGGTGTTGCTGACAATTTGAGGGTGATGTGCGAGCATGTCAAGCTAGGGAAGAAATGTGTTGCATTCGAGGGGATGAGCACTGGAGAAGGTTCATTGCTTGTGCCCTAGAAGTAAGTTAGCAAATTAGTTGCAAAGTATCAGTTAACCTCTCCTATGCAGTATAGCAATTTTGTTCTAGGGTTTACCGTACGTTGTTCATAGGGACTGTTCATTGTTCATAGATATTGTTCATTGTTCATAGTCACAGTTCATGTTAGGGACGAACATGCTCACAATAATTGTTGTTTAGTGTCAGTTGACTTGATCTAACCGAATCTGCACCTTAACTGTAACTTTAACTTAACTGAATATGTAACCTGTGGCAACATATTTGAACTATTTTTTTGTATTGCAGGGAGTTAATAATTATGGATTAGTGCAGTGGATAGATTAGGAGTGGCCAGATCATCTACATAATGCCCTCCACAAACCGTGGCTTATGTATGAGGATAGCAACCATGCCAATAGGATGGCATGCCTGGAACATTCATGTACTATGCACAATCTAACACAACAAAAAAAACCAGTTGCATGAGACTTATGAGAAGATTTTTGAAGATGTGAACAACCTCTTGGCTTCCCAGGATAATTTGCCACACGTAAATGATCAAGATGATGCTGAGAGCAGCATGGAAAAGGATGTTGAGATCAAAAAATTGAAGGCAGTTGTTGACCAGTTGAAGTTCGTTCATGTTGCTCAAGGCAATGTCATTAGGAATTTGAAGTTCAATCATCTGCAAGGGAAGGAAAAGATGAGCTCTAATAAGAGGACTTCGGAGTTTAGCTTTGCTGACCAGAAGAAAGAGAAGGAGAAGCTGGATCTTTACATTGCTGAGTTGATTAAAGAGAAGGATAAGTTGAGCATTGAGAAGAGTGCTTTGTAGTGTTGTGTTCCTGACCTGAAGAAAGCAGGTGAAAATAACAAGAGGAAGCTGAAGGAGATCAAGGGTATTTGTGATGTCTGATAACCCACAAGTATAGGGGATCACAACAGTTTTTGAGGGTAGAGTATTCAACCCAAATTTATAGATTCGACACAAGGGGAGCCAAAGAATATTTGAAGGTATTAGCAGCTGAGTTTTCAATTCAACCACACCAAGAGATTAATTATCTGCAGCAAAGTGATCACTAGCACAGTAATATGATAGTTTTGATAGTAGTGACAGCAGCAACAGCAACAGTAACAGTGATAGCAGTAATTTGTAGCAAGTGTAACAGTGATGATAACAATAGTAACGCAGCAAGATCAATATAAATAAATTCGTAGGCATTGGATCGGTGACTTGTTCGATGATATTCATCATGTGACAGTTATAACCTAGGGCGATACGGCACTAGCTCCAGTTCATCGATATAATGTATGCACGTATTCCGTAAATAGTCATACGTGCTTTATTAAAAGAACTTGCATGACATCTTTTATCCTACCCTCCCGTGGCAGCGGAGACCATAATGGAAACTAAGGGATATTAAGGCCTCCTTTTAATAGAGAACCGGAACAAAGCATTAACACATAGTGAATACATGAACTCCTCAAACTACGGTCATCACCGAGAGTGGGCCCGGTTGTTGTCAATCCGGGGTTGTCGGATCATAACCGTAGTAAGCGACAATAACTTGCAAGATTGGATCTAAAACATGGATATAATGATGAATTCATAAACGGTTCAGATCTGGGTTCATGGCACAGGGGCCCAAAGTGACAAGCATTAAGCATAGAAAATTTATAGCAACATCAATCTAAGAACATAGTGGATACTAGGGATCAAGCCCTAACAAAACTAACTCGATTACATGATGAATTTCATCCAACTCCTCACCGACCAGCGAGCCTACGAAGGAATTGCTCACTCCCGGTGGGGAGCATCATGGAATTGGCGATGGAGAAGCGTTGGTGATGACGAAAAACGAAGATCCCCCTCTTCGGAGCCCCAAACGGACTCTAGATCCGCCCTCCCGAGGAAGAACAGGGCTTGGCGGCGGCTCTATCTCATAGATCGCGATAATTCTTTCTCCCTGATTTTTTTCTGGAAATATGTGATTTTGTAGTATCAAGGGTGAGGGAGTCCTGGATTAGGGGGTGTCCGGATAGCCGGACTATAACCTTTGGCCGGACTCTTGGACTATGAAGATACAAGATTGAAGACTTCGTCCCGTGTCCAGATGGGACTTTCCTTGGCGTGGAAGGCAAGCTTGGCACTACGGATATGTAGATCTCCTCCCATTGTAACCGACTCTGTGTAACCCTAGCCCTCTCCGGTGTCTATATACCGGAGGGTTTTAGTCCATAGGACGAACAACAATCATACCATAGGCTAGCTTCTAGGGTTTAGCCTCTCCGATCTCGTGGTAGATCTACTCTTGTACTGCCCATATCATCAATATTAATCAAGCAGGAGTATGGTTTTACCTCCATCGAGAGGGCCCGAACCTGGGTGAAAACATCACGCCCCTTGTCTCCTGTTACCATCCGCCTAGACGCATAGTTCAGGACCCCCTACCCGAGATTCGCCGGTTTTGACACCGACATTGGTGCTTTCATTGAGAGTTCCTCTGTGCCATCGCCATCAGGAAGGATGCCTCATCCCATCTTTAAAGATGGCACTGTTGCTCAGGGAGCTTTGGCTGTCGGCCAAACTCTCCAGCTAGGTGGTTTTCTTATGACCGCCTGTTCGGCCGCTGGGCCGGCGATGACTTCTCGGGTCTTCAAAAGCAATCTTCACGTCAACTCGGAACTCGCCGAGCAGTTAGATCCAATGGAGCTCTCTTCCCTAAACGAGCTCTTGGATCGCATCGCCGCCTTGGGAGTCGCTACGGATTACGATTGAATTGGTCCTAAACCCGATCTGAGAGAGATTAACTCTCCCCAGGCCACCCATCACGTTGCAGTTTTGGAGGAACAATGCGGCGATCCTTCGTCTATCTTAAGGACTAGCTATGTCCCGATTCTAGATCCCTCCATGCCGGATACCCGCGGAGGGGAGGACGTCACTCAAGCCCTGAACCTAGAGTCACGCAGCGGGCTAGATTCATTGGACAACATCCAAGAATCCAAGTTTCCGAGTTCGAAAACTCCTTGGCCCTCAAGTCTCAGATTGGGTGAAGTTTCAGATTTAATTCCACCCACCCACCCAAACATAAGCGATCTATCCCAAATTAGGCAAGAGCCCGAAGAAACAGTACACCATTACTTGGCCAGATTCCTCCTGGTCATGAACAGGATAAAGGACTGCCACGAGGAAGACGCAATTTCATTCTTCTGCAATAATTGCACGGACAAGGGAATCCTCAATGCCATAAGTTGCCGTGAAATTACACGCTTTGCCGACTTGGCGTCCATAGTACGAAAGTACTGTGTGATGGAAAGCGCCTGGAAAACCGAAATAAAATTTTGTGACAATCCGGCCCTGAATACAAACCCAGTCTGAAGTAAAAGGGTGCATCATCGCCAGACACCCGAGTTAAACACCAAAAAGCAAAAACCCTCTACAGGGCATGGAGCCGTACTAGAGGGATGGCTCAATGGACCCTGTAAAATTCACAGCACAGAGGGCGCCACACCAACTCATAGCCTTAGAGCATGTTGGATACTCCGGCAGGTGGCCAAAAGTAGGCGAAGATCTTCTAACCCCAGAAGCCACAGAGCACCAGCCCAGAGATACCAGTACAGTATTAACAGTCTTCGAGACTTTTGCATCAAATAATATGCGAAAACGAACACTCCGCAGCCTTGCCGAAGTCTACCATGTGGCAACAATAAACCCATGGAGTGACACGACTATTACTTTTAATGCCAGTGACGAACCTAAATTCCGAACAGCTCGAGCACCAGTCGCATTGGTCCTCAGTCCAATAGTGGACGGCTTTCGACTCACCAAGGTACTCATGGACGGTGGCAGTGGATTGAACCTCATTTATGAGTAAACCCTTCGAAAAATGGAAATAGACTGGAACCGCATTGAGCGAAGCAGCACAACCTTTTGAGGAATAATCCCTAGTTGGGAAGCGCGCTGTATAGGAAAAATCACACTAGATGTGGTGTTCGGCACGCCGGATAATTACAGGTCCGAAGAGGTCACGTTCCAAGTGGCCCCGTTCAGTAGCGGATACCACGCTCTATTAGGGCGGGAGGCATTTACAATCTTCCAAGCCATACCCCATTACGGGTACATGAAGCTCAAAATGCCCGGGCCCAACGGAATCATCACTCTTGCTAGTGATCCGGACATAGCACTCCGCGCCGAAAATAAGACAGCCGCACTGGCCCTCGATGCACTATCCGAAGCCCTAGCGGCCGAGGAACTGACTGTGCTGCGCTCCACGGTAAACAGGGACGACGTGATACTCGATAAAAGATCCAAGTCCACCTCCTTTAAGCCGGCGGACGAAATAGTCAAATTCCAAGTCCATCCGACGGACCCTACAAAAACGGCTTCCATCGGGGCACAATTAAACACTGATGTAGACGCCGCACTACGAGAATTCCTACGAAAAAACTGGGACATTTTTGCCTGGCACCCTTCAGACATGCCAGGAATCCCACACAGGCTGGCCGAGCACAGCCTAAATATCCTAAAGGGATTCAAGCCAGTCAAACATGCTCTTCGGTGTTTCTCTGAACCTAAGAGACAAGCCATGGGAGAGGAGCTAGCCAAACTATTGGAGGCCGGATTCATCAGAGATATAAAACATCCGGACTGACTAGCAAACCTGGTGATGGTACCAAAGAAGGACAAATCCTGGCGCTTGTGCGTCGATTTTAAGGACCTCAACAAGGCCTGCCCAAAGGATCCCTTCCCCCTACCCCGCATCGATCAAATTATTGACGCTACCGTAGGACACGATTCATTGTGTTTCCTTGACGCATACTCTGGCTACCATCAAATTAAGATGGCAGAGTCAGACCAAGCCGCAATGGCATTCATCACCCCATACGGCCCATTCTGCTTCAACACAATGCCCTTCGGGCTCAAAAATGCCGGCGCAACATATCAGCGCATGATTCAGACATGTCTGGCAAACCAGATTGGCAAAACAGTGGAGGCATACGTAGATGACATGGTCATCAAAACGAAGCATGTCAAAACTCTAGTAGACGACTTGAGGCTCACATTCGATAACCTCCGAACATACGACATCAAGCTCAACCCAGAAAAATGCGTTTTTGGCATACCAGCCGGAAAGCTCTTGGGCTTCATTGTATCCGGTAGAGGAATTGAAGCAAATCCAGCCAAGATCTGAGCTCTGTCACAATTGGATATCCCAAAGGACCTCAAACAAATACAAAAACTAACCGGATGCGTGGCGGCTTTAAGCCGCTTTATCTCCCGCTTGGGAGAAAAGGCATTGCCCCTTTATCGCCTCCTCCGACGCACCGAACACTTCAAGTGGACGGATGCCGCCACGGCCGGACTCGACGAAATAAAAGCCATATTGGCAACAAACCCAGTCCTGGCCGCGCCAAACATTGGCGAACCAATGCTATTATACATTGCAGCAACTCATCAAGTTGTAAGCGCAGTGCTCGTCGTCGAACGAGAAACGGACGGACACAAATTCCCCCTTAAAAAGCCGGTTTACTATGTGTCCACCGTCCTTACTCCATGCAAGTCACGGTACCCGCATTATCAAAAGATAGCGTACGCGGTATTTATGGCATCCCGGAAGCTGCGACACTACTTTCAAGAGTGTTCGATAATGGTAGCCTCGGAAGTACCACTCAATGATATTATAAACAACCGCGACGCGACATGCCGGATTGCCAAATGGGCCATTGAGCTCCTCCCGTTCGACATAACTTACAAGCCACGGCGAGCTATTAAGTCGCAAGTTTTGGCCGACTTCGTCGCCGAATGGACGGAAACCGAACTCCCTAAAGAGTATGGCACATATTCCAACTGGATCATGCACTTCGACGGCTCCAAAATGTTGGCTGGTCTGGGGGCTGGCGTCGTTTTGATGTCCCCTACAGGAGATATAGTTCAATACGTACTCCAGATAATGTATACGGACTCCAACAACGCAGCCGAATATGAGGCCCTTCTACATGGTCTCCGGATGGCAGTATCCATGGGCATTCAACGCCTAGAGGTGCGCGGGGATTCGAACCTTGCGATATCCCAAATAAATGGAGACTTTGATGCCAAGGATCCAAAAATGGCAGCTTACCGCAACGCCGTCCTAAAAATGTCAGCTCGGTTCGAAGGGCTCGAATTTCACCATATAGCCCGGGAAAACAATCAGGTGGCAGATGTCTTGGCACGCATTGGCGCAAAACGTGATGCAGTCCCCCCCAACATCTTCTTGGAGAGGCTGTTCAGGCCATCCATAGCATGGGAAGGGGAACTCGGTAGTAACAGCCCCGACCCAACCGCACTGCCCGACACCGAACATTCTGACATAATTGGAGGCTCTACCAACGAAGTAACATCCTCAGCCCACGTAATAATGGCAGTCATCGCCCCGTGGACAGAACCATTCCTAGCCTACCTAACTAGGCAGGAACTTCCCGAGGACCAAAACGAGGCACGCTGCATAGTGCAGCGATCCAAAGCCTATAAAGTCCATGAGGGAGAGCTTTATAAGAAAAGCACCACCGGAGTCCTTCAAAGGTGCATCTCCGAAGAGGAGGGGCGGAATCTTCTGGCTGAAATTCATGCCGGACTCGGCGGTCACCACGCTGCAGCCCGGGCCCTTGTAAGCAAGGCCTTCCGTACATGATTCTATTGGCCGACGGCCCAGGCAGACGCTCAGGACTTAGTCCAACGATGTGTAGGTTGCCAGCTCTTTGCTAACCAAAGCCATATGCCACCTACTGCCCTCCAAACTATACCCATCGCCTGGCCCTTCGTGGTCTGTGGACTTGACATGGTTGGACCCCTTAAAGGAGGAACCCACAAGCAAAAATACTTACTGGTCATGGTGGATAAGTTCACCAAATGGATAGAGGCCAAGCCTGTTAAGACGGCCGAATCCGGACCGGTGATAGACTTCATATCCGGGGTCGTACACCATTACGGCGTCCCCCACAGCATCATCACTGATAACGGCACGAACTTTACGGCCGACGAGGTAAAACTCTGGTGCAAAAACATGGGCATCAAGCTCGACTAGGCTTCAGTCTATCACCCACAAACTAACGGTTAAGTCGAGCGAGCAAATGGTCTAATCATGAGCGGCATCAAACCCAGATTAGTGCGGTCCCTCAAGGAATCTAACACGCATTGGGTAGAGGAGCTCGACTCCGTACTCTGGGGGCTGCGGACCACGCTGAATCGCACCACCGGATACACACCATTCTTTATGGTATACGGCGCAGAGGCGGTTCTACCCTGCGACATAATTCATGACTCACCTTGAGTGCGCATGTACGAAGAAAGGGAAGCCGAGCTCGATCGGCAGGATAGTTTGGACGCCTTGGAGGAGGAGCATGACGTGGCAAAATCCTGTTCCGCATTCTATCAACAGCAGGCTCGAAGATACCAAAGCAGAGAAGTACGGGCCAAAACTTACAATGTTGGCGAGTTAGTTCTACGCCTGCCAGATAAGAAAAAGGACAAACTGAAGCCCAAATGAGAAGGTCCCTTCATTATTGACCAAGTCCTGACTGGTGGAGCATACCGTCTGCGGGATGCATCGGATAATTGACTCGAGCCGAACCCATGGAGCGCCTCCCGACTCCGAAGATTCTACGCCTAGCGCCGGACTCTGTGTTCGTCTCCTTCCTCTGTCCATTTTTTATACACTATCTGTCTTGGATCTCTATCCTTCTCCCTTTCTTTTCTCTCACAGCCTTTAAAGGCCAATTTGTGTCTTGTTTGCACACAACGGACACGCTATTCGCGTTCATTATACCTGGGGGCTTCTTTAACAGAAGCTTATTCATACGGGCTTCATGCCCAACACATGTGTTATCCTTCCACATGTACCCTTTATTCACCATTATATGCATCGATATGACTTAAGTTTTGGCCAAGATGGGTTGCCTGGCTCTTGTATTTATGCCTTACGTTCCCGTTAATTCGGCTAAGGCATAAGGGGAGCACCTCTGCGATTGTTACTGCCGGGTCAGCCGGATGTGTACCTCAGACTGGGTGAAGCCGAAAGCTAGCGTTCTTAAGAGAATATTCGGTCGGTGAACTAAAGATGATTTCTCACTTATTTACTTATGCGCCCCTAGATGTTTTTCCTGCGTCTCTTTCCGCAGTCCGGACATGCACTTTAGGGCATGCCTCCCAGGGAAAGGAACCCCTAACGGAACTATTCTCCCTGGAAGATGTTTCTTACTAACCATGTAATATAACATAACTAGTTGGGCACTTGTCTGTTCAAGCACTAATGACCCCTACGCCTGGTCTCCATGCATGCCCCGGTTCTTACATAACCGAGAGGATATTCGGACACACTCCGGACCGTCGGGTCCCAAGGTTGAAGCGAAAAGGTCCGCCATGATAAACGATCTACAATCCGGCTAGAAGGCATTATACATGTCATCTTAAATTACGTAGTCAATTTGACTGGTTAAATTCCTCTTCAATACCATCCAACAGGCTGTCTAGTTTACAGTCCTGTTGGGAATACTTTGCGGCCAATTCTACTTGGCCGTACACTAAGCTCATAGGGATCTCCTTCCCATCGGGCCCCACAGGTCCGACCTCGGCCATGTGGTTTGGGTCAGCCTTCATGTAGCGCGTCTTCACCATGGCCCAGGCCTCCCTGGCGCCTTGACGGCAGGCCGATATCTTCCATAATCGGAAGCGCCGCCGCGATGGCCACAAGGCCTGGGCGACGCCTTGCATCACCTGCCGAACTCGTTCGTGCAGTTGTGAGAGCTCGAGAAGAAGGTCACCCATAGAACCGGGCATTTCCTCTGCAGGACGACCTGTTAGCATACCTACAAACATAACTCTGTTAGTCGACTTCCTCGCCGAACTCTTTTTCAAAGTTCGTTCAAGCACTTACTAAATATGCCACGTCGAAGCCGCCGATTCTCCTTAACGGAGTCCGACAGTTGGGCATGAACATCTTTTAGTTCCACGCCCAGCTGGGTGTTGGCATCTTGGAGATCATTCTTCTCCTGCCTCACCTTTGTAAGCACGCTCTCCCTAGCCTTTAGCTGGCGTAGGAGTTGCTGCTTATCCGGATCTAATCCGGCGCCATCTGCAATTTTATTGTCAGACTTGCATACACGTCACACTTCACATGATACTTATCAATTGAGGCATATAATACCATAGGGGGTCTTCTTGGGCTCCCCTGCTGCGGCTAGTGCAGCCTGAAGTTGGGCTTTGCACTCTTCCAGCTCCTGGGACAGTTGGGTATTCTTTTCTGTAAGAACCTCCTTAAATCAGTTATTCTAACTGTTTCAAGTCTCGGGGGCTACTGGTATATATAATCACCAACTTTTCTCACCCGTATGTCCTTTTCATACTTCTCTATGGCTCTGGTTAGACCATTTTGAGCAGCACGAAGGTACGCATCTCCCGAGTTGAAGGCCTCCAACGCCTCCTGGGAGAAACAAGCGTCGAATTGTCCGGCGACGCCTGTGGTTCATGGCACTCTCCACCTCGGAATTGGTGGTAGGCAGCCTGTCTGCATCCTCTGTCGGAGGGGCGTCCGGGGCGCGCCTCGTGTTCGCCTCCGCTTCCGGACCCAGCTTTGGAGCCTGGCTGGTGGAGGCACGATTGGCAACCTCTCCGGATATAGTCCGGCGAGCGCTCTTTTTCCTAAAGAGAGCACGGGCATTAGTATTCCTCTGAGAATGATATCTTGGAATAAGATGGCGCCCCATACCGTTGCGCCGGCGTCTCAATCCGGACCACACTTCTTTTCAGCCTGCTGGGCCTCGCGGCCCCTTGTTGGCTAGTCGCCGCAGGCTCGGTCTTCTGCCTTGAGGTCCTCCCCTGCAAAACACCGTTGGTATATGGTAACCGAAAATACGCAAAAACGGATCCCTTTTTCAAAGTGTTGGGACTTCGGTCTCAGTTACCTGTGAGGCTGGAAGTAGCCCAGGGTAATCGGCTGTAATGGCCACCAAGGCATTGTCGATGCTCAATTGGTAAAATACCCCATCAATCAGCTCCACAGATATGTCCGGATCCTCTTGGGAGGCCGGGTCGAGGGACCGTTCCGGATCCTCGGGTTGTGGAGGAGGGCTGTTTATCTCCTTTACGGCCCGACGCAGTTCCTGCGTCGAAATCACAATATAGGATACTTAACTATGGGAATATGGAACGGATGGGCAAGTAGAAGTGTCCGCTTACCCAGCTTGGAGGATTGTACATAGAAAATCCGCCCAGTGGATTGACGCGGAGAAATTCCTCCTCTTCTCCCTTGTACAAAGCGGACAAGACCTTCATTAGGACGACCGATTGCGGCCCCTTACGGCCGCAGCGGGTGGCATCATCCTCCCCGTTGAAATCCCACATGGGGTGGCCTCTATACTGAAGCGGCTGCACCCCCCGCATAATGCATGTGGCCATGACCTCGATCATGGTCAGTCCGGAATGAGCTAACAACCTTATCCGGCTCATCCGGTAAAGGACGTCCTTGTCATTTTCCTTCTGGGGGCTCCATGGACGCCAGCTTAGGCGCTTCTTCATGGGAGCATTATCGAACTCAGGGAGGCCGATCCGAATAGGATCCGGCAGGGGGACGTCTTCTATATAAAACCATTCTGAGGGCCAGTCTTCGGACGCCTTCTTCGGGGTTCCGGATAGATACCCGATCCCGGCGATGCGCCACACTTCGGCTCCGCCCACTTGATATACTGACCCCTTCTGAGAATGGGGCGCGAGGCAGAACAACTTCTTCCACAGCGCGAAATGAGCCTCGCAGCCCAAAAATAGCTTGCAAAGGGCTACGAAGCCCGCGATATGCAATATGGAGGTAGGCGTAAGGTTGTGCAACTAGAGGCCGTAGAACTCCAGGAGCCCCGGAGAAACGGATGAATTGGAAATCCGAGCCCTCTTATCAAATAAGGGACAAGGCATACCCGCTCTCCTTTGGAGGGATTAGGGACGCTCTCCGCTTGTTCTCCGCCATTATATGTGGCAAGTCCGGCTCGAACCGGGACCATGTAGGCATGGGGGAGAAATCCCTTGGTTTGGAGCGTCACTAGCTCGCTGTGCGGGATGGAACATCTCTCCCAATCTCCAGGCTGGGGGCTAGGAGGGCGAGAGGAGGAGCTGCAACGACCAGCCATGATGGAATGGATCTCTGTCGGATGCTCTCCGATGAATGCTCGCGGAGGGAAGATGGTGTGATTTGGATCTAAATCCTCGTCTCTTTAATAGGTAGCTCATTTACGCAGCTAGGGGGGTAAATGTAAAAACACCCTGGCTTTTCGCATTCATTTGACACGTGGAAAAAGGCCATTATTGGGCGCGGAAGCCAAGAAGCGCAATATTCACGAGAAGTCGGACACTATTCAACATATACACATAATTTGGAGAAGAACCCGCCTTGCAATGACGAAGACAATCTGCGCGCCAGACTCGTCGCCATTGAAGCCTGGTTTGGGGGCTACTGAGGGAGTCCTGGATTAGGGGGTGTCCGGATAGCCGGACAATAACCTTTGGCCGGACTCTTGGACTATGAAGATACAAGATTGAAGACTTCGTCCCGTGTCCGGATGGGACTTTCCTTGGCGTGGAAGGCAATCTTGGCAATATGGATATGTAGATCTCCTCCCATTGTAACCGACTCTGTGTAACCCTAGCCCTCTCCGGTGTCTATATAAACCGGAGGGTTTTAGTCCATAGGACGAACAACAATCATACCATAGGCTAGCTTTTAGGGTTTAGCCTCTCTGATCTCATCGTAGATCTACTCTTGTACTGCCCATATCATCAATATTAATCAAGCAGGAGTAGGGTTTTACCTTCATCGAGAGGGCCCGAACCTGGGTAAAAACATCGTGCCCCTTGTCTCCTATTACCATCCGCCTAGACGCACAGTTCGGGACCCCCTACCCGAGATCCGCCGGTTTTGACACCGACAAAGGGGGTCGTCAGCGGGGCCACCAGGTGGGTACAACCTACCTGAGCGTGCCCTGGTGGGTTGTGCCCACCTAGGGGCCCCTCTTTGGTGGGTCTTGGCTCCCGAAATTCTTATTATTGATATAAAAAATCCTCGCAAAGTTTCGTTCCATTCCGAGAACTTTCATTTCTGCACAAAAACAACACCATGGTAGTTCTGCTGAAAACAACGTCAGTCTGGGGTTAGTTTCATCCAAATCATGCAAATTAGAGTCCAAAATAAGAGGAAAAGCGTGAGAAAAAGTAGATACGTTGGAGATGTATCAACTCCACCAAGCTTAAACCTTTGCTTGTCCTCAAGCAATTCAGTTGATAAACTGAAAGTGTGAAAGAAAAAAATTTATGAACTCTTCTGCTCTTGTTTGCATAAACAAGCTTAAACATCACCTAGGTTTTCAGCCCACATTATAACTAATCATGTCAACAATAACTCTTAAAGATTATAATGATTCATATCAATGACATAATCAGCTAGCGAGCAATAATAAGATATCTCGAACAACAACATGTTGTCAAAACAACGATGATATAATATGACAATAGTGGTATCTCGCTAGCCCTTTCTGAATCATGACAGTTGTGCTCTACTCAGTTTCTGGTGCTTGTTTTTAGAAGGTGGTGACACAACATTAGCTACACACAATGCATAAATCATGACAGCTGTGCTCTACTTAGTTTCTGGTGCTTATTTTCAAAAGGTGGTGACACAACATAAAAGTAAATAGATAGTCCCTTCATAGAGGAAAGCAGTGATTTGCAAAGGTGCCAGAGCTCAATTTTTAAAATAGAGATAAATGATATTTTGAGACATGCACCGTTCTCATTCACTTCACGACCATCAGTTATCAACATCTTCCATGCTAAGCACGCTAGTGGCGGTTCCCAAGTGATAAAAGTAAAGGTTTTGACTCTGTTGGGAGTTTTTGTTTGATTATTTCAGAGATGAACTCTTTTTCATGTTTGCAGTTTGGGACTGGGCATCCCTATTACCGCTCATTCCCTCGTGTGATGGCAAGTGAATAAACACTCGACCTGAGGATAACCCGCTTAGCACGGAATATATCGACCACCTCCTGTCGTTCCATGAACGATCCAGGCACACAAAAAGGATAATTTTTTTAGAAGTTTTTAGAGGTGGCACATGCAAATTTACTTAGGACGACAGGGTAATACCGTATATTGGTAGGTATGGTGGACTCATCTGGAATAACTTTGGGTTCAAGGTTTTTGATGTACAAGCAGAATTCCCACTTAGTACAGGCGAAGGCTAGCAATTAAGATTGAGAAGCGGCCAGCTAGAGAGCAACAACGATCATAACCATGCATTATGCATAAGTAACATTGGACACTAGCATGAGTAGGATATGAGCACCATGAACATAAATATTCTAGAGGTTATGTTGGTTTTGATTCAACTACATGCAT
The DNA here is from genome assembly GCF_018294505.1 of Triticum aestivum. NCBI lineage: Eukaryota > Viridiplantae > Streptophyta > Magnoliopsida > Poales > Poaceae > Triticum > Triticum aestivum. The sequence goes on from NC_057797.1 coordinate 202,503,118, forward strand.
GAACATGTACCAAGTTAAGCCACTCGAACATTCAGAGGAGGATACCATATCATCATACTACATCACAATCATTTTAACGCTATGTTGATATCCAAGATAAATCATTATTAACTCCCAGCTACTTATGCATGGCATGAGAAACTATAATCTCTAATTGTCATTGCAAACATGTTTAATCATAATGGGCTGAAGCCTGGATACTAGGTTAAACATATTTACACAAACAGAACAAGTCGAGTTCATACCAGTTTCTCTTTGCCACGACCTGTTCATCGAATGTCGTCATTATTGCCTTTCACTTGCACGATCGAATGATATGGAAATAATAATAGTGCAAGAGTGCCGTGGACTAAGCTGGAATCTGCAAACATTTTATTCAATAGGAGAAGACAAGGTAAAATGTGCTCTTTATTAGTTTAACATTTATTCATATGAGAGCCACTCAACATTTTCATCGTGGTCTTCTCCTTGGTACAACTCGAAATAAAAAGAAAATAGATTCAGAGAAAGACACTGAAATATTTTTGGTGTTTTTGGTTTTCTTCAACAAGCAAATAAGAAGGGAAAAGCAAAAACAAGAAAAACTATTTACACGGGAAAGCTCCCAACAAGCAAAAGAAGAACAAGGAAATCTTTTTGGATTTTCTTTTAATACTACTACTAAGCATGCATAGAAAGTAAATTACTACAACTAATTTTTTTTGATTTTTCTAAAGTTTTTCAAACACACAAGAAGAAAGCACAAAAATAAATCTAAGCATGGATGATACAATGAAAAGTGTGAACACCGACAAATACAATAAGTGGACATGAATGTAAAGTCGGTGGGGACACGTACTCCCCCAAGCTTAGGCTATTGGCCTAAGTTGGTAATCGATCAGTAGCCTGTAGGGTAGTAGGGAACCTGAGGAGCGGGCATCCACTCATCCCACTGCTGAGGTACCTGTGCAGCCTCTGCAACATCGTGAGCGTTCCAGTAGGCGATGATGTCTGCAGGCATAATCCTATATCTGCCCCTAGCAACAGAATCAAACAAAGCAGGTGCATGCAAATATGTGTCCACAACATGTGATTGATTAAACAATAAATTATAAGTGAAGTTATCAGCCCTTCCCTTGAGAATCTTATGTTCCTTTAAGGCATCAAAATCTAAATACCGAGTGGGTAGGATAGGATCAAAGGGCAAAGGTGAAACACCCACCCCTCGTGCTAGACGGGTGGCATAAATTCCACCATAGAACCAGCCACTTTTGGCATTATGCTGAAGTCTACGTGCAATAATCACTCCAAGGTTATAATTCCTTTCACTAGTGAGAGCGGTGTGAATGAGGCTCAAATCTGGCGAACAAAGTATGCTACAGTCTTGTTTGCCTACTATGCATTTCCCGTTAAATAATGCAAAGTACTGAATTGCGGGAGAGTGAATGCTCTTTATTCTTCCTTGTCTCACTCCTCTATTTTCACCGTAACAAAGGCTAGTCAAGAAAGACTCATACTCAGCCTTTGGTGGCTCATCAAGCGAACCCCAAAATGGGAGTTTGCAATGGTAAGCAAAGTTCTCCAGTGGAATAGTAAATGGATTATCATAAAGCATAAACGACACCCTAGACTCACGTGGAACATATTTAAATCTTTTAACAAATGATTCAGTGAGAAGTTCGTGTTGTTCACACTTATCTGAAAGGTAGGGACCGAGACTGGCATTGTGAACATATTGCTCAAATTCCTCCTTGATGCCCACACACACCATGTAGTCATCGCAAGGCCATAAGCATGTTTTGTTTGCGGCATCTCGCGTGGAACTTTCACTTGGTTCAACATAGGACCGACGAGTAGAAGTGTCACTAGAAGATGCCGCCAAGGATCGTCTCCTCGAAAAACTCCATCCAAATAGGTTCATCATGTCCGCGTACAATTCTCTGAAAATAAATTTTTTTGGGTGGCAAAAATTTGTCAACAAAACTTCACAAAATTGATAGCAACTACTCATAGGGATACCTAGAGGCCATATCAAGCATTCAAATTGCTTAGAACACTAAGAATTGAACATGCAAGCACATCTACAGCAGCACCAAGAGTAACTAATTATTCAAAGTATAAACCACTAAAACAAAAACTAATTGGACAAATGGTGGAGTCACATACCAAGCAACAATCCCCCGAAACAGTTTCAGAAATGGAGCTTCGAGCAAAGAGATCGAAATCCGCGGGTTTGAGCTCAAGAACACGGGAGAGAGAGCGCAATGGGGATTTTTTTTCTGGAGGTGAGTGATGATGTGGGCTAAAGAGATAAGTGAGGGGGCCCACGTGGGGACCACAACCCACTAGTTCGCGCCTGCGGGTCCTGGCGCGCCCAGGTGGGTTGTGCCCACCTCGTGCACCTCCCTCTGATATTATTTGCACCAAAGATTCTTAAATATTCAGAAAAATCATATAAAATTTTCAGGGCATTCTGAGAACTTTTATTTTTTGGTCATTTTTTTATTGCACGGAAAATTCAGAAAACAGACAAAACATGGCATTTTATTTTATTTAACTAATAAAAATAGTAAACAAAAAAGTAGGGACAGAAGGTAATTATTACTAAATTCATCAACTTCATATCGCTCAAAAATGATTCATTAATAAGGTTGATCAGGTGTTATTAACAACCACTTTCGGTTAGCATGAAACCGAAGAACTTTCGTAAATCACTAAGTTACCTCAATGGGGATATGCATTTCCCCAACAATAGGCATTTCATATTTATTTTTGACAGTAGGTAAAGGTATTTGAAAACTTCCAATAGTGATTGTCGGAGATTTTTCAATAACATTAATACCATTCACTTGGAATTGTTTCTCCGGAAAGTGCACCGTATGCTCATTACCATTGATATGAAAAGTGACCTTGCTTTTATTGCGATCAATAACAGCCCGTGCAATATTCAAGAAGGGTCTACCAAGGATAATCGACATGTTGTCGTCCTCGAGCATCTCAAGTATAACAAAGTCAGTCAAAATAGTAATATTAGCAACAACAACGGGCACATCCTCACAGATACCGATAGGTATGGCAGTTGATTTGTCAGCCATTTGCAAAGATATTTCAGTAGGTGTGAGTTTATTCAGGTCAAGTCTTTTATATAAAGAGAAAGGCATAACACTAACACCAGCTCCTAAATCACACAAAGCAGTTTTCACATAATTCTTTTTGATATAGCAAGGTATAGTTGGTATTCCCGAATCTCCATGTTTTTTAGGTACTCCATCTTTGAAAGTATAATTAGCAAGCATAGTGGAGATTTCAGCTTCCGATATTTTTCTCTTATTTGTGACGATGTCTTTCATATATTTTGCATAGGGAGGCATTTTCAAGATATTAGTCAAGCGAGTACGCAAAAAGACTAGCCTCAACATTTCAGCAAAGCGTTCAAATTCTTCATCATCTTTCTTTTTAGTTGACTTGGGTGGAAAAGGCATAGGTTTTTGAACCCACAGTTCTCTTTCTTTACCGTGTTTCCTAGCCACAAAATCTCTTTTTATCATACCTTTTATTTAGGTTGTGGGTTATCAAGATCAACATGTGGTTCTATCTCAACATCATTGTCTGGTTCTTTTTCATTACTTGGTTGAGTGTCTTCATGAACCTCACCATTGTCTTTTTCATTATCACTAGGTGAGTGTTCATTACCAGATTGAGTTTCAGCATCTGAGATAGAAGTTTCATTTTCATTATTAGGAGGTTTTTCCATTTCAGGTTCACTAGAAGTATGCAAAGTCCTATCATTTTTCTTTTTCTTTTTCTTTCTAGAAGGACTAGGTGCACTAGTGTTAGCTCTTTGTGAATCTTGTTCAATTCTTTTTGGGTGTCCCTCGGGATAAAGTGGTTCCTGAGTCATTTTACCTCCTCTAGTTGCAACTCTAACAGCAAAGTCATGCATATTATGATTCATTTCATCAAGCAATTCTCTTTGTGATTTAGCAACTTGTTCTAACTAGGTTTGTACCATAGAAGCATGTTTTACCACACCTCTAACATCATTTGATATTCTAAATAACAAGTCACTCAAGCGAGCAATCATATCAGAATTGTATTTCAATTGTTTCATAACATTTGCATTGAAGTGGTCTTGTTTTCTAATATAGTTTTCAAACTCATAAAGGCATTGACTAGGATGCATATTGTGAGGATTATCATTTTCATTGAACTTCATAAGAGAATTTACCTCTACCACCTTAGGCAGTGGTGGTGTATTAAGCCCATGTATTTCTTCAATAGGAGGTAAAATTTTAACATCCTCAGCTTTAATGCCTTTTTCCTTCATAGATTTCTTTGCCTCTTGCATATCTTCAGGACTGAGATATAATATACCCCTCTTCTTTGGAGTGGGTTTAGCCGGTGGTTCAAGAATAGTCCAATCATCATAATTTTTCAGTACATTATTCAACAATTCTTCAGCTTGAGCAATAGTTTGTTCCCTGAAAACACAACTAGCACAACTATCTAGGAAGTCCCTAGAAGCATCGGTTAGTCCATTATAGAAGATATCAAGTATTTGATTTTTCATAAGAGGATGATCAGGCAAAGCATTAAGTAACTGAAATAGCCTCGCCCAATCTTTTGGGAGACTCTCTTCTTTAGTTTGCACAAAGTTAAATATTTCCTGTAAGGCAGCTTGTTCTTATGAGCAGGAAAATATTTTTCAAAGAAGTAATAAATCATATCCTGGGGACTACGCACACAACCAGGAGCAAGAGTATTGTACCAAGCTTTAGCATCACCCCTTAAATAGAAAGGAAATAATTTGAGAACAAAGTAGTAGCGAGTTTTCTCATCATGAGTAAAAAAGGGTGGCTATGTCATTCAACTTAGTAAGATGTGCCACAACAGTTTCAGTTTCATAACCATGGAAAGGATCACATTCAACCAAAGTAATTAACTCTAGGTTGGCAGAGAATTCATAATCCTTATCATCAATAAAGATAGGTGAAGTAGCAAACTTAGGGTCACACTTCATTCTAGCATTTAGAGATTTTTCTTTATACTTTTGTAGTAACTTCTCTAGATCATCTCTATCATTGCAAGCCAGAATATCTCTAGTTGTTTCTTCACTCATAACATAACCTTCCGGTACCTTAGGCAATTCATATCTAGGAAGGCTAATTCTAGCAGGTGTTTCAAAAGTTTCAGTTTCAAGCTCATCATCAGATTCAACAACATCATGTTGTATTACTCTAGCAATTTGTTCATCAAGAAAATCACCAAGTGGCACATCATCATCATCAAGCAAGGTACTAGCATCATCATAAGCATTATTAATAGTAGAAGTAGCATCATCAATAACTTGCGACATATTCGAATCCATAGCATGTGGTGGTGTTGCAAGTTTACTCATAACAGAAGGTGAATCCAAAGCAGAACTGGATGGCAGTTTCTTACCTCCCCTCGTACTTGAGGGAAATATCTTAGGCTTAGGATCCTTCAGATTCTTCATAGTGATAATATGATAATAATCCCAAGTGACTCAACAAATATAGCTATGCTCCCCAGCAATGGCGCCAGAAGTATAGGGGATCGCAACCGTTTTGGAGGGTAGAGTATTCAACCCAAATTTATAGATTCGACACGAGGGGAGCCAAAAATATTTGAAGGTATTAGCAGTTGAGTTGTCAATTCAACCACACCTGGAGATTAATTATCTACAGCAAAGTGATCAGTAGCACAGTAATATGATAGTTTTGATAGTAGTGACAGCAACAATGGCAACGGTAACAGTGCTAGCAGTAATTTGTAGCAAGTGTAATAGTGATGATAGCAATAGTAACGCAGCAAGATCAATATAAATAAATTCATAGGCATTGGATCGGTGACTTGTTGGATGATATTCATCATGTGATAGTTATAACCTAGGGCGATACGGCACTAGCTCCAGTTCATCGATATAATGTAGGCATGTATTCCGTAAATAGTCATACGTGCTTTATTAAAAGAACTTGCATGACATCTTTTGTTCTACCCTCCCGTGGCAGCGGGGTCCATAATGGAAACTATGGGATATTAAGGTCTCCTTTTAATAAAGAAGCGGAACAAAGCATTAACACATAGTGAATACATGAACTCCTCAAACTACGGTCATCACCGAGAGTGGGCCTGGTTGTTGTCACTCCGGGGTTGTCGGATCATAACCGTAGTAAGTGACTATAACTTGCAAGATCGGATATAAAACATGGATATAATGATGAATTCATAAATGGTTCAGATCTGAGTTCATGGCACCCGGGCCCAAAGTGACAAGCATTAAGCATAGCAAAGTCATAGCAACATCAATCTAAGAACATAGTGGATACTAGGGATCAAGCCCTAACAAAACTAACTCAATTACATGATGAATCTCATCCAACTCCTCACCGACCAGCGAGCCTACGAATGAATTTACTCACTCCCGGTGGGGAGCATCATGGAATTGGCGATGGAGAAGGGTTGGTGATGACGAAGAACGAAGATCCCCCTCTCCGGAGCCCCAAACGGACTCTAGATCTGCCCTCCCGAGGAAGAACAGGGCTTGGCGGCGGCTCAGTCTCGTGGATCGCGATAATTCTTTCTCCCTGTTTTTTCTGGAAATATGTGATTTTATAGTATCAGGAGAGTCGTCAGCGGGGCCACCAGGTGGGTATAACCCACCTGGGCGTGCCAGGAGAGGGAGGCGCGCCCTGGTGGGTTGTGCCCACCCAGGGGCCCCTCTGTGGTGGGTCTTGGCTCTAGAAATTCTTATTATTGATATAAAAAATCCTCGCAAAGTTTCGTTCCATTCCGAGAACTTTAATTTCTGCACAAAAACAACACCATGGTAGTTCTACTGAAAACAACGTCAGCCCGGGGTTAGTTTCATCCAAATCATGCAAATTAGAGTCCAAAAGAAGAGGAAAAGCTTGAGAAAAAGTAGATACATTGGAGACGTATCACTGTCATATGACCATGTGGGTCATTGTGTTTAGTTACTATCTTTGAACTATGGTTTGTAGTGTGTAAGTTTGAATCTGTTGAACTATATGTTACTTTTGTAGCATTGAACTATGTCTTGTCATGTGGTAAGTTTGAATTTGGTGAACTAAGTTACTAGCTTTGAACTAGGTCATGTAATGTGTTAAGTTTGGATCCTTTAATGAAGGTCTATTTGTAGTGTTATTTTTTATGCTGGTTTGTGATGAAATTTGTGTTTGAAGCCCTAGTTGCTTCATTTAGGGGTTGGTCAACGCCGAGCCACCCTAAGTGACCCACTTGCTTCATTTAGGGGTTGGTCAACGCTGAAGAGCCTTGATGACCCACAAGTATAGGGGATTAGTCATAGTCCTTTCGATAAGTAAGAGTGTCGAACCCAATGAGGAGCAGAAGGAAATGACAAGTGGTTTTCAACAAGGTATTCTCTACAAGCACTGAAATTGTCGGTAACCAATAGTTTGATAGCAAGATAATTTGTAACGAGCAACTAATAGTAACGGTTGATGACCCACAAGTATAGGGGATCTATCGTAGTCCTTTCGATAAGTAAGAGTGTCGAACCCAATGAGGAGCAGAAGGAAATGATAAGTAATTTTCAGCAAGGTATTCTCTGCAAGTACTGAAATAAGTGGTAACAGATAGTTTTGTGATAGGATAATTTGTAACGAGCAACAAGTAACAAAGGTAAATAAAGTGCAGCAAGGTGGACCAATCCTTTTTGTAGCAAAGGACAAGCCTGGACAAACTCTTATATAAGGAAAAGCACTCCCGAGGACACATGGGAATATCGTCAAGCTAGTTTTCATCACGTTCATATGATTCGCGTTCGGTACTTTGATAATTTTATATGTGGGTGGACCGGTGCTTGGGTGCTGTTCTTACTTGAACAAGCATCCCACTTATGATTAACCTCTATTGCAAGCATCCGCAACTACCACAAAAGTATTAAGGTAAACCTAACCATAGCATGAAACATATGGATCCAAATCAACCCCTTACGAAGCAATGCATAAACTAGGGTTTAAGCTTCTGTCACTCTAGCAACCCATCATCTACTTATTACTTCCCAATGCCTTCCTCTAGGCCCAAATAATGGTGAAGTGTTATGTAGTCGACGTTCACATAACACCACTAGAGGCTAGACAACATACATCTCATCAAAATATCGAACAAATACCAAATTCACATGACTACTAATAGCAAGACTTCTCCCATGTCCTCAGGAACAAATGTAACTACTCACAAATCATATTCATGTTCATAATCAGAGGGGTAATAATATGCATAAAGGATCTGAACATATGATCTTCCACCAAATAAACCAACTAGCATCAACTACAAGGAGTAATCAACACTACTAGCAACCTACTAGTACCAATCCCGGACTTGGACAAAGGAATTGGATACAAGAGATGAACTAGGGTTTTGAGAAGACATGGTGCTGGGGAAGATGTTGATGGAGATTGCCCTCTCCCGATGAGAGGAGCGTTGGTGATGACAATGGCGATGATTTCCCCCTCCCGGAGGGAAGTGTCCCCGGCAGAACAGCTCTGCCGGAGCCCTAGATTGGTTCCGCCAAGGTTCCGCCTCGTGGCGGCGGAGTTTCGTCCCGAAAGGTTGCTTATGATTTTTTCCTCATCGAAAGACCTCATATAGCAGAAGATGGGCATCGGAGAGCCAACAGGGGGCCCACGAGGTAGGGGGGCGCGCCCTGGGGTGTAGGGCGCGCCCCCACCCTCGTGGACAGGTGGGCCCCCCTCTGGTGAACTTCTTCTGCTGGATATTTTTTATTATTTCCAAAAATGACTTTCATGGAGTTTCAGGACTTTTGGAGTTGTGCAGAATATGTCTCTAATATTTGCTCCTTTTCCAGCCCAGAATTCCAGCTGCCGGCATTCTCCCTCCTTATGTAAACCTTGTAAAATAAGAGAGAATAGGCATAAGTATCGTGACATAACATGTAATAACAGCCCATAATGCAATAAATATCGATATAAAAGCATGATGCAAAATGGACGTATCAACTCCCCCAAGCTTAGACCTTGCTTGTCCTCAAGCGAAAGCCGATAACGATAAATATGTCCCCATGTTTAGAGGTAGAGGTGTCGATAAAAATAAAATACGGACATGAAGGCATCATGATTATTCTCATAACAGCAACATATATAGATTTTGTCATATGATTTCTTATGCTCAAGTAATAATCCATTCACAAGGCAGAGTACGAATCATAAACTTTATTGAGAACCAACAAACTATAATCTCAGCCATTGAAGCAATTGCAATTTATCATAACATCAGAAAGAGTCTATGTCAGGGCTTAAAAGCAAGTACACATACTCGACTATCATTTAGTCTCTCATAATTGCTAACACTCACGCGATACTTGTGGTTATGGAGTTTTAATCGGACATAGAGAAAGATAGGGGCTTATAGTTTTGCCTCCCAACCTTTTACCTCAAGGGTAATGTCAACAATAATAACTCATGCTCCCCTACATCCAATTAGATATATCTATCAGGATCTTTCCAACATACAATGCTTGCCAAAGGATAAAATGAAAAAGGAAAGGTGAAGATCACCAAGACTCTTGCATAAGGTAGAAGATAATAGTAAAAGATAGGCCCTTCGCAGAGGGAAGCAGAGGTTTTCATGCCCTTTTATGGTTGGATGCACAAAATCTTAATGCGAAAGAATGTCACTTTATATTGCCCCTTGTGATATGAACCTTTATTATGCAGTCCATCGCTTTTATTACTTCGACATCACAAGATCGTATAAAGCTTATTTCTCCCACACCAATCAATCATACATATTTAGAGCAATTTTTATTGCTTTGCACCGATGACAACTTAGTTGAAGGATCTTACTCAATCCATAGATAGATATGGTGGACTCTCATGGCAGAACTGGGTTTAAGGGTATTTGGAAGCACAAGTAGTATCTCTACTTGGTGCTGAGAATTTGGCTAGCATGAGGGGGAAAGGCAAGCTCAACATGTTGGATGATCCATGACAACATACTTTATCTCAGATATAAGAAAACATAACCCATTACGTTGTCTTCCTTGTCCAACATCAACTCTTTAGCATGTCATATTTTAATGAGTGCTAGCAGTCATAAAAGATGTCAATAATAGTATATTTATATGTGAAACCTCTCTTTCCTTATTACTTCCTATTAATTGCAATGATGACCAAAGCTATGTCTGCCAACTCCCAACAACTTTTAATCATCATACTCTTTTATGTGAAGTCATTACTCTCAATAAGATCAATATGAACTCTTTGTTTCTTTTTATTCCTTTTCTCTTTTCTTTTCTTTCCTTTTATTCACTCAAGATCATGGCAAAACAATCAAGCCCTTGACTCAACACTAATCTTTATTATATAGTTCACGGACTCGATTACATAGAGAGATCATAAATCAAAACTCAAAACTAGATCATGCCACAAACTTTATTCTACTAGATCAAGATACTACTAATAGGATCGAACTAAGAAAAACGGTAAAGATAGGAGATGTGGTTGTGATACGATACCGGGGCACCTCCCCAAAGCTTGGCAGTTGCCAAGGGGAGTGCCCATGCCCATGTGATTATGTCTCCTTCGCTGGTGAAGAGGGTGGAGGTGTTGTTAATGATGCGGGCTTGTTGTCCATCTTCCAAGGCATAGGCTCACCATTATAGAAGGATGATCGAGTCTCCGGGATCCTCAAATCTGCAGCCAAACTCATCCTTTTGAATCTATATTCATACTCACAGTTTTGGTTTTGCAGGTCATGGATTTGGGCTTGAAGGTGCTCGATCTTCTCATGAAGCTTGAAGATGGCCTCCCCGATATTGTCGGCATCCAGCTTGTGGTTGCTAGTGAACTCCACGACCATCATGTGGTTGGAGTTGAGTCCACGTTCCACCATCCCTTGGCACTTGAAAACTTGTTGCTCCACTGCTTCGAGCCTTGTCTCCATGCTTCCGGTCCCCTTTGGTCCCTCAACATCGCGGATGTGCAGCAACCCATCACGCATCTCAATGGTTTGAGGGTGTCGCAGCACCTCCGCGAGGTAAGGGTTGATGACCTTCTCGAAGAACTTGTCCTTGGAGGCACTTGGGGACGTCATTGATAATCTAGATCTGTCAGAAAAACAGCTCGAAACAAGAACAGAGGATAATTGCGTGATACGGTGGTCAAAACCTTCGGGAGAATATATAATGAATTTTTACCGACAAAAATACGTATCGTGCAAGAAAACGGAGTCCGGAAGACACACGAGGCGCCCACAAGGTAGGGGGGCGCGCCCAGGGGGGTAGGGCGCGCCCTCCACCCTCGCGGGGCCCTCGTGTCCTTCCCGGACTGCTACTTATTTTTCTATTTTTCTAAATATTCCAGAACGGAGAAATATTGCCTTAAAAATTGTTTTGGAGTCGGTTTACTTACCGTACCACATACCTATTCCTTATTAGAGTCTGAAACGTTCTGGAAAGTGTCCCTTATGTATTCCTCCGGGGTTATGGTTTCAATAACATTGGTTTCAACATTTATAGGATTGCCTGAGATATAATGTTTAATTCTTTGGTTGTTCACCACCTTCGGGTTTGTGCCTACGAAGTTGTTGATTCTTATGGCACCGGAACGATAGACCTACTCGATAACGTAGGGGCCTTCCCATTTAGAGAGAAGTTTTCCTGCAAAAAATCTTAAACGAGAGTTGTATAGCAATACATAATCACCTACGTTAACTCACGCTTTTGTATCCTTTTATCATGCCATCTTTTAACTTTTTCTTTAAACAACTTGGCATTTTCATAAGCTTGGGTTCTCCATTCATCAAGTGAGCTAATATCAAATAACCTCTTCTCTCCGGCAAGTTTGAAATCATAGTTGAGTTCTTTAATAGCCCAATATGCCTTATGTTCTAGTTCGAGAGGTAAGTGACATGCTTTTCCATAAACCATTTTATATGGAGACATACCCATAGGGTTTTTATATGCAGTTCTATAGGCCCATAATGCATCATCAAGTTTCTTGGAACAATTCTTTCTAGACCTATTGACAGTCTTTTGCAAAATTAATTTGAGTTCTCTGTTACTCAACTCTACTTGACCACTAGACTGTGGATGATAAGGAGATGCAATTTTATGATTAAGATCATACTTAGCAAGCATTTTACAGAAATCACCATGAATAAAATGTGAACCACCATCAGTCATTAAATATCTAGGGACTCCAAACCTCGGAAAAATAACTTCCTTAAGGATTTTAATAGAAGTCTTATGATCAACACTACAAGTTGGAATAGCTTCTACCCACTTAGTAACATAATCAACATCAACTAAAATATGTGTATATCCATTAGAGGCAGGAAAAGGTCCCATATAATCAAAGCCCCAAACATCAAATGGTTCAATAACAAGTGAATAATTCATAGGCATTTCTTGACGTCTACTAATATTACCAATTCTTTGACATTCATCACATGACAAGACAAACTTACGGGCATCCTTGAAGAGAGTAGGCCAATAAAAACCGGATTGCAATACCTTATGTGTAGTTCTATCTCCCGCGTAGTGTCCTCCATAAGCTTTGGAGTGGCACTTGTGTAGGATCTGTTCCTGTTCATGCTCAGGTACACAACATCTAATAACACCATCTACTCCTTCTTTATAAAGATGTGGGTCATCCCAAAAGTAATGTCTCAAATCAAAGAAAAACTTTTTCTTTTGCTGGTATGTGAACTAGGTGGTATGAATTTAGCAACAATATAATTAGCATAATCAGCATACCATGGAGTACTACGAGAAGTATTTATGACATTTAATTGCTCATCAGGAAAGCTATCATCAATAGGTAGTGGGTCATCAAGAACATTTTCTAACCTAGACTAGTTGTCTGCAACGGGGTTCTCAGCTCCCTTTCTATCAACAATATGCAAATCAAATTCTTGTAGCAAGAGAACCCATCTAATAAGTCTAGGTTTAGCATCTTTCTTTTCCATCAGGTATTTAATAGCAGCATGATCAGTGTGAATAGTTACTTTAGAATCAACAATATAAGGTCTGAACTTATCACAAGCAAATACAATTGCTAACAGTTCCTTTTGAGTAGTAGCATAATTTCTTTGAGCATTGTCTATAGTCTTACTAGCATAATGGATAACATTTAATTTTTTATCAACTCTTTGCCCTAGAACATCACCTACAGCATAATCACTAGCATCACACATAATTTCAAAGGGTATATTCCAATCAGGTGGCTGAACAATAGGTGCAGAGATCAAAGCTTTCTTAAGTATTTCAAATGCTTCTACACAATCATCATCAAAGACAAATGGTATATCTTTTTGTAATAAATTAGTCAGAGGCTGAGAAATTTTTGAGAAGTCCTTAATGAACCTCCTATAAAATCCGGCGTGACCGAAGAAACTTCTTATACCTTTGATGTCCTTGGGACATGGCATCTTTTCAATAGCATCAACCTTGGCTTTATCGACTTCAATACCTCTTTCAGAAACTTTATGCCCCAATAAAATACCTACATTAACCATAAAGTGGCACTTTTCCCAATTCAAGATAAGATTAGTTTCTTCACATCTCTGCAAAACTCGATCAAGATTGCTCAAGCAATCATCAAAAGAAGATCCATAGACGGAAAAGTCGTCCATGAAAACCTCACAAATCTGTTCACAAAAGTCAGAGAATATAGCCATCATGCATCTTTGAAAGGTAGCAGGTGCATTACATAAACCAAAAGGCATACGTCTATAAGAAAAAGTACCAAAAGGGCATGTAAAGGTAGTCTTTGATTGATCTTTAGCCGACACATGTATTTGAGAGAAACCAGAATAACCATCTAGAAAGCAGTAGTGTGTATGTTTGCATAATGTTTCTAACATTTGATCGATAAAAGGTAAGGGGTAATGATCCTTTTTAGTAGCCTTATTTAATTTGCGGAAATCAATTACCATCCTATAACATGTAACAATTCTTTGTGGAATAAATTCATCTTTATCATTAGGAACAACAGTAATACCTTCCTTCTTAGGGACACAATGAACAGGACTTACCCACTGACTATCAGCAACGGGATAAATTATACCTGCCTTCAGAAGCTTTAGTATTTCTTTTCTTACCACTTCTTTCATTTTAGGATTCAGACATCGTTGAGGATCACGAACTGGTTTGGCATCTTCTTCCAAATTTATTTTATGTTGACATAGAGTGGGACTAATGCCCTTAAGATCATCAAGAGTATATCCAATAGCAGCACGGTGCTTCTTCAGAGTTTTCAATAATCTTTCTTCTTCATGCTCTGAAAGGTTAGCACTAATAATAACAGGATATGTCTTCTTTTCATCAAGATAAGCATATTTAAGATTATCAGGAAACAGTTTAAGATCAAACACGGGATCACCCTTGGGTGGAGGAGGATCCCCTAAGATTTCAACAGGTAAATTGTGTTTCAGAATAGGTTCCTGCTTGAAGAATACTTCATCATTTCCCTTCTTTCATTCATAAACATACCATTTTCATGGTCTAGCAAATATTGTTCTAAAGGATCACTAGGAGGTATGGCAATAGAAGCAAGACCAATAATTTCATCCTTACTAGGTAATTCTTCTTCACGATGTTGTTTACTAAATTTAGAGAAATTAAACTCATGAATCATATCATCCAAGCCAATAGTAACAACATTCTTTTCGCAGTCTATCTTAGCATTGACAGTGTTCAAGAAGGGTCTACCATATATAATGGGACAAAAGCTATCTTGTGGGGAACCAAGAACAAGAAAATCAGCAGGATATTTAGTTTTCCCACACAAAACTTCAACATCTCTAACAATTCCATTGCTGATATAGTATCTCTATTGGCAAGTTTAATTGTGACATCAATATCTTCTAACTCAGCAGGTGCAATTTCATGCTTAATTTCTTCATATAAGGTAATGTGTATAACACTAGGACTAGCACCCATATCACATAAGCCATGATAACAATGATCTCCTATTTTAACAGAAATAACATGCACGGCTACCACAGGTCTATGTTTATCGTTAGCACAAGGTTTAGCAATTCTGGCAGTTTCACTGCACAATTGAATAACATGCCCATCAATATTATCAGCCAAGAGATCTTTAAGAATAGCAATATTAGGTTCAACTTTAACTTTCTCAGGAGGTGTATAAGTTCTAATATTGCTTTTACGAACCACAGTTGAAGCTTTAGCATGATCCTTTATTCTAACAGGAAAAGGTGGTTTCTCAACATAAGAAGTAGAAACAACAGGATCATTATAACTGACAATCTTTTCTTCAACTTTAATAGGTGCAGCTACTTTTACTTCTATGGGAGGATGATATTTAAACCACTTCTCCTTGGGGAGATCAACATAAGTAGCAAAAGATTCACAGAAAGAAGCTACTATCTCAGAGTCAAGTCCATATTTAGTGCTGAATTTACGGAAAATATCGGTATCCATAAAAGACTTAACACAATCAAACTTAGGTGTCATACCTGACTCCTTACCTTCGTCGAGATACCAATCTTAAGAGTTGCGTTTAATTAGATCCAATAAATTCCATTTGAGTTCAATAGTCTTTATCATAAAAGAGCCAGCACAAGAAGTATCGAGCATGGATTGATTATTATGAGAAAGCCGAGCATAAATTTTTTGAAGAATTATTTCTCTTGAGAGCTCATGATTGGGGCATGAAATATAACATTGATTTAAGCCTCCCCCAAGCTTGAGCGATGCTTTCTCCTTCGCGAGGCCAAAATTTATATATATAATTGCGATCACGATGAACAAGATGCATAGGATAACACTTTTGATGAAATTCCAACTTCATTCGTTTATAGTTCCATGATCCCGTATCATCACATAGCATATACCATGTCGATGCATCTCCCTTCAAAGATAAAGGGAAGACCTTCTTCTTAACAACATCATCGGGTATACCTACAAGCTTAAATAATCCACAAACTTCATCTACAAAGAGTAGATGTTCATCTGGATGCTTTGTTCCACCTCCTGTAAAAGGGTTATCAAGCAGTTTTTCAAACATACCCGAAGGAACTTCAAAGGGAATAATTTCATTTTCAGTAGGTTCAGTAGGTTGAGGAGCAATTCTTTGCTCTACTGGTCGGGGTGAAAATACCCCGAACAAGCCCCTCATAGGATTACTTTCCATAGTAACAAGTGACAGTAAATTTCAGCACACTATATAATTTATTTTCCTTACCAAATTCCACCTACCAAAGGCGATTCACTCCCCGGCAACGGCGCAAAAAAGAGTCTTGATGACCCACAAGTATAGCGGATCTATCGTAGTCCTTTCGATAAGTAAGAGTGTCAAACCCAACGAGGAGCAGAAGGAAATGATAAGCAGTTTTCAGCAAGGTATTCTCTGCAAGTACTGAAATACGTGGTAACAGATAGTTTTGTGATAGGATAATTTGTAACGAGCAACAAGTAACAAAGGTAAATAAAGTGCAGCAAGGTGGCCCAATCCTTTTTGTAGCAAAGGACAGGCCTAGACAAACTCTTATATAAGGAAAAGCGCTCCCGAGGACACATGGGAATATCGTCAAGCTAGTTTTCATCATGTTCATATGATTCGCGTTCGGTACTTTGATAATTTGATATGTGGGTGGACCGGTGCTTGGGTGTTGTTCTTACTTGAACAAGCATCCCACTTATGATTAACCTCTATTGCAAGCATCCGCAACTACAACAAAAGTATTAAGGTAAACCTAACCATAGCATGAAACATATGGATCCAAATCAGCCCCTTACGAAGCAATGCATAAACTAGGGTTTAAGCTTCTGTCACTCTAGCAACCCATCATCTACTTCTTACTTCCCAATGCCTTCCTCTAGGCCCAAATAATGGTGAAGTGTTATGTAGTCGACGTTCACATAACACCACTAGAGGCTAGACAACATACATCTCATCAAAATATCGAACGAATACCAAATTCACATGACTACTAATAGCAAGACTTCTCCCATGTCCTCAAGAACAAACGTAACTACTCACAAAGCATATTCATGTTCATAATCAGAGGGGTAATAATATGCATAAATGATCTGAACATATGATCTTCCACCAAATAAACCAACTAGCATCAACTACAAGGAGTAATCAACACTACTAGCAACCTACTAGCTAGTACCAATCCCGGACTTGGACAAAGGAATTGGATACAAGAGATGAACTAGGGTTTTGAGAAGAGATGGTGCTGGTGAAGATGTTGATGGAGATTGCCCTGTCCCGATGAGAGGAGCATTGGTGATGACGATGGCGATGATTTCCCACTCCCGGAGGGAAGTGTCCCCGGCAGAACAGCTCTGCCGGAGCCCTAGATTTGTTCCGCCAAGGTTCCGCCTCGTGGCGGCGGAGTTTCGTCCCGAAAGGTTGCTTATGATTTTTTCCTCATCAAAAGACCTCATATAGCAGAAGATGGGCATCGGAGAGCCAACATGGGGCCCACGAGGTAGGGGGCGCGCCCTGTGGGGTAGGGCGCGCCCCCACCCTCGTGGACAGGTGGGCCCCCCTTTGGTGAACTTCTTCCGCTGGATATTTTTTATTATTTCCAAAAATGACTTTCGTGGAGTTTCAGGACTTTTGGAGTTGTGCAGAATATGTTGCTAATATTTGCTTCTTTTCCAGCCCATAATCTCAGCCGCCGGCATTCTCCCTCCTTATGTAAACCTTATAAAATAAGAGAGAATAGGCATAAGTATTGTGACATAACATGTAATAACAGCCCATAATGCAATAAATATCGATATAAAAGCATGATACAAAATGGACGTATCAATGGTAAATAAAGTACAGGAAGGTAGCCCAATCCTTTTCTGGCAAAGGACAGGCCAAAACGGTCTCTTATGATAAGCAAAGCGTTCTTGAGGGTACACGGGAATTTCATCATATCACTTTCATCATGTTGGTTTGATTTGTGTTTGCTACTTTGATAATTTGACATGTTGGTGGACCGATGCTTAGGTGCTGTTCTTACTTGAACAAATCTCCTACTTATGATTAACCCCCTCGCAAGCATCCGCAACTACAATAAACGTATTAAGATAAAATCTAACCATAGCATTAAACTTTTGGATCCAAATCGGTCCCTTACAGAATAGCGCATAAACTAGGGTTTACGCTTCTGTCAGTTTAGCAACCCATCATCTAATTACTACTCCACAATGCGTTCCTTAGGACCAAATATGGTGAAGTGCCATGTAGTCGACGTTCACATGACACCACTAAGGGAATCACAACATACATATCATCAAAATATCAAACACTTATCAAGTTCACATGATTACTTGCAACATGACTTCTCCCATGACCTCAAGAACAAAAGTAACTACTCACAAATGATAATCATGCTCAAGACCGGAGGGGTATTAAATAGCATAATGGATCTGAACATATAATCTTCCACCAAATAAATAATATAGTAGTCAACTACAAGATGTAATCAACACTACTAGTCACCCACAAGCAACAATCTAAGGTTTCGGTACAAAGAATGAACACAAAAGATGAACTAGGGTTTGAGAGGAGATGGTGCTGTTGAAGATGTTGATGGAGATGGCCCTCCCAAAGATGGGAGAGTTGTTGGTGATGATGATGACGATGATTTCCCCCTCCGGGAGTGAAGTTCCCCCGACGGAATCGCTCCATCGGAGGGCAAAAGCGCTCCTACCCAAGTTCCGCCCGAGACGGCGGCGCTTCATCCTGAAAGTACTCCCCTTATTTTCTAGGTCAAAATGACTTATATACTAGAAGAGGGGCACCGGAGGTGGGCCGAGGTGGGCACAACCCACCAAGGCACGCCTGGGGGGCCTGGCGCGCCCAGGTGGGTTGTGCCCACCTGGTGGGCCCCCTCTAGTAGTTATTTGCTCCAATAATTCTTAAATAATTTATAAAAAATCTCCGCGAAGTTTCAGCTTATACGGAGTTGTGTAGAATAGGTAGCTCTGACGTGCTTTTTCAGGTCCAGAATTCCAGCTGCCGGTATTCTTCCTCTTTGTTTAAACCTTCCAAATTATTAGAGAAAAGGCATTAGAATTACTCCAAAAAGCATTATTATGCATAAAAACATTGTAAATAATAGTAGGTAAACATGATGCAAAATGGACGTATCAACTGCCCAAGCTTAGACCTCGCTTGTCCTCAAGTGAAAACCGGATATCGAAAAACATGTCCACATGCTTAGAGAGAGAGAGAGAGGTGTCGATAAAAACAAAATACGAACATAGAAGCATCATGCATATTGTTATAACAACAAAGAACTTTAACATAAAACTTTATCAAATAACTTTTATCACACAACTTTTATCAGACAACTTTTATCATACAACTTTTATCATATAACTTCTCATGAACAAGTAACAATTCATCACAACATCAAAGTATAAAGCATAAACTCTATTGAAAACCAACAAACTATGTTCTCAGTCAACTTTGCAACTACAATTCATCATCTTTTTAGGAAGGGTCATGTACCGGAGCCTTTTAGGCAAGTCCACATACTCAACCATCATTTAATCTTCTATGATTGCTAACACTCACATCATACCAATGAACAAAAAGTTTCAACTGGACACATAGAAAGATAGGGGCTTATAGTTTTGTCCCCCAACGTATTCACCTCAAGGGTGATGTCAACAATAATAACTCATGCCCACTCATATTCAAATGAATATATGTGCCTAGATCTTTCCTCACCACATGATGCTTGCAAAAAGAGAAAATAAAAAGGAATAGGAAAGAAAAACTTTGACTCTTCATAAAAGTAAAGGCATAAAAGTAAAAGATAGGCCCTTCGCAGAGGGAAGCAGAGATTGTCATGCGCTTATTTTTTTGTATGCCAAATCTCTTAATGCAAAGGAACGTCATGTTACATTGTCCCTTATGATGGCAACCTTTATTATGCAGTCTGTCGCTTTTATTATTTTGCCATAACAAGTTCGTGCAACGCTCAGTTTTCTCTTACTCTAAATGATCCAACACATTTAGAAGCAATTTGCATTGCCTTTTTGCACCAATGACAACTTACTTGAAGGATCTTACTCAATCCATAAATAGGTATGGTGGACTCTCAAAATAAGATTTGGGTTAAGGGTTTCAGATGCACAAGTAGTATCTCTACTTAGTGCAGAATTTTTGGCTAGAAAAGATAGTGAGCAAGCACCACATGTTAAAGGATCTATGAGAATATAACTTCTATGTGAATATGAACAAACATAAATCATTATGTTGTATTCCTTGTCCAACGTCAACTATTTTGACACAAAATATTTAATTGGGGCTCACAGTCATAAAAGATGTCCAAGATTGTGTATTTGCATGTGAATCTTCTCTTCCCTTATTAATTTTTTCATGAGTTGCATCATTGACCAATGCTATGTTTGTAAATCTCCAACAAATTTTACCACTTATACCTTTCCTTATCTGATGTGATTACTTACCATAAGATTAGCATATGATCTTATTTATTTATTTATTTTCCTTTCTTTTTATTGAAACATAAAGGTAAAGAAACAAAACTCAAACTACTCTTTATTATATATCTCGCACATGATCACATCGATAGGTAGATCACTAAGCAAACACTCGAAAAGAAAGGATCGAACTAAACTTTTATTCAACTAAACCAAAATATAACTAAGGACTGAACTAATATAAGTAAAAGCAAAAGATAGTGATTGTGATACGATACCGGGGCACCTCCCCAAGCTTCACACAAGCCAATGGGAGTGCCGATACTCGATAGTCAAGTCTCCTTTGGTGACGAAGAAGGCGGCGGTGGTGATGAGGTAGTATCGATCTTATCTTTCTTCCTTAGCTTACGCTTGAGGATGGAATTCTCCTCCTTTAAGTCACCAATCTCTTGCTCAAGCTCTAATATCTTTTTGCATAATTCTTGCTTGTTTTCCTGCAAGATACAAAAGGGGATAAATTGAATCTTAGGTTTTTTTGCTTTATTGGGGAGACTTGACTCCTTGAATTCCACGTGCATGTCCCCAGGTTGAGGTAATGGAACTTCATCTTCGTCTGAGCTTGTCTCCTCCTCCCCTTTAGGATCATAGTATTCTTCCTCCTCCGAAGTCCAACTACGATGCTCCACATCCCCATAAACTTTGGGATTTGCGATATAATCAGCAACATAGCTCTCACCTTTCGAATCTTGGAATGACATATTTTTCAGTTCTGTCAGAAAAACAACAAGAAAGAAGAACATAAGATTTCTCCGTGATACGGTGGTCAATAGGTTCGGGGGGTATATAAATATTTTTTATCTTGGGAGACAAACAAATGAGTAAAAAACGGAGTCCGGAAGCTACCAGAGGTGGGCACAACCCAACTTGACGTGCGTGGCATGCCAGGCACGCCCTGGTGTCTTGTGCCCACCAGGGTTGCCTTCTTTGTTGTTTCTTATTTTCCTAATTTTTGTTATATTCCAATTCTGACAAAAAATATTTTTGCGGATTTTTTCGGAGTCCGTTTACTTACAGTATCATGTACCTCCTCTTTTTTAATTATTCTGGAGTGTTCTAGAAGGTCTCCTTTATGTGTTCCTCGGTATCATAGTTTGAATAATATTGCTTTCAACATTAATAGGCATACCTAAGATATAGTGTTTAATTCTTTGCCCATTGACTACCTTGGGTTGGTACCTTCGGCATTATTTATTTTGATAGCTCTAGAACGATAAACTACTTCGATAAAATAAGTTCCCTCCCATTTGGAGAGAAGCTTTCCTGCAAAGAATCTAAAACGGAGTTGTAAAAAAGGACATATTCACCCACTTTGAACTCACGCTTTTGGATACTTTTAACATGCCATCTTTTAACTTTTTCTTTAAACAACTTGGCATTTTCATAAACTTGGGTTCTCCATTCATATAGTGAGCTAATACCAAATAACCTCTTTTCACCGGCAAGTTTGAATGTAACATCCCAAATTTTCAATTTGGAATGTTATACATTAGATCATCATGCATATCATATTTTATTTGCTTTTGGTTTTGATCCTAGAAAATCCTAAGCAACTCAAGGACCCACGGAGAGAGTTGGGGGTTTCGTTATTTTCATATTTGAGTTTTTCTCAAATTTTGGAAATAGGATCATTTGGTTTTATTTATTTTATCATCAATTATTTCTATTACAAAAATATAAGAGAGGGAATAAAATGACTTTCCCAAAATAAAGAAATATTGAGGATTTAATAAAAAATCAAATAAGATTTATTTCGGAGTTTTTCGATATATTTATTTCAATTTAGGAAAAATATGCGTTTTTCAAAATTGCATTTAGGCCCCAAATAAATGTTCACTTTGTCGGGCTTGATTTTAGAAGCCCGGGAAAATTTATTTCCGGGTTTTTGGAGTCCATTTAGTATTTCTTTTTATTTTTTTCTGAGCGTAATTATTAAAAAAATGAACCGACTTCGAGCCGTACCCGAGCGGGACACCGCCCGGGGGCAGCCTTTAAATAGCCGCGCCCCGAGCAGCCCCAGCCCATAAGCGCCGCTGCCAGCCCACCCACCACCGCCGCCGCCACGACCCGCCGCTGCCTCGATTTCCGTGCCGGTTTTAAAAAAAACGATTGGTTTTCATTGGTTTTATTTTTAGTTTTTTTGTTTCGTTTTTTTGTTTAGATCGGTTTTATTTTCGGTTTAGGTTAATTAGCGAGCGTTCGTTCGTTAATCCGTTCGTCGTTTTTCTTTTTCTCGGATTTTCCACGGTTATTTTCTGATCGCGATTTCTGATCCGATTTTCGTTTTAGTATAACTTTTCGCTCGTTTATCGGAATCAGGCGATTCAAGCGCCTGGAGTTTCATCTCGAAACCCTCTATCCGTTTAACCAACTTAAACAAGTTTTTGCTTCTGTAAAATTTGACTTAGGTCCAGATTAGTAGAACGCAGTTGTTTTCTTTTGTCGTTTGACTTTCGTTGCTTCGTTCGATTTGATTCTTTTTGCCAACTGGAGTTCTTAAGTTGAACTTTCTGGTTAGATCTCTTATTTGAGTTTTACCTGTGCATTAGATGAGTACTTATTGTATGCTTGTTTGTTTGTCTGCGATAGAATACCCGGAGTGCGCCGCCTATTACTTCGAATCTCTAGGTTTCGCGGATCATCATCAAGGCAAGTAACACTTTGATCATACCTCTTTTACTACCCAGTTTTATTGCATTAGATCAATCCTCAAACATTGCATGAGTAGGATCTAATTAAATTGTGGGATGGGAAGTAGTTGAGGTAGTACCTATTACCTGTTTTATTATCAAACCCTTGGGAGTTACTTCCACGTTTGCTTATTATGCCATGCTATGCTAGTAGACGTGGATTGGGTGAGTGATATCCATGATAGATGTGAGTTTGTTAATTAATGGTTTATCTAAGGTGGCAACTTAAACACACATCTGGGTGGATTGAGGTACCTGGGTATTCCAGGATTGCCTGTTTCTTTTTGGACCGCCACCCAGGCTCAAAGGGATCATGAGATTATTCAAACTAGAAACTTCCGTGTGCAGCCACAAGCCATTATGGGCTCTGGCATAGTTGATTAAGTCGTGCGAACTCTTACAGGGTAGACTAGCAGATGTAGGGGAAAGTAGGTGTACCGGTCTATCCATCGTAAGGTGCTAGCGCTTCTGAAAGACTGTGTCTCGGTCATCCGTTTCTCAAACACCATGTAGTGCGAGAAATCCAACGGAGGCGATCGAGTCTTGTGGGGAAAAGTGCGCAAACCTCTGCAGAGTGTACAAACTAATCATGGTTAGCCGTGTCCCCGGTTATGGAGTTTTGAGTATCTAGTACTTGGATATCATGTGAATCTCATCATGTTACTTTAAATTAATGTTGTTGGGTTAATGATGATTACTTTAATTGGGATTGAGGATGCTGTCAACCATTCTCAATGTTTAACAACCACCATGTTAGTTAAATAAATTTATTCCTTTGTAGTAGGGAAAAATTGGCTTTACGCAAAACTGTAACCATAGAGCTTTCCACCAGCCACATATGCATGTAGTATAGGCTTATCATTCATTACTCTCTATGTGTTACATTGCCAGCATATTCCATGTGCTGACCCATTTCGGGCTGCAACGTTTCATGTTGCAGACTTTTCAGACGACGAGTAAGGTGCCTTTTAGGTCGTGGTTCTATACTCAGTGATGCCGTTGGAGTTGATGGACTCACTTATCTTCCAAGCCTTCCGCTGTTATCGTTATTAGATGGCCTTAACCATATTTATTGTAATAAGTTCTCTTTGAGACATTCGATGTAATAAGTGTGTGATTGCTACTCTGTTATAAATCCTTCAAAGTACTGTGTGGTGTCAGCATTACTGATCCAGGGATGACACCTGAGCACAGAGATCAGACTGTTTGAGGTCTGGTCGCTACAGAGATGGTATTAGAGCACACGCTGACTGTAGGACACGACCACTAAGCTAAAAGCCCTAGATCACTACTCTCTTCTCATTTCTGACTCCTCATCTTTTCTACTCTTTTAGGATGACGGAAGCGAGGATCAAGTTCACCCAACCGGATGAAGATACACCTTTTGGACGACACCTGAAGGAAGTCACTAAGTATCTGAACATCGGAATACCAAGCTTCACGGGGACCTACAACGCCACTTTACCCGAAGAGGAGCGTTGGAAGATTCAAGCTCAAGTTCCAGGAAGGACGTTCGCGCCAGTCACGGATCCCATAGAGTGTGTTTTCAATGCACCAACATGGAGTCTGGGAAAGAGCATGGCAGCTCACATCACCATGGGACGCATTGGAGAAGTCTATCAAGAAGACCTCAAGGATACTATCTACCAGATTTGCGGACGCCGAGATGAACAATGGGAGATAGTTAGCACCAAGAAGGATAGGTTCATTGCAGCTTTCATCCAAGAGTTAAACCAGCACATTCGACGCCAGGAGAACCAGATGTGCGCAGACATGATGGAGTTGAAGAAAGCAAAAGCCAAGATTATTGAGCTAGAAGGAGAGTTGAAGGCCACTCGCAAGGACTACATGGATGAGATCGTAGCTCTAGTGAGACAAAACATCGATCTTAAGGAGAAGACTGAAGAACTCATGGGGAATTCAGCACCCGGAGGAGAGGATGAAGATTGCACCTGTCCAGATAACTACATCATCATCAATGACACCGATTCCGATCCTAGTGATGATGATTTCGAAGACGAAGCTGGAGCAGATATCATGGAGTCTTCATCGGAGCAGTTTTTTCTAGTAGACTACCATAACAGTAGTAGTGTTCCCCCATGTACATATTATAGTCCACGCACTTTTGCGATAGTTCTAGACCAATTGTATGCCCTTGTTTGATTGAATGAAGTGATTTTGTGTGCATTTGTCTCATGTGCATTTGGGTAGTGTTTTCTCTTTAGACCTCATTCTATTCTTACATCTCATCCTTTCTAAACCCTCAGATGCCTCCGAGACGTGACAATGGATTTGCTTTCTCACCGGAGCTCACTCAGTTGATCCAGCAGCAGAATGCCTTGATGCAGTTGTTAGTCCAGAACCAGAACAACAACGACAACAACAACAACCCACCGCCGCCACCACCTGTTGATCACTTAACCCGTTTTCTTAGGCTGAATCCGCCGGTGTTTTCCAGTAGCATCGAGCCGATAGTAACAGATGATTGGCTCTGCAAGACAGGGAGGGAGTTGACCACTGCAGGATGTACAGATGGGGAAAAGGTGAAGTTTGCCGCACATCAGCTCGAAGGACCCGCAACAGCATGGTGGGAGAATTTTACAGCCACTTACCCTATAGACACTGTCACATGGGATCAGTTTTAGCAAGCTTTCCGTACTGCCCATGTTTCAGCAGGAGCTATGGCCATGAAGAAGCGTGAGTTTCGCAACTTGCGCCAAGGAGGACGGACAGTTGGCCAGTATGTGGATGACTTTAGTAAGCTAGCACGTTATGCCCCAGATGACGTTGCTACGGATGCAGCTAAGCAGGAGAAGTTTCTGGAAGGACTGAATGACGAGCTAAGTATGCAGTTGATGGTAGCAAGTTTCAACAACTACCAGGAGTTGGTAGATCGTGCTCTTATGATTAAGGGGAAGCAGCAGCAGATTGAAAACCGCAAGAGGAAGTATGGACAGGGGAAGTATAACTCAGGAGCTCAGCAGAAGCCCCATCTTACCCCTAAATCGGGAGTTCATTTTCAGCATACCCATGGAGGAGGTAGCTCGCACAATCATAATGGCCCCAAGAATGGTAATGGGAATGGAGGAAGCAACGGCCAGAACCGTACCACCCCATCAACCCCAGCCAAGAGAGACCTGAGCCAAGTCACCTGTTTCAAGTGTTCAAAGACCGGACATTATGCCAATGAATGTCCCGAAGGCCAAAATGGCAATGGAAGCTCTGGAAAGAAGCTGAACCCTTTCAACAGGGGACAAGTGAACCACGTTAATGTAGAGGAGGTTGAAGCTTAGCCTGATGCAGTAATCAGTAAGTTTTTGGTTAAGTCATTTACTGCACTCGTTCTTCTTCATACTGGTGCATCGCATTCATA
This sequence comes from Triticum aestivum, assembly GCF_018294505.1. NCBI lineage: Eukaryota > Viridiplantae > Streptophyta > Magnoliopsida > Poales > Poaceae > Triticum > Triticum aestivum. The sequence goes on from NC_057797.1 coordinate 202,529,669, forward strand.
CATATCAAGGGGATTTGTGGATAAGTATAGCCTTCCCACTAGGGTTCTCAAAACACCTATGCCAGTAAGCTCACCAGGAGCAGAGTACATGGCCAGTCAAGGATGTTTTCAAGTGCCATTAAGTATAGGAAGGCATGTCTTCCCAACGGATTTAATCATTCTGGAATCCCAAGGTTTGGATGTAATTCTCGGTATGGATTGGCTGTCGATGTATGGAGGAAACATCGATTGCGCCAGTAAGACAATTTTGCTTACAACGCCAGAAGGTAGAAGGATCAAGTATGTATCCCGGCATGTGCCAAACATGACACAATTAAATTCCTTATCAGGAGTTGTGCAGGAGGAAGTACCAGTGGTAAAGGATTTCCCTGACGTATTTCCAGAAGAGTTGCCAGGCATGCCACCAGATAGAGACATTGAGTTTTTGATTGAGCTTTTGCCAGGCACAGGGCCAATATCAAAGAGACCATACAGGATGCCCGCAAAGGATTTGGTGGAGCTTAAGAAGCAGATTAAGGAGTTACTGGATAAAGGATACATTCGCCCAAGTTCTTCACCTTGGGAATCGCCAGTACTTCTAGTGGAGAAGAATGATGGATCGTTAAGGATGGTTGTTGATTATCGTGGATTGAACAAGGTAACAATCAAGAACAAGTACCCACTACCAATGATCAATGATCTATTTGATCGGTTGCAAGGAGCTAAAGTGTTTTCCAAGATCGATTTGTGATCAGGGTACCATCAGTTGAAGATTCGAGAGCAGGACATACCTAAGACAACATTCACGACAAGATATGGACTGTATGAGTATACCATTATGTCATTTGGTCTGACTAACGCACCTGCCTATTTTATGAACATGATGAACAAAGTGTTTATGGAGTTTCTGGATAAGTTTGTCGTGGCGTTCATTGATGATATTCTAGTTTACTCGAAAAATGAAGAGGAGCATAAGGAACATTTGCGATTCGTACTTGAGAAGCTCAGAGAACATCAGTTATATGCCAAGTTCAGCAAATGTGAGTTTTGCTTGAAGGAAGTAGGATTCCTCGAACATGTTATATCCGGAGAAGGAATAGCAGTTGACCCCACAAAGGTTATCACTTTGACCAATTGGGAAGCGCCAACCACGGTTGGAGAGATTCGGAGTTTTCTTAGACTCGCAGGATACTATCAGAGATTTATTGAGAATTTCTCAAAGATTGCAAAGCCTATGACGGAGTTGCTGAAGAAGGATACCAAGTTCAGATGGACTAAGGAGTGTGAGGCTAGTTTCCAGGAGTTGAAGAAACATTTGGTTACGTCACCAGTGTTAATTCTACTTAGACCAAGGATTATGAGGTATATTGCGACGCTTCATGTCGAGGACTTGGAGCAGTGCTTATGCAGGAGGGAAGAGTTGTTTCATACGCTTCACGACAACTGAAGCCTCACGAATTGAATTATGCCACGCATGATTTGGAGTTAGCAGCCGTAGTGCATGCATTGAAAACATGGAGACATTTCCTCATTGGAAATCATTGTGAGGTGTACACGGATCACAAGAGTTTGAAGTACATTTTCACGCAGAAGGAGTTGAATCTCAGACAAAGGAGATGGTTGGAGCTCATCAAGGATTATGATATGAGATTGCATTATCATCCCAGAAAGGCTAATGTAGTAGCTGACGCATTAAGCCGTAAGAGCCATGTCAATACACTGATGACGGGAGGAATACCAAAGGAGTTAGCCGAGGATCTTCGTGAGCTATGTTTGGAAATAGTTCCGAGAGGCTATGTAGCAGCATTGGAGATACAGTCAACTTTGATGGATAGAATCAGGGAAGCTCAGAAGACTGACAAGGAGATTGCTTCTATAAAGGAGAAAATGAGAGAAGGAAAAGCTAAAGGATTTCGTGAGGATGAGCACGATACCCTATGGTTTGAAGACCGTGTTTATGTGCCCAATGACCCGGAGATCAGGAAGTTGATTCTGCAAGAGGCTCATGATTCACCCTATTCGATTCACCCAGGAAATACCAAGATGTATTTGGATTTTAAGGATAATTTCTGGTGGACTGAAATGAAGAAAGATATTGCGGAGTATGTAGCAGTTTGTGATGTATGTCAGAGAGTAAAGGCAGAGCATCAGAAGCCAGCAGGATTGTTGTAGCCATTGCCGATACCTGAATGGAAGTGGGATAAGCTAGGCATGGATTTTATCACGGGATTACCAAGGACTCATTCCGGCTATGACTCGATTTGGGTTGTAGTTGATCGGTTGACGAAGGTAGCTCATTTCATCCCAGTAAAGACCACTTACACCAGTGCTAAGTTGGCAAAGATATATATGACCAGGATCGTATGTCTGCATGGAGTTCCGAGGAGTATCATATCAGATAGAGGAACCCAGTTTACCTCAAAGTTCTGGAAGCAGTTGCATGAGACTTTGGGTACCAGGCTAGAATTCAGTACAGCTTTTCATCCACAGACAGATGGACAAACCTAGAGAGTCAATCAGATTTTGGAAGATATGTTGAGAGCTTGTGCGCTAGATTATGGATCTAGTTGGGACGACAATTTGCCATATGCAGAGTTCTCTTACAACAATAGTTACGAAACCAGTTTGAAGATGGCCCCTTTTGAAGCCTTGTACGGAAGGAGGTACAGGACACCGTTGTCATGGGACGAAGTTGGAGACCGCCAGTTGTTTGGACCTGATTTGATTAAGGAGTATGAACAGAAGGTGAAGTTGATTCGCGATAGGCTCAAGGTAGCCCAGTCCAGGCAGAAGAGCTACGCAGATTCTAAACGCAGACAGTTTACGACGTCGGAGACCGAGTTTATCTTCGAGTATCCCCACTTCGAGGAATTGAACGTTTTGGAGTTAAGGGAAAGTTAGCGCCACGATTTGTAGGACCATATCGAGTTTTGGAGCATATGGGAGAAGTGGCATACAAGTTGGAATTGCCCGAAGGATTGTCAGGAGTTCATGATGTGTTCCACATTTCTCAGTTGAAGAAGTGCCACGCGGAGATGGTTGACATACCTTTGAGAGACACAGTGCCATTGGAAGCAATTCAGTTGGATAACAATTTGACCTATGAGGAGAAACCAATTAAGATTCTCGAGTTTGCCAGCCGAGTCACTCGCAGCAAGGTTATCAAGTTTTGCAAGGTTCAGCGGAGCCACCACACGGAGGATGAAGCCACCTGGGAGCGAGAGGAAGATTTGCTTAAGGACCACCCTCACCTATTTTCTAGCCAACCCAAATCTCGAGGGCAAGATTCATCTTAAGGGGGGTAGGTTTGTAACATCCCAAATTTTCAATTTGGAATGTTATACATTAGATCATCATGCATATCATATTTTATTTGCTTTTGGTTTTGATCCTAGAAAATCCTAAGCAACTCAAGGACCCACGAAGAGAGTTGGGGGTTTCGTTATTTTCATATTTGAGTTTTTCTCAAATTTTGGAAATAGGATCATTTGGTTTTCTTTATTTTATCAGCAATTATTTCTATTACAAAAATATGAGAGAGGGAATAAAATGACTTTCCCAAAATAAAGAAATATTGAGGATTTAATAAAAAATCAAATAAGATTTATTTCGGAGTTTTTCGATATATTTATTTGAATTTAGGAAAAATATGTGTTTTTCAAAATTGCATTTAGGCCCCAAATAAATGTTCACTTTGTCGGGCTTGATTTTAGAAGCCCGGGAAAATTTACTTCGGGATTTTTGGAGTCCGTTTAGTATTTATTTTTATTCTTTTCTGAGCGTAATTATTTAAAAAAACGAACCGACTTCGAGCCGTACCCGAGCGGGACACTGCCCGGGGGCAGCCTTTAAATAGTCGCGCCACGAGCCGCCCCAGCCCATAAGCGCCGCCGCCAACCCACCCGCCGCCGCCGCCGCCGCGACCCGCCGCCCGAGGTTCACCGCCGCCTCGATTTCCGTGCCGATTTTTTTAAAAAAACGATTGGTTTTTGTCGATTTTATTTTCGGTTTCTTTGTTTCGGTTTTTTTATTTAGATCGGTTTTATTTTCGGTTTAGGTTAATTAGCGAGCGTTCATTTGTTAATCCGTTCGTCATTTTTCTTTTTCTCGGATTTTCCGCGGTTATTTTCTAATCGCGATTTCTGATCCGATTTTCGTTTTAGTATAACTTTTCGCTCGTTTATCGGAATCAGGCGATTCAAGCGCCTGGAGTTTCGTCTCGAAACCCTCTATCCGTTTAACCAACTTAAACAAGTTTTTGCTTCTGTAAAATTTGACTTAGGTCCAGATTAGTAGAACGTAGTTGTTGTTTTTTGCCGTTTGACTTTCGTTGCTTCGTTCGATTTGATTCTTTTTGCCATCCGGAGTTCTTAAGTTGAACTTTCTGGTTAGATCTCTTATTTGAGTTTTACTTGTGAATTAGATGAGTACTTATTGTATGCTTGTTTGTTTGTCTGCAATAGAATACCCGGAGTGCGCCGCCTGTTACTTTGAATCTCTAGGTTTCGCAGATCATCATCAAGGCAAGTAACACTTTGATCATACCTCTTTTACTACCCAGTTTTATTGCATTAGATCAATCCTCAAACATTGCATGAGTAGGATCTAATTAAATTGTGGGATGGGAAGTAGTTGAGGTAGTACCTATTACCTGTTTTATTATCAAACCCTTGGGAGTTACTTCTACGTTTGCTTATTATGCCATGCTATGCTAGTAGACGTAGATTGGGTGAGTGATATCCATGACAGATGTGAGTTTGTTAATTAATGGTTTATCTAAGGTGGCAACTTAAACACACATCTGGGTGGATTGAGGTACCTGGGTATTCCAGGATTGCCTGTTTCTTTTTGGACCGCCACCCAGGCTCAAAGGGATCATGAGATTATTCAAACTAGAAACTTCTGTGTGCATCCACAAGCCATTATGGGCTCTGGCATAGTTGATTAAGTCGTGCGAACTCTTACAGGGTAGACTAGCAGATGTAGGGGAAAGTAGGTGTACCGGTCTATCCATCGTAAGGTGCTAGCGCTTCTGAAAGACTGTGTCTCGGTCATCCGTTTCTCAAACACCATGTAGTGCGAGAAATCCAACGGAGGTGATCGAGTCTTGTGGGGAAAAGTGCGCAAACCTCTACAGAGTGTACAAACTAATCATGGTTAGCCGTGTCCCCGGTTATGGACGTTTTGAGTATCTAGTACTTGGATATCATGTGAATCTCATCATGTTACTTTAAATTAATGTTGTTGGGTTAATGATGATTACTTTAATTGGGATTGAGGATGCTGTCAACCATTCTCAATGTTTAACAACCACCATGTTAGTTAAATAAATTTATTCCTTTGTAGTAGGGAAAATTTGGCTTTACACAAAACTGTAACCATAGAGCTTTCCACCAGCCACATATGCATGTAGTATAGGCTTATCATTCATTACTCTCTATGTGTTACATTGCCAGCATATTCCATGTGCTGACCCATTTCGGGCTGCAACGTTTCATGTTGCAGACTTTTCAGACGACGAGTAAGGTGCCTTTTAGGTCGTGGTTCTATACTCAGTGATGCCGTTGGAGTTGATGGACTCACTTATCTTCCAAGCCTTCCGTTGTTATCGTTATTAGATGGCCTTAAGCCATATTTATTGTAATAAGTTCTCTTTGAGACATTCGATGTAATAAGTGTGTGATTGCTACTCTGTTATAAATCCTTCAAAGTACTATGTGGTGTCAGCATTACCGATCCAGGGATGACACCTGAGCACAGAGATCAGACTGTTTGAGGTCTGGTCGCTACATTGAAGTCATAGTTGAGTTCTTTAATTGCCCAGTATGCTTTGTGCTCTGACTCAAGAGGCAAATGACAAGCCTTTCCATAAACCATTTTATAAGGAGACATACTAATAGGATTTTTATAAGCCGTTCTGTAAGCCCAAAGTGCATCATCTAATTTCTTAGACCAATTCTTTCGGGATTTATTGACAGTTTTTTGTAGAATTAATTTTATTTCTCTATTGCTAAGTTCAACTTGACCACTAGACTAAGGATGATAGAGTGATGCAATTCTATGATTAATATCATACTTAGCAAGCATTTTACGGAAAGCACCATGAACAAAGTGTGAACCATCATCAGTCATTAAATATCTAGGAAGCCCAAACCTTGGGAAAATAACTTCCTTAAGCATTTTAATAGAGGTATTGTGATCGGCACTACTAGTTGGAATAGCTTCTGCCCACTTAGTAACATAATCAACATCAACCAAAATATGTGTATACATGTTAGAGGAAGGAAAAGGTCCCGTATAGTCAAAACCCCAAACATCAAATGGTTCAACAACAAGTGAATAATTCATAGGCATTTCCTGATGCTCACCAATATTACACAATTCTTTGACATTCATCACAATATAAAACAAACTTACACGAATCCTTGAAGATAGTATGCCAATACAAACCAGATTGCAATACCTTGTGAGTAGTTCTATCTCCCGCATGATGCCCACCATAAGCTTCGGAGTGATATTTTTGTAGGATTGTTCCTGTTCATGCTCAGGTACACAACATCTAATAATACCGTCTACTCCTTCTTTGTATAGATGTGGGTCATCCCAAAAGTAATGTCTTAAATCATAGAAGAATTTTTTCTTTTGTTGGTATGTGAAACTGGGTGGTATGTATTTTGCAACAATGTAATTAGCATAGTCAGCATACCAAGGAGTGTTATGGGAAACATTCACTGCAGCTAGTTGCTCATCAGGAAAGCTATCATTAATAGGTTATGGGTCATCAAGAATATTTTCTAACCTAGACAAGTTATCAGCTACGGGATTCTCAGCTCCTTTTCTATCAGTGATATGTAAATCAAATTCTTGTAACAGGAGAACCCACCTAATGAGTCTAGGTTTAGCATCTTTCTTTTCCATAAGATATTTTATAGCAGCATGATCAGTGTGAATAGTAACTTTAGAATCAACAATGTAAGATCTGAATTTGTCACAAGAAAACACAACTGCTAAAAATTATTTTTCAGTGGTAGCATAATTTCTTTAGGCACTGTCTTGAGTTTTGCTAGCATAATGAATAACATTTAGTTTCTTATCAACTCTTTGTCCTAGAACAACACCAACAACATAATCACTAGCATCACATATAATTTCAAAAGTCAACTTCCAATCAGGTGGTTGAACAATAGGTGCAGAAGTTAAGGCTTTCTTCAGTGTTTCAAAGGCTTCTACACAATCATCATCAAAAACAAACGGAACATACTTTTGTAAAAGATTTGTAAGAGGCCTAGAAATTTTAGAGAAGTATTTAATAAACCTCCTATAGAAACTAGCATGACCGGGAAAACTACGAATACCTTTGATATCTTTAGGACATGGCATTTTCTCAATTGCATCAACTTTAGCTTTATCCACCTCAATAGCTCATTTAGAATTTTATGCCCCAAGACAATGCCTTCATTAACCATAAAGTGGCACTTCTCCCAATTCAAGACAAGATTAGTTTGCTCACATCTCTGCAAAACTCGATCAAGGTTGCTTAAGCAATCATCAAAAGAAGTTCCGTAAACAGAAAATTCATCCATCAAAACCTCAACAATCTTTTCACAAAAATTAGAGAATATAGCAGACATACATCTTTGAAAGGTAGTAGATGCATTGCATAAACCAACGAGCATACGTCTATAAGCATAAGTTCCAAAAGGGAAAGTAAAGGTGGTTTTCTCTTGATCAGGTTGTGAAACGGGTATTTGAGAAAAACTAGAATATCCATCAAGGAAGCAAAAGTTTGTGTGCTTAGATAATCTTTCTAGAATTTGATCAATAAAAGGCAAAGGGTAATGATCTTTTCTAGTTTCTTTATTTAATTTTCTAAAATCAATCACCATTCTATAGCCAGTGACAATTCTTTGTGGAATAAGATCATTTTTTTCATTAGGAACAACAGTAATACGTCCCTTCTTAGGGACACAATGAACGGGGCTTACCCATCTACTATCAGCTATCGGATACCTGCTTCCAGAAGTTTTAATATTTCAGTTCTTACCACTTCTTTCATCTTTGGATTCAAACGTCGTTGATGATCAACAACGTGTTTGCCATCAGGTTCCATATTAATCTTGTGCTGACGTAGAGTGGGACTAATGCCCTTAAGATCATTAAGAGTATATCCAATATCATCTCGGTGCTTCTTCAGAATTTTCAATAATCTTTCTTCTTCATGTTCTGAAAGTTAGCACTAATAATAATAGGATATATCTTTTTCTCATCAAGATAAGCATATTTCAAAGTGTCTGGCAATTGTTTTAGTTCAAACATAGGATCACCTTTAGGTGGAGGAGGTCCTCCTAGAGTTTCAATAGGCAAATTATGTTTTAGCAGAGGTCGTTTTTCAAAGAAAATTTTATCTATCTCATTTCTTTCATGCATATACATATCATTTTCATGGTCTAGCAAATATTGCTCTAGTGGATCAGTAGGAGGCATGTCAATAGAAGCAAAACCAATTATTTCATCCCTATTAGGTAATTCTTTCTTATGAGGTCACTAGTACAGTGAGCTCCTAAACAAACGGTTTTTAAACCCTCTCCGCGACGGCATTTGGAACCGTCGCCAAGTGAGTGTGGGCGATAGGGGGGTCCTTCCCACACGACCCAGAAACCGTCGGGGATATGCCCTCCTGGCACACACGTTCGGCAAAATGAGGTCGTGTGCAACCGGCGAGCGCTCAAATACGGAAATACATACAGTAGAGATAAAAAAAATACAATTATATGACAAAATTGTTTCCGGTCACAAGCACATCCCACACAGTCAGTCCCCGCTAAAAGTTTCCGTTTGTATGTACATCCCACACAGTCGCTCCAAGGAAAACGTTTCCGTTCAGAGGTACATCACACACAATTTTCCCCGTTAAATCGCTTGCGTTATAGAATATATCACACACGGTCCATGGAAGAAACTGTGTGGCAAAGGTTGTCCATCACACACAGTTTTCATGTGGTAAATGTTTGCGCAAGGTGGCCTAACGCAAACAGTTTTCAAGAGAAAGTCATGTGTGATTGTTCATTGATCCAACACGGTTTATTCCTAGAAACTGTGTGCATTGCCTGAGGTCATCGCCCATGGTATTTTTTCAACAACCATTTGCAATAGCAAAATCCAATTAGCATGCTAATTATCCAATTATTCATAATCCATTTATTAATCTAATTGATAGTTCATATTAAGCACACAATATATTTCATTTTTATAATTGAAATACATCAGAGTACAACATCATATAGCTTCAGCACTCAGCTACCCTATTACACAACTACACCAGGACCAAGTTTGACATGCAACATCTATAACCTTTCGAAATTAGCATCATAGATGGTACATAGATAGATGTATCCCATCTGGAAAACTGCTGAAGCAGAAGGTGAATATTGAGCCTTCATTGATGTTGAAGGTCTTTGTAACTTTAGGCCAGTGCCTGTGGATGATTGACCGTCCATCCTTCGTCCTCTTCAGGAACACTTCAATATTGAACCGTGGGTGTTGTATGAATACCTTCCTCACCTCCTGACCATACATGTGGTTTGAGAGGTAATCATCAGTGAACTGCTTTGGAAAGGCCTGAAAACAAGGATGTGCATAAATATCTTCTCTATATTGGAAATGGGGCAAAGGAATAAAAAAGGCAAGGTATAATAGTTAGTACCATCCTGTAGTGAACTGATGTCTTCTTCATTGTGCAGACAAAGATCTTGTTGTTTTTTGTCGCTAATTTCTTTATCCTAACAATCTTTCTGAGTTTCTTGACTTGACTGATATTCATGGACAACTCATTTCCCCATATGCAAAAAGGGTCGAACAGTGGGTCAAAACCTCTGACAGCAGGACCTACATGTGCAAGACCAAATTGTTAAAAACCTAAATATTATAATGGTTCCTGCAATTGCACAATAATGTGCTATTAGACAATGGACCATGCACGTGCTAACCTCGATTGTAAACCTTAGTGCTTCCCATTGTTTCCCTGCAACACATATAAGGTAGTTAGTCATCAGGTTAAGCAAGGGTTCGCATGCTATCAGTAAAATATGTTGATGAAAAATAATCACATTGCAGATTCATCAGATTAATTGAAGCCAGACGGAAAACCCATTTATCCAAACCAAGCATGATTAAGAACTAGGAAATATAACACTTGTATATGTTTCTCATGTATTCAGTGCAGCCAAATTTGATTTATTCCTCACATGCACAACAATACAAAATTCTATCCATGACAATTGGACATCGCATTGCAGAATTGAACCAAGCAGTTAACTAAACACCACAACAAATGAACCAAACATTAACTGAGCACCACATTGCATAATATAACATACTCCTAATAGAAGATCAGACAGTTAACCAAACAGTTAACTACAGCCAATTGTAGCAATTGTATTTGTTTCTCATGTATTTACTACAGCCAAATTCAATTTATTCCTCACATGGTATACAATAACAGAATGCACCCAGAATTTTGTAAAGATAAATTCGATTTATTTCTCACATGGAAGACAATACAAAATTGCAGCCTGAAGAATTGAACATCACATTTGCATAATTGAACCAAACAATTAACTGAAGACGACAACTAATTAACAAAACAATTAATAAGTGAGCACCACACTGCCCGACATACAGAACATATACACTAGAGTAACAAATTGCATGGTAAAATTAGATAGCACAATTCACTAGAATTTGTGAAGGAAAGGCAGGAGCAGCACACGCAACGGGTAAACCGAGCATGCTTAACCGGCGTAGCTAGGGGTCGGCACGAATGGCAGCCATCGCGACCTCATTCGTGCGTGCGGGCGCGATTTGCTTCTCCACTGCCAAATGCTCCTTGAGGTCCTGGCTATACTGCGTGCATCATGGCTTAGGCTGGCACTTATTTGGTGGAGCGGTCGGTGATTTGGGTGGAAGGTGTCGCGCTCGCGCCGTCGGTAGGGGCATGTGGGATGTAGAAGGAGGAGGAGGATGGGGGTCGGGTGTGGATTACCTGTCTGGATAGGCGAGGCCGAGGAGCGTGAAGAAGGGTCGCCGGCGAGGAGGCGGCGACGCTGCAAGCAAGGAGTGAAGGTTTCAACTTGGAAAGGAAGGCGGAAAGAGGGGAAATGTGGCTTTTGGTAAGGGGGAGGGGGCGGGGAGGTAGATATTTCCGTAAAGCCGAAAATTTGGAATCGCTTCAGCCAAAAAACTGGCACGCAAAGTGTCATCAGACACGGTCCCTTATTCAGAACTGTGTACGATATGTGAACATCACAAACGATTCAGATAGCTTAACCCGTGTGTGTTGAGTTTGAACGTCAAAAATTTTGGTTCGAATTTCCCTAGTTACAGTGGTCATCCACGTCATTGTATAATTTGGGTACACAAAGGAGACTAACTGTGTGCGATCTACTTCATTTATAGTACTATACACCGACGGTGCTCCAAGATATTTTGTGCTGCATCTCACACGGTTGGTGATAATAAATTGTGTGTGATCTACTTGATTTATCATCTTGATCATTTGAATCATGTAATGGGGTCACAGCTACAAAGGATGGTGTTTGAATTGTTAGAACTTTTATCTGCAGTGAACATGCAACTATAGGTGTGTCGTCAAAAAGTTGGAATTATTCAGGATTCATTTGTACATTTTTATACATTAACTTGGTTTTCCATGCATTTTATGCACATAATTCAAATTTGAACAACATGCACATGTTCCAGTGCATATAAACTTATTGAAAAATCACATATGTGTCCTTGGTTGCATGCTTAGGTCCCATGCAAGAAATAGGAATGAAATTCAGACACCCTGCAACCGTCACTCAGGCTGCAAACATTGAGATACCTGGTTTTTAAATTCTGGTAAATCCAAAACTTGTCTGAAATTCATGAAACTTGGCATGCTATCATGTAGCGGCATCAACATGCCATGGTAAATTTTTTGTCCCATTTGGGGCAGGTTTGGGTATAAGCTTCTCACAAACCAGAGCTTCTCACAACAAGCGTGATGGTTTCGGTAGGGAACATGCCACCTTTGGGGATGAAACGATATCCGCTGCCTCTTATTGCTTTCAAAAAACTTCGAGTGTCAACATAGAACAACAAGAGTGTTGTGTTCAATTTTGGAATTTTTCGGGGTTCGTTTGGACATTTTATGCATTAACTGAGTTTTCAATGCATTTATGTGCATAATTCAAATTTGAACTACATGCACATGCTCCAGCGCATATAAATTGGTAATAAAATCAAATCTGTGTCCTTGGGTGCATGCTTAGGTCCCACGCAAGAAATGGGAATGAATTTCAAACACGAGGGCACCATTGATTGCCGGCAAAACATTGAGATGCCTGATTTTTAAATTCTATTAAATCCAAAACGCGTCTGAAATTCGTGAAACTTGGCATGCTATCATGGAGCAGAATCAACATGCCGTGGTACAAATTTTGTCGCATTTGGGGCGGGTTTGGGTATATGCTTTTCACAAATAGGAGCTTCTCACAACAAGCATGATGGTTTTCGGTAGGGAATGTCCCACCTTTGGGGATGAAACGATATTCATTGCCTCTTATTGCTTTCAAAATTTTCTTGTGTCAATATAGAACAACAGGAGTGTTGTGTGAATTTTTGTGATTTTTCGGGGTTCGTTTGGACATTTTTATGCATTAACTGAGTTTTCAATGCATTTATGTGCATAATTCAAATTTTAACTACATGCACATGCTCCAGTGCATATAAATTGGTTGAAAAATCAAATATGTATCCTTGGGTGCATGCTTAGGTCCCATGCAAGAAATGGGAATGAATTTCAAACACCAGGGCACCGTTGATTGCCGGCAAAACATTAAGATGCCTGGTTTTTAAATTCTAGTAAATCCAAAACTCGTCTGAAATTCATGAAACTTGGAATGCTATCATGGAGCGGCATCAATATGCCATGGTCAAATTTTGTCCCATTTGGGGCAGGTTTGGGTATATGCTTCTCACAAACCGGAGCTTCTAACAACATGCATGGTGGTTTTCGGTAGGGAACGTCCCACCTTTGGGGACGAAACGATATCCATTGCCTCTTATTGCTTTAATTTTTTTTCTCGTGTCAACACAGAACAAGAGGAGTGTTGTGTGAAGTTTTGTGATTTTTCAGGGTTTGTTTGGACATTTTTATGCATTAACTGAGTTTTCAATGCATTTATGTGTATAATTCAAATTTGAACTACATGCACATGCTCCAGTGCATATAAATTGGTTGAAAAATCAAATCTATGTCCTTAGGTGCATGCTTAGGTCCCATGCAAAAAATGGGAATGAATTTCAAACACCAGGGCACCGTTGATTGTCGGTAAAACATTGAGATGCCAGGTTTTTAAATTCTAGTAAATCCAAAACTCGTCTGAAATTCATGAAACTTGGAATACTATCATCGGCATCAACATGCCGTGGTACAAATTTTGTCCCATTTGGGGCCGGTTTGGGTATATTTGTTGGGTTTTGTAGTAATTTCAAAAAAATTCCTACACTCACGCAAGATCATGTGATGCATAGCAACGAGATGGGAGAGTGTTGTCTACGTACCCACGCAGACCGACTGCGGAAGATTTGACGCAACGTAAAGGAAGTAGTCGTACGTCTTCCCGATCCGACCAATCAAGCACCGAAACTACGGCACCTCCGAGTTCGAGCACACGTTCTGCCCGATGACGATCCCCGGACTCCGATCCAGCAAAGTGTCGGGGAAGAGTTCCGTCAGCACGACGGTGTGGTGACGATCTTGATGCACTACAGTAGCAGGGCTTCGCCTAAACTCCGCTACAGTATTATCGAGGATTATGGTGGCTGGGGGCACCGCACACGGCTAAGGGATAGATCACGTGGATCAACTTGTATGTTCTAGGGTGCCTCTGCCTCAGTATATAAAGGACTAGAGGGGGGAGGCTGGCCGGCCAAGGTGTGGCGCGCCAGGAGAGTCCTACTCCCTCTAGGAGTAGGATTCCCCCCCCCCCCCAATCCTAGTTGGAATAGGACTCCTTGAGGGGGGAAAGAGAGAGAGGGGGCCGACCACCTCTCCTAGTCCTAATAGGACTAGGGGAAGGGGGAGGCGCACAACCACCTTGGGCTGCCCCTTTCTCCTTTCCACTAAAGCCCACTAAGGCCCATATAGCTCCCGGGGGGTTCCGGTAACCTCCCGGTACTCTGGTAAAATCCCGATTTCACCCGGAACACTTCCGATATCCAAACATAGGCTTCCAATATATCAATCTTTATGTCTCGACCATTTCGAGACTCCTCGTCATGTCCGTGATCACATCCGGGACTCCGAACAACCTTCGGTATATCAAAATGCATAAACTCATAATATAACTGTCATCGTAACCTTAAGCGTGCGGACCCTACGGGTTCGAGAACAATGTAGACATGACCGAGACATGTCTCCGGTCAATAACCAATAGCGGGACCTGGATGCCCATATTGGCTCCTACATATTCTACGAAGATCTTTATCGGTCAGACCGCATAACAACATACGTTGTTCCCTTTGTCATCGGTATGTTACTTGCCCGAGATTCGATCGTCGGTATCCCATACCTAGTTCAATCTCGTTGTCGGCAAGTCTCTTTACTCGTTCCATAATACATCATCTCGCAACTAACTCATTAGTTGCAATGCTTGCAAGGCTTATGTGATGTGCATTACCGAGAGGGCCCAAAGATACCTCTTCGACAATCGGAGTGACAAAACCTAATCTCAAAATACACCAACCCAACATGTACCTTTGGAGACACCTGTAGTACTCCTTTATAATCACCCAGTTACGTTGTGACGTTTGGTAGTACCCAAAGTGTTCCTCCGGTAAACGGGAGTTGCATAATCTCATAGTTACAGGAACATGTATAAGTCATGAAGAAAGCAATAGCAACATACTAAACGATCGGGTGCTAAGCTAATGGAATGGGTCATGTCAATCAGATCATTCTCTTAATGATGTGATCCTGTTAATCAAATAACAACTCATTGTTCATGGTTAGGAAACATAACCATCTTTGATTAACGAGCTAGTCAAGTAGAGGCATACTAGTGACACTTTGTTTGTCTATGTATTCACACATGTATTATGTTTCCGGTTAATACAATTCTAGCATGAATAATAAACCTTTTATCATGATTATAAGGAAATAAATAATAACTTTATTATTGCCTCTAGGGCATATTTCCTTCAGTCTCCCACTTGCACTAGAGTCAATAATCTAGATTACACCGTAATGATTCTAACACCCATGGAGCCTTGGTGTTGATCATGTTTTGCTCGTGGTAGAGGCTTAGTCAACGGGTCTGCAACATTCAGATCCGTATGTATCTTGCAAATCTCTATGTCTCCCACCTGGACTAGATCCCGGATGGAATTGAAGTGTCTCTTGATGTGCTTGGTTCTCTTGTGAAATCTGGATTCCTTTGCCAAGGCAATTGCACCAGTATTGTCACAAAAGATTTTCATTGGACCCGATGCACTAGGTATGACACCTAGATCGGATATGAACTCCTTCATCCAGACTCCTTCGTTCGCTGCTCCCGAAGCAGCTATGTACTCCGCTTCACATGTAGATCCCGCTACGACGCTTTGTTTAGAACTGCACCAACTGACAGCTCCATGGTTTAATGTAAACACATATCCGGTTTGCGATTTAGAATCGTCCGGATCAGTGTCAAAGCTTGCATCAACGTAACCATTTACGACGAGCTCTTTGTTACCTCCATATACGAGAAACATATCCTTTGTCCTTTTCAGGTATTTCAGGATGTTCTTGACCGCTATCCAGTGATCCACTCCTGGATTACTTTGGTACCTCCCTGCTAGACTTATAGCAAGGCACACATCAGGTCTGGTACACAGCATTGCATACATGATAGATCCTATCGCTGATGCATAGGGAACATCTTTCATATTCTCTCTATCTTCTGCAGTGGTCGGGCATTGAGTCTTACTCAATTTCACACCTTGTAACACAGGCAAGAATCCTTTCTTTGCTTGATCCATTTTGAACTTCTTCAAAATTTTGTCAAGGTATGTTGTTTGTGAAAGTCCAATTAAGCGTTTTGATCTATCTCTATAGATCTTTATGCCTAATATGTAAGCAGCTTCACCGAGGTCTTTCATTGAAAAACTCTTATTCAAGTATCCCTTTATGCTATCCAGAAATTCTATATCATTTCCAATCAGTAATATGTCATCCACATATAATATCAGAAATGCTACAGAGCTCCCACTCACTTTCTTGTAAATACAGGCTTCACCGAAAGTCTGTATAAAACCAAATGCTTTGATCACACTATCAAAGCGTTTATTCCAACTCCGAGAGGCTTGCACCAGTCCATAAATGGATCGCTGGAGCTTGCACACTTTGTTAGCTCCCTTTGGATCGACAAAACCTTCTGGTTGCATCATATACAACTCTTCTTCCAGAAATCCATTCAGGAATGCAGTTTTGACATCCATTTGCCAAATTTCATAATCATAAAATGCGGCAATTGCTAACATGATTCGGACAGACTTAAGCATCACTACAGGTGAGAAGGTCTCATCGTAGTCAATCCCTTGAACTTGTCGAAAACCTTTTGCAACAAGTCGAGCTTTGCAGACAGTAACATTACCGTCAGCGTCAGTCTTCTTCTTGAAGATCCATTTATTCTCAATTGCTTGCCGATCATCGGGCAAGTCAACCAAAGTCCATACTTTGTTCTCATACATGGATCCCATCTCATATTTCATGGCTTCAAACCATTTTGCGGAATCTGGGCTCACCATCGCTTCTTCATAGTTCGTAGGTTCATCATGATCTAGTAGCATGACTTCCAGAACAGGATTACTGTACCACTCTGGCGCGGATCTCACTCTGGTTGATCTACGAGGTTCAGTAGTATCTTTATCTGAAGTTTCATGATCATTATCATTAGCTTCCTCACTAACTGGTGTAGGTGTCACTGAAATAGTTTTCTGTGATGTACTACTTTCCAATAAGGGAGCAGGTACAGTTACCTCGTCAAGTTCTACTTTCCTCCCACTCACTTCTTTCCAGAGAAACTCCTTCTCTAGAAAGTTTCCGAATTTAGCAACAAAAGTCTTGCCTTTGGATCTGTGATAGAAGGTGTATCCAATAGTTTCCTTTGGATATCCTATGAAGACACATTTCTCCGATTTGGGTTCGAGCTTATCAGGTTGAAGCTTTTTCACATAAGCATCGCAGCCCCAAACTTTCAGAAACGACAACTTTGGTTTCTTGCCAAACCACGGTTCATAAGGCGTCGTCTCAACGGATTTTGATGGTGCCCTATTTAACGTGAATGCGGCCGTCTCTAGAGCATATCCCCAAAACGATAGCGGTAAATCAGTAGGAGACATCATAGATCGCACCATATCTAGTAAAGTACGATTACGACGTTCGGACACACCATTACGCTGAGGTGTTCCGGGTGGCGTGAGTTGCGAAACTATTCCACAATTTTTCAAATGTACACCAAACTCGTAACTCAAATATTCTCCTCCACGATCAGATCGTAGAAACTTTATTTTCTTGTTACGATGATTTTCAACTTCACTCTGAAATTCCTTGAACTTTTCAAATGTTTCAGACTTATGTTTCATTAAGTAGATATACCCATATCTGCTTAAATCATCTGTGAAGGTGAGAAAATAACGATATCCGCCACGAGCCTCGATATTCATCGGACCACATACATTTGTATGTATGATTTCCAACAAATCTGTTGCTCTCTCCATAGTACCGGAGAACGGCGTTTTTGTCATCTTGCCCATGAGGCACGGTTCGCAAGTACCAAGTGATTCATAATCAAGTGGTTCCAAAAGTCCATCAGAATGGAGTTTCTTCATGCGCTTTACACCGATATGACCTAAATGGCAGTGCCACAAATAAGTTGCACTTTCATTATCAACTCTGCATCTTTTGGCTTCAACATTATGAATATGTGTGTTACTACTATCGAGATTCAACAAGAATATACCACTCTTCAAGGGTGCATGACCATAAAAGATATTACTCATATAAATAGAACAAACATTATTCTCTGATTTAAATGAATAACCGTTTCGCATGAAACAAGATCCAGATATAGTGTTCATGCTTAACGCTGGCACCAAATAACAATTATTTAGGTCTAATACTAATCCCGAAGGTAGATGTAGAGGTAGCGTGCCGACTGCGATCACATCGACTTTGGAACCGTTTCCCACGCGCATCGTCACCTCGTCCTTAACCAATCTTCGCTTGATCCGTAGTCCCTGTTTCGAGTTGCAAATATTAGCAACAGAACCAGTATCAAATACCCAGGTGCTACTACGAGCATTAGTAAGGTACACATCAATAGCATGTATATCACATATACCTCTGTTCACCTTGCCATCCTTCTTATCCGCCAAATACTTGGGGCAGTTCCGCTTCCAGTGACCAGTCTGCTTGCAATAGAAGCACTCAGTTTCAGGCTTAGGTCCAGGTTTGGGTTTCTTCTCTTGAGTAGAAACTTGTTTGCCGTTCTTTTTGAAGTTCCCCTTCTTCTTCCCTTTGCCCTTTTTCTTGAAACTAGTGGTCTTGTTGACCATCAACACTTGATGCTCCTTCTTGATTTCTACCTCCGCAGCTTTCAGCATCGCGAAGAGCTCGGGAATAGTCTTGTTCATCCCTTGCATATTATAGTTCATCACGAAGCTCTTGTAGCTTGGTGGCAGTGATTGAAGAATTCTGTCAATGACGCAATCATCTGGAAGATTAACTCCCAATTGAATCAAGTGATTATTATACCCAGACATTTTGAGTATATACTCACTGACAGAACTGTTCTCTTCCATCTTGCAGCTATAGAACTTATTGGAGACTTCATATCTCTCAATCCGGGCATTTGCTTGAAATATTAACTTCAACTCCTGGAACATCTCATATGCTCCATGACGTTCAAAACGTCGTTGAAGTCCCGATTCTAAGCCGTAAAGCATGGCACACTGAACTATCGAGTAGTCATCAGCTTTGCTCTGCCAGACGTTCATAACATCTGGCGTTGCTCCTGTAGCAGGCCTGGCACCCAGCGGTGCTTCCAGGACGTAATTCTTCTGTGCAGCAATGAGGATAATCCTCAAGTTACGGACCCAGTCCGTGTAATTGCTACCATCATCTTTCAACTTTGCTTTCTCAAGGAACGCATTAAAATTCAACGGAACAACAGCACGAGCCATCTATCTACAATCAAACATAAACAAGCAAGATACTAATCAGGTACTAAGTTTCATGATAAATTTAAGTTCAGTTAATCAAATTAATTAAAGAACTCCCACTTAGATAGACATCTCTCTAGTTCTCTAAGTGATTACGTGATCCAAATCAACTAAACCATAACCGATCATCACGTGAGATGGAGTAGTTTTCAATGGTGAACATCGTTATGTTGATCATATCTACTATATGATTCACGCTCGACCTTTCGGTCTTCGTGTTCCGAGGCCATATCTCTATATGCTTGGCTCGTCAAGTATAACCTGAGTATTCCGCGTGTGCAACTGTTTTTCACCCGTTGTATTTGAACGTAGAACCTATCACACCCGATCATCACGTGGTGTCTCAGCACAAAGAACTTTCGCAACGGTGCATACTCAGGGAGAACACTTCTTGATAATTTAGTGAGAGATCATCTTATAATGCTACTGTCAATCAAAGCAAGATAAGATGCATAAAAGGATAAACATCACATGCAATCAATATAAGTGATATGATATGGCCATCATCATCTTGTGCTTGTGATCTCCATCTCCGAAGCACCGTCGTGATCACCATCGTCACCGGCGTGACACCTTGATCTCCATCGTAACATCGTTGTCGTCTCGCCAAGCTTATGCTTCTATGACTATCACTACCGCTTAGTAATAAAGTAAAGCATTACATCGCGATTGCATTGCATACAATAAAGCGACAACCGTATGGCTCCTGCCAGTTGCCGATAACTCGGTTACAAAACATGATCATCTCATACAATAAAATTTAGCATCATGTCTTGACCATATCACATCACAACATGCCCTGCAAAAACAAGTTAGACGTCCTCTACTTTGTTGTTGCAAGTTTTACGTGGCTGCTACGGGCTTAAGCAAGAACCAATATCACCTACGCATCAAAACCACAATGATAGTTTGTCAAATAGACTCCGTTTTAACCTTCGCAAGGACCGGCGTAGCCATACTTGGTTCAACTAAAGTTGGAGAGACAGTCGCCCGCAAGCCACCTATGTGCAAAGCACGTCGGGGGAACCGGTCTCGCGTAAGCGTACGCGTAATGTTGGTCCGGGTCGTCTCGTACAACAATGCCGCCGAACCAAAGTATGACATGCTGGTAGGTAGTATCACTTATATCGCCCACAACTCACTTGTGTTCTACTCATGCATATAACATCAACATAAATAACCTAGGCTCGGATGCCACTGTTGGGTTTCGTAGTAATTTTAAAAAATTTCCTACGCTCACGCAAGATCATGTGATGCATAGCAACGAGATGGGAGAGTGTTGTCTACGTACCCACACAGACCGACTGCGGAAGCATTGACGCAACATAAAGGAAGTAGTCGTACGTCTTCCGGATCCGACCAATCAAGCACCGAAACTACGGCACCTCCGAGTTCGAGCACACGTTCAGCCCGATGAAGATCCCCGGACTCCGATCCAGCAAAGTGTCGGGGAAGAGTTCCATCAGCACGACGGCGTGGTGACGATCTTGATGCACTACATCAGAAGGGCTTCGCCTAAACTCCGCTACAGTATTATCGAGGATTATGGTGGCTGGGGGCACCGCACACGGCTAAGGGATAGATCACGTGGATCAACTTGTATGTTCTAGGGTGCCTCTGCCTCAGTATATAAAGGACTAGAGGGGGGAGGCTGGCCGGCCAAGGTGTGGCGCGCCAGGAGAGTCCTACTCCCTCTGGGAGTAGGATCCCCCCCCCAATCCTAGTTGGAATAGGACTCCTCGAGGGGGGAAAGAGAGAGAGGGGGCCGGCCACCTCTCCTAGTCCTAATAGGACTAGGGGAAGGGGGGAGGCGCACAGCCACCTTGGGATGCCCCTTTCTCCTTTCCACTAAATCCCACTAAGGCCCATATAGCTCCCGGGGGGTTCCGGTAACCTCCCGGTACTCCGGTAAAATCCCGATTTCACCCGGAACACTTCCGATATCCAAACATAGGCTTCCAATATATCAATCTTTATGTCTCGACCATTTCGAGACTCCTCGTCATGTCCGTGATCACATCCGGGACTCCGAACAACCTTCGGTATATCAAAATGCACAAACTCATAATATAACTGTCATCGTAACCTTAAGCGTGCGGACCCTACGGGTTCGAGAACAATGTAGACATGAGCGAGACATGTCTCCGGTCAATAAACAATAGCGGGACCTGGATGCCCATATTGGCTCCTACATATTCTACGAAGATCTTTATCGGTCAGACCGCATAACAACATACGTTGTTACCTTTGTCATCGGTATGTTACTTGCCCGAGATTCGATCGTCGATATCCCATACCTAGTTCAATCTCGTTGCCGGCAAGTCTCTTTACTCGTTCCGTAATACATCATCTCGCAACTAACTCATTAGTTGCAATGCTTGCAAGGCTTATGTGATGTGCATTACCGAGAGGGCCCAGAGATACCTCTTCGACAATTGGAGTGACAAAACCTAATATCGAAATACGCCAACCCAACATGTACCTTTGGAGACACCTGTAGTACTCCTTTATAATCACCCAGCTACGTTGTGATGTTTGGTAGTACCCAAAGTGTTCCTCCGGTAAACGGGAGTTGCATAATCTCATAGTTACAGGAACATGTATAAGTCATGAAGAAAGCAATAGCAACATACTAAACGATCGGGTGCTAAGCTAATGGAATGGGTCATGTCAATCAGATCATTCTCTTAATGAAGTGATCTCGTTAATCAAATAACAACTCATTGTTCATGGTTAGGAAACATAACCATCTTTGATTAACGAGCTAGTCAAGTAGAGGCATACTAGTGACACTTTGTTTGTCTATGTATTCACACATGTATTATGTTTCCGGTTAATACAATTCTAGCATGAATAATAAACCTTTTATCATGATTATAAGGAAATAAATAATAACTATATTATTGCCTTTAGGGCACATTTCCTTCAATATTCTTCTCACAAACCGGAGCTTCTAACAACAAGCATGGTGGTTTTCGGTAGGGAACGTCCCACCTTTGGGGATGAAACGATATCCATTGTCTCTTATTGCTTTCAATTTTCTTTCTCATGTCAACATAGAACAAAAGGAGTGTTGTGTGAATTTTTGTGATTTTTCGGGGTTTGTTTGGACATTTTTATGCATTAACTGAGTTTTCAATGCATTTATGTGTATAATTAAAATTTGAACTACATGCACATGCTCGAGTGCATATAAATTGGTTAAAAAATCAAAACTGTGTCCTTAGGTGCATTCTTAGGTCCCATGCAAGAAATGGGTATGAATTTCAAACAACATGGCACCATTGATTACCGACAAAACATTGAGATGCCTGGTTTTTAGATTCTAGTAAATACAAAACTCGTCTGAAATTCAAGAAACTTGGCATGCTATCATGGAGCGGCATCAACATGCCGCGGAAAGATTTTTGTCCCATTTGGGGCAGGTTTGGGTATATGCTTCTCACAAACCGGAGCTTCTCACAACAAGCATGATGGTTTTCGGTAGTGAACGTCCCACCTTTGGGGATGAAATGATATCCATTGCCTCTTAGTGCTTTCAAATTTTTTTCTCGTGTCAACATGGAACAACAGGAGTGTTGTGTGAATTTTTGTGATTTTTCAGGGTTCGTTTGGACATTTTTATGCATTAACTGAGTTTTCAATGCATTTATGTGCATAATTAAAATTTGAACTACATGCACATGCTCCAGTGCATATAAATTGGTTGAAAAATCAAATATATGTCCTTGGGTGCATGCTTAGGTCCCATGCAAAAAATGGGAATGAATGTCAAACATCAGGGCACCGTTGATTGTCGGCAAAACATTGAGATGCCTGGTTTTAAAACTCTAGTAAATCCAAAACTCGTCTGAAATTCATGAAACTTGGCATGCTACCATGGAGCGGCATCAACATGCCGTGATACAAGTTTTGTCCCATTTGGGGCAGGTTTGGGTATATGCTTCTCACAAACCGGAGCTTCTCACAACAAGCATGATGATTTTCGGTAGGGAACGTCACACCTTGGGGATGAAACGATAACCATTGCCTCTTGTTGCTTTCAATTTTTTTTCTCGTGTCAACGTAGAACAACAGGAGTTTTGTATGAATTTTTGTGATTTTTCGGGGTTCGTTTGGACCTTTTATGCATTAACTGAGTTTTCAATGCATTTATGTGCATAATTCAAATTGAACTACATGCACATGCTCCAGTGCATATAAATTGGTTGAAAAATCAAATCTATGTCCTTGGGTGCATGCTTAGGTCCCATGCAAGAAATGGGAATGAATTTCAAACACCAGGGCACCGTTGATTGCCGGCAAAACATTGAGATGCCTAGTTTTTAAATTCTAGTAAATCCAAAACTCGTCTGAAATTCATGAAACTTGGAATGCTATCATGGAGCGGCATCAACAAGCTGTGGTACAATTTTTTCCCATTTGGGGCAGGTTTGGGTATATGCTTCTCACAAACTGGAGCTTCTCACAAAAAGTATGATGGTTTTCGGTAGGGAACGTCCCACCTTTGGGGACGAAATGATATCGATTGCCTCTTATTACTTTCAATTTTTTTCTCGTGTCAACATAGAACAACATGAGTGTAGTGTGAATTTTTGTGATTTCGGGGTTCGTTTGGACATTTTTATGCATTAACTGATTTTTGAATGCATTTATGTGCATAATTCAAATTTGAACTACATGCACATGCTGCAGTGCATATAAATTGGTTGAAAAATCAAATCTGTGTCCTTGGGTGCATGCTTAGGTCCCATGCAAAAAATGGGAATGAATTTCAAACACCAGGGCACCGTTGATTGCCGGCAAAACATTGAGATGCCTGGTTTTTAAATTCTAGTAAATCCAAAACTCATATGAAATTCATGAAACTTGGCATGCTATCATGGAGCGGCATCAACATGCCGTGGTACAAATTTTGTCCCATCTGGGGCAGGTTTGGGTATATGTTTCTCACAAACCGGAGCTTCTCACAACAAGCATGACGGTTTTCGGTAGGGAACATCCCACCTTTGGGGACGAAACGATATCCATTGCCTCTTATTGCTTTCAATTTTTCTTTCTCGTGTCAACATAGAACAACATGAGTGTTGTGTGATTTTTTGGGGTTCATTTGGACATTTTTATGTATTAACTGAGTTTTCAATGCATTTGTGTGATAATTCAAATTTGAACTACATGCACATGCTCCAGTGCATATAAATTGGTTGAAAAATCAAATATGTGTCCTTGGGTGCATGTTTAGGTCCCATGCAAGAAATGGGATTGAATTTCAAACACCAGGGCACCGTTGATTGCTGGTAAAACATTGAGATGCCTGGTTTTTAAATTCTAGTAAATCCAAAATTCTGTTAACCATTGGCGTGATGCCACGTGTCTTGGTTTTAATGGCTGTAGGAGGTGCCGTGCGGACAACTGCTTGACCTTGACTGAACGGGAGGTGTGCAAGCACCGTCCGGTGCGTAGGCCGACTGAAAGGCATGCAAGCTGTCCTCGAGTGCGCAGGCTCACCGGGAAGCGTGGGAGCTGTACGCTGCGCAGGCTCACTGGGAAGCAAGCCCTTTGACTTCCATGGCCGCCCGCCTTGCTCGCATCCTCTCCATTAATGGCGCCCAAGCCGCAGTTTAATTCGCTTTTTAAATATAAAACACTCATCGCAAACGTTTTAGTTAGAACACCCATATGCAAACCGATAGCTTCCCCAGGAAGCCAAGAGAAAATGTGCCAAGCAGGATGTCTGCAGCTCTTGATCGCAAACGATTTAGATAGAACACCTGTATGCAAAGTGAGAGTAGCGCAAGATTTGTTCATCACTTCAACGCAAACGGTTATTTTGGATGACCCGTGTGCAACCACGTACAAACAATTTGGTAAGATTTGCATCTGTCATATTGGGTATGTTGCCATTTGTCAAACTGGAAAGATTTACATTTGTTGATCTAGTAACGTTGCCATTTGTTAATCCTTGTAACACTGCGATTTGTCAAAATATGCAGCTAGAAATCATTAGCACTATGTAATTTTTGCAACTAAAATTCAATAATTAAGCATAGATTTCATTTATAGATTAAGCAGTCGTTCTTAATTTATACAAACAGTTCAACTCGATAGCTGAACCGGCCAAACTTCTCCCCAATTGTTGCCAACCATGTACTAAAATAGCTAATTCAACTATATGTACTAGCTAATTTTAAGTACGTTGTACAGTTCGACCACACATCTATAGTCAGATGAACTGAACAAAATAGCCCCTAAATACTATTACTACCACGGAGGGGCTTTGTGCTACTTCCGGTAGCCTCTCCTTTGCCGAGCGCGCTCAGTAAGAGGTAGAGGAGGAGGAGGAGCCTATCGACGGGCTGGACAAATGCAATATGGTGCCTGCCGCATCACGTTCAGCGATGCTCGCCAGCTCGAATGCCGACTGCCGCTCCATACGACCCCTCTCGAAGCGGCCGGTCTGCTCGTATATCTCCTAATTTCTCGCCTCTGCGTCGGCGTGTGCTGCAGCCACGGCTGTGGTAAGGCTCTTTGCATGCTTGACGAGGCGCTCCTCCTCCTCCCGCAGGAACTCGATGTAGCGCGCAAGGTCGCTGACGCACATGGGGGCCTCCACATTCGCCTCCCTCCTTCGTGCGGCGGTGGTGGAGCAGGTGATGATCCCGACGGTCGATGGTGGGCTGGCGGCCATGATGGCCAACGATGGGGTGGTGGCCACGACCACCACTTCCCGCCTTCGGGCCGTGGTGGCGGAGCGGGTGATGGCCACGGTGGCCGACAGTGGGGTGGCGGCCACGACGGCCACCTTCCGCCTTCGGGCCGTGCCGGCAGAGGGGGAGATGGCCCTGGATTTCGACGGTGGTGTGGCGCCAACGGCGGCCGGCAACAGCTGCCGATGGGTAGCGGCGGCAGAGCATGTGGTGGGTGTTCCGCGCACACCCAACACGGACGCCACACGCACTACACTACGCCGGGGACCGCGCCGCCGCCGCGGTGTAGCCTCCCAGCTGGAGTTGTCCTCTGATGATAGCGGACTGGCTGAGCGACGCCGAAGGACCGGTGCCATTGGCGATTGTGGGACAAGCATACGAGATAAGCTACAAGGAGGGAGGGGAAAATGCGACGCAGGACTCACCGGTCGTGAGGGTTTTTATAGCAGGCCGGCAACCATTGGGATTTTGGGAATTTCACCGAGTCGGGCGGGAAGCTTGCGCGGGAACCTACGAGGTTGCATGGGCACGGGCTCACCGATGATTCATTGGCGTCACCGTTTGGCCAAAAGAACGCCCCCGTGCGCTGCGTGCTACTCCTTGAAGAGGAAAGGGTGATGCAGCAGAGTAGAGTAAGTATTTCCCTCAGTTTTTGAGAACCAAGGTATCAATCCAGTAGGAGGCTAGACACGAGTCCCTCGTACCTACACAAAACAAATAGCTCAATGCAACCAACGTGATTAGGGGTTGTCAATCCCTTCACGGTCACTTACGAGGGTGAGATCTGATAGAGATGATATATAATATTTTTGGTATTTTTGGTATAGAGATGCAAAGTAAAATAAAAAGGTAAAGTAAAAACAAAGCAAATAATAAAGTGATAGGAGATTGATATGATGAGAATAGACCCGGGGGCCATAGATTTCACTAGTGGCTTCTCTCAAGAGCATAAGTATTCTACGGTGGGTGAACAAATTACTGTTGAGCAATTGACAGAATTGAGCATAGTTATGAGAATATCTAGGTATGATCATGTATATATGCATCATGTCCGAGACAAGTAGACCGACTCCTGCCTGCATCTACTACTATTACTCCACTCATCAACCGCTATCCAGCATGCATCTAGAGTATTAAGTTCAAGAAAACAGAGTAACGCCTTAAGCAAGATGACATGATGTAGAGGAATAAATTCATGCAATATGATAAATACCCCATCTTGTTATCCTCGATGGCAACAATACAATACGTGCCTTGCTGCCCCTACTGTCACTGGGAAAGGACACCACAAGATTGAACCCAAAGCTAAGCACTTCTCCCATTGCAAGAAAAACCAATCTAGTAGGCCAAACCAAACTGATAATTCGAAGAGACTTGCAAAGATAACCAATCATACATAAAAGAATTCAGAGAAGATTCAAATATTTTTCATAGATAAACTTGATCATAAACCCACAATTCATCGGTCTCAACAAACACACCGCAAAAAGAATATTACATCGAATAGATCTCCACGAGAGAGGGGGAGAACATTGTATTGAGATCCAAAAAGAGAGAAGAAGCCATCTAGCTACTAACTATGGACCCGAAGGTCTGTGGTAAACTACTTACACTTCATCGGTGGGGCTATGGTGATGATGTAGAAGCCCTCCATGGTGGATTCCCCTTCCGGCGGAGCTCCGGAACAGGCCCCAAGATGGGATCTCGTGGGTACATAAGGTTGCGGCGGTGGAATTAGGTTTTTGGCTCCGTATCTGATTGTTTGAGGGTACGTAGGTATATATAGGAGGAATGAGTATGTCGGTGGAGCAAAGGGGGGCCCACGAGGCAGGGGGCGCGCCCTAGGGGGGCGCCCTCCACCCTTGTGACCGCCTCCCTCCTTTCTTGACGGAGGGTCCAAGTCTCCTGGATCATATCTGTTGAGAAAATCACGTTCCCGAAGGTTTCATTCCGTTTGGACTCCGTTTGATATTCCGTTTCTTCGAAACACTGAAATAGGCAAAAAACAGCAATTCTGGGCTGGGCCTCCGGTTAATAGGTTAGTCCCAAAAGTAATATAAAAGTGGAAAATAAAGCCCAATATGGTCCAAAATAGTAGATAATATAGCATGGAGCAATCAAAAATTATAGATACGTTGGAGATGTATCAGGCATCCCCAAGCTTAATTCCTGGTCGTCCTCAAGTAGGTAAATGATAAAAAGAGAATTTTTGATGCGGAGTGGTACTTGGCATAATTTCAATGTAGTTCTTCTTAATTGTGGTATGAATATTCAGATCTGAAAGATTCAAGACAAAAGTTCATATTGACATAAAAATAATAATACTTCAAGCATACTAACTAAGCAATTATGTCTTCTCAAAATAACATGGCTAAAGAAAGTTCATCCCTACAAAATCATATAGTTTAGTCATGCTCCATATTTGTCACACAAGAATGCTCTCATCATGCACAACCCTGATGACAAGCCAAGCAATTGTTTCGTACTTTAATAATCTCAAACTTATAAACCTTCACGCAATACATGAGCGTGAGCCATGGATATAACACTATGGGTGGAATAGAATATGATGATGGGGGTTATGTGGAGAAGACAAAAAAGGAGAAGATCTCACATCAACGAGGCTAATCAATAGGCTATGGAGATGCCCATCGATTGATGTTAATGCAAGGAGTAGGGATTGCCATGCAACGGATGCACTAGAGCTATAAATGTATGAAATCTCAACAAAAGAAACTAAGTGGGTGTGCATCCAACTTGCTTGCTCACGAAGACCTAGGGCATTTGAGGAAGCCCATCGTTGGAATATACAAGCCAAGTTCTATAATGAAAGATTCCCACTAGTATATGAAAATGACAAAACAAGAGACTCTCTATCATGAAGATTATGGTGCTACTTTGAAGCACAAGTGTGGAAAAAAGGATAGTAGCATTGCCCTTTTTTTCTTTTTTTTTCTTTTTTGGGCCTTCTTTTTTTTCTTTGGCCTTTCTCTTTTTTTATTGGGACAATGCTCTATTGATTGATGATAATCACACTTCTATTTATTTACAACTCAATGATTACAACTCGATACTAGAACAAAGTATGACTCTATATGAATGCCTTCGGCGGTGTACCGGGATATGCAATGAACCAAGAGTGACATGTATGAAAGAATTATGAACGGTGGCTTTGCCACAAATACTATGTCAACTACATGATCATGCTAAGCAATATGACAATTATGAATGTGTCATGATGAATGGAATGGTGGAAAGTTGCATGGCAATATATCTCGGAATGGCTATGGAAATGCCATAATAGGTAGGTATGGTGGCTGTTTTGAGGAAGATATAAGGAGGTTTATGTGTGAAAGAGCGTATCATATCACGGGGTTTGGATGCACCGGCGTAGTTTGCACCAACTCTCGATGTGAGAAAGGGCAATGCACGGTACCGAAGAGGCTAGCAATGATGGAAGGGTGAGAGTGCGTATAATCCATGGACTCAACATTAGTCATAAAGAACTCATATACTTATTGCAAAAATCTACAAGCCATCAAAAACCAAAGCACTATGCGCATGCTCCTAGGGGGATAGATTGGTAGGAAAAGACCATCGCTCGTCCCCGACAGCCACTCATAAGGAGGACGATCAAATAACACCTCATGTTTCAAATTTGTTACATAACGTTTACCATACGTGCATGCTACGGGATTTGCAAACTTCAACACAAGCATTTCTCAAATTCACAACTACTCAACAAGCACGACTTTGATATTATCACCTCCATATCTCAAAACAATTATCAAGCATCAAACTTTTCTTAGTATTCAACGCACTCAAAAGAAAGTTTTACAAATCTTGAATACCAAGCCTATTATGATTATTAAGCAAATTACCATGCTATTTAAGACTCTCAAAATAATCTAAGTGAAGCATGAGAGACCAATAGTTTCTATAAAACAAATCCACCATCGTGCTCTAAAAGATATAAGTGAAGCACTAGAGAAAAACTATAAAGCTCAAAAGATATAAGTGAGGCACATAGAGTATTCTATCAAATTCCAATTCATGTATGGCTCTCTCAAAAGGTGTGTACAGCAAGGATGATTGTGGTAAACTAAAAAGCAAAGACTCAAATCATACAAGATGCTCCAAGAAAAACACATATCATGTGGTGAACAAAGACTCAAATCATACAAGACACTCCAAGAAAAACACATATCATGTGGTGAATAAAAATATAGCTCCAAGTAAAGTTACCGATGGAAGTAGACGAAAGAGGGGATGTCTTCCAGGGCATCCCCAAGCTTTGAATTTTTGGTGTCCTTGGATTATATTGGGGGTGCCATGGGCATCCCCAAGCTTAGGCTCTTGCCACTCCTTGTTCCATAATCCATCAAAAGATTTCACCCAAAACTTGAAAACTTCACAACACAAAACTCAACAGCAATCTTGTGAGCTCCGTTAGCGAAAGAAAACAAAAGACCACTTCAAGGTACTGTAATGAACTCATTATTTATTTATATTGGTGTTAAACCTAATGTCTTACAACTTCTCTATGGTTTATAAACTATTTTACTAGCCATAGATTCATCAAAATAAGCAAACAACACACGAAAAACAGAATCTGTCAAAAACAGAACAGTCTGTGGTAATATGTAACTAACGCAAACTTCTGGAACTCCAAAAAAATCAGACAAAATAGGACGACCTAGGCAATTTGTTTATTGATCAGAAGCAATTGGAATCACTATTTTATCATGTTTTGGTGATGTTTAATAATTGTTTTCGTGAACAGAAAGTTTTTGGAAATTACAACAAGATCAAATAACTATCATCCAAGAAGATCCTCTAGGTGTAACTTGGCACAAACACTAATTAAAATATAAAACCACATCTAAACATAAGGTATATGGATTATTTATTCCTAAACAGAAACAAAAAACAAAAACTAAAAATAAAATTGGGTTGCCTCCCAACAAGCACTATCGTTTAACGCCCCTAGCTAGGCATAAAACAAGGATAGATCTAGGTATTGCCATCTTTGGTAGGCAATCCATAAGTGGCTCTCATAATAGATTCATATGGTAGTTTTATTTTCTTTCTAGGGAAGTGTTCCATGCATTTCTTTAATGGAAATTGGAATCTAATATTCCCTTCCTTCATATCAATAATTGCACCAATCGTTCTAAGGAAAGGTCTACCAAGAATAATAGGGCAAGAAGGATTGCCATATACGGGCACATAATTCCTATTTGCAACAATAAGAACATCATTAATTCTTCCCATAGGTTTCTTAATAGTGGAATCCGCAAGGTGCAAGTTTAGAGAGCAATCATCAAAATCGCGGAAATCTAGCAAATCACACAAAGTTTTGGGAATAGTGGAGACACTAGCACCCAAATCACATAAAGCATAAAACTCATGATCCTTAATCTTAATTTTAATAGTTGGTTCCCACTCATCATAGAGTTTTCTAGGGATAGAAACTTCCAACTCAAGTTTTTCTTCATAAGATTGCATCAAGGCATCAACGATATGTTTAGTAAACGCTTTATTTTGACTATAAGCATGAGGAGAATTTAGCACGAATTGCAACAAGGAAATACAATAAATTAAAGAGCAACTTTCATAATTAAATTCCTTGAAGTCCAAAATAGTGGGTTTAGCAACATCTAGGGTTTTATTCTTTTCAATCCCACTTTTATCAATTTCATCATGAAGATGTAAATACTCTGAATTCTTGGAACGCCTTCTAGGTAAGGGTGGATCATATTCAGTTTCATCAAGATTCATATTGCAAAACAAGGATTTAATAGGGGACACATCAATAACTTTTAGATCTTCATCTTGATTTTCATAGGAATTGGAAGAACACGCTTTAATAAAGGCATCTTTGGAAGCACGCATCCTAGCGGTTCTTTTCTTGCACTCATCAATGGAAATTCTCATGGCTTTGAGAGACTCATTGATATCATGCTTAGGAGGAATAGATCTAAGCTTTAAAGAATCAACTTCAAGAGAAATTCTATCAACGTTCCTAGCCAAATCATCAACTTTAAGCAATTGCTCTTCAAGCAAGGCATTAAAATTCTTTTGTGAATTAATAAACTCTTTAACACTATTCTCAAATTCAAAGGGCATCTTATTAAAGTTTCCATAAGAGTTGTTGTAGGAATTTCCATAATTATTAGAAGGATTACTAGGATAAGGCCTAGGAATAAAATTCCCTCTATAAGCGTTGTTACCAAAATTATTCCTACCAACAAAATTCACATCCATAGATTCATTATTATTCTCAATCAAAGTAGACAAAGGCATATCATTAGGATCAGAAGAAACACTCTTAGTAGCAAATAATTTCATAAGTTCATCCATCTTTCCACTCAAAAACTTGATTTCTTCTATCGCATGCACTTTTTTATTAGTAGATATTTCAGTGTGCCATTGATAATAATTAACCATAATATTATCTAGGAGTTTAGTGGCATCTCCTAAAGTGATTTCCATAAAAGTGCCTCCCGCGGCCGAATCTAAAAGATTTCTAGAAGCAAAATTCAATCCGGCATAAAAGTTTTGTATAATCATCCACAAATTCAAACCATGAGTAGGGCAATTACGTATCATTAATTTCATGCTCTCCCAAGCTTGTGCAACATGTTCATGATCAAATTGCTTAAAGTTCATAATATGGTTTTAAAGAGAGATGATCTTAGCGGGAGGAAAATACTTAGAGATAACAGCATCTTTGCACTTGTTCCAAGAATCAACACTATTTTTAGGCAAAGACGAAAACCAAGCTTTAGCACGATCTCTAAGCGAAAAAGGAAATAGCTTCAATTTAACAATATCATTATCGACATCTTTCTTCTTTTGCATATCACATAAATCAACGAAGCTATTCAGATGAGTAGCGGCATCTTCACTAGGAAGGCCGACGAATTGATCTTTCATAACAAGATTCAACAAAGCAGTATTGATTTCACAAGATTCGGTATTGGTAAGAGGAGCAATCGGAGTGCTAAGGAAATCAGTATTGTTGGTATTGGTAAAGTCACACAATTTGGTATTATCTTGAGCCATCGCGACAAACAAGCAATCCAACACACGAGCAAACAAAAAGCAAGTGAGAAAAAGGCAAACCGAAAAGAGAGGGCGAATAAAACGGCAAGGCTGAAGTGGGGGAGAGGAAAACGAGAGGCAAATGGCAAATAATGTAATGCGAGAGATAAGGGATCGTGATGGGTATTTGGTATGTTGACTTTTGCGTAGACCTCCCTGGCAACGTCACCAGAAATCTTCCTGCTACCTCTTGAGCACTGCGTTGGATTTCCTTGAAGAGGAAAGGGTGATGCAGCAGAGTAGAGTAAGTATTTCCCTCAGTTTTTGAGAACCAAGGTATCAATCCAGTAGGAGGCTACACACGAGTCCCTCGTACCTACACAAAACAAATATCTCAACGCAACCAACGTGATTAGGGGTTGTCAAGCCCTTCACGGTCACTTACGAGAGTGAGATCTGATAGAGATGATAGATAATATTTTTGGTATTTTTGGTATAGAGATGCAAAGTAAAATAAAAAGGTAAAGTAAAAACAAAGGAAATAATAAAGTGATAGGAGATTGATATGATGAGAATAGACCCGGGGGCCATAGATTTCACTAGTGGCTTCTCTCAAGAGCATAAGTACGGTGGGTGAACAAATTATTGTTGAGCAATTGACAGAATTGAGCATAGTTATGAGAATATCTAGGTATGATCATGTATATATGCATCACGTCCGAGACAAGTAGACCGACTCCTGCCTGCATCTACTACTATTACTCCACTCATCAACCGCTATCCAGCATGCATCTAGAGTATTAAGTTCAAGAAAACAGAGTAACGCCTTAAGCAAGATGACATGATGTAGAGGAATAAATTCATGCAATATGATAAATACCCCATCTTGTTATCCTCGATGGCAACAATACAATACGTGCCTTGCTGCCCCTACTGTCACTGGGAAAGGACACCACAAGATTGAACCCAAAGCTAAGCACTTCTCCCAGTGCAAGAAAAACCAATCTAGTAGGCCAAACCAAACTGATAATTCGAAGAGACTTGCAAAGATAACCAATCATACATAAAAGAATTCAGAGAAGATTCAAATATTTTTCATAGATAAACTTGATCATAAACCCACAATTCATCGGTCTCAACAAACACACCGCAAAAAGAATATTACATCGAATAGATCTCCACGAGAGAGGGGGAGAACATTGTATTGAGATCCAAAAAGAGAGAAGAAGCCATCTAGCTACTAACTATGGACCCGAAGGTCTGTGCTAAACTACTTACACTTCATTGGTGGGGCTATGGTGATGATGTAGAAGCCCTCCGTGGTGGATTCCCCTTCCGGCGGAGCTCCGGAACAGGCCCCAAGATGGGATCTCGTGGGTGCAGAAGGTTGCGGCGGTGGAATTAGGTTTTTGGCTCCGTATCTGATCGTTTGAGGGTACGTAGGTATATATAGGAGGAATGAGTACGTCGGTGGAGCAAAGGGGGGCCCACGAGGCAGGGGGCGCGCCCTAGGGGGGCGCCCTCCACCCTTGTGACCGCCTCCCTCCTTTCTTGACGGAGGGTCCAAGTCTCCTGGATCATATCTGTTGAGAAAATCACGTTCCCGAAGGTTTCATTCCGTTTGGACTCCGTTTGATATTCCGTTTCTTCGAAACACTGAAATAGGCAAAAAACAACAATTCTGGGCTGGGCCTCCGGTTAATAGGTTAGTCCCAAAAGTAATATAAAAGTAGAAAATAAAGCCCAATATGGTCCAAAACAGTAGATAATATAGCATGGAGCAATCAAAAATTATAGATACGTTGGAGATGTATCAGGCATCCCCAAGCTTAATTCCTGGTCGTCCTCAAGTAGGTAAATGATAAAAAGAGAATTTTTGATGCGGAGTGGTACTTGGCATAATTTCAATGTAGTTCTTCTTAATTGTGGTATGAATATTCAGATCTGAAAGATTCAAGACAAAAGTTCATATTGACATAAAAATAATAATACTTCAAGCATACTAACTAAGCAATTATGTCTTCTCAAAATAACATGGCTAAAGAAAGTTCATCCCTACAAAATCATATAGTTTAGTCATGCTCCATATTTGTCACACAAGAATGCTCTCATCATGCACAACCCCGATGACAAGCCAAGTAATTGTTTCATACTTTAATAATCTCAAACTTATAAACCTTCACGCAATACATGAGCGTGAGCCATGGATATAACACTATGGGTGGAATAGAATATGATGATGGGGGTTATGTGGAGAAGAC
Organism: Triticum aestivum; assembly: GCF_018294505.1. Classification (NCBI taxonomy): domain Eukaryota; kingdom Viridiplantae; phylum Streptophyta; class Magnoliopsida; order Poales; family Poaceae; genus Triticum; species Triticum aestivum. The sequence continues at coordinate 202,564,968 of NC_057797.1, forward strand.
AAAAAAGGAGAAGATCTCACATCAACGAGGCTAATCAATAGGCTATGGAGATGCCCATCGATTGATGTTAATGCAAGGAGTAGGGATTGCCATGCAACGGATGCACTAGAGCTATAAATGTATGAAATCTCAACAAAAGAAACTAAGTGGGTGTGCATCCAACTTGCTTGCTCACGAAGACCTAGGGCATTTGAGGAAGCCCATCGTTGGAATATACAAGCCAAGTTCTATAATGAAAGATTCCCACTACTATATGAAAATGACAAAACAAGAGACTCTCTATCATGAAGATTATGGTGCTACTTTGAAGCACAAGTGTGGAAAAAAGGATAGTAGCATTGCCCCTTTTTTCTTTTTTTTTCTTTTTTGGGCCTTCTTTTTTTTCTTTGGCCTTTCTCTTTTTTTATTGGGACAATGCTCTATTGATTGATGATAATCACACTTCTATTTATTTACAACTCAATGATTACAACTCGATACTAGAACAAAGTATGACTCTATATGAATGCCTTCGGCGGTGTACCGGGATATGCAATGAACCAAGAGTGACATGTATGAAAGAATTATGAACGGTGGCTTTGCCACAAATACTATGTCAACTACATGATCATGCTAAGCAATATGACAATGATGAATGTGTCATGATGAACGGAATGGTGGAAAGTTGCATGGCAATATATCTCGGAATGGCTATGGAAATGCCATAATAGGTAGGTATGGTGGTTGTTTTGAGGAAGATATAAGGAGGTTTATGTGTGAAAGAGCGTATCATATCACGGGGTTTGGATGCACCGGCGTAGTTTGCACCAACTCTCGATGTGAGAAAGGGCAATGCACGGTACCGAAGAGGCTAGCAATGATGGAAGGGCGAGAGTGCGTATAATCCATGGACTCAACATTAGTCATAAAGAACTCATATACTTATTGCAAAAATCTACAAGCCATCAAAAACCAAAGCACTATGCGCATGCTCCTAGGGGGATAGATTGGTAGGAAAAGACCATCGCTCGTCCCCGACAGCCACTCATAAGGAGGACGATCAAATAACACCTCATGTTTCAAATTTGTTACATAACGTTTACCATACGTGCATGCTACGGGATTTGCAAACTTCAACACAAGCATTTCTCAAATTCACAACTACTCAACAAGCACGACTTTGATATTATCACCTCCATATCTCAAAACAATTATCAAGCATCAAACTTTTCTTAGTATTCAACGCACTCAAAAGAAAGTTTTACAAATCTTGAATACCAAGCCTATTATGATTATTAAGCAAATTACCATGCTATTTAAAACTCTCAAAATAATCTAAGTGGAGCATGAGAGACCAATAGTTTCTATAAAACAAATCCACCACCATGCTCTAAAAGATATAAGTGAAGCACTAGAGAAAAACTATAAAGCTCAAAAGATATAAGTGAGGCACATAGAGTATTCTATCAAATTCCAATTCATGTATGGTTCTCTCAAAAGGTGTGTACAACAAGGATGATTGTGGTAAACTAAAAAGCAAAGACTCAAATCATACAAGACGCTCCAAGAAAAACACATATCATGTGGTGAACAAAGACTCAAATCATACAAGACGCTCCAAGAAAAACACATATCATGTGGTGAATAAAAATATAGCTCCAAGTAAAGTTACCGATGGAAGTAGACGAAAGAGGGGATGTCTTCCAGGGCATCCCCAAGCTTTGAATTTTTGGTGTCCTTGGATTATATTGGGGGTGCCATGGGCATCCCCAAGCTTAGGCTCTTGCCACTCCTTGTTCCATAATCCATCAAAAGATTTCACCCAAAACTTGAAAACTTCACAACATAAAACTCAACAGCAATCTTGTGAGCTCCGTTAGTGAAAGAAAACAAAAGACCACTTCAAGGTACTGTAATGAACTCATTCTTTATTTATATTGGTGTTAAACCTACTGTATTACAACTTCTCTATGGTTTATAAACTATTTTACTAGCCATAGATTCATCAAAATAAGCAAACAACACACGAAAAACAGAATCTGTCAAAAACAGAACAGTCTGTGGTAATATGTAACTAACGCAAACTTCTGGAACTCCAAAAAAATCAGCCAAAATAGGACGACCTAGGCAATTTGTTTATTGATCAGCAGCAATTGGAATCACTATTTTATCTTGTTTTGGTGATGTTTAATAATTGTTTTCGTGAACAGAAAGTTTCTGTAAATTACAACAAGATCAAATAACTACTCCCTCCATTCCTTTATGTAAGGTGTATTATTTTCGGCATGGTGACCAAGGCAAGGAATTATAGACATGTTAGGACAAAATTACCCTCGGCAAATTTATTGGTTAGTGGCAAGTAAATCAGTTAGTCGAGGAAAGTATGAGATACATGCAATCAATACAGAGATACTTTCCTTCTTTTGCTACAAGGAGAGATACAGACAATCAGGAGAGAGATAATTTCCCTTTTTCTAGAGGTCTAACAAGGGAATTATGAAGAATTAGAAGAAATGCACCTTACATTTTGAAATTTTATCAAAAAACAAATACACCTTATATAAAGGAACGGAGGGAGTATCATCCAAGAAGATCCTCTAGGTTTAACTTGGCACAGACACTAATTAAAAGATAAAACCACATCTAAACAGAAGGTATATGGATTATTTATTCCTAAACAGAAACAAAAAACAAAAACTAAAAATAAAATTGGGTTGCCTCCCAACAAGCACTATCGTTTAACGCCCCTAGCTAGGCATAAAACAAGGATAGATCTAGGTATTGCCATCTTTGGTAGGCAATCCATAAGTGGCTCTCATAATAGATTCATATGGTAGTTTTATTTTCTTTCTAGGGAAGTGTTCCATGCATTTCTTTAATGGAAATTGGAATCTAATATTCCCTTCCTTCATATCAATAATTGCACCAATCGTTCTAAGGAAAGGTCTACCAAGAATAATAGGGCAAGAAGGATTGCCATATACGGGCACATAATTCCTATTTGCAACAATAAGAACATCATTAATTCTTCCCATAGGTTTCTTAATAGTGGAATCCGCAAGGTGCAAGTTTAGAGAGCAATCATCAAAATCGCGGAAATCTAGCAAATCACACAAAGTTTTGGGAATAGTGGAGACACTAGCACCCAAATCACATAAAGCATAAAACTCATGGTCCTTAATCTTAATTTTAATAGTTGGTTCCCACTCATCATAGAGTTTTCTAGGGATAGAAACTTCCAACTCAAGTTTTTCTTCATAAGATTGCATCAAGGCATCAACGATATGTTTAGTAAACGCTTTATTTTGACTATAAGCATGAGGAGAATTTAGCACGAATTGCAACAAGGAAATACAATAAATTAAAGAGCAACTTTCATAATTAAATTCCTTGAAGTCCAAAATAGTGGGTTTAGCAACATCTAGGGTTTTATTCTTTTCAATCCCACTTTTATCAATTTCATCATGAAGATGTAAATACTCTGAATTCTTGGAACGCCTTCTAGGTAAGGGTGGATCATATTCAGTTTCATCAAGATTCATATTGCAAAACAAGGATTTAATAGGGTACACATCAATAACTTTTAGATCTTCATCTTGATTTTCATAGGAATTGGAAGAACACGCTTTAATAAAGGCATCTTTGGAAGCACGCATCCTAGCGGTTCTTTCCTTGCACTCATCAATGGAAATTCTCATGGCTTTGAGAGACTCATTGATATCATGCTTAGGAGGAATAGATCTAAGCTTTAAAGAATCAACTTCAAGAGAAATTCTATCAACGTTCCTAGCCAAATCATCAACTTTAAGCAATTGCTCTTCAAGCAAGGCATTAAAATTCTTTTGTGAATTAATAAACTCTTTAACACTATTCTCAAATTCAGAGGGCATCTTATTAAAGTTTCCATAAGAGTTGTTGTAGGAATTTCCATAATTATTAGAAGGATTACTAGGATAAGGCCTAGGAATAAAATTCCCTCTATAAGCGTTGTTACCAAAATTATTCCTACCAACAAAATTCACATCCATAGATTCATTGTTATTCTCAATCAAAGTAGACAAAGGCATATCATTAGGATCAGAAGAAACACTCTTAGTAGCAAATAATTTCATAAGTTCATCCATCTTTCCACTCAAAAAATTGATTTCTTCTATCGCATGCACTTTTTTATTAGTAGATATTTCAGTGTGCCATTGATAATAATTAACCATAATATTATCTAGGAGTTTAGTGGCATCTCCTAAAGTGATTTCCATAAAAGTGCCTCCCGCGGCCGAATCTAAAAGATTTCTAGAAGCAAAATTCAATCCGGCATAAAAGTTTTGTATAATCATCCACAAATTCAAACCATGAGTAGGGCAATTACGTATCATTAATTTCATGCTCTCCCGAGCTTGTGCAACATGTTCATGATCAAGTTGCTTAAAGTTCATAATATCGTTTTAAAGAGAGATGATCTTAGCGGGAGGAAAATACTTAGAGATAACAGCATCTTTGCACTTGTTCCAAGAATCAACACTATTTTTAGGCAAAGACGAAAACCAAGCTTTAGCATGACCTCTAAGCGAAAAAGGAAATAGCTTCAATTTAACAATATCATTATTGACATCTTTCTTCTTTTGCATATCACATAAATCAACGAAGCTATTCAGATGAGTAGCGGCATCTTCACTAGGAAGGCCGGCGAATTGATCTTTCATAACAAGATTCAACAAAGCAGTATTGATTTCACAAGATTCAGTATTGGTAAGAGGAGCAATCGGAGTGCTAAGGAAATCAGTATTGTTGGTATTGGTAAAGTCACACAATTTGGTATTATCTTGAGCCATCGCGACAAACAAGCAATCCAACACACGAGCAAACAAAAAGCAAGTGAGAAAAAGGCAAACCGAAAAGAGAGGGCGAATAAAACGGCAAGGCTGAAGTGGGGGAGAGGAAAACGAGAGGCAAATGGCAAATAATGTAATGCGAGAGATAAGGGATTGTGATGGGTATTTGGTATGTTGACTTTTGCGTAGACCTCCCCGGCAACGTCACCAGAAATCTTCCTGCTACCTCTTGAGCACTGCGTTGGATTTCCTTGAAGAGGAAAGGGTGATGCAGCAGAGTAGAGTAAGTATTTCCCTCAGTTTTTGAGAACCAAGGTATCAATCCAGTAGGAGGCTACACACGAGTCCCTCGTACCTACACAAAACAAATAGCTCAACGCAACCAACGTGATTAGGGGTTGTCAAGCCCTTCACGGTCACTTACGAGAGTGAGATCTGATAGAGATGATAGATAATATTTTTGGTATTTTTGGTATAGAGATGCAAAGTAAAATAAAAAGGTAAAGTAAAAACAAAGGAAATAATAAAGTGATAGGAGATTGATATGATGAGAATAGACCCGGGGGCCATAGATTTCACTAGTGGCTTCTCTTAAGAGCATAAGTATTCTACGGCGGGTGAACAAATTACTGTTGAGCAATTGATAGAATTGAACATAGTTATGAGAATATCTAGGTATGATCATGTATATAGGCATCACGTCCGAGACAAGTAGACCGACTCCTGCCTGCATCTACTACTATTACTCCACTCATCGACCACTATCCAGCATGCATCTAGAGTATTAAGTTCAAGAAAACAAAGTAACGCCTTAAGCAAGATGACATTATGTAGAGGAATAAATTCATGCAATATGATAAATACCCCATCTTGTTATCCTCGATGGCAACAATACAATATGTGCCTTGCTTCCCCTACTGTCGCTGGGAAAGGACACCACAAGATTGAACCCAAAGCTAAGCACTTCTTCCATTGCAAGAAAAACCAATCTAGTAGGCCAAACCAAACTGATAATTCGAAGAGACTTGCAAAGATAACCAATCATACATAAAAGAATTCAGAGAAGATTCAAATATTGTTCATAGATAAACTTGATCATAAACCCACAAGTCATCGGTCTCAACAAACACACCGCAAAAAGAAGATTACATCGAATAGATCTCCACGAGAGAGGGGGAGAACATTGTATTGGGATCCAAAAAGAGAGAAGAAGCCATCTAGCTACTAACTATGGACCCAAAGGTCTGAGGTAAACTACTCACACTTCATTGGAGGGGCTATGGTGATGATGTAGAAGCCCTCCATGGTGGATTCCCCTTCCGGCGGAGCTCCGGAACAGGCCCCAAGATGGGATCTCGTGGGTACAGAAGGTTGCGGCGGTGGAATTAGGTTTTTGGCTCCGTATCTGATCGTTTGAGGGTACGTAGGTATATATAGGAGGAAGGAGTACATCGGTGGAGCAAAGGGGGGCCCACGAGGCAGGGGGCGCGCCCTAGGGGGGCGCCCTCCACCCTCGTGACCGTCTCCCTCCTTTCTTGACGGAGGGTCCAAGTCTCCTGGATCATATATGTTGAGAAAATCACGTTCCCGAAGGTGTCATTCCGTTTGATATTCCGTTTCTTCGAAACACTGAAATAGGCAAAAAACACCAATTCTGGGCTGGGCCTCCGGCTAATAGTTTAGTCCCAAAAGTAATATAAAAGTGGAAAATAAAGCCCAATATGGTCCAAAACAGTAGATAATATAGCATGGAGCAATCAAAAATTATAGATACGTTGGAGACGTATCAGGCATCCCCAAGCTTAATTCCTGGTCGTCCTCGAGTAGGTAAATGATAAAAAGAGAATTTTTGATGCGGAGTGGTACTTGGCATAATTTCAATGTAGTTCTTCTTAATTGTGGTATGAATATTCAGATCCGAAAGATTTAAGACAAAAGTTCATATTGACATAAAAATAATAATACTTCAAGCATACTAACTAAGCAATTATGTCTTCTCAAAATAACATGGCTAAAGAAAGTTCATCCCTACAAAATCATATAGTTTAGTCATGCTCCATATTTGTCACACAAGAATGCTCTCATCATGCACAACCCTGATGACAAGCCAAGCAATTGTTTCGTACTTTAATAATCTCAAACTTATAAACCTTCCCACAATACATGAGCGTGAGCCATGGATATAGCATTATGGGTGGAATAGAATATGATGATGGGGGTTATGTGGAGAAGACCAAAAAGGAGAAGATCTCACATCAACGAGGCTAATCAATAGGCTATGAAGATGCCCATCGATTGATGTTAATGCAAGGAGTAGGGATTGCCATGCAACGGATGCACTAGAGCTATAAATGTATGAAAGCTCAAAAAAGAAACTAAGTGGGTGTGCATCCAACTTGCTTGCTCACGAAGACCTAGGGCATTTGAGGAAGCCCATCGTTGGAATATACAAGCCAAGTTCTATAATGAAAGATTCCCACTACTATATGAAAATGACAAAACAAGAGACTCTCTATCATGAAGATTATGGTGCTACTTTGAAGCACAAGTGTGGAAAAAAGGATAGTAGCATTGCCCCTTTTTTCTTTCTTTCTTTTTTTTCTTTTTTTGGGCCTTCTTATTTTTTTCTTTGGCCTTTCTCATTTTTAGTGGTACTTGTCTCTCAGCAAGCTCTGCTCGCCGTTAGGCACCGCGGCGCACTCTGTCGCGTCCGTTGGCATGCTCTGCTCCCGTCCGTCGGCGCGCTTGGCTTGTGGACAACTTTTCCTTGAGGCGACCGCGGAGTGCTCTGCTCGCGTCCCTCCGCGCGCACTCTGCCAGCGGTTGGGCGTGCGAACGATCACGTTGGGGCCCCCATATGCATGCCACATGATGCAGTTACGTGTGGCATGATGGAGTTACACGCTGCAAATTAGAACTGCCAATAGGGCCTGCCGATATTCCTGGCCGCCAAGCTTCCCCTTTAATTCCTGCAGCCATTATAACCTTAGTCTCTTCAACCTTTTGATCGCTCCCCACAACACAACAAGCACACCCATGACGACACATAGAGAGGGGATGTCCGGCAGCACCCCAATGGAGTTCGGCGAGCATAGAGTGGAGACCCACGCGAGGAAGACGGATCTCTCGATGGTGTACACCATCGACCCGGCCGTGGTGGACGACTACATCAACAATGTTGAGCAGTTGCTTGCTGGAGACAAGTACAAGGTGGTCAACATCGACCTCCAGTACACCGCCGATCGTCCCAGCATAGATCAGAAGGTTGCCGTCGCCCAGTTGTGCGTGCGCCATTATGTCCTCATCTACCACTACTGCATGGCTACAGAGCCTTGCGACCATTTCAACAGGTTTGTCAATAACACTGACTACAAGTTCGCCCGGTGGATACCACCAACGATGTAAAAGCACTCAGTGTTACGGGCTTGGCCTGCAAGAACCTTGTCGAAATCCGTGACCACTATACGGTCTGGGGCAGCACGAAGGACTCCCTGGTCGAACTCGCCTCGGCCATCATCGACCCCTACTATGAAAAGATGAAGCAGGATGCCTAGAGAATAAGTCCTGTATCCTGGCATGGGGCCTGGATGCGGCAACTGGATGAACCCCACCTCAGGTTTGCGGCCAAGACCATGTACACATGCTATGAGATGCACATGCGGATCGTTAACATGAAGAAGTGCCTCATTACCCTAATCGACGAGCCCGGATCGAGCCGCAAGCAGAGCAGGCATCACAAGAAGTAGATGATGATCAGATGATCATTTATGCTAGTTAATCATGCGTGTAATATACAGTTTACTTTATTGGTGTGTGTGGAAATGTCATGTGTATAGTAGCCACCTATGTAATTATGCATGTAATAGTTTACTTTGGTTTATGCAAATGCCATGGTTGTAGTAGCCACCTATGTAAGTGGATGTTTAATTTGGTTATGCAAGCATGTCCTTATAAGTGTGTGTATATATATATATATGTTGTTGTTCTGTATGCAATCCCCTCGCACAACACACACGTCTTATTAGCAGCAACCGTCTGTGTTATTATCGGTCTTCACACACATTTCTAATTACAGACCTGTTTGCCGCGTATCACACACATCTTGTTAAGTTGAACCGTTCCTGTTCTCATGTCTCGACGCAAACAGTTCATCCGAGTGAATCACATGCCATATATCGCACACACCTTGATCTGGCCGACCGTTTCTTTTGTGTTGCCTAATCACAAACAGTTCATCTGAGTGAACCGTATGCTGTGTATCACACACGCCTTCATCTGGATGCCCGTTTCTTTTGTTCCTCCTCATCACAAACAGTTAATTGAACTGAACCGTATGCCCTTTGTCGCACACGCAACTAAAACCCGAACCTTGTTTGATGCATCTGTCATCACAAACGTTTTACACATTTCTGATGGTTTTCATACAACACCGTTTGCGATTATTGCATCGCACACAGTTTCTCAAAGGGTCTCTGATCGTAGTGTCATGTTAGCAGCATCCTGCAGTAGTGGGTTGCCTACTAAACTTGGAAAAAATTAAATTCATGAGACTCATCACCAAAGCGAACACTGACAGTTTATTTATGACAGTCTATAGTAGCATTGACAGTGTTCAAGAAAGGTCTACCAAAGATAATGGGACAAAAGTCATCGTATGGGGAACCAAGAACTAGAAAATCAGTAGGGTATTTTATTTTCCCACACAAGACTTCAACATCTCTAACAATCCCAAGTGTTGTGATGGTGTCTCTATTGGCAAGTTTAATAGTAACATCTATGTCTTCTATTTCAGCGGGTATTATGTCATTCATAATTTCTTGGTATAAGGTGAAAGGGATAGCACTCACGCTAGCACCTAAATCACATAAACCATGATAACAGTGATCTCCTATTTTGACGAGGCAGCAGGCATGCCAACAACAGGTCTATGTTTATCTTTTTCATCGGGTTTAGCAATTCTAGCAGCTTCATCATAGAAGTAAATAACATGCCCATCTATATTTTCCACCAAGATATCTTTAACCATAGCAACACTAGGTTCTACTTTGATTTGTTCAGCAGGTTTAGATGCTCTAATATTACTTTTATTGACCACGGTTGAGACCTTAGCATGTTCCTTTATCCTAACAGGGAAAGGTGGTTTTTCAATATAAGTAGTAGGAACAACTGGGTCAACATTGTAAATAATCACTGGTGCACGTTGGTGCTATACAAACGGTTTTTAACCCCTTTCTGCGACGGCATTTGGGACCATTGCCAAGTGAGTGTGTGCGATAGGGTGTCCTTCCCACACGACCCAGAAACCGTCAGGGATATGGAGCAGTGATCCAGAGGCCTTCCAAAATGTAATCGTGTGCGATGCAGCATACACTAAATTCTTTCGCACGTGGGGTATCAGTGATTAAGCGTTTCTAATGACGCAGTGAAACCATACGGTCTGTCGTAACGAACCGTTTGGGAAACAGTATGTAAGGCACACGGGCCAACATATGAACGGTGTGCGATTTGTGCCCCATCGCACATGAGTTTTCTGCGTAACCCGCATGTCGTGCTAGACTCCATCTCACACATCTGCCAACAATTACCGTCTGTGATAATGTTCTATCACAAACGGTTCAGGAGCCCCTTCGCACACATACAAGTGTTGCAGACCGTTTGTGATTTGTTGGGTATCACTGACGGTTGCCGCAGGAGTGACATGTGCTTTTCGTTTGGGATCCCACACATGTCCTGAAAAATTACGACTAGGATTGTATTTTGCATTGGGCACGGTTTACTCCCAGTTCTCGTGTGCAATAACGCGATATCACAAACGGTTTCGGAGACCTTACCAACACGTAGTAGCGCTGCAAATCGTTTGCGATCTGCTGTGTATCACCGACGGTTCCGCTACGATTGACGTATACTTTTCGATGTGGATCGCACACACTCATTTAGTTGAACCGTGACCCCGAGCAATTGCCAGGTTAAAAGAAAAACATCCCATTTTGAATCGGCACGCAAAAAGTAAATTCTCCACAATATTCAATTGAACAAATAAACAAAAATATCCCATTTTGAATCGGCATGCAAAAAGCAAATTCGCCACAATATTCAATTGAACAAATAGTGTCCACAGGAAGAACATTCATCAGATTTCGCAACAACTGCAATTGAACATATGGTAGCTAAATTCCAATGATTTGTCCACACATATATGCATTACATAATCTCTACTACTAATGGAGTAGTTGGTAGTCTCCGTTCCAGGTTTATTTTCGTCCCACCTCTCACCACCATCTATCCCTGGTTATTTTTCGTTGGTTATTTTTCCTATGGTTTTTTTTTACCTCCCAGCAGTCGATGCGCTCACAGGCAGCCCACAGAAACAATCCATCGCCACCCACCCACGACCCCCTCACCCTGGCTAGGGTTCCTAGCCCCTCCTCCTCAGCCGCCGCTGCATGTTCCTCGCTGGCCTCGCCCGAGCGCCTTCCGGACCTCGCCGGGAGAAGTCAGCCAGCGCCATTCCGATCTCGCTGGGAGAAGCCAGCAGGACCCCGCCGCCATGCCTCCCTCTCCCCCTTCTCCTCTTTTCCGCTACCTATCTCTTTCCTCTGAACCTGATTGGGGCACTGCGACTGGCCTCCACTCCAGATCCGTCCGCCTTTGATCCCGTATCCTCCTTCCCGACGGGGTCTGTCCTCGACCACTGCGCACGGGTGCGACGGGATCCACCACTCTAGCGAGCAGGAGTAGCACGGTGGCTGTGGTCTGCTCAGACCCCCGACCAACGACGTGAGGCGCGCGGTGGTCTGCAGCAAGGTAATCACATACACATGTAGCAGCAAGGAGCGGCAGGGATCTAGCATGTGATATACGTATTAATCTGTTTCTTGACTGATTCGTTTGCAGGATATCCTTCCATGGCTGGACGCACTCTTCATCTAAATCATGTCTCTAAACATGCTGCCGTTAAGGTTGGCGCTACATAAATCATGCCTTCACGGCTGGACATCACTGCTACATGGTCTTCTCACTTGAGATGTCATATATAACGTGTCCCTTCTATGTGAATGTTCAACTAGGAGCAGTTTCATCTCGAGCACCGCAATCATGCATGCTACTCTCATCGACTACTAACCACTTGCTACTAACGTAAATCATGCCTCCAACGCTGGACATCACTACTAAAGAGGTACTGTCGGTGAGTATCACCGTTTAGTTTTTTTATACTCTATAGATTTATTTATATGGACAGCGCAGATTCATCTATTACTTCGACTAATGTGACTGTAGCAACATTCACTCCATTCATTTTTTGGGGAAACTACAATATTCATTTTGTTCACCTGAACATTGAATTAAGGAATGCAGAAGGTTCAGGGCTTATGCAAATTATTGAAATTTAATATTTGGGGACAATGGAGAAACACAGGCAGCAGTGTTGAATTTACACCCGTTGTTGCGCCTGCAGCTCTTCGGCATCCTTAGCATGATAAGCCCAAACACGAAGATTATACGCCGCCATGGATTTGTGTGGCTGTTTACTTGTTGTCATCAAACACTTTTTTCCTTAATATGTGCAGCTTTTTTGGGGCGTCCATGGATGCAAAGGAATCCCATGAGTACAATGTACACTGACATCATCTTCATCAAATTTTTCAAGCTCAGCAAGTGTGAGGTAACTAATGCATGTGTATTATCTATTTCATCGAAGTGTAAGATTTCTCCCCTTCTCTTGTTTGTGTTCAATGGTTGTTGTGGTTTTTGGTTTTGCGTTTCAATAGTGACATGTATTCTGATTAGGCACTTGCATAGGTACTGTGTAGAGCTGGAACTTCTAATAAAAAATGATCTATGCAGTAAAGCAAAGGAGAGAGACTGCAACCTTTTCAGGCTTGAATCTATCCCCATTCTGAATCTACTTGGTTATTGATTCTCATTTTCAGCATATGAAGACCACATGCTATTTTTTTTCTATGCTCTCCTCTTCGGCTCTTCCATTATGATTCAGCATATGCTAACTGCTACTTTAGCTTTCATGCTTGTATCCTTGGTTATATTTTGCAGCGATCCAAATTTAGGATTTGTGTTGATATCCGAAGTTCCTAATGACGATTGGTCCTTATTAGTTTCTTTAAAGGAAGCACAACAAGTGGTTGTACTAGGAAGATTACCTTCACATGGGAGTTTCTTTTTTCTAAGAACAGGGGAGTCTTTATTATTTCACTTGAAAAGATGATGTACGCATTTAAAGTGTAGAATTTCCATTTGTATATTCATATTGTGCTTAACTTTTACTTTCTAAAAATCAATATTGGCTGGCGGTTTGGCCAATTATTTAATAAATAAAAACCTCAGGTGTTGATCCCTTTGATCTCTAGCCATATGACTTCCCATTCAAGATATGACGGGGCATGGATGTGATACACCCACATACAGAGATGTTTAGGTGTAAAGTTGGGACGAGCAGGCTTGTAGATGAAGTGTTTGTACTTATGGCTCAACAAAACTGACTACTCTAGCCTTGCCACCATTAGTGTAGTGTTATTATCTTCCGTCCCATGTTTTGTTGAAAGATCTTCCAGATTCATGACCCGCCTTAAAAAAAGTACAATGCAAATACAACCATTTATCGTTACAGCTGAGGGATTTAGTGTAGAAAGCTACTTTACAAGTAGTCTCAAGCAGGAGGATAACAGATTGGTTGAGACGTTAGGGATCCCCATCAGTGTTATATTATTTGTCTGCAGGTATATTCTCAGCTCCAAATTCTAGATATTATAGTGAGTAGATGAGGTGAAAGTATTAATTGGAGGCACATATTAGGTTTTATATTTCTTTACGGGTATGCCCCGAGACCATCCAACTAGACGTGTCTTTCTCTCCGGGTCACACTTTGTATCGTTCATACCACTAGTACTACTACGTGTGGTCTCCGACCCAGAAGTGGAAGAAGTGAAGACGCTCTACCATGCTATTCATGTCCCACTCCTTTCGCTGACGTGTGGGACATCCAGCACGTGCCGTGTTTGGCACTCCTTCGTCGTAAGAGTTGAAACGCTAGCATTCATCAGAAATAAAACATAAATATAAATCAGCAGTGATACTATATCACACGGTTTCCTTGCTTCTCGATATCGGAAAGAATACTTCTGTTCGCTGATATGTGGGATGTTGATGTGACGCCCTCGATTCAATCGTACACTAATCATACATGCAAATATGTACGATCAAGATCAGGGACTCACGGGGAGATATCACAACACAACTCTAGACACAAATTAAAAAAAATACAAACTTTATATTACAAGCCAGTGGCCTCGAGGGCTCGAATACATAAGCTCGAAAACACAAGAGTCAGCGGAAGCAACAATATTGAGTACAGACATAAGTTAGACAAGTTTGCCTTAAGAAGGCTAGCACAAAAGCAACATCGATTGAAAAGGCAAGGCCTCCTGCCTAGGAGCCTCCTAACTACTCCTGGTCGTCAGCGGTCTCCACGTAGTAGTAGGCATCGACGCTGGCATTTGACTCCCGGGCTCCGACATCTGGTTGCATCAACCGGAAAGAAGAAGAAAGGGGGAAAAGGGGAGCAAAGCAACCGTGAGTAGTCATCCAAAGTACTCGCAAGCAAGGATCTACACTACATATGCATCGGTATCAATGAAATGGGATATATCTGTGGACTGGATTGCGGAATGCCAGAAGAGAAGGGGAAAGCCTAGCCTATCGAAGACTAGCATCTTCAAGCAGCTCCAAGCATCTTGCAGCATTCAGAAGAGTACAGAATAGCATAAAGTAAAGTAGTAGTGAAGTTATCAACCTCGGCCAGAGATCCTTTCTTGACTCCCTGCGAGAAAGCAATCCCAAAGCCATACTATCCAGTTATCACCTCAAGTATCCAGTTCTAGTTGTATCGATCGGGATACAACTCCAAGTGTCCGTTACCGTAGGACAGGCTATCGATAGATGTTTTCTTCCCTTCAGGGGTGCACCAACTTACCCACCATGCTCGATTAACTCCGGTCGGACACACTTTCCTGGGTCATGCCTGGCCTCGGCGAAACAATACGCCGCAACCTGACTTAGGCTTAATAGAGAGGTCAGCACGCCGGACTAAACCTATTCCCCCAGCGGTCATGGGCCATCGCCTCAGGAACTCCTGCACATTGAGAACGCGACCGGTGAGCAGACCTAGCTACCTCCTTAAAAAAAGGCAGGTGCTTACGCAGTCCAACCCGGCGCGCGCCGCTCAGGCGCTGACGCCTATTAAGCTTCGGCTGATGCATACGACGCAGAACGCCCATACTATGCCCACATGATGGTTAGTGCTATCAGGCCAGAGGCCCCTCGGATCAAATATCCAAATCGTAGTGGATTAGAAATGCGCGGTAACAAGCAGAGACTCACGAAAGATGTGACCCCGTTGCCCCGTCTCGAGGACTTGCGGCAAGGGCTAAGAATGCCCGACCAAGCCTCGTATTCAACTCTCGGGTACCCTCCAGGTCAACCCGTCTCCTCATCACTCGCGGACACTCCTCAGGGTCGCCCGCCTTTCCAAGTAACAGTTGTAAAGTCCAAGTACCCGTGTGTTCAAACACCAAGGGGAAAACTCGAGGAATCACCCCGGGTGAATTCCACTCGTTGTAATCATGAAGGTGAACGTAAGAGGAACCACCCTCGAGGTTCACACTTGAGGGGTTGCACGACAGAGTCGTATCGAAAGTGGTTAAGGAGGAAATCACCCTCGATGACCATGACCGAATAGCTACACTACAGAGGTCTCATCAGGAATGATGTATGAGGTTCCACCCTCGGCACTCGATCGTAACTCTGCAGAGTCGAGTAACAAAAGGGGTGTGATGTGATGTGAGGTGTCGGGCTCTAGTCGTCGATCACGTTGATTGGGTCGTCGATGATGAAGCAAGGGCAACAATGATCGGGTGGGGGTCACTGATGGATCACTAACCAACCTATACTAAGCAGTTTAGGATAAGTAGGTAGGTAATAATAAGCAGGTTACAAAAGCAGGCTATGCATCAGAATAGGAGCAATCAATTACAGTAGCAAAATCTAATCTAATGCAAGCAGGAGAGAATGGAATGGGCGATATCGGGATGATCAAAGGGGGGGCTTGCCTGGTTGCTCTGGCAAGGACGAAGGGTCGTCAACACCGTAGTCGAACTGGGGGGTCGCCGACAGTCTCGGGTCTACCGGAAAGAAGTAATGTAGGGGGAACACAATAAATAACGGAACAATTAAAGCATCACAAAGCATAACATGGCAATACGCAGTCCTAGAGGTGACATAACGCAGTACTAGGTGATACCGGCAAAGGGGGAAACATCCGGGAAAGTATCCCCGGTGTTTCGCGTTTTCGGACAGATGAACCGAGGGGAAAGTTGCATGTTCACTAAGCTAGGGATGTGTGGTGGGCGAACGGGCTGCGTATTCGAATTCGTCTCGTCGTTCTGAGCAACTTTCATGTACAAAGTATTTTCATCCGACTTATAGTTTATTTTATATGATTTTCCAAAGTTTTAACACTATTCTAAGATTATTATTAATTCGAAAATAATGATTAAAACGCTACGGGTACCCCGCCCTGTGTACACAGATTGTACACAGAGGCTGACAGTGGGTCCAGGGGGTCCCAGTTGACCCAGCTAACAGTCCAATCAACAGTCAACCGTTTGACTGTTGACTTGTCAAACTATAGTTGGGGCTAGGTGTCATTCGCACACACTTTAGATTAGCATATTACTTATTTTAACCTCCTGGTTTAATCTAACGCTGGGTCCCACATGTAATAGACTGGCATTTTATTTAGAGGATAATTTAGCACTTGAGGGCCACATGTAAGAGACTCAAAGTGAGGGTGGCTAGTACTAAAGAGGGATTAGTCCCTAATTGAATTTGGGGCCGGCTTGGTGGCACAACCAGCTGTGAGGTTGTGCACACACACGCACATAGCATGGCCACGGCCATGGCCATTTGTAGCAGCTAGAGCAGCAGCTAAGTAGTGGCAGCACGAGGTAGTAGCAGCGGCAAGCAAGCAATACCAGCAGCGGCAAGCAGGTGAGGGGAGGCAGCAACAGCAAGAGCAATACGCGGAACAACGCAGCCGGCAGAGTAGTGGCTAGCAGAGTGGGGAGCAGCGGCAGCATTAGTAGTGAGCAGCCGCAGTAGCAAGGCGCGGCGTGGGAGCACGACGCTAGCAGCAGAAGCAGTGCAGGCAGCAGCCGCATGAGGAGTAGCCATCAGTGGCAACAGTAGGAAGTAGGCAATAGCAGCAGAGCTTCAGCGGCAGCAGCGACAAAGCAGCAGGCAGTGGCCGCGAGCAGCAGCAGTGTGAGCATGCGGCAAGAGCAGTAGTAGACGCAGGCGGGTGCGGCGAGCACTAGCATTGGCGTGCGTCAGCAGCCGGAGCAGCGCGAGCAACAAGCACGCACGTATGTACGCTTACACACGAACTAGGATGAGTTCGCGATGGCAAACGACAACCAAATTGAGGTGGAGGAAGGGGGAATCCGGAGGAGAAGCTCACGAAGGAGCCGTACACGTGGTTGGGGAGGCCAGGGACGGTCGGGGTAGAGCGAATCGACGATGGCGGCCGGCGGTGCAGGATGTCGAAGACGAACTCGATGGCGGCGAATCGGTGCGGCTCCGCTCGATTTGATGCTCGGGATGGACGAAGTCGACGGTGGTTGTCCTCCTGGTCGCGGTCTCAGGGCTTGGGGAGGCCGGTGGCCGCGTCTGTGGAGGCGGCATGGCGACGGTGTCGCTCGGGCGGTGCGAGCAGAGGAGGTCGCGACACGGGGGAGAGGAAGGAGAGGCGGCTAGGGTTCGACCGGGGGAGAGAGCAGGGGCTTGGGGTGCCCTTGTAGACATCTGGGAGGCGGGGGATGGCCGCCACGCATGACATGGCCGGCAGATGGGCGCCACGATCCCCTGTGTCCCTGTAGCAGGTTGAAGGAGAGGGGAGGTGGGCTGGGCCGGCCATTTGGCTAGTTGGGCCAAAGTGCCAAGTAGAATAGGCCCTTCTCTTTTATTTATATTTTATTTACTGTTTTCAATTTTAGCTACTGTTTTCTATTTAATTGTACGAGTAAATGAGTTTTGTTAGATATGAGACTTGTCACATAAAACAAGCACATTATTTATAGGAGCCACAAAAAATTTGAGTCCAAAAGGAGTTGTCTAACCATTTTTAAAAATTAAAAAGACCAATTTTAGAAGCTGCTGGACCACTAAATAATTTCCAGGGGCACTTTGGGAATACAAAAGAGGTTGGTTTCAACATGACAAATATCCAGTGATTATTTTTCACACTTCGAACATTTTAGTTTTCGTGTTTGGCAAATTAGAATTTTTGACTTTGAAGTTGAGTTTGAACATGGACAGTGATTTGGATCAAGTGAGGATTAGCAACAGTAATATGATGACGTGGCATCATTAGCAGGGGTTTACTGTAGTTTAATTATCCGAATGTCACAATTGACTACCCTGGTCCACTTGCCATGCACGCAGAACTCCAAAGGAGAGTCACTCCGGTCGTCGTGCCACAATAATAATGACTAATGAGCCGTCAAATCAAAGGCCCAACATTTCCCACTGTGAAGTTGCTCGGATGAAGGAACCATCATGACTTCATTGAATTCCTCTTCTTGAAGAAAACTACTATACCAGCAGTACTGCTATCTACAGTAGTTACTCCAGCAGAGGCCTCCTTTGGTTCATAGGATAGGAATTTTATAAGAATATGAAAATCATAGGAAGTGAGATGACATGCATCTCAATTCCTATAGAGAAAGAGATGTCATTGATGCATAGGGTAGGAATTTTTTTCATTGAGTCTAGGCTAATGTACTGGTAATTTGCTCAAAAAACTAAAGTAGTAACTAGTACTGGTACATGTTTGTAATTAATTAAACAAATGTACGGCGACACAGACACACACACTAACTACTAGTACTACTACTTCTCACATGCTGGCCAGACGCCGTTGTTCTCCTTCTCAGCTTTGTCAGCGACACCCCACCGTGCTTGGATCTCGGCCAACCTCTCTGCAGCAGCGCGGCGACCACTTCTTTCTGAAGGAAATATGCCCTATAGGCAATAATAAAGTTATTATTTATTTCCTTATTTCATGATAAATGTTTATTATTCATGCTAGAATTGTATTAACCGGAAACATGATACATGTGTGAATACATAGACAAACAGAGTGTCACTAGTATGCCTCTACTTGACTAGCTCTCTAACGCCCCGAGATCGATGTGCCAGGTGTTCGTCAGTTATTCGCTGTCGTTGTCAGGTCTTTTGCTTGCGTGTTGCTTTTCATCATGTCATCATGTACATAGCATCATCATGTTTTCAAAACATGCATCCGTCCCGGCCTCCCTGTTTCTTCCGTTGTCCGTTCTGAGCCCAGACACACTTGCACGCGCCCGCGACACATCCAAAATATTATTTTATAAGTGGTCGGAAAATGTTTTCGGAATGGGTTGAAAGTTGGCATGCGGTGTTGTTATGTTGTGGGTAGGCCGCCTGCCAAGTTTCATTGCATTCGGAGTTTGTTTGACGCCCCAACGGATAACTATAGCGGCAATATAGCCGGTCTAACGTCGGACGTTTTCGGTCTCCGGAAACCGTGCCGGGCTGCATCTCTCCCCTCTTCTCTCAGACCAACCCGCTCTTCACAATCCGCCAGACCCAACCTAACCTCTCTCGTCAGCCCGCGGCCCTGCTCGCGCGCGCGTCCGAAAGTTGTCCCGGACCCGACCCGAGCAGTCGCCACCGTTGGATCCGGATCATCCCCAAACATCTACAAAATATCACTGTTTTCTTATTTGGACTCCCTAGCCTACTTTTCCTGATCGTCTGATTTTGATCGGAGGGACTAGGTAGCCCCTAACCTAATCCCCTGCTATATATAAATAGGTCCAACCCTAGATCCTAGGTGCCTTGTCCCATCGATCCAATCGCGCCGCCGCCACTCCTCCAGTCCCTTCTTCCTCGGGACCCCCTCCCGATCCAGTCCACCAATCGCAGCCTTCGACCACCTCGCTTGTTCTCCGCGCCGCTCCATTCCCAGCCTCCCGCGCGCAGCCGCATGCCCGACCTCAAGCTCTCCCGCATCCAGCCGACGCTCGATCCAATTTGAGATCGAGGCCACATCCTCGACGACCGAGCGCCCTCGACTCTCCCCATGCGAGTTGTCGCCACCAGGCCGCTGCTTCCTCCTGCCTGTGCCCCACGCCGAGCTCGTCCTTGAGCACGCCGCCGCGCTGTTGACCGCCATCGACCAGGCCAGACCTCCCCTGCTCCTTTCCTTCTCCTTCCATGCCTCTACTCCCTCCTCTCACATCTCTCTCTCTCCCTGTTCATGAAACAGGAGCTATACCTCAACGCCATGGCCGCCGCCCCGCTTCTTCGAGACCACCCGCCGACGGCCTTGCCGGAGCAGCGCCGCTGCATCAGGCCAGGGCCCTCGCCGCCGTCCCGTTCGTCTTCCTGCAGAAGTGCTACACCACCAGCGTCGTGCCCCGCCATGCTTCGTGCCTTGCCGTTTGTCGCCGAGAGCGTGCTGCGCCCCTCACTGAACCTCGCCGTATCCTTGCCTGCTCTGCATCCAGACTGCAGCACCGAGGAGAGGCCTTTGTGTGGACCCCGCCAACCCGTCCTGCTGCTGCCGTCAAGCTGCATCCACGACATCCCCGTCGCCAAG
This sequence comes from Triticum aestivum, assembly GCF_018294505.1. NCBI lineage: Eukaryota > Viridiplantae > Streptophyta > Magnoliopsida > Poales > Poaceae > Triticum > Triticum aestivum. Next base: position 202,585,491 of record NC_057797.1, read on the forward strand.
ACCCGGAGGTCGCGTCCTCGTCGGCCTCGCTGTTTTCCCCTTCAGATCCAGCCTGCTCGATCCCCTGCTTCAGGACCGAGACGTGAACTCTGCCCCCGCGCGTTGACCGTCCAGCAGGCCAAGGCCCAGCGGCGCCCAAGGCCCAGCTCTTCCCGAGCCGGCCCCTCTCCACGTCGCCCACGCCCTGGCCTCAAGCCTGATCCGGCCTGCCCTGCCTCCTCCACAAATTGGGCCAGGCCCACTAGGTGAAGCCACAGCCCAGCGCCCGGCCAGTTTCGGCCTGCTCCATTTTTTTCCTGATCTGTGTATTTCCTAATTTTCCAGGGGATTGACAGTTTTACAGTAAAGCCCTTCAAGTCCATGCATTTAATAACTTAATAACCATGCACCATATTAAAATGATTTATATATGAAAGTTGCTTAGAATTTTGTGTGGATTCATATTGTGCAACTTTCATCTATGTTTAAAATGTTTAAAATGATGTTTGTTCATAATTTACCTAATGCCATGCTAAAATGATTTATTTCATAACTATATAACCGTAACTCGGAATTTAATAAACTTTATATGTAAATGGGGTAGAATTTTGCCTAGTTTAACACGGTGGCTTCATCTTGCATGTTTAACAACTCTAAAATTGTGTTTAGGGCAGAACAGTACCAAATCTATTATATGCTCATGAGGAGTTTCCGGAATTGTTGTTTGTTGTTCCCGGCCTCATTTAAACTTGACTAGATAGGTAGTTTTCTCTTGCTTCACCTCTTGCCTTGCTAACAACATTTAATATTGTTGGGTACATAAACGAGAGAGAACTAAATAAGTCATGTGGTGTTTTCTTCAATATGCAACTCCGTTGCATAATGAGCACCACTTAATTTGTAGGATTGTTTGTGCAGTTTGCCATGCCATGCCTCATTAAACCGGACATGCATCATACTTGGTTGTGCATCATGACATGTTTATGTGATGATTGTTTACTATGTTGTTTGCTCTTTTCCGGTGTTGCTTCTTCGGGTTGGTTCCGATAACGTCGTGTTGTGAGGATTCGTTCGACTATGTCCGTTTGGCTTCTTCATGGACTCGTTCCTCTTCCTTGCGGGATTTCAGGCAAGATGATCATACCCTCGAAATCACTACTATCTTTGTTTTGCTAGATGCTCGCTCTTTTGCTATGCCTATGCTGCGATACCTACCACTTGCTTGTCATGCCTCCCATATTGTTGAACCAAGCCTCTAACCCACCTTGTCCCAGCAAACCGTTGATTGGCTACGTTACCGCTTTGCTCAGCCCCTCTTATAGCGTTGTTAGTTGCAGGTGAAGATTGAAGTTTGTTCCTTGTTGGAACATGGAGATGTTGTTCCTTGTGGGAACATGTTTACTTGTTGGGATATCACAATATATCTTATTTAATTAATGCACCTATATACCTGGTAAAGGGTGGAAGGCTCGGCCTTATGCCTGGTGTTTTGTTCCACTCTTGCCGCCCTAGTTTCCGTCATATCGGTGTTATGTTCCCGGATTTTGCGTTCCTCATGCGGTTGGGCTATTATGGGAACCCCTTGACAGTTCGCCTTAAGTAAAGCTCTTCCAGCAATGCCCAACATTGGTTTTACCATTTGCCACCTAGCCTTTTTTTCTTTTCCCTTGGGAGTCGCGCTCCTGAGGGTCATCATTATTTTACCCCCCCGGGCTAGTGCTCCTCTGAGTGTTGGTCCAACTGAGCGATGTCCGAGGCTACCAGGGGCAACTCTGGGCTGGCTTACCCGACGTCTTGCTCATCCGGTGTGCCCTGAGAACGAGATATGTGCAGCTCCTATCGGGATTTGTCGGCACATCTGGGTGGTGTTGCTGGTTTAGTTTTACCCTGTCGAAATGTCTTGTTGTACCGGGATACCGAGTCTGATCGGAATGTCTCGGGAGGAGGTCTATTGCTTCGTTGACCGTGAGAGCTTGTGATGGGCTAAGTTGGGACACCCCTGCAGGGATTTGAACTTTCGAAAGCCGTGCCCGCGGTTATGGGCAGATGGGAATTTGTTAACGTCCGGTTGTAGAAAACCTGAAGTTGACCTTAATTAAAATGAATCAACCGCGTGTGTAACCGTGATGGTCTCTTTCCGGCGGAGTCCGGGAAGTGAACACGGTGGTTGGAGTTATGCTTGACGTAGGTTGCTCTAGGATCACTTCTTGATCATAGTTTCTTGACCGTGCTTTGCCTTCTCTTCTCGCTCTCATTTGCGTATGTTAGCCACCATATATGCTAGTCGCTTGCTGCAACTCCACCTCATACTTTTACCTTACCCATAAGCTTAAATAGTCTTGATCGTGAGGGTGCGAGATTGCTGAGTCCCCGTGGCTCACAAATACTTCCAAAAGCAGCTTGCAGGTGCCGATGAGTCCGTGCAGATGACGCAACCCAGCTTAGGAGGAGCTCGATGAAGATCTTGTCCTTTACTTTGTTTCGTTCTAGTTGATCAGTAGTGGAGCCCAGTTGGGGTCGATCATGGACCTTTGTCGCATTTGGGGTTCTTCTTTTATTTTGGTTCCGTAGTCGAACCTTGAGTGTATTTGGATGATGTAATGCTTTATTTATGTAATTGTGTGAAGTGGCGATTGTAAGCCAACTATGGATCTCTTTCCCTTATGTATTACATGGGTTGTGTGAAGATTACCTCACTTGCGACATATGCCTTCAATGCGATTATGCTTCTAAGTCGTGCCTCGACACGTGGGAGCTATAGTCGCATCGAGGGTGTTACAAGCTCGTTGATCAAAGATGGTTATGTTTCCTAGCCATAGACATGAGTTGTCATTTGATTAACGGGATCACATCATTAGGAGAATGATGTGATTGACTTGACCCATTCCCTTAGCTTAGCACTCGATTGTTTAGTATGTTGCTATTGCTTTCTTCATGACTTATACATGTTCCTATGACTATGACATTATGCATCTCCCGTTTACTGGAGGAACACTTTGTGTGCTACCAAACGTCACAATGTAACTAGGTGATTACAAAGGTGCTCTACAGGTGTCTCCGAAGGTACTTGTTGGGTTGGCGTATTTCGAGATTAGGATTTGTCACTCCGATTGTCGGAGAGGTATCTCTGGGCCCACTCGGTAATGCACATCACTATAAGCCTTGCAAGCATTGCAACTAATGAGTTAGTTGCGGGATGATGTATTACAGAACGAGTAAAGAGACTTGCCGGTAACGAGATTGAACTAGGTATTGAGATACCGACGATCGGATCTCGGGCAAGTAACATACCGATGACAAAGGGAACAACATATGTTGTTATGCGGTCTGACCGATAAAGATCTTTGTAGAATATGTGGGAGCCAATATGAGCATCCATGTTCCGCTATTGGTTATTGACCGGAGACGTGTCTCAATCATGTCTACATAGTTCTCGAACACGTAGGGTCCGCACGCTTAAAGTTTCGATGACAGTTATATTATGAGTTTATGAGTTTTGATGTACTGAAGGAGTTCGGAGTCTCGGATGAGATCGGGGACATGACAAGGAGTCTCGAAATGGTTGAGACGTAAAGATCGATATATTGGACGACTACATTCAGACATCGGAAAGGTTTCGAGTGATTCGGGTATTTTCGGGGGTACCGGAGAGTTACGGGAATTCGTATTGGGCCTTAATGGGCCATACGGGAAAAGAGAAAAATGCCTCAAAGGGTGGCCGCACCCCTCCCCATGGACTGGTCCGAATTGGACTAGGGAGGGGGGCGCCCCCTTCCTTCCTTCTCCTTTTTCCTTCCCTTCTCCTACTCCAACAAGGAAAGGAGGAATCCTACTCCCGGTGGGAGTAGGACTCCCCCCTTGGCGCGCCCTCCTTGGCCGGCCGCCTCTCCCCCTTGCTCCTTTATATACGGGGGCAGGGGGGCACCTCTAGAGACACAACAATTGATCTGTTTGATCTTTCAGCCATGCGCGGTGCCCCCTCCACCATAGTCCACCTCGATAATACTGTAGCGGTGCTTAGGCGAAGTCCTGCGTCGATAGAACATCAACATCGTCACCACGCCGTCGTGCTGACGAAACTCTCCCTCAACACTTGGCTGGATCGGAGTTCGAGGGACGTCATCGGGCTGAACGTGTGCTGAACTCGGAGGTGCCGTACGTTCGGTACTTGATCGGTCGGATCGTGAAGACGTACGACTACATCAACCGCGTTGTGCTAACGCTTCCGCTTTCGGTCTATGAGGGTACTTGGACAACACTCTCCCCTCTTGTTGCTATGCATCACCATGATCTTGCGTGTGCGTAGGAATTTTTTTGAAATTACTACGTTCCCCGACACTTTCTTGCACCAGCGGGCCTCTCTTTTCTTGAGTGCTTTCTGACTTTTCCGCTCCCTCTGTGCGGCTTTGGCCGCCTCTTGCTCTACTGCCCATTCGGCCTTAGCAGCTTCAAATTCCGCCCACGTAGGTGTGAGGTCTTGAGCGGCGATGAACTCGGCACGATGGGATGACATCGCTTCCCTACCATTTTGTGTGCGGTCGTGGGCGGCGAGGAACTCGGCACGGCGGGATGCCATCACTTCCTTACCGGTTAGTGTGCGGCGCGGTGGCATGAACGACGCTTGGTGACAGCTCTGGGGTGGAGTGGCCGGACAACCGTATAGTGCATTGGTTTGTCAAGAGCTCAAGGACAGAAGACGAAGGAAATTTGGATCCCCCTTCAATCCTGGTCATTTATTACTAAGTAAAATGCATTGGCAGTCATCGAACTTGTCTTGATAGCTCACTTTGATCATTGTATACGAGATATGGTGATTATATGGTTACTAGCTCAGCGTATAGCTCCGTATTTGTCTGGTTGACCAGTCAAACAATCTACATGCACCTCATCAGCTCATGCTCTTTATCTATCTATCTATGCAGGCCTACTTGTCAGTGGAGAAAGAAATAAAAACCAAAATTATGCGTATGTGAGGAATCAAACCACAGACTCGTCGCTGCAACACACACTCGTCAGCCAAATGAAAATGAAATACTTTGCGTTAAATGCACAAACATATTTTTTAATATTATACGTGATGCACACATTAGCGCACACCGTCCATAGAGGCAAGTAGCATGTACGCGTGCAGACACTCACGCTCACGCTGTCAAACCATGTTAATGCATGCATGTCGCCCTCTCAATCAAAGTCCTGCTCATGGTGCAACGCAAACGGCGAGCCCGTCACCTGCGCGCCCCGACGGTGCCTGAAATTATTGTTTCGATGTTTGCTGGAGGCCTCCACGAACACCGAGCATGTATTCACCTGGCTCAACACCAACGGTCATACTCGTGACTCGGCGCCTTGCTCATGTATATCGTCCATCACAACGACAATCTGTAAAATAGTCTAGCTAGAGAGGGTACTATGGTACGGAGTATGTACTATCGTGAGTGACCGATCAATGTGCCACTGCACACGAGTGTGTGTTTGATCGATTCGTCCATCATTCGTAAGTTATGCATGGTTGTGTGGTGTCTAATGGTGGTCGTCGAAGGCTAGCTGGTGACAAGAGTGGTTGCATGGATGCCTGGTTGTCAATACGTGCCGCATACGCTTCAAAGGCTCATCATCCATGAGTTCACATTTTACCACCACGCTAGCGTCTGACCATCCTGGCCTACTGAAACCCCTTCCATCGCTAGCGGGCGCTTCCCGCCTGAAACGGTCACCGTCTCTCCAGAACGTCAATGCCGCATTCACCGGACTTAACTGCAGGTGCAGTTGGTGTGTCACTAACATGTGGGCCAGATACCCGTTGGGCCCACATGTCAGTGACCCAACGCACCTGCTGTTAAGTCACTGAAGCAGCGTCCGCATTCACGCCCGATGCGACCTCTCACTGGTGACGGCATTGCAGCAGCGCGATGGTAGAGAGAGCGCCACCCACACGGCATCCCGGTGCAAGCGACTGCTGCGCGTTAATGACACCATGACCATCCTTCCGTCTGCTGCCCACACTAATGACACGCGGCTGCCGACGAACCTACTCCAGCGCCAGCCGTCCATCCATCTGCCGCGGCTCATTGCCATTCGCCCGCTATATTAACTTGAGCCCCAGCTCCCAGCCATAGCCAAAGACCCAAACTCATTCTCCTCCGGTCCCATCCTTCTGTCGGCACCACTCCAACCATGGACTTCTGGCGCTCCAAAGCTCTCTTGGATGTACTGTCGTAGGAGCAGATGTAGGTCATCGGCGGCTCCGCTCTGGGCGCGCTCCAAAGCTCTCTTGGACGTACTGTCACAGGAGCAGACGAAGGAGATCGCTGGCTCCCCCTCGACCGCCCTCTGCTGCCACGACCACGAAGCCGGCGCGCGTGCGCGGGCGCATCCGGCAGTGAGGAAGAGTAGTACATGGTAGGTCGCCGCCGCTCTGGTCCCAGGAAGGCCACAACTCCTCCACTCAGTCGACGCCAAGCTTGGTGGGATAAACATCGGCGACCGATTAGCCGCTTGACGGCGACGTGGAGGCGGAAATCTTTAGAACCTTGTGCTCCGGAGGAGGAGGAGGAGGTTATCGAGGCAGATGAGGAGGAGGCAAAGGCAATGGCCGACTTTCTCGGGTTCATGGCCGGACATGGTGGTCGGGCGTCGGCAATCATTTAGATTAGGTTTACATTAGGTTTTAGTACGGTTTGTGCGAAATATGTAATGAATTTCATCCAGTTTATAGGAATTTTTTTCGAAATGTAATGAATTCCATCCGGTTAATTTGAAATTTGCTTTGTTTGCACGAATTTCGTCTGGTTAGTTCATATAGTTGTCGAAAGGTATGCGGGCAGCATTGGATGGCATCCATCGGTGTACTCGGACATATGCCAGTGTAAATTTGTGGGCCAGCGCGGGAGATGCCCTAACTATCATGCTATAATCGCTAATAGTGCTCCATTATTCCGCAGGGAACAGTTAGCCCTCAATCAAATCAGACCAGCCGTGTTTCGCACTCCTCCCACGTAAGAGTATAGACTCTTGCTTACATAAAAATGGAGCAAGTGGACGGCACTGTAGCATGTCATGTCACTCAAACTAGCCCGCCTAACACGCGGGAAAGCACCGCCCTCGTCATTTTGTTCTGGATTTCTACCAATCGATAGCATGAAAATGTTACGCTTTGCAAGTTCAAAAGGAAAAGGCGACACACTTACGACTCGTACGCGTCGCGTTCGCGTCGCACCCCGGACAGTCCGGCTCGCACACTGCTCACCAGAGGGGACACACGTTGTCTTGCATTTTCACTTACATGTGGGACTGCAATTGAATAAACCATCGATAGCCGAAATCTAATCGCTCGGCGGGCGCCAGCTGAGAAGAGAGAGACGGGGTAGGGAGAAGAGATCGCCCGCGCGCCACGCACGGACTCCAAGAAATATATGGTGATAATGTGAGGTGGGCCATGCGGGAGTCCAGACCGCTTCCAAGCCTGCTTTTGGCTGTCCTGGCCCACCAGACACCCCCACCTCCCTGCATGCGCTCCCCCCTCAGACGCCAGCTGCCCGCATTCATAGCAAGTAGTACCAGTAAAATACTGGGCTATAAGCCCGCTTATGTGGAGGAGAGAGAGGCATTGACAATGTCAAGGAGTGGGCTTTGCAAGAGCCCGTCTCTACACGTGCTCCTAGGTATAACAAAAACTAATTCTAAAAAAAGAGGCATAAAAAACAATTGTGTCTAAAAAAAGAAAGTAAAAAACATTTGAGAGGAAATAGATAGAGAGAAAGTGAGAAAAAGTTGTAACCTTATAGCCAACCTTATATTCAACACTATGGTAGTATTACATGAGGAAGGAGGGAGTGTGCACATGCCAAGTTCACTGGGCTGCCGTGTTTCACACTCCTCCATCGTAACAATGGAGACAATAGCTTTCATCAAAAATAAACAATGAATACTCATTGCTCGTCCTCTATATCGGAAAGAATACTTTCATTCACCGACACGTGGGACGTCGACCATCCTGGTCCACCTATGATGCACAAAATTATCCTGGTCCACCCCGGTCGTCGCGCAGGCCCAACCTTTCCCACTATAAGTTGGTCGGACAAAGGAACCATCACGACTTCGTTGAATGCCGCTTCTTCAAGAAAACTTACTGTACCCGCAATACTACTACCACACGCGAAGACTGGACGGCACTGTACCACATCATATCACTAAAATGCACTAGGCCAAACTAGCCTGCCTAGGATGTGTACTCCCTTCGTTTCAAAGTTAGTAGTACAAAGTTGAGTCATCTATTTTGGAACGGAGGGAGTACGTCACTGTACTGCTATGATTTGTGTTGTACGTCTATATACTTTTGCTACGATTTTCCTACCCTATGAACCAAATGAGGCCTGAATGTATCCATGTTGACTATTGTCTGATCGATCTCTAAGCCTACAATTTGAGGAGCTTGGGCTATTGGCAGATCGACGACGGATCAGTATAAGCGTACCACGAGCTCATCAGCCCCAACGTTTCTCTTCGGTGAGTGTTTTGCAAGTAGTATAGCTCGCACTGTAGCTAGCCTACTAACACCAAGAATCATCAAACAAGCCCTGCTGATATGATAAATAGTTCAAACTTACATCTAAGCATGCCATATATTACATCAAAAGCTGGTGAGGATACATCTGTTTCCATAACTCGGAGAGGGTTCGCATGATTCACTATCAAACAAAAGTAGCAAGTATCACCCACACAAGACAATGCACTAGCCCTAAGATGGTTTGATAACACACATCATTCTGGTAATTAAACACAATGCAAACTACCCTGAAGGATTGGCGCGACCAACTATTTCTTGTCGTCGATCTCTCGGGCAATGACCACAGCACGAACAACGGCATTGGAATCGATCTCTGGGGCGATGTCCATGGGATGGACAGCGGCATCGGAATCGATCTCCGGGGCGATGTCAATAGGATGGACCGCGGCATCGAAAATGATCTCTGGGGCATTGTCCACAGGATGGGCCGCGACATCGGAATCATCAAGGACGTCCACCGACACCTACACAACCCTAACATATTAGCAAGCACATTGCAAATAATCAAAAACTACAACTATGGTAAGCCATTATTTTTTACCTTGTGCAGCTCACCGGGGGATCCCATCCCTTCGGGGGGCATCTCCTCGTCCTCGATGGTGGCCATCACCTTGCCAGGGGAATACTGCTTCTCAACGGCGACTATCTCCTCAAACTCAGCCTTGAGCCTCGCATAGGTGGCCATTAGAGTTTCTGGTGTAGGCACGGTGGGGCCCTTGCTGTTCTTCCAACTTTCTTTGCCGAGTTCGTCCACCAACATCGTCAACTCTTTGGCCAGTGCTTGTTTCTTCGAGTTCTTCGTCTCCATGGGTTGGCCCGCCAACATGGTCAACTCGTTGGTCGGTGTTCGCTTCCTAGAGATCGATGTATCCAGTGGGTTGTCCGCCGGCAACTCTTTGCCTAGTGATCCAGGATCCATTGTAAGTGCATCTAGTGCCCCTTAGTGATTTTGGTGTGTTGAAGACTTATAGGTTAAGGGACTAATGTGTTTATGAGTGTACACAGGTTTATAAGTCTATGAGGAGTTTGATATTTACAGAGAAAGTCGACCCCTAAAAATGAAGTTCTTCGACTGAAGACTTTGGATTTCTGAAGACTTTTTGAAGACTTTGAAAGTGAAGAAATTGGTGTAACCTTGAAGACTTGGCATTCATTCTAGGAACATGAAGCCTGAAGACTTTTGTTTTCGTAGTTTCATTTTGTCCTTCTTGAGTCATAGGAAACACCGTATTGTTAAAGGCGGTCAAGGAAATACTAATGAAAATTTTTCATGTGATGCTCAACTCAAAATCCTACACCTACCAAACCCTTTGAGTGAAGCCATTGGAAATCTCATACAGTTCAGTCATATTCTTCAGTGACACAGACGAAGTTCTTCTGGTCTCTGAGGAATTTGTTCTGACTGAGGAGTTAGGAATTCGTCAGTGCGGATTGCTTACACAGTGAGGAACATGATAGCCCTGAGGAATTTGAGCCTCAAATATCCGACCGTTGCTGTGCTATGCGCCAGTTGTCCCAAAATATCTACCCACCTAACGGTCATATCATTGAAGGGCATTTATATCTTATCATGTCGGGCTGCTCCCTAGGCTATAAATAGCCGCCCCCTACAACCACTAGCTGGTTGGCTGCTCCAAGAGAAACCAACACTTGTCATTTGAGAGCATCCCATCCTCTGAGGACTTTGAGCGAAAATCATCGAGTGAGGAAAACCCAAACACCTACAAACCCAAAGTGATTGAGCATCACTAAAGAGATTGATCTTGCATAGATCCGACGCTTGTTACCTTTGAAGACCGTGCTTCTTCCAGACAGTTAGGCGTCATGGTCTAGAGCATCCAAGAGGAATTGTGGATCGCTGAGTGACCGAATTTGTGAAGGTTAGGAAGTCACCTGAAGACTTATCATGAGTGATTGGGCGAGGTCTGTGTGACCTTAGCTCAAGGAGAATACGGTGAGGACTGTGTGTCCTTAGGTTTAAATACCTAGCCGCTCCAACCAGATGTACAACTAAGACAGCAGTTGGAACTGGTCTACCAAATCATTGTCTTCACCAAGCTTACTGGTTCTACTTCCTCAACTCTTCCATTTCCTCATTACAGTAGTTGTGTGCTTGTTCATATCTGTTTGAAGACTTTGACTGAAGACTTTCTCAATTTCCTGAGTTCAATTTCTTCAGTCTGTTTGTCTTCATCTTGTTTTATCCCGTGTTTACGCTTTCTGTACTCTGTGCTTGTCTTCATTTCATCATGATGACCATGCCTATGTTCTGTTCTGTTTACATCTGAGTACTTATTCCGCTGCAAGTAGTTCTTCGCTTAGGAATTTCCTCACCCTGAAATTCCTTAGTGAAGAATTCATAAAAATCGCCTATTCACCCCCCCTCTAGTCGATATAATACACTTTCAATTGGTATCAGAGCAAGGTACTCCCTTGTTCTGTGTGATTTTGGTTTAACCGCCTAGAGTATTAGTTATGTCGACCGAAGGTATGATCAAGGTCTTTGCTGGGTGTCTGATAACCCACAAGTATAGGGGATTGCAATAGTTTTCGGTAAGTAAGAGTGTCGAACCTAACGAGGAGCTAAAGGTAGAACAAATATTCCCTCAAGTTCTATCGACCACCGATACAACTCTACGCACACTTGACGTTCGCTTTACCGGAAACAAGTATGAAACTAGAAGTACTTTGTAGGTGTTGTTGGATAGGTTCGCAAGAATATAAAGAGCACGTAAATAAAAGCTAGGGGCTGTTTAGATGAAGACACAACTAAATTAGTTTTAGTAGAGAGCTTTTTGTTACGAGAAAGTTATTTGTCCCTAGGAAATCGATAACTATACCGGTAATCATTATTGCAATTTTATTTGAGGGAGAGGCATAAGCTAACATACTTTCTCTACTTGGATCATATGCACTTATGATTGTAACTCTAGCAAGCATCCGCAACTACTAAAGATCATTAAGGTAAAATCCAACCATAGCATTAAAGCATCAAGTCCCCTTTATCCCATACGCAAACAACCTACTTAATCGGGTCTATGCTTCTGTCACTCATGCCACCCACCATAAGCAAATCATGAACATATTTCAAACCCTACAGCGGAGATCCCTCACGCTTGCGCGACACAGAGAGCACCATAGTACAACACCAATAATAAAACATGCAACTCAAACCAATCTCGATCATCAAATAGCCCATAGGACAAAACGGATCTACTCAAACATCATAGGATAGCCATACATCATTGGGAAATAATATATAGCGTTGAGCACCATGTTTAAATAGAGATTACAGCAAGTAAGAGAGAGGTTACACCGCTGCCTACAGGGGGGAAGAGGTGGTGATGATGGCGGTGAAGTTGTTGGTGAAGATTGCTGTGATAATGATGGCCACGGTGGCGTTCCGGCACCACCGGAAGAGAAGGGGAGAGGGGGCCCCTTCGTCTTCTTCTTCCTTGAGATCCTCCCTAGATGGGAGAAGGGTTTCCCCTCTGGTCCTTGGCCTCCATGGCGTGGGAGGGGCGGGAGCCCCTCCGAGATTGGATCTATCTCTCTGTGTCTCTCTGTTTCTGCGTTTTGTTTTCTGGCCCTTCACCGTTTCTTAAATACCCGGAGATCCGTAACTCCGATTGGGCTGAACTTTGGATACAATCTCTATCCGTATATTAGCTTTCTTGAGGCTAAAGAAGGGCACCAAGTGCCTTACGAGGTGGCCACGAGGGTCCAGGGCGCGCCTGACCCCCTGGGGCGCGCCCCCTGCTTCGTGGCCCCCTCGGGCATCGTATCGCGTTGATTCTTCTTCCCAAAAATCACATATATTCCAAAACAATCTCCATTAGTTTTTATCCCGTTTGGACTCCGTTTGATATGGATTTTCTGTGAAAACAACAAATAGGAACTGGCACTGGGCACTGGATCAATATGTTAGTCCCAAAAATAGTATAAAAAGTTGCCAAAAGTATATGAAAGTTGTATACTGTTGGCATGGAACAATCAAAAATTATAGATACGGCGGAGACGTATCAGCATCCCCAAGCTTAATTCCTGCTCGTCCTCGAGTAGGTAAATGATAAAAAAGATAATTTTTGATGTGGAATGCTACTTAGCATAATCTTGATGATGTATGTAATCATGGCATGAATATTAAGACACGAGTGATTCAAAGCAATAGTCTATCCTTTGACATAAAAACAATAATACTTCAAGCATACCAACCAAGCAATTATGTCTTATTGAAATAAGATAGCCAAAGAAAGCTCATCCCTACAAAATCATATAGTCTGGCTATGCTCCATCTTCACCACACAAAATATTCACATCATGCACAACCCTGATGACAAGCCAAGCAATTGTTTCACACTTTTGACGTTTCTCAAACCTTTTCAACTTCCACGCAATACATGAGCGTGAGCCATGGACATAGCACTATACGTGGAATAGAATATGATGATGGGGGTTATGTGAAGAAGACAAAAAGGAGAAAGTCTCACATCGACACGACTAATCAACGGGCTATGGAGATGCCCATCAATTGATGTCAATGTGAGGAGTAGGGATTGCCATGCAACGGATGCACTAGAGCTATAAGTGTATTAAAGCTCAAACTGAAACTAAGTGGGTGTGCATCCAACTTGCTTGCTCATGAAGACCTAGGGCATTTGAGGAAGCCCATCGTTGGAATATACAAGCCAAGTTCTATAATGAAAATTCCCACTAGTATATGAAAGTGATAACTTAAGAGACTCTCTATATGAAGAACATGGTGCTACTCTGAAGCACAAGTGTGGTAAACGGATAGTAACATTGCCCCTTCTCTCCTTTTCTCTTTTTTTGTTTTCTTTTTTTGGGCCTTCTCTTTTTTTGGCCTTTCTCTTTTTTTTATTTTTTTTCGTCCGGAGTCTCATCCCGACTTGTGGGGGAATCATAGTCTCCATCATTCTTTCCTCACTGGGGCAATGCTCTAATAATGATGATCATCACACTTTTATTTACTTACAACTCAATATTACAACTCGATACTAGAGCAAGATATGACTCTATATGAATGCCTCCGGCGGTGTACCGGGATGTGCAATGATCTAGCATAGCAAAGATATCAAAAAACGGACAAGCCATGAAAACATCATGCTAGCTATCTTACGATCATGCAAAGCAATATGACAATAAATTCTCAAGTCATGTATATGATGATGATGGAAGTTGCATGGCAATATATCTCGGAATGGCTATGGAAATGCCATAATAGGTAGGTATGGTGGCTGTTTTGAGGAAGATATAAGGAGTTTTATGTGTGCCAGAGCGTATCATATCACGGGGTTTGGATGCACCGACGAAGTTTGCACCAACTCTCGAGGTGAGAAAGGGCAATGCACGGTACCGAAGAGGATAGCAATGATGGAAGGGTGAGAGTGCGTATAATCCATGGACTCAACATTAGTCATAAAGAACTCACATACTTATTGCAAAAGTCTATTAGCTATCGAAACAAAGTACTACGCGCCTGCTCCTAGGGGGATAGATTGGTAGGAAAAGACCATCGCTCGTCCCCGACCGCCACTCATAAGGAAGACAATCAATAAACACCTCATGCTCCAACTTCGTTACATAACGGTTCACCATACATGCATGCTATGGGACTTGCAAACCTCAACACAAGTATTTCTCAATTTCACAATTACTCAACTAGAATGACTCTAATATCACCACCTTTATATCGCAAAACTATTGCAAGGAATCAAACATATCATATCCAGTGATCTACAAGTTTTATGTAGGGTTTTATGACTAACCATGTGAATGACCAGTTCCTGTCATCTCTCTAAATAGATATAAGTGAAGCACAAGAGTTTAATTCTTTCTACAAAAGATATGCCCACGCTCTAACAAATATAAGTGAAGCAAAAGAGCATTATACAAATGGCGGTTGTTTATGTAAAGAGAAACATGCAATCCAAGCTTCAAATGATATAAGTGAAGCACATGAAGCATTCTATAAAGCCATACTCAAAAGATATAAGTGAAGTGCAGAGAGCATTCTATAAATCAACCAAGGACTATCTCATACCATCATGGTGCATAAAATAAAATGAAAACTAAATGCAAAAGACGCTCCAAGATTTGCACATATCACATGAATGAAACGAATCCGAAAACATACCGATATTTGTTGAAGAAAGAGGGGATGACTTCCGGGGCATCCCCAAGCTTAGACGCTTGAGTCTACTTGAATATTTACTTGGGATGCCTCGGGCATCCCCAAGCTTGAGCTCTTTCCTCTCTTCCTTCTTCTCATATCGAAACCTTCTCGATCATCGAACACTTCATCCACACAAAACTTCAATAGAAAACTCGGTAAGATCCGTTAGTATAATAAAGCAAATCACTACTCTAAGTACTGTTGCAAACCAATTAATATTTTGTTTTTTCACTGTGTCTATTGTAATATAGCTTTTCCATGGATTAATCCACTGATATAAGTTGATAGTTTCATCAAAACAAGCAAACTATGCATCAAAAACAGAACAATCTGTAATAATCTGAACATTCACCATACTTCTGATACTTGAAAAATTCTGCCAAAATTAGGAAAAATAAACAATTTTTATAGAAAGACAGTGCAAAAAGAATCAGAACCATTTGACGTTCTAGTAAAAACCGTAAAATCACGCACTACAGCCAAAGTTTCTGCCTGCACCGTACAAACCAACAAGTATTATAAACATCCTAAAGGCAAACCTTGGCACATTATTTTTATAATACAATGGTATTGTACAAGGGGATAATTATTTTTGTTGAAAAGTTTCTGTAATCAAGATTCACAAAGTTTCCGTGAGCATGAACAAAGTTCAAGGCTAGCTCCCACTTCAACAATGCTCGTCTTTCTCACTTTCACTTTTCTTTTTGAAAAAGTTTTGGGTCCCCTCTTTATTTTTGTTGTTTTTAAAGTATATGAAAGCACTCAATAGAAATAAATGACTCTCTAAAACTTCTGGGTTGTCTCCCTGGCAGCACTTTCTTTAAATCCATTAAGCTAGGCATATAGTGCTCAAGTAGTGAATCCACCCGGATCCCAAGGTATATCAAAGGCAATTTTAATTAGCAATGATTTGTAATTTAGTAATGAGCACAAAGCAACATATATCATGCGATAACGAAGTCTAACTCTCTTCCTATGCATCGGCATGTCATAAAAGAATAATTCATGCACACAAAGTAAAGGCCAATGCATAGTATAAACGGTTTCTTGCAATTTTATCGTGTTGGAAACATAGAGAGGTGGAGATATAGTTCCTCTCTCATAATAATTGCAAGTAGGAGCAGCAAGCACATGCATATTATACTCATCAAAATCATCATGTGCAACGGTAAAAGGCAACCCATCAATATAATCCTTAATAAAAGCAAACTTCTCCGATATAGTGTAGTTGGGAGAATTCAAAAAGATAATAGGACTATCATGCGTGGGTGCAATAGCAACAATTTCATGTTTAACATAAGGAACTATAGCAAGTTCATCTCCATAAGCATAATTCATATTGGCATCTTGGCCAAAAGCATAGCAAGCATCATCGAAAAGGGATATTTCAAAAGAATCAACGGGATCATAGCATTCATCCTTCGGTAAGCATGAAGGGAAATTAAACAATGTATGAGTTGAAGAGTTACTCTCATTAGAAGGTGGGCACGGGTGATCAATCCGCTCTTCCTCCTTTTGTTCTTCACTCTCTTCCTCATCTTTTTCATCCAATGAGCTCACAGTTTCATCAACTTCTTCTTCCATAGATTCCTGCAAAATATTAGTCTCTTCTTGGACAGCGGAGACTTTCTCAATAAGTGCATTAATTTCGTAATTGTATTCATAATTCTCATAACAATATTTCAGGATAGTTAAATTTTCAGGTCTATAAACAGCATCATCAAAATCTTCAAACTCTTTAAATATAGATTCAATTTCATAAGCACCCATAAAAGCAACAAATTCTTCTATTTGTTCCACATCATAGTAATCATATATACCATTAGCATAAGAAGCTAAGGTTTTATTATCATTAAATTTGCATAAAAAGGGGAGGTGTGGAGCCTTCATCCTAGAGCAACAAGTATAATCATAACTCAAGCATACTTGCCGAGCATACGACTTCAATATATAAATTTGATCCCATAATAGTTTCCCTTTTTGTGTCAAGCGATAATCCCTAAAGTATTCACGTTGATCCAACGTTACTCCCATTACCAAATTGAATGAGGTTTTCTCAGGAATATCAAAGTGGTACATAATATTTTTCACATATTGAGCATCGAGGGTTTTAGGAGGTTCCTCATCTCCATGAGTAGCAAGTACACCTAATTTTTTTGGTATTTCGTGTTCCATATCCATAACTAAAGATTGATAAAAACTAAGAACAGCAAATAAAAATTACTTAGTGATAAAGGAAACAAGCACACACGAGAATATTCACCCCACGCTATGACTCCCCGGCAACGGCGCCAGAAAAAGGTCTTGATAACCCAAAAGTATAGGGGATCACAACAGTTTTCGATAAGTAAGAGTGTCGAACCCAACGAGGAGCTAAAGGTAGAACAAATATTCCCTCAAGTTCTATCGACCACCGATACAACTCTACGCACACTTGACGTTCACTTTACCGGAAACAAGTATGAAACTAGAAGTACTTTGTAGGTGTTGTTGGATAGGTTTGCAAGAATATAAAGAGCACGTAAATAAAATCTAGGGGCTGTTTAGATGAAGACACAACTAAATTAGTTTTAGTAGAGATCTTTTTGTTACGAGAAAGTTATTTGTCCCTAGGCAATCGATAACTAGACCGGTAATCATTATTGCAATTTTATTTGAGGGAGAGGCATAAGCTAACATACTTTCTCTACTTGGATCATATGCACTTATGATTGGAACTCTAGCAAGCATCCGCAACTACTAAAGATTATTAAGGTAAAACCCAACCATAGCATTAAAGCATCAAGTCCCCTTTATCCCATACGCAAACAACCTACTTACTCGGGTTTGTGCTTCTGTCACTCACGCCAACACCATAAGCAAATCATGAACATATTGCAAACCCTACAGCGGAGATCCCTCACGCTTGCGCGACATGGAGAGCACCATAGGACAACACCAATAATAAAACATGCAACTCAAACCAATCTTGATCATCAAATAGCCCATAGGACAAAACGGATCTACTCAAACATCATAAGATAGCCATACATCATTGGGAAATAATATATAGCGTTGAGCACCATGTTTAAGTAGAGATTACAGTGGGTAAGAGAGAGGTTACACCGCTGCATAGAGGGGGGAAGAGTTGGTGATGATGGCAGTGAAGTTGTTGGTGAAGATTGCGGTGATGATGATGGCCACGGCGGCGTTCCGGCACCACCGGAAGAGAAGGGGAGAGGAGGACCCTTCGTCTTATTCTTCCTTGACCTCCTCCCTAGATGGGAGAAGGGTTTCCCCTCTGGTACTTGGCCTCCATGGCTTGGGAGGGGCGAGAACCCCTCCGAGATTGGATCTGTCTCTCTGTCTCTCTTTGTTTCTGTGTTTTGTTTTCTGGCCCTTCATCGTTTCTTAAATTCCCAGAGATCCGTTACCCCGATTGGGCTGAATTTTGGACACGATCTCTATCCGGATATTCTTTTCTTGAGGCGAAAGAAGGGCACCAAACGCCTTACGGGGTGGCCACGAGGGTCCAGGGCGCGCCTGACCCCCTGGGGCGCGCCCCCTGCCTCGTGGCCCCCTCGGGCATCGTATCGCGTTGATTCTTCTTCCCAAAAATCACATATATTCCAAAAAAAATTCTCCGTCAATTTTTATCCTGTTTGGACTCCGTTTGATATGGATTTACTGTGAAACAATAAACATGCAACAAATAGGAACTGGCACTGGGCACTGGATCAATATGTTAGTCCCAAAAATAGTATAAAAAGTTGCCAAAAGTATATGAAAGTTGTATAATATTAGCATGGAACAATCAAAAATTATAGATACGACGGAGACGTATCAGTGTCGTAACTTTGATGGGACGGACTACCCCTACTGGAAGAATAAGATGCGAATGCGTCTTGAGGCAATTGATAACGATCTCTGGTATGTTGTGGAAAATGGTGTTCCCTCAGTCACACCTTCTCTGAATGCTACTGATGTGAAGAGATTCAAGGAACTCGATTCTCAAGCGAAGAATATCATATGTGGCCATCTGAGCAAAAGACAGTATGGAAGAGTGAGTGCTTTTGAAACTGCTAAGCTTATCTGGGATAGGCTGTCCAAAGTGAATGAAGGAGTCTCAACTCAACGTGACTCTCGTGTTGACGTTCTTCGCAATCTCTTCAACCGCTTCAAGAGACTCGACAATGAAAATGTTCAGCAAACCTTCGATCGCCTCACTGACATCTCAAATGAGCTTCAAGCACTTGGTGCCACTGACATCATCGACCATGAGGTGGTGAAGAAATTACTGAGATCGCTTGATTCCTCATCTGATACTCTAGCACTAATAATACAAGAACATGCTGATTACAAGTCACTTGATCCCGCTGATATCCTCGAGAGGCTAAACACTCATGAGTTCCAGCTTGCTGAGAAGATAGATCTCTATGGTTCGAGCTATGGAAGATCACATGCCCTGAAGGCCAAGTCTGTCTCTGAATCTGAAGGTGAAGATTCTGGTAGTAGCCTTGGTGATCATGAAGAACTGAGCTAGGAGCTAGCACTGCTCGTGAAGAAATTCCAGAGGTTCTCAAGACATGGTCGCTTTGGAAAATCCTCAAGGAGCAATGATTCCTCATCGAGTGACTACAAGAAGAGGCTATGCCACAACTGCAAGAAACCTGGTCACTGCATTCAAGATTGTCCTCAGTGGGCAAATGAATCAAATAAGAAGAAATATAAGGATTGCAGTTCTGATGATGCGAAGAAGAAGAAGAAATCTTCAAAGTCTTCATCATCAAAATCCTCAAAGTCTTCATCTCACAAGAAGAACAGCTCCAAGAAGGCTCATGCATTCATTGGCAAGGAAATGGACTCTGTGGCCGAATCTGAGGAACATGAGGAAGAGGAGGCATCTGAGGAATCCGAGTCTGGTGTGGCGAGTCTAGCTCTCACTACTCTAAAATACCCCTCCTCTGAATCAAGGTAATCAATAGAGCGTCTGACCCAACGGATAATGGGTTATCTTCAGAGCCTTGCTGATTTAAATCCTCAGATCGCCATCGGCAGACCGCTGAGACCCGACCAGGAGAGACGCGTTCATCGACTAGTCAATCCGCTTCCCCCGATAGAGGAAGAGTGTGCCCCAGTACCAGAGATGTTTTCTCGGGACCCTGTTCATTTACCGTTTTCATTGTAAACGTCATAGCTATGTGTATTTATGCGTTGCAGCTTATGCATTGTACCCAAGTTTGTGCTATGAGTAAACTCTTGGTTTCAACTAATGGGAGTATTATTTTTAAAAACAGCCCTTAGCAAATCTCGAGGTCGAGATTTTTTTCTTAAGGGGGGTAGTGTTGTGACACCCAAAATTTTTGACCTTGTTTTATTAATTAAAATTTTGCCAGGAAATTAAAATTTTCTTTCTGGATTTCCTTTTGATTTCAGAACCATTCTTTTCTTGGTTATTGTGGAGTTTTTACCCCAAGTGAAAACTTTCCAAATATATTATTGGACTTGTTTACCCTCTCAAGAAAAACATTTCTATTATCAATGGATTTATTTGCATAATTATTTCTCTCTGAGCTTTATTCTTTAAAGTGAATTTTCATTAGTTTTAGAGCTCTATTTGCACTACAACCATTTGATAAATGCATTCAAAATTTTCACCAAAATTTGGGGATGTCATGTGATGTTTTTAAATCACTTTTATGCAAAAATATCTTCTATTCATTGGAGATTTTGAGCTCTACCCCAAGTTTTCAAAACTGGTCCAGATGGTAGTATTGCACTACAACCCATTTAAATATTTCTTTAAAGCTTCCACCAAAATTTTGGGATGTCAGTGGTAGTATAAAATTCAACTTTATGCAAAAACCTAGTGACGTTCTTTGAAAAATTTGAGTAAATCAACCTCATCTTCATTCTGGTCCAGCTTGGTGATTTGTACTGCAACCATATTTTAACTTGCCCTTTTAGCTATGACTCCTTTTCCTACTTTAAGACCACCCTACAAAACCCTTAAGTCCAGGAGAGTGGGCCCATTGGAGGATTTTAAGTGCATGCAATGAGGCATTTTTCTTTTTGTCCAAAACTGAAGATTTGCAAAACTTGCACTAGCAAGTTTCTGGTTTTGCCCAAATGACCTTGCCATCATCACCTACACCTAGAGAGACCCCAATCTGGAAAGTTTGGCCACCCCAAGAGTTGCCTAGATGCCCATGGCATTCTGTCAAACACCTTGAGTGCATGGCCAGTTTTGGCATGACTTTTAGTTTGCATTGTGAACTTAATCCCTTGCACCAACAACCATGTCCACTAATCTTCTTGCAAACCCTAACCTAGGCCTGTTAGTCCCCAGCCTCATCCAAACCCTCTAGCACACGCTGGCATTATGCCGAACATGCAGCGTGCGTGCGCTGGGCGTGCCCAGAGCGCACGTTTTGCACGCGCGCGCACCGAGTCGCCGCGTTACACTGCCGCCTCCCCGCACCCGCTCTGGCCCCTCCCCACTCGCAGCCAGCGCCCCGACCCCTCCCTCGCCGCAGAGCCGCCCTGGCCCCCCCTCCTGGCGCACCACAGCACCACCACCGCATGCCGCCACCGCCGCCCCGATAGCTCTGCCATGGACGGTGCCGCCCAAGCCACACCAGCGCGCCAGCTCGCTCATGGAACAGCCCGAGCTCATCCACGAGCTCGTCCGCTAGCGCCCGTCGCCGCCACGATGCCCTGCAAGCTACAGCGAGGCGGTTCGCCGAGCTTATCTCCGGCCGCCGCGGAACATACCTCGTTGCGCTATAAAAGGAGACCCCCGAGCTCATCCGAGCACTCAGGCGACCTCAGGCCACCCCCATAGCACCCCCACAGCCAGTAATCGCCGGGGGGAAGCCGTCTTCCCCAACTCCGTCCGGTTCGGCCGCCGCCACGCCCCAGTGCCATGTGTCTCAACCAGGGCCTCCCCCGCCCATCCAGCGCCACCATTCTACTCCCCTCGACCTTGCGGAACCGCCCACTTCTCAAACGTGATCAGGAACCACCGCATCCCAATCCCCCAAATCCACCCAAAGCCTCCTCCGCCATGGAGCTCGCCGCCGGCGACTCCCTCCGTCCCCGCCAGCCTTTCAACCACCGAGAGGACCACCCTGGTCTGGCGGATCCGTCCCTGTCCTTGGATCCCCATGGGGAGCCGCCGTTCGTTGGCAGTGATCGCCGGAGCCCCGCCCTGCTCGGACAGAGGAGGAAGAAGAGGTGCGGGCGACTGGTCAAACCTGACCAGTGGGCCCAAGGGACCCACTGTCAGTGACCAGCCCCGCCGCCACGTGGTTTAAGTGGAAGCGTAAACCCCTGAAGTACGTCTCCTCTGCCTCAAAAGCGTATTCTCCCCGAAACGTTTTCTTTTTTCTGTTTTATTTAAAAATAGAATATTGACTAAACTTTGACTGGCTATAACTTTTTAAATATAAGTCCAAATGACTTGATTCTTTTTTGTTGTCTCCCAAATATTGTCTAGTTTATTTTCATTTTTATTTGAAAATTTTCCAAACAACTTTTTTGTACTGTTTTGAAAGTATGTGTTAATTCAAATTTATTTAAAATAGGATTTTGGAGAGGGAGAAGAAAACTTTCAAAAAGTTTTGGAATGCACCCTGCCTCTCCAGAACTTGAAGGCAAGCATTCTGAACCCTGGCATAATATTTTGTGATACGGTTACAACACCACCATGATGCGGAGTATCCGTTATTTCATGTGATGATATGATCATACTCATGAGTGCATATTGATGATCTCATGCTATTGGAGTTTGACATGTTTGCGATAGTAGTCATCCTCGCATGCCTTTCATGCCTACAGGAAGGAAGCCGAGAAAGTCTCTGTCTTGGGTAGACATGAGCTTACCTCTGGTTCCTCGTCGAGACGGGTGTGTCCGGTAGGGCATGATGAGGTATGAGGAGTGGTGATTCTATCTGTTGGTTGAAAAATATTCGGTATGCTAATCATGCAGGGAATACTTAAACCTCCTGAGTCGGCCGTAGATCGAGTCTTGTTCTAGTAACCCCCATACTGGTTTCGTGCTGCCACTTGTCCCTGCCGTATGTAGGGTACGGTTCAGTAAATTGTCAACCCCTGTCCTAGCACACACCATACAAAGAGGCCATGGTGGAAGATACCGGCTGCATCCAGTAGGCATGCCACTTGGTCCAGGGGCATGGGTGTTTCCGGTTGGGACCGAGAGGGGGGCACCCCTTAGAGCACGCGATATAAGTTTGATCCCATGCTAAACGAGGTTGTAGCCTCCCCACTTAGAGTTTTGCTTGACACATGTCGTGGGTGATTCCAGACACCGGTAAGTTAGGCTGGTGTGTGCGGTCAGGTGTGTTTTTGAATGAAAGACCGTAGACGGAATTAGTCCCGATGGACTAATGAAATCTGTTGCTCGTGGGTAAAGAGTACACCCTCTGCAGAGATTATATCTATTCGAATAGCCGTGTCCATGGTTAAGGACCACAGTCTGGGATGGGTCAAGCGTCGGTCTTAGTGTCAGTCTTCGGAGGAAAAACTACTAAACCAGAACACTGATTATGACCTGTGACTTATGATGATTATGATTACTATTATTGTGGACTAACCATTTGTATTATTTGAATTAATGAGTATCGCTGGGACGGTTCTACCTCTTGGATATTCACTGTGATTATTTTGATATAAGCCCTTTATGTGGTGTCGCCAAGACGCCTGACTGTGGCATGCTTGTTATTCATTTACCTTATAAGCCCTTTATGTGGTGTCGCCGAGATGCCGACTGTGGCATGCTGGTTATTCATTTACCTTATAAGCCCTTTATGTGGTGTCCCGGAGATGCCCGACTGTGGCATGTTTGTTACTTATATACTTTATAAGCCCTTCATGTGACGTCGCTCAGACGCCCGACTAAGGCATGCTTTATATTATTATCTTTTCGAGGCGTCGCTTCAGACACCCGATCGGTGCATTTTATTTCTATCCTCGGGTTGTTTATTCATGTTCTATATGAACAGTTTGCTTGTGTGCATCATAAATCTTATTTTATGACTGACGTAGTGATCATGGCATATTTCAAAGCATGATTATCAGCGGCTATATTATGCCTGTGTTCTTAATGTTTGCGAGTACATTCAAAGTACTCACTGGCTTGTCCCTGGCTATTGTCTTGGCCAGATTTCTTGCATGGAGAGGAGCATTGCGGTGACAGCCCCGGAACCCACGCGAATGGAGATAGCAACCTTGCGAAGATAGTTATCCTGGACAGCTGTTCCTGTGGGAAATGGAGTCCCATAGACGCTGATGATCCGCAAACCGCTTCCGCCATCAACCACTAGAAACCATTTGTTGTACTCATAGGCCAGAATGGTCTTGTACTACATATCTTGTATTTTTCTTGGAGTTTCTGTATCAAGTTGGTGCCTCATCAGCTAACAGTAATCCTGGGGCTGGTGAGCACAAGGGCCATTTTCTGGGAAATTATATCCCGAAAAACCCGGTCCTGACAAAACCGCACCGCATCAGACAGGTAAGAGAACTGCATGGTTTCTTTTATTCAAACGCAATTGAAGGACGAAAAGTAGAGTGCACTTCACATCGGGTGTAAATGAACCACAACACTATCAAGAAGTGAACCGCATTACTTTTTTCCGCTTCCGTAACAATTTTTTTGCACTTATGGTATGAACAACATCATACGGCCGACCGCACTGCTTCATAATGAAAACCACACTACATCGGATGGGCAAGCGAGCTGCATAATTTCTTTTGTCGGATGTAAATTTTCTCATACGTGTTTTTGTTTTTTTCTCAACTTTTTTTATATACAAGAGTGGACCCTAGAGACGAGGGCAAGTGAACCACGACATATATCAAAATGAACCGCATTACTATCTTGTCGTTTTGCTAATTTTTTTGCACTTTTATGTTGGGCGCAAATGAACAACGTCACTCTGAAAAGTGAACCACATCCAAGGACCAAACACACTGCAGATGTTACATTTGATATAGTGAACCATGAAGGAGTTTTATAGCGAACCACGCGATAGAACAAAGTGAGCTTCAAAATGTATATATCTATTCATTATTTTTACACAGCCACACACACATACATATAGACAAAATCAACACTTTCACCAGCCGAACTGGAAATGAGGACTAGACGAAATGCGTGAGGCATTAAAGTGAGCTTCAAAGCATACACATATATCTGATAGTTTTACACCTGGAGACATAGTGAGCTGCATAAAAAATCAAGCGTTTTCTTTTTTTTCTGTAGTTGGCAACAGAGTGAATTGAAGTGCTGGGACAGGGACGATCACTGCGGCGACGAAACAAACGGGCTGCATCACAAGACTATATGTGTGTGTGGCTGTGTAAAAATATAAGGAACTAACAACAGTAGCAGTACTGAACCTCTAAAAATACAGAAATAAGCATGCAAACTACAGAAGGAAACTATTAGCAGCGCTGCGCCTGGGAACCGGCAAGCTGACAGAAGCCAGATTGCATCACCGCGCACTCCGACGAACACCCAAGTGAACTGCAGCAAGCAATAGAATTTCATTCCTGGTCTCAGTTCACTTGTTCTTTTGAGATGTTTTTCCATCTGCTTCAAAACCATCAAAACTAAACTTCAAAAAAAATTACAACGAGTAGACGCGTGGGTTCTCATGTGTAGTTCCCTGGAGGCAGAAAAGAAGTGCACGCGCGTGGGAGACGAGCTGCGAACAGCACAACACTAAACCAAGCGTCCGGGGCGCACTGCACTGCACGCCATATCTGCCAGCACTGCACAGCAGCACCGCACCAAAGACCCGGGCGAATCGCAGGTGTAGAGATGTACTGCAGTACAACCGGTGTGCACTGCAAAAGGGAGAGAGCTGGACGGTGTGAACCAAGAGACTCGTCGTCACCGTGCTCTAACAAGGTTATCACTGCGCATGGCTAGGTGGCCGTCGAACATCCTGTAGATCGACTGGCGCGTCAGATGGGGTGGCATGGTGGCACAGAGTGGGTTGCCGCGGCGGAGGTGGTTGTGTAGGGGAGGGCCTGGTGGCACGGGGGGTGGGAGCAAGGAGAGCATGCCTCGCTGGGAGCTCACCGCGTGGAGTAGGGGTGGGCCTTGAACCATGGCGAATGGCCGCCGTGATTTGAACATGGGTGTCAAGAAGAGCTCGGATCTGATGCGGTATCCATGAATTCTTGTCCGGGGTCACCGGATCGAGCAACTTGGGTTGGGGGCGGCGCGCCGGCGCGGCGCTGGTGGTTGCCGCCCACTCCCAGCTGGAGTAGGGATTTCCCGTTCACTCCAAGCCCGGGATCCGACCTGCACAGCAGAGGTAGGTGAGCCGTCGACCATCTAGCACAGTGGCGCTAGTGCGGCCAGAAGCTGGAGGGCGGCGCCGGTTGGGAGGGAATGGGGGGCGCCAGTCGGGAGGCAAGGGGATGAGGGGGCGCCGATCGGGAGGGAAGGGGGGGGCGCCGGGGAGAGATGTCGGCGGGGATGACCGGTCGCGTAGCCTCCAGCACCATCATGAGATGCGCCTGCTCGATCTGGCACTGCGCAGGAGGTTGGCAGCAGGAGAGGGTGGCGCGGTGGGAAGGAGGTGGGGCTCTGCGGAGGAGAAGGATGGGCGGCGCGGGGCAAGCAACAATGGAAGGAGGTAGGTTGGGGAGTTGCTCGAGGAGAAGGTCGTGGGATGGGGGGCTCGGTGGTGTGAGGTAGAAGACGAGAGCGTGGGGTGGGTGTGGATCTGATGAATGGATAAGGTGGGCTGGGCGCGTGTGTGCGTGCGGTTCGGATGGGGGAAGGGTGGTTCGCTGGTGAGGAGAGGAAGGCTGCGGGGAGAGAGGGGGTGCGTTCGTGGGGGAAGACAGGTGGTGCGGTCGTGGGTGAGGCCGTGAGAGAGAGAGACAAAGGCGGGTGGGTGGGCATGAGGAGATGGGGAGTGTCGTGGCCTGGTGGGCGGGTGGGTTGTGATTAGGGTGTTATCAGAATAACGACAGGGTGTTATCATAATAGACCCACCTATATATATGAGTTTATGTCCTCTACATCATTCACTTATTGCTATTTCTTCAAGTTGCTCTTTCTACTAAGTGAATGTGATCGGACCCTTCCCCCTCTATGCTATACTCAACCAAATCTATTCACAAATTCTTCTTGTGCGTTCTATTTGAAACTCGTTCAAAATCTTCACTGTGTCCTTGTCAGCTGAAGAATCTACGAACAAAACTTTTAACTTATATAAATTTTCAGCTTTGCTGCTCAAACCGTTCCACATTCCATGATAACCCTTATCATTTCACCCACGGTCTCACACGATCGCCACCTCTCAGTACGTGGGTGACACATGTCAAGAGAATGAGAAGGATCAGGGGCACGTTCGTCCAATTTCTTCGGGCGAACAGTTTTTCACCGTGGCTATATATACCCCTTCCCTTCCTCTCCTCACTTTTACTCTGCTCGACCTCACTCCAGCTCGAGCTTCTCAAACCCTAGCGCCGCCGCTACTTCATCGTCGCCGGTGAGGAAAAGCTTCACTGCCTCGACCTCGTCGCCGTCGTACTCGCGCCGGCTACGGATTTCTTCACTCTGCCGCCGCCGTAGCTGTCTTCCTTAGCCAAGTTAGGGTGTGGAAGATCTGAACTGACGAACTTCACATCTACACTTCCCAGTTCATCGTGTTCTTCGTCCAGGGTAATTAAAAGTTACTTTTACTGCCCTCTTTGATTCAAATAGTTTCTACAAAATCTTCAAAGGTGTTTTTTTCAAATCCTCACACACTAAAGCACCTCACATGTCATCTGTTCTTGATCCATTTCTCTAAGCAATATATTTTTTAAGATTCCTCAGTTGTGTGAATTTCTGATCTGTACAACTCTGGAACCTAAGACAAAGAACGCTTAGTGAAATTCTTCAAGACTCATCTAGTCAAATTCCTCAAACTTGTTCTTTTTAAAAAACCTCTGAGAACGCATATGACCTCTCCAAATTCCTCGCAACTATACTCTCTTCACAAGTACACATGTCTGCTGCTGAATCACTAGGTTCTCATCAACTTAACTCATTTGCAGCGTTCCTCGAAGAAAAGTTGCACACCTCTCAGAGAATTCTATTGTTCAAATTCCTCAGCTGAAGAAAATGGCTGATGGTAAGAAGACACAGAAAGGAGGAAAAAGGCCTGAGGTCAATACAGCTTTTGAGATCCCTGATGACATATACAAGGATTACTGCACTCCTGATGAGGCCAAGTTTGGCAAGGAGGACAAAAATCAGCACAAGGTGCGCACCCAAAGGATAGAGAGGAGATGGGCAAGGGAGTGGAGGGAGTACAGGTATGTCACTCCCAAGTATATGACGAAATTCGCTCTAAGTCCTCCATGCCCAAGACCTCCATTGGCACTTGGCTAAGAAGAAGATCCCACCAGCCTCAAGCATGGTGAGGATTATCCTGATGAATGGGCCAAGCGCCAGGCCAAATTGGCCAGACAAGCAAGAGAAGTAGTGAGGAAATTTAACGAAGACTCTGCTGCTGCTGCTGCCACTGCTGAGGCCTCTGCTATCAAGCCAAAGAAGGCCATGTAAAAGAAGCCTGCTCATAAGCAAAGTGCTTCATCTTCAATGCACTCAGGGCCAAGTTCCTCAGCAATGCCCTCACGGCCAGAAACTTCAAAGCCCTCACGACCAACTCCTCATGCTGCTCCCGCTCCTCCAAACTCCTCAGCTGCTCCGTCCAAATCCTCAGCTCCTGTGCATCTCGCCACGTGCCAAAGGACTACAGGCATCTTTATTGCCTCAGGAGCTTCTGCTAGTTCCTCAGCTGCACCAAATTCTTCAACTAGCCCATCTCTGCTGAAGACAAAGGCCACTGCTGGACATGGTCTCGCCCAAGTCCTAACAAGAAGCAGGTCGCCTTCCAAGTGCCGTCTGATAAAGAAGAAGCTGATGATGAGGAACTTGCCGAAATCATCAGAGACAGGAAGCTCAGGGCCGCTAGAGCCAAAGGCACAAATGTGCCTCTACTTTTGGATCCAAAGTTGATCCTTGATTACATTGATCTCTGGCACAAGGACCCAAACACTCCTATGCCTGATTTCAAGCTGACTCCTAGCCAAAGTTAGGTTTGTGAACTTGACTGAAAAGTTCACTTCCAATGTTGCAGCCCCAACGCAACAAGAAAATCCCCAGGCTGAAGCATCTGCTCAGTCGACTAAAGAAAATGCTAGCACCGCTGATGACAATCAGGCTGCTGAAGACGCTCAGAGCACAAGGGTGATGACTGCATTCCAGCACCTAAAGAAATTGCCAGGGCATCCACTAGTGGTGCGCCTGAACAAAATGAAGACGTCAGGGCAACTCCATCAGTTGTGCCTGAAGAAATTCAACCAAATTCCTCTGCTCCTCCTACGCCTACCCCAACTCCGGTCCTTCCATCTGCATCAGATGTGAAGAAGACCAAGGCTGCAGAGTGAGCAGCTCTGAAGAAAAGGAAAGCATCAACTTCATCAGATTCTTCAGCTGCGAAGAAGATGAAGCCATTGACGAGCTCTTTTGCAAATCCAATTGATGTTGTTCCTATCTCAACCATGCCATCTAAGGACCTTGTTCCCTTTGATGAGGAATATGTGATTCCAAGTGAATCAGATGAAGAGATTCCGTCTGCTGATTCGTCAGAGCAGTTGGATGAAGAAATTGAAGCGGATGCAATCCCTTCAAGACCAATTGTATCCTCGCCCATGCCTTAGTTCACTGCTGAAGAGGCTGGCGTTGAAGAGAAAGAAGATGAAGATGTGGACATTGGGTGTACCACACCAGTGCTGAATGATGACTTTTGGGAAAGTCAGCACCCCAACTCTCCTTTGTTCACACCATTGCAACAAATTCCTTAGTCCCATGTCAACACTGAAGTTCAAATGGGATCTGAAGAACCTCATGCCACTCCATCTGTCCATGAAGAGATTCCATCCACTAGTGCTGAAGAAAATGTAAATGAAGAATTGAAGACCTAGGCTGCCACTGAAGAAGAAGCTGAAATTCCTCAGCCTGTGGAACCTGACATTGCGATTCCTGAGGTCGTGATGCAATTGACCGATACTCCTCAGCCCAAGCCAAAGGATCCATTCTCAAAGAAGCAAAAATTCAAGGCTGATGACTTCTTCGGTGAGCACGTGTTCTTCACTGACTAAAATACCTATGACTCTGCTCATCTTAGAAGGAAGCGCTTCTGGACTGCCAGCCAGGCCAATTTCTATTCTTCACTACTCTTCAACAAGGATAAAGTCTTCGACCACGAGCATATTCCTCACGTGGACATGGAATCACTGCCTTGCTTCACCCTTGTCCTTAGTGTGCTTCATGATGCAGGCCTCCTCAACTTTTGCACAGACATTGTTGATTGGAATGAAGAACTTATTCTTCAGTTCTATGCAACCATGCACATCACAGGCGATGCTGATGAGATCAACACCTGGGTTCTGGACTGGATGACCGAAAACACTCATTTCAAAGCACCAACCTCTGAATTACTTCATGCCCTGCCAATCAGTCCTCCCCTTGAAGGAGCTCATTGCATGTACCAAGAGTCTGAGCTCACTACTCACTATATGCAAGTGCTTATGAAGCCTCTGAAGCCTGGTCAAGCCCCAAGGACCAAATTCTTCGTGAAGGAATTGCTCTATGTGCCAAGAACTGTCATCACATTCTGACGAAGACTATGAGTCCAATCAAAGGCCACGACTCGTCTGATGAGGAAATTCTTGGCATCATGAAGAATCTGCTATTCAACATCATACATGGCATTCCTGTCAATTATCACGATTTCTTCATGAGGATTCTGGCAAATGTTGCACTCTCTCCGTTTGATTTGAAGCCTTATGCTCCTTGGATTATGAGATTCCTCAGAATAAGGTCTTCACTCAACTACAAGGCTAATTTTCAGAATCATCTCAGCTACTTGCCCCCAATCGAAGTCCTCAAGTGGACATATTCCTTAGCTGATGAAAAGGGCAAGGCACCAACTGTCATTGATGAAGGCATTCGTCCATTGGATGGTCAGTTTTGCAAAGCTGCATCTTATTCCACCAATGATAACTCTGCCACTCATGATTCTGCTGCTAATGCATCCAAGCCAAATCCTCAAGCCACAGCTCCAAGAGTGATGACTGACCTTGACCGTGAGCTTCTGCTTAGTCTTCACCAGAAGGTGGATCGAAACCATAAATGGGTTAAGCGTCAGTTTGGTTCTATTCTTCACAACATGACTGCTACACATAATGCAGTGAAGAAAAACCATTACTACCTCAATGAAGTCTTCGGTTGCACCTGGGCTATTCTATCAAATCTGTATGGTGAAGAAGATCTGAAGCAAATGGGTCTCAAGGAGGACTTTGACTGGTCTGCACCTCCACCGAAGAAATACAAGAAGGTCAAGGTTCCTTCCTTGGTGGCCAACTCATATTCTTCATCGCGCGAAACCGATCAACATGAAGACTTGGACGACACTACGGCAGGCCCTACTATGACAAACGACCCCAACAACGCTGGCGCTCCTCCATCAACATGATATTCTTCAGGGGTGTTAGTCCTCATTTTCGATCCTTTTGGTCATTCGATGACAAAGGGGGAGAAATTTGAGTTAGTCTTCAAGCGGGTCTATCTTATATGGGCGTTTTTTTGCTAAGTTACAACTCTCGCTCTTCTGAGGTTTTATTCGATCGAGTTGTAAACTTAAACTCTATGGTGGTCTGATACTTTTGCTGTGTTCTTCTGCATGCTTATTCCTCGTTAATGTTAATGCACGCATGCTGAATTACATCAGTTACCATATTTCATCATGCATTTCAAATTCTTCATATTATATGTCAAATGCGTGTATGAATTACAAGATATAGGGGGAGATCTCCATGATTCTACTCTTCATGTGTGCATTGCTTCAAAAGCAAAATCCTCACTATGCACATCTTCAGGGGGAGTTCTTCTATATCTTGAAATCAAATTCCTCAATATCCGTATTTACACTTCATATGTTTATCCCCATTGAAAACTCAACCTATATTGTAATCAATCACCAAAAAGGGGGAGATTGTAAGTGCATCTAGTGCGCCTTAGTGATTTTGGTGTATTGAAGACTTATAGGTTAAGGGACTAATGTGTTTATGAGTGTACACATGTCTATAAGTCTATGAGGATTTTGATATTTGCAGAGAAAGTCGACCCCTAAAAATGAAGTTCTTTGACTGAAGACTTTGGATTTCTGAAGACTTTTTGAAGACTTTGAAAGTGAAGAAATTGGTGTAACCTTGAAGACTTGGCATTCATTTGAGGAACATGAAGCCTGAAGACTTTTGTTTTCGTAGTTTCATTTTCTCCTTCTTGAGTCATAGGAAACACCATACTATTAAAGGGGGTCGAGGAAATACTAAGGAAAAATTTCCATGTGATGCTCAACTCAAAATCCTACACCTACCAATCCCTTCGAGTGAAGCCATTGGAAATCTCATATAGTTCAGTCATATTCTTCAGTGACAGAGACGAAGTTCTTCTGGTCTCTAAAGAATTTATTCTGACTGAGGATTTAGGAATTCGCCAGTGCAGATTGCCTACACAGTGAGGAACATGATAGCCCTCAGGAATTTGAGCCTCAAATATCCGACCGTTGCTGTGCTATGCGCCAGCTGTTCCAAAATATCTACCCACCTAACGGTCATATGATTGAAGGGCATTTATGTCTTATCATGTCGGGCTGCTCCCTAGGCTATAAATAGCTGCCTCCTACAACCACTAGCTAGTTGGCTGCTCCGAGATAAACTGACACTTGTCATTTGAGAGCACCCCATCCTCTGAGGACTTTGAGCAAAAATCATCGAGTGAGGAAAACTCAAACCCAAACACCTACAAACCCAAAGTGATTGAGCATCACTGAAGAGATTGACCTTGCGTAGATCCGACACTTGTTACCTTTGAAGGCTGTGCTTCTTCTAGAAGGTTAGGCGTCATGGTCTAGAGAATCCAAGAGGAATTGTGGATCGCCTAGTGACCGAGTTTGTGAAGGTTAGGAAGTCACCTAAAGACTTACCACGAGTGATTGGGCGAGGTCTGTGTGACCTTAGCTCAAGGAGAATACGGTGAGGACTGTGTGTCCTCAGGTTTAAATACCTAGCCGCTCCAACCAGATGTACAACTGAGACAACAGTTGGAACTGGCCTACCAAATCATTGTCTTCACCAAGCTTACTGGTTCTACTTCCTCAACTCTTCCATTTCCTCATTACAGTAGTTGTGTAATTGTTCATATCTGTTTGAAGACTTTGATTGAAGACTTTCTCAATTTCCTCAGTTCAATTTCTTCAGTCTGTTTGTCTTCATCCTGTTTTATCATGTGTTTACGCTTTTTGTACTCTGTGCTTGTCTTCATTTCATCATGATGACTGTCGGTGTCAAAACCGGCCGATCTCGGGTAGGGGGTCCCGAACTGTGCGTCTAGGCGGATGGTAACAGGTGAAAGATCGTGGATGTCACCTAGAGGGGGGGGGTGAATAGGCGTTTTAAAATAATTACGGTAGAGGCTCGAACAAATGCGGAATAAACCTAGCGGTTAATTTGTCAAGCACAAAACCTACAACAACTAGGCTCACCTATGTGCACCAACAACTTATGCTAAGCAAGGTAAGCAACAAAGTGATAGCAAGATATATGACAAATAACAATATGGCTATCACAAAGTAAAGTGCATAAGTAAAGGGCTCGGGTAAGAGATAACCGAGGCACGAGGAGACGATGATGTATCCCGAAGTTCACACCCTTGCGGATGCTAATCTCCGTTTGGAGCGGTGTGGAGGCACAATGCTCCCCAAGAAGCCACTAGGGCCACCGTAATCTCCTCACGCCCTCGCACAATGCAAGATGCCGTGATTCCACTAAGGGACCCTTGAGGGCGGTCACCGAACCCGTACAAATGGCGACCCTTGGGGGCGGTCATCGAACCCGTACACTTTGGCAACCCTTGGAGGCGGTCACCGGTACCCGTCAAATTGCTCGGGGCGATCTCCACAACCTAATTGGAGACCCCGACGCTTGCCCGGAGCTTTACACCACAATGATTGAGCTCCGAACACCACCAACCGACTAGGGGGCCCAAGCACCCAAGATAAACAAGCTCAAGGGCACCAAGCACCCAAGAGTAATAAGCTTCTCAACTTGTAACTTCCACGTATCACGTGGAGAACTCAAACCGATGCACCAAATGCAATGGCAAGGGCACACGGAGTGCCCAAGTCCTTCTCTCTCAAATCCCACCGAAGCAACTAATGCTAGGGAGGAAAATGAGAGGAAGAACAAGAAGGAGAACACCAAGAACTCCAAGATCAAGATCCAAGGGGTTCCCCTCACATAGAGGAGAAAGTGATTGGTGGAAATGTGGATCTAGATCTCCTCTCTCTTTTCCCTCAAAAACTAGCAAGAATCCATGGAGGGATTGAGAGTTAGCAAGCTCGAAGAAGGTCAACAATGGGGGAAGAACACGAGCTCAAAGGATTAGACTCAATGGGGAAGAAGACCCCCTTTTATAGGTGGGGAGAAAATCTAACCGTTATCCCCTCACTCAGCCCGCACAACGCGGTACTACCGCACCAGGGGCGCGGTACTACCGCGAGGCTGCGCGGTACTACCGTGGAGGACCACGGTACTACCACGACAGCAGCACAGGCCGGAACTTGCCTGACTAGGGGGCAGTACTACCGCTTGCGCGGTACTACCGCTCCCCCTTGCGGTACTACCACAAGGCAGGAAAGTCTCAGCCTGGGAAGGGCGCGGATGAAATAAATTACATCCGTGCCTACTTCCGCTGAGGGAGGACCTGCGCAAAAACTCCGGCACGGTACTACCGCACACGAAGAGCGGTACTACCGCGTAGGGCGCGGATGTAAAAAATTACATCCGCCCCTACGTCCGCTCATGCTGCTGAGCCTGGCCAGAGCCCACGGTACTACCGCGCCCACGACGCGGTACTACCGCGAGGGCGCGGATGTAAAAAATTACATCCGCCCCTACTACCGCTCGAGCAGCTGCGCCTGGCCTGAGGTCACGGTAGTACCGCTCCAACAGAGCGGTACTACCGCAAGGGCCTGCGGTACTACCGCTCCAAAGAGCAGTACTACCGCATGCCCTAGATCAGCAACACTAGGAGTCCTTCATTTTGCAGAGAAGACAACGGGGGTAACAATAAAACCAGAACTGCCATAACTTCCGCAAATGAGCTCCGAATTGAGAAAACTCAAGCTTGTTGGATACAAGACAACGAGTAGCATCAAAACAGAGACTGGTTAGTAAGAAGAGGCAGAGGAGGTATGCCTAACAAGAGAGGAGAGAAACCTCCAACAGAGAAGAACCGGCATACCCTCCAACATCGAAAACATCATAGAAGACGCATGTGAACTCCGTTTTCGATGAACTCGAGCTTGTCATAAAAACGACCAAAAGCTCCAAAACTCACAAGGAGAAGAACCAAACAAGAACCAATAAGGATGATGCAAGGATGCAATGGTTTGAGCTCTCTACGAACGATACGATCAAGCAACTCATCGAGAGCCCCCCTTGATAGTACGGCAAACGATCCTATAACCCGGTCTCCCACAACTACCATGAGACCGGTAAAATAGAAAACCTATCAAGGGCAAACCTTTGCCTTGCACAAAGTCCACTTGAGCTAGATGATGATGATCTACTCCTCCTCAAGATGGACCACCTTTCTTGATTGCGTTGGCTCGATGAAGACTAGTTGATTGCTCCCCCATACTCCACTATGGGTGAGCCACTCTTCCGCTCATCTTCACAAGTCCATTGTCACCACAATGGACGGCAAGCTTCAAGCACTTGATCTCTTCATGATACATCACTTGAACTTGCACACCGCAACCTAACCCCATAAAGAACTCTCACGAAGACCATGGGTTAGCACACAAAGTGTAATGGACAATGCTTACCATACCATGGGACTTGATCCCTCGGTACATATTGTGCGCTTTGTGTGTTGACTCTTTTCAACTCTCTTCATTTGGATGATGTCTTGAAGGTGGACATGAATGATCACACAATCTTATTCTTCAAGACATGCTTGCAATAAGCTCAACACTCACATGACCGATCTTTGGATAATTCCTTAAAAGGACGATGGTCATCACAAACTCTCCTTGAAACCAACACATGGACTCCAAGAAAAGCCTATGGACAAACCCTTCAAGTACAACTCAAGGAAATCATTAGTCCATAGAGATTGTCATCAATTACCAAAACCAAACATGGGGGCACCGCATGTTCTTTCAATCTCCCCCATTTTGGTAATTGGTGACAATCACTTTCAAGAGAGTTAATATAAGGAATTATGCATCACCAAGCAATGCAACAACTAATAGTGCATGCGAATGAGATGCAAATACTGAGGAACAAAACCAAAGCACGAGGAGATAACTCTCTAAACTTCTCCACAAAACTCTCTGAAACTTCTCCCCCATTGGCATCGATTGCCAAAATGGGTGAAAAGCTTAGAAGGCCAAAATAAAAGGTGTTCCTCCATAAATTGTGTATCTCTCAACAAGAGAGTGGAATGCAATACACATATCCAATTGCCGATACTTGGAGGAAGACAAACTATATTGAGGCCCAAAGATTGCAAAAGAATGATATGCCACAAGGACATAACAAAGAGAGAACCAAGTAATCGAGCAAACAAAAATACCAAATGAAGCAAGCAATCAAATGATATCAATTGAACCAACTAGACCAAGGATCCTATGAGCCACATGAATGAAGGATATTATGATGAGCAAAGGAGTGTTCTAAAGAAGCTAGAGAAGCTCCCCATGATTTGTGCACACAAAAGAAATTTTGTATTTGAATACAAAGTGCACAAAATAGGATCATAGCTCCCCCAAAATCAATAGAAACCCACATCCAGTGCAAGTGAGCATATAGGAAACAAAGCCTAGCACTTGCAACAAGCACATGGTTGAGCAACATGTAAAAGAGACAACTTAAGAAAGGGCTCAACCAAAATGATGTGTGTGAGTCATGGCGAAGCACTTGAGAAGACTAAAAATAGAATGAGCATTAAGCATCAACATAGTCTTGAAAGAATGAGGCACACGATGCAAGGCCTATCATTCCCACACACAACTAGCAAATGGGTTCACAAGCTTACTAATAAGCATATAAAGAACCTATGCTTGTGACAACCCGTGGTGAAGATAGAAGATGAAAGCCTCATCAAGACGAGGGATACCAATAAGATGGCAAAAGCCTCGTAAAGACAAGCATAGGGAAAATAATCTTCACCACACAAGAGTGCATCAAGATGCTACAATAGAGGACACGCACCCAAGGCAAAAGCTTTCACGGAGCCACCAAAGAAATAACATAAGAAAGACAAGGTGGACGTGAAAGAAAGGATATCAACTAGAGATGTAAGTTCTCTCAAGTGTATAGGGTTCTAGGTAGACGAAATCATGATGATATATATATCTACAAAGAAGGATGTACACCCGAAATAGTTACAGAACGAAGGAACAAGATATCCACAAGGAAGTCATAAATATACCAATAAGATATTTGCTTGAAAGCATAGCACTTGGCTAGATATGGTCTTATTGTATATAAATGAAGTCCTAACGCACACCCATCAAAGGCATCACAACTAGCAACAAGAGAACATCGTTGTGATGCTTTGAGAAAGAAAACAAGTATCACAAGATATGAGATGAATATCATGCCAAGATACAACCTACACAAGGTTGAATGCAAGAAGGGAAGGCATGAATAGATACTTGTTACCGAGATATCATTGGAAGGATGTAGTAGATACCAATTGAAGGTAGATAGTAGTTCATTGATCATCCTAGCTTGACTCCAATATGCACATGGTGACAACACCTTCCTTGTGAGTGAGCCGAGCATCCAATGCATCTCCAAATGTTCCTAGAAGAACAACACAAACTAAACGGTACCCAAACTTATTGGGACCAAATAGTTAGACACACCAATACATAGGACAAACTCCACATAAATATGTGCATATAGATATGAAAATGAATTTCATGCACATCTCATCCAAATTGAGACTAGGTGGAGTTTCACCTATATATTGAGTCAAAGAAAGAAAACATGCCAAATGAAATACATGAAGTAAACATGCATGCTCAAAACTTTCAAGAACCGAAACCAAACAAAGAAATGCCAAGAGAAAAGGATACCAAATGGAGAAATCATCACTTGGAAGATATCATTAGAGATACATCAAGGAATGAGATATCCATTGATACACACTAAACTAAAGATGTCAAACTCCCAAAGAGAGGATGGTTCCAAACAAACCAAGCTCTCGACAAAGTTTCATGATGGCACAAAGTACCAAAAAGAAATGGCTTGCCTTCCACCAAAACACACTTGATAGGGATCACAAGAAGAGTGTTCTAAAGAAAATAGAATAGCTCCCCCACGAGTTGTGCATTATATAGGATTTGTATTTGAAAACAAAATGCATAAGGTGGGATCACCGCTTTCACTATATCTAGAAAACACTAGACAAGAACAAGAAATAAACAAGATCCACAAGTGGTATGGAAGACAACGGGACTTGACACAATCCTTGGCAAGAGAGAAGGCAAGAAAAACAAACGCCAATGTAAAGATGATCAACAAATTCTACCACACATAAGACTACCAATTGTCAAAGACAAGAAGTATTTGGAAAGAATTCCTGGTGGTAGATAGCAATGATATCCAACGTCATCTTCACACCACACACAAGCAAATTGCAACTTGTAGAGCTAACATGCCACCTAGGAACAAGGTAATCTACAATATCAATTCTAGGTGACAATATCTCAAATGTACACATTTTCTACGCTTGTAATATGCACATAGCATATTACTCCCCCATAATGTGATACCAATAAGGACTTAACAAGAGGCAATAAGAGGATCCAACACGAGATAATCAAAGGAATTTTTAGAATTTGAATTTCTCATGAGAGATATACCACCTAGCGACTAGATAATCTTGTAATATCAATACTAAGTGGTATTCCCCATGTACCCACCTTTATAGGATTGCGAAGTGCACAAAGCACATCAACTCTCACACGAGCCAACTAAGAACAACCAAGATGCACTAAGGCTCAACGAACGACACACACATACATGATGTGCAAACCATCATAGACAAAGGCAATTTGGAGACACATCATATACAAACACATGCAAGGGACAAAACCAAAACATGCAAGGGGGAAAATAACTTTCAATGTAAGCAAATTTAAGAACAAGTTACCGCAAGGAGGCACACTGGATATAAGATATAAACTTGATGATTCAATTGACTTGGCTTGAGACAATAAGAGTGATGAAGTCCCCTTAATTCTTCATAATGTAGCCAAGTCTCCAATGCCCTCCAAAAACACCTATTGATCAAGTTTGAGCTAGTTGGCCCCCAACCAAGTTGGGTCCTAAGAGGTTAGTCACAATAGGCTTGGCTACCCAAATGGTTCTTTGCTTCAAACCACTTTGAGTACCAACAAACTTGGCAACCACATTGCCAAC
The DNA here is from genome assembly GCF_018294505.1 of Triticum aestivum. Classification (NCBI taxonomy): domain Eukaryota; kingdom Viridiplantae; phylum Streptophyta; class Magnoliopsida; order Poales; family Poaceae; genus Triticum; species Triticum aestivum. Next base: position 202,624,811 of record NC_057797.1, read on the forward strand.
CTTATCCTTCCCAAGAGAATAGACATCATCAATAATAATTGGGTTGGATAAGTTACCACTAGTGCATGAAGAAGCGAGGTGACCTTTCTCACGGCATAGGTAGCACCGTCTACTCTTCACTTTCTTCTCACTTGATTTCTCAACTTGAGAAGCATTAACTTGAGTCTTCTTTGGAAGAGGCCTTTCTTCAACTTGAGGTTGAGCATGTGATTGAACTTGTGCCCTCTTCCCTTGTTGCTTGACACTAATGGCCTTCTTCTTCAATGGGCAAGATCTAACATGATGCCCTTCTACTTTGCACTTGAAGCAGACAATCTTGGCCGAATTCTTGACTTGTTCTTGGCCCTTCTTTGTGTTCATGTTGGACTTCTTCTTCTTATTGGAGTTGAATCCAAGTCCACCTTTGTCATTGGGGGATTTTTGCACACTCAAGATATTATTGAGTGTGGATTTCCCTTCATGACACTTTTCCAAGTCTTTCTTCAAAGAAGTGACTTGGGCCTTGAGCTCTTTGATTTCCTCTACATGGTTAGTCTCAACACAAGTACTAGAGGAAGTATAAGCTTCATCGTTAGAGCAACAAGGCAAGGAAATCAATTCATCACAAGATGTACCAACATTGTGAGTAGATGAATTACAAGGACTAGCATATGGCAATATATTATTTTGACTAGAAGTAGTGCTAGTATCCACATGAGGCTCACTAGATGTTACCTTAGCAATCATGGCCTCATGAGCTATCTTTAGCACACTATGGGATACTAGAAGATCATCATGAGAGCTTGAGAGCTTTTCATGACTTTCTTCCAATTTCCCATAATTGCAAGATAGCACCTCAAGTTGAGCCCGTAGCTCAACATTCTCCTTCAAAATGGATGCTTCACAAGTAATATAATTAGTAGCACAAGCATCATCATTAACAACAAGAGGAGAAGGCAACTTGGCAAGCTCTTTTAAATGAGAAGCTTCAAGTTGACCATGAGACTCGGTGAGTTTGATGAGCTCACCCGTGATGACCCTTGAGCCATTTTCGAGGTGCTCAAAATCCTCAAGGAGTCTAGCATGAGCAACTTCAAGCTTAGCATTTTTAGTTTCAAAAACATTGGCCACCTTAAGAGCTCTATCAGTAGATTCCTTCACTTTAGACAATTCTAGAGCAAAAGTCTCCTCAAGAGATTCCTTGGTGGTTTGTTCAAGTTCAAGGGCTTGAGAGAGGTCCGCAATCTCATTTGCGTAATCACGCCCATGAGCTTCCATTTTCTCAATGGTGACCTCATGCTCCTCGAGATGAGATTCCAACTCCTCAATATATTTCTTGCCCTCAATGGCAATGGACATAATTTCCATGAAGTTGGAACGAGCAATTTTATTTTTATGAAGAGCTTTAAAACTCATCTCCCCCTTAGTTTTTAAGGAGGCAACATTATTATTCTCTTCATCATTATCCTCATCATCATTAGCATCAACATCATCATCAAGAGACATATTGGGGTTCAAAGTAGGAGATACCTTTGACGCCTTGGCCATAAGGCAAAAAGCAATAGATGATGATGTAGGATCCCTTGAGGCACCATTAAACACCACATCTTGTTCCATGGAGTGTTCGGTTTCCTCTACATTGTTAGCACAACAATTCGAGGAAATAGATGCATTTTTATCATGGCAACAAGACATAGCAAGCATATCATCATGAGATTTAGTCAAGCAATTTCTACATGATATGCAAGGACTATGAACACAAGCATGTGAAACATTTGGAGTGCTCAAAGTGTTAAAGCCCAAAGAGGGAGCATTGCAATAATATAGTGATGAAGAATCATCCACAATAAGCATACTATCATCATTGCAATGACCAACACTACTCACCATATCATTACCTTGTGGCAAACCACATGTAGGTGAAGTAGAAGAAGTTGAGAAGACTATATGACCGGAGGTGGAGGAGAACAACCATCCCCACAAATCTTGGACACACCATATTTATCTTGAAGCTTTGTCCATAACTCATGAGCATCCCGGAACGGCATGAGTTGAAATATAACTACATTGCTCAAAGCATCGAAAAGCACATTAGAGGCTTGAGCATTGAGATAAGAGTTTTTCTCATCCTCTAAAGATAATCTTTGGGGATCCTTTGGAGGAGAAAAACCCATATCTACAATTCGCTCTAAATTTGGGTCCATGACCCTAAAGAGATTAAGCATGCGAATTACCCAAACATCAAAATTTGTGCCATCGAAACTAAGAGTGTCAGAGAATCCTAATCCTCTAGTCGACATCTTTACTCTCTAGGCGGTTAAGCCCAACAAAGAGAGACGAGGCTCTGATACCAATTGAAAGATCGTGGATGTCGCCTAGAGGGGGGGGGGTGAATAGGCGTTTTAAAATAATTACGGTAGAGGCTCGAACAAATGCGGAATAAACCTAGCGGTTAATTTGTCAAGCACAAAACCTACAACAACTAGGCTCACCTATGTGCACCAACAACTTATGCTAAGCAAGGTAAGCAACAAAGTGATAGCAAGATATATGACAAATAACAATATGGCTATCACAAAGTAAAGTGCATAAGTAAAGGGCTCGGGTAAGAGATAACCGAGGCACGAGGAGACGATGATGTATCCCGAAGTTCACACCCTTGCGGATGCTAATCTCCGTTTGGAGCGGTGTGGAGGCACAATGCTCCCCAAGAAGCCACTAGGGCCACCGTAATCTCCTCACGCCCTCGCACAATGCAAGATGCCGTGATTCCACTAAGGGACCCTTGAGGGCGGTCACCGAACCCGTACAAATGGCGACCCTTGGGGGCGGTCATCGAACCCGTACACTTTGGCAACCCTTGGAGGCGGTCACCGGTACCCGTCAAATTGCTCGGGGCGATCTCCACAACCTAATTGGAGACCCCGACGCTTGCCCGGAGCTTTACACCACAATGATTGAGCTCCGAACACCACCAACCGACTAGGGGGCCCAAGCACCCAAGATAAACAAGCTCAAGGGCACCAAGCACCCAAGAGTAATAAGCTTCTCAACTTGTAACTTCCACGTATCACGTGGAGAACTCAAACCGATGCACCAAATGCAATGGCAAGGGCACACGGAGTGCCCAAGTCCTTCTCTCTCAAATCCCTACCGAAGCAACTAATGCTAGGGAGGAAAATGAGAGGAAGAACAAGAAGGAGAACACCAAGAACTCCAAGATCAAGATCCAAGGGGTTCCCCTCACATAGAGGAGAAAGTGATTGGTGGAAATGTGGATCTAGATCTCCTCTCTCTTTTCCCTCAAAAACTAGCAAGAATCCATGGAGGGATTGAGAGTTAGCAAGCTCGAAGAAGGTCAACAATGGGGGAAGAACACGAGCTCAAAGGATTAGACTCAATGGGGAAGAAGACCCCCTTTTATAGGTGGGGAGAAAATCTAACCGTTATCCCCTCACTCAGCCCGCACAACGCGGTACTACCGCACCAGGGGCGCGGTACTACCGCGAGGCTGCGCGGTACTACCGTGGAGGACCACGGTACTACCGCGACAGCAGCACAGGCCGGAACTTGCCTGACTAGGGGGCAGTACTACCGCTTGCGCGGTACTACCGCTCCCCCTTGCGGTACTACCGCAAGGCAGGAAAGTCTCAGCCTGGGAAGGGCGCGGATGAAATAAATTACATCCGTGCCTACTTCCGCTGAGGGAGGACCTGCGCAAAAACTCCGGCACGGTACTACCGCACACGAAGAGCGGTACTACCGCGTAGGGCGCGGATGTAAAAAATTACATCCGCCCCTACGTCCGCTCATGCTGCTGAGCCTGGCCAGAGCCCACGGTACTACCGCGCCCACGACGCGGTACTACCGCGAGGGCGCGGATGTAAAAAATTACATCCGCCCCTACTACCGCTCGAGCAGCTGCGCCTGGCCTGAGGTCACGGTAGTACCGCTCCAACAGAGCGGTACTACCGCAAGGGCCTGCGGTACTACCGCTCCAAAGAGCAGTACTACCGCATGCCCTAGATCAGCAACACTAGGAGTCCTTCATTTTGCAGAGAAGACAACGGGGGTAACAATAAAACCAGAACTGCCATAACTTCCGCAAATGAGCTCCGAATTGAGAAAACTCAAGCTTGTTGGATACAAGACAACGAGTAGCATCAAAACAGAGACTGGTTAGTAAGAAGAGGCAGAGGAGGTATGCCTAACAAGAGAGGAGAGAAACCTCCAACAGAGAAGAACCGGCATACCCTCCAACATCGAAAACATCATAGAAGACGCATGTGAACTCCGTTTTCGATGAACTCGAGCTTGTCATAAAAACGACCAAAAGCTCCAAAACTCACAAGGAGAAGAACCAAACAAGAACCAATAAGGATGATGCAAGGATGCAATGGTTTGAGCTCTCTACGAACGATACGATCAAGCAACTCATCGAGAGCCCCCCTTGATAGTACGGCAAACGATCCTATAACCCGGTCTCCCACAACTCCCATGAGACCGGTAAAATAGAAAACCTATCAAGGGCAAACCTTTGCCTTGCACAAAGTCCACTTGAGCTAGATGATGATGATCTACTCCTCCTCAAGATGGACCACCTTTCTTGATTGCGTTGGCTCGATGAAGACTAGTTGATTGCTCCCCCATACTCCACTATGGGTGAGCCACTCTTCCGCTCATCTTCACAAGTCCATTGTCACCACAATGGACGGCAAGCTTCAAGCACTTGATCTCTTCATGATACATCACTTGAACTTGCACACCGCAACCTAACCCCATAAAGAACTCTCACGAAGACCATGGGTTAGCACACAAAGTGTAATGGACAATGCTTACCATACCATGTGACTTGATCCCTCGGTACATCTTGTGCGCTTTGTGTGTTGACTCTTTTCAACTCTCTTCATTTGGATGATGTCTTGAAGGTGGACATGAATGATCACACAATCTTATTCTTCAAGACATGCTTGCAATAAGCTCAACACTCACATGACCGATCTTTGGATAATTCCTTAAAAGGATGATGGTCATCACAAACTCTCCTTGAAACCAACACATGGACTCCAAGAAAAGCCTATGGACAAACCCTTCAAGTACAACTCAAGGAAATCATTAGTCCATAGAGATTGTCATCAATTACCAAAACCAAACATGGGGGCACCGCATGTTCTTTCAACAGGAGACAAGGGACACGATGTTTTTACCCAGGTTCGGGCCCTCTTGATGGAGGTAAAACCCTACTCCTGCTTGATTAATATTGATGATATGGGTAGTACAAGAGTTGATCTACCACGAGATCGGAGAGGCTAAACCCTAGAAGCTAGACTATGGTATGATTGTTTTTCTTCTACGGACTAAACCCTCCGGTTTATATAGACACCACAGGAGGCTAGGCTTACACGAAGTCGGTTACAAGGAAGGAGATTACATATCCGTATTGCCAAGCTTGCCTTCCACGCCAAGGAATGTCCCATCCGGACATGGGAGGAAGTCTTGAATCTTGTATCTTCATGGTCCAACAGTCCGGCCAAAGGTTAGAGTCCGTCTGTCCGGATACCCCCTAATCCAGGACTCCCTCAGTAGCCCCCGAACCAGGCTTCAATGATGATGAGTCTGGCGCGCAAATTGTCTTCGGCATTGCAAGGCAGGTTCTTCTCCAAATTCCGAGTACCTGTTAAACAGTGTCCGGCTTCATGTAAATGCTATGCTCCTTGGCTTCTGTGTAGAATAATGGCCACCTTCCACGTGTCAAGCGAATGTGAGGAGCTAGGGTGTTTTTTACATTTACCCCCCTAGCGATGCAAACGAGCTGTCTACTAAAGAGACGGGGATTCTCAGATCCAAATCACACCATCCACCCTTAGCGAGCATCCATCGAAGCATGCCCGAAAAAATCCATTCCATCACGGCCAGTCAGCGCAGCTCCTCCTTTCGCTCACCCAGCCCTAAGCCCGGAGATTGGGAGAGGTGTTCCGTCTCGCACAGCCAATTGGTCAAGCTTCAGACCCAGGGATTTCTCCCCCTAGCGTATATTGTCCCAGTTCGAGCTGGAATCCCCACCTATAACAGCGGGGAGCAAGCGGAGAGACTTCCCAACCCCTGTAAGGGAGAGCGGGTATGTCTGGTCCTTTATTTGTTAAGGGGACTCAGATTTCCAATCCATCCATTTCTCCGAGGGCTCCTGGAGTTTTATGGCCTCCAGTTGCATAGCTTACCCCTGCATCCATACTTCATATCGCTGGCTACGTAGCTCTTTGTGAGATGTTCTTGGGCTGCGAGGCTCATTTCACACTGTGGAAGAAGTTGTTCTGCCTTGTGCCCCGCTCACAGAGAGGGTCAATATATCAAGTGGGCGGAGCCGAAGTATGGCGCGTCGCCGGGACCGGATACCTATCCGGAACCCTGAAGTAGGCGTCCAAGGACTGGCCTTCGGAGTGGTTTTATATGGAGGACGTCCCTCTTCCGGATCCTATTTGGATTGGCCTTCCCGAGTTTGATAATGCTCCTTTGAGGAAGCGCCTGAGCTGGTGACCTAGGAGCCCCCAGGAGGAAGATGACAGAGACGTCCTTTACCTGATGGACTGGATAAAGGTATTGGCCCAATCAGGACTGACCATAACCGAGGTTATGGCAATATGCATTATGCGGGGGGTGCAGCCGCTTCAATATCGAGGCCACCCTATGTGGGATTTCAACAGGGAAGATGACGCCACCCGCTGCGGCCGCAAGGGGCCAGACTCGACTGCTGCTCTGGCAAAAATCTTGTCCGGTTTGTTCAACGGAGAAGAGGAGGAATTCCTCCGCGTCAATCCACAGGGTGGATTTCCATGTACAATCCTCTGAGCTGGGTAGGTCAACACTTTCTATGCCCATTCATTCCATATTCCCACAGTTAAATATTTTACCTTGCGAATTCATCGCAGGAGCTGCGTAAGGCTGTAAGGGATATCAACAGCCCACCTCCACAACCAGAGGATCCTGAGCGGTCCCTCGACCCGGCCTTCGAGGAGGATCCGGATATGTCCGTGGAGCTGATTGAGGGGGTATTTTACCAATTAAGCAGCGACGATGCCTTGGTAGCCATTACGGCCGATTATCCCGGGCTGCTCCCAGCTTCGCAGGTGACTGAGTGTAACGCCCTCGATGCGGCTATATCTCCCACGTGTCGAAGCACGACTTAGAGGCATAACCGCATTGAAAGCAATGTCGCAAGTGAGGTAATCTTCACACAACCCATGTAATACATAAGGGAAAGAGATACATAGTTGGCTTACAATCGCCACTTCACACAATTACAAGAATAAAGCATTACATCAACCAGATACAATCAAGGTCCGACTACGGAACCAAAATAAAAGAAGAACCCCAAATGCGACAAAGGTCCCCGATCGACCCCAACTGGGCTCCACTACTGATCAACTAGAACGAAACAACACAAAGGGCAAGATCTTCATCGAGCTCCTCCTTGAGCTTGGTTGCGTCATCTGCACGGTAACATAGGCACCTGCAAACTGGTTTTGGAAGTATCTGGTGAGCCACGGGGACTCAGCAATCTCGCACCCGCGAGATCAAGACTATTTAAGCTTATAGGAAGGATGGAGTAATGAGGTGGAGTTGCAGCAAGCGACTAGCATATATGGTGGCTAACATACGCAAAAGAGAGCGAGAAGAGAGGGCAAAGCACGGTCGATAAAAGTATGATCAAGAAGTGATCCTATAGCAACCTACGTCAAGCATAACTCCAACACCGTGTTCACTTCCCGGACTCTGCCGGAAAGAGACCATCACGGTTACACACACGGTTGATGTATTTTAATTAAGGTCAACTTCGGGTTTTCTACAACCGGACGTTAACAAATTCCCATCTGCCCATAACCGCGGGCACGGCTTTCGAAAGTTCAAATCCCTGCAGGGGTGTCCCAACTTAGCCCATGACAAGCTCTCACGGTCAACGAAGGAATAGACCTCCACCCGAGACATTTCGATCAGACTCGGTATCCCGGTACAACAAGACATTTCGACAGGGTAAAACTAAACCAGCAACACCGCCCGAATGTGCCGACAAATCCCGATAGGAGCTGCACATATCTCTTTCTCAGGGCACACTCAGATGAGCAATCCGTACAACTAAAACCAAACCTCGAGTTTCCCCGAGGGGGCGCTGCACAGGGCTCTAGTTCGGACCAACACTCAGAGGAGCACTGGCCCGGGGGGGGGGGTGTTAGAATAAAGATGACCCTTGAGTCTGCAGAACCCAAGGGAAGGTGGTAGGTTGTTAGTGCAAATGGTAAAACCAATGTTGGGCATTGCTGGAGGAGCTTTACTTAAGGCGAACTGTCAAGGGGTTCCCATTATAGCCCAACCGTGTAAGGAACGCAAAATCCGGGAACATAACACCGATATGACGGAAACTAGGGCGGCAAGAGTGGAACAAAACACCAGGCATAAGGCCGAGCCTTCCACCCTTTACCAAGTATATAGATGCATTAATTAAATAAGATATATTGTGATATCCCAACAAGTAAACATGTTCCAACAAGGAACAACATCTCCATGTTCCAACAAGGAACAAACTTCAATCTTCACCTGCAACTAACAATGCTATAAGAGGGGCTGAGCAAAGCGGTAACATAGCCAATCAACGGTTTGCTAGGACATAGTGGGTTAGAGGTTTGACATGGCAATTTGGGAGGCTGACAAGCAAATGGTAGGCATCGTAGCATTGGCATAGCAAGAGCGAGCAAACTAGCATAGCAAAGATAGTAGTGATTTCGAGGGTATGATCATCTTGCCTGAAATCCCGCAAGGAAGAAGAACGAGTCCATGAAGAAGATAAACGGAACGTAGACGAACGGGTCCTCACAAGCGCGATGTTACCGGAACCAACCCGAAGAAGCAACACCGGAAAAGGAAGCACACAACATAATAAACAACCATCACATAAACATGTCATGATGCACAATCAAGTATGATGCATGTCCGGTTTAAATATGCATGGCATGGGAAAGTGCACAAACAATCCTACAAATTAAGTGGAGCTCAATATGCAACGAGTTGCATATTGACGGAACACCACAACAAGTTATTTAGTTCGATCTCGTTTATGTACCCAACAATATTAAATGTTGGTTAACATGGCAAGAGGGTGAAGCAAAGTAAAACTACCTATCTAGTCAAGTTTAAATGAGGCCGGAAGCAACGAACAACAATTCCGGAAACTCCCCATATGCATATTTTAGATTAGGTCCTGTTCTGCCCTAAACGCAATTTTAGGGTTGTTAAACATGCAAAGTAAGGCCACCATGTTAAACTAGGCAAAATTCTACCCCATTTACATATCAAGATTATTTAATTTGGAGCTACGGTTGAATACTTATGAATTAAATCATTTTAGCAAGGCATAGGAGCAAATTTAAACAAACATCATTTTAAACATTTTAAACATGGATGCAAAAGGCAAAATATGAAACTAGATGAAATTCTAAGCATTTTACATATATAATCTGTTTTAATCCGATGCATGGTTAATTAAATATTGATGCATGAACATTAAGGGGGTTTTCTGCAAAACTGGCAGTCTCTAGAAAATAACTAAATTCGCAGAACTGGAAAAAAAAGGTACACGGGCCGAATCTGGCTGGCCCGAATGTGCACAGGAGAGGGATCTGGAGGGGGCTGCTCACCCTGGGCCTTGGCCCGGTTCGGTGGAGGCAGCAAGCCGGCAGGGCAAGCGGGCCGGCTGGATCTGTGAAGGGAGGCTGGTGCTGGGCCTCGGTCAACTGACGAAGAGGAGGCGGCCCAAGGGCGCGGAGGCGCGGTCAACAGCGGGCGAGCGAAGCGGGCGAGCTCCTCTGCTCGTTCTGAAGAACAGAAACAGCAGCTCACCCATGGCGATGCAGAAGACGGCGGCGGCGGGACTGGGACGAGCACTCCGGTGAGGGCGCGGAGGCCGGCAGGCGCGGATCTGGGCGGCGGGAGCCCTTCTCCGATGATGGTGGCGCCGGCTGGTGCTCTTGTTCGAGGCAAGGACAGAGAGAGATAAATTCAGAGGGAGGAGGAAGAATGAGGGAAGGAGGCGGGGCATGGCGCTGGACCTGTGGCCGCCGGCGGCGATGCTTGCAGGGAGGTCCGGCGACCTGGGGAAACGGATTCGGGCGGCGAGGAGCTCCTGTGCAGCACGGGAGTCCGCCTCCTGGTGGCTTGCACGGGCTGCAGGAGGGAGGCGCGGGGTCGCGAGGCCAAGGCAGGGGAACAGCGAGGCGGAGGGCGCCGGGAACGGGGCAGATTTGGCGAGGGGAGGCGGATCAGAGGCAAACCGGCGGCGTCCGGATCCTCTTGGCAGCCTTGCCGTTCGTCCATGGAGGTCCCCTGTCCAAAGGAAACGAGCAGAGGGATGAGCAGAGGGAGAGGAAAACAGAGAGGGAAAAGAAGGGGAAGGGAAACGGGGGAAAAGAGACGGCGGCGAGGGGCTCTGGCCTGGTGCAGTGCCACGCGGGAAGGAGGGTGCCGGATCCACCGGACCGGGTCGAGGCAAGGGGCGCCATGGATGTGGTCGGAGGCTACAAGGTGGAGGCCGAGAGGAATTTTTGGATTGGGGGCTCGGGCATCTGGAACGAGGAGGAGGGAGAGCGCTGGTTGGGTGGAGAAGGATCGGGAGGGGATACCGAGAGGGTTTGGTCGGGTGGCGGCGGAGGGAACGGGAGGATGGGACAAGGCGCCTAGGATCTAGGGTTGGATATATATATATAGGTAGGGGATGGTAGGGACTAATCCGGTCCGTCCGATTATAATCGGGCGGTCGTAAATAAATAGGTTAGATAGCCTGAATAATAAAACGAAGATATTTTGTAGATGTTTGGGGATGATCCGGACACAGCGGTAACGACTGTCCGAGTCGGGTCCGGGACAGCTTTCGGGCGCTTCGCGTGAGGGGTTCGATGCACTGTGCAGAGAGGGTTTCGGACCGCGCGATCGCATCGGGCAACTCCGGAAGCGAAGAGGGGAAGGAGGATGGACTAGGTGGGCTGTGCAGACGGTCTCGAGCTGAGAGAAGAGAAGAGAGGGAGGCCCGGCGACTGTTTCCGGAGACCGAAAACGTCCGACGTTAGACCGGCTACTATTGCCGCTATATTTATCCGTTGGGACGTCAAACGGACTCCGAATGCGATGAAACTTGGCAGGCGGTCTACTGACAACAAAATGACACCGCATGCCAACTTTCAACCCATTCCGAGAACATTTTCCGGCCACTAATAAAATAATATTTCGGACGTGCCGCGGGCGCGTGCAAGTGTGGTTGGGCTCAAAACGGACAACGGAAGGAACGAGGAGACCGGGACGGATGCAAGTTTTGAAAACATGATGATGCAATGCACATGATGACATGATGAAATGCAACACGCGAGCCAATGACAAGACAACAACAACGAATAACTGAACGACACCTGGCACATCGGTCTCGGGGCGTTACAACACTCCACCACTACAAGAGGATCTCGTCCCGAGATCTAGAATGGCACCGGAGAGAAACAGAAGAGGAAGAGAAGAGGTAAAACTAAGTTGCTTCTTTGACCAATGAGTGAAACCAAAGAACCTTGAGAGGTTGAAAAAGTTGAAAGAAAGAGCACAACGGAGTAGAACACAATTGAGAGCACTGCGGTAGAACAAATAGAAACAAGGAACACCATTTTAACCTTAGAGGTTGCAAAGCTATGAATGACGAGTACAATGAAGAAGAAGGAATTGAACCCGCTCTGGTTGAAACAAGATAAACACGAAACAAAGGAAGAACAAATTCGGACACCACTCCGATTGAAAAGAGACGCATGACTTGATAAGATGAAAAGAACTTGAAGAGATGACACAACACTCCGGTTAGATGGATAAGCACGAAAAGAACACGATCCTCAATTTGAGAAGATGAGTGAAAAGAGCAACGTCACAATGCCTCCGAAAGAAATAATAGAAGATATATCATTGGAATAACAGAATGGAGAAGAAAATGCCAGCTTCTGCCACAAATGAGTTTGGAAAGCATCCTTGCAGAGAAGAATTGAACGGGGTTGTTGGAAAATCAACAACGAAAAGCACAAGCTTGTAGTGGGCTTATGGAAAACATCTCAATATTATGAGGTGACAACCGGCCACTAACGGAAACAATTGCTTGCTTGAGATCAACGAAGAGATGAAAACTTCTTCCACCAAGATGATAAAGAGATAACTTGGATCATTGGCAAGCACCACAAATAGCAACATTCCCAATGGAAGGCTTTTAGGTGAAATATGACACAAGATAACTCCAACAACGAGGTTCATGGATTTAAAAATAACTCATTCTTAACAACATGTGAATCATGGAACATGAACTCAAATTATCAAGAATGACATAATACCACCTCCAAAATATGATAGAAAGAATGCACTCCGGATTACAATATGAAGAAAGCTTGAGTTTCTTAGAAAAGAATCTTGATGAACACTTCAAGAAGAAATTAAATCCTTTATGAACCAACATGTAGAACCTTCCCGAAGAACTCCGTTAAACAAAAGAATGCTCAAACGGAAGGCAAGAGAAGATGGAAACACAAGGTGAAGACTTGCAATGATTTAAATGAATCTCCGTGATAATTAGAGCTTGGAACTCCGGGAAAAAGAGAAGACGAAACAAATGAAACCGAGAATTTTAAGGGCCTCCGGAATAAAGAATTAATCACTTGGATGAACAAGAATAAGAATTATGTTATGCTTATCCTTCACCAATTAAATTGACGACAATCAACGGATTTGGCATACTACTTATTCTCGTAGAAAGGATTAAAAGAGATATAGCGTAAACTTGAGAAGGTCTTCAACGAACCACTGGTAGGATTGGAACAACAAATGAATTGATATGATGAACAAGGAAGAGAGATCTTGAAAGAACCACCGTAAGAATTGAAAATGATCGAAGTAGGGGTGCATCACCGGTAAGAGTTAGCAAATGAACGAAGGAGTTTGAGACAAACTAGATACATGAGAACAAAGAGATCAAGAACTGATTAGAGGATATTCGATTAATGCACCGGCAAGATAGGAGAAAAAGCACTTGACTAATGATAACTCATTCTTACGTCAAACTTGGAGAAGAATTTAGGATAGCTCTGGGAAAATAGAAGAGTCAGGTAAGATCCTGGGAAAAGACCTGTGGGTTAGGGCCCACTCAAAAGAACACCGTTGAAAAGATTTAAAAGAGATGTTGCACCGGTTGAATTAAATGACTTGAATGAGATACCAATCTCGAAAGAGCTTGAACGAATGCAGAGTGGAAACACGAATCTTCGAGATATCTTGAGCACTCCGGAACAATTTAATAGCGAGAGATGGATGATTAAGAGGTGCACCGACATAAGAAAAGCATTGGAAAAAAAAGGAGTATGCTTAATACCAAAGCTTGAATTAAATCCACCGGAGAAGAAAACGAGTGAAGAGTGACGAACTTGAAGCTCCGTTAGAATATACGTGAGAATCACCGGATAAGAATATTGACGGGAAAAGAATGGAGATATTTCCACCAATAAAATGGATACTTGAATAAGAATCTGGGTCCTTGAAGAAAAACAAAAGGGAGGGAGGGTGGGAAAAAAAGGCAACTTGGAGACGGATGAAACAACACCGTTGAGAAGAAGTGATAAATGATCTTGTGAATGTTGAAATGATCGGAACCACTTGGAGAGAAAACACGCCGGTTGAAAAGGATTAACATAACAACATCAATGATCATGAAGGATTGGTATTTACATCGGAGTATGAGAACACCATTTAAGAGACGATATGCTATGCGGGATGCGATGCGGGATGCAAAATGCAAGATATGACAGGAAAAGCATGAACCTGGCATCAACTTGGAAAACCAAGTGTGCCACTGGATAGAGGGGATGAAATCGCTCGAAAACGATATAAAGATCATAGGAATCGGAGCTACGGTTTGGAAATGGCAAGCGTTTTAAGATACGACACCGGTATGCGACTTACAGCAAGTAGGCATCTAAATGCAACGGAATGAACATGCTACAGCCACCAAACATGAAAACAAAATACATGACAGTGATGTACACAAGATGGTTGACAAAACACTAGCACTGAGCCATAGGCAAATTCATCCATTAAGAGGTTCAAACAAGCATGGCTAAAACGCAAATGCAAAACAGATTTCAGACTTAGTGAAATTAACACTAGTCTGAAATTTCAGATCACGATGCTCTCTTCGGAGCAGCAAAACAACATGATAGAAAACCTGAACATGACAAGTAAGAACATGGCATGGAGCTACTCAACAAGCTTAATAAAACACCCAAAGTGACCTGGGGCCAAAAGGGTTCACAAAATACTCTACCGAACTCACGAACATCGCTCGAACACAATCAGTTTTCAGACTTAGTGAAAACTGAGACATGCTGAAATTTAACTCACGAAGGCATGTAAACGAGCTCGATGCACTCACTACGGTGCAAGTCATGGCAAGGAAAGCATATAACCAGCAAGAAGGCACAAAGTGCTAGCTACACATGGCAAGAACGAAGGCATAACATGCATGGAACACTAACGGTAGCATCGGCTAAATCGCAAACAAGTTGACGATCTGCCCGGATTAACAACGAAGCAAAAGTTGAGCTCGATTGAGTCAACCTAGAGCACTCCACAAATGCAAATAAAGACATGGATGGATAGAGCATAACATAAATATCAAAACTCCCTTACTTATCATCCTCAAAAGAGGCACGGATCATTAGGAAACAAGCTGGACATATAGCATCATGAACTAAAATATCTCAGACTTAGTGAAAATCACTAAGTCCCTGAAATCTGCAATCTCAGGTACCTCTCTTCGCAAGCTTGCACAAGACAACACACACATCCTAAAAATGCATGGGTGGCACCTCTAGAAAGAAGACAAAATGCTCCACAATTCATCCCAAAGGGGCACAGGCATATCTTGCACGAATTAAATATAGCAAAAATGACAAAAGTGCATGATGAACTAACGGATCTGCAGTTTAACTCACGAAGCCTCCTTCTAACAGCATTTTGGGTATCAAGATGACCTCAAATGCAAATGACGCAATGGAATGAAATGATGTACATGCCGATACGAAGATTTTGATATATCATACGCCTAAAACGGAGCTACGGTTGCGGAGATACGAGCAGTCAAAGAATGCATAAAAACTTAGGGTTTGAAGGGAAAAGTCAACCGTCGGGTCAAAATATCTCAGATCCAGATCGGGATCTCGCGGGCACGGACTTCGAGGTTGACCGCGGGGCACTGTTCACCGGAGTTTGGAGCTCGCCGGTGGAGGACCGCAGGGGCGTGGGGAGGCTCGCCGGAGCCCGACCCGGCCGCCGGAGGAGCCGGACGAGGGCGGCGGGGCCCGGTGGTGGCCACGGCGAGGTTCGGCGGCGGCGGGCGCGCCGGCGGACGGCGGGGGCCGCGGCTCGAGGCGGCGGGGCGACGACGATGGCGAGCGGCGGCGCCGGTGCCCCGGGTGGCCGGCCGCGAGGAGGATGACGGCGGCTGCGGGCGTGAGGCGGCGAGGCGATGACGCGGGCTGGGAGGGCCCCGCGTGGGCCTGCGGGCCGGCGGCGGCGATGTGGGCGCGGCCCATGTGGCGGCGCGTGAGTGGGTGCGGCGGCGGGGCGGACAACGTCCGGCGCGGGCGGACACGTCCGGCCCGGCGCGGGGGAAGATGGATCTGTTTTTTTTAGGGTTTCGGGGAGAGGGAGAGATCCGAAAACGGAGGGGTGTATATATAGGCATAGAGGGAGCTAGGAGAGTCCAAATGAGGTGCGGTTTTCACCCACACGATCGTGATCGAACGCTCTAGGACATGGAGCAGAGTTTGGTGGGTTTTGGGCCAAATTTGGGGGGTGTTGGGCTGCAACACATAAGAGGCCTTTTCGGTCCCTCGGTTAACCGTTGGAGTATCAAACGAAGTCCAAACGACCCGAAACTTGACAGGCGGTCTACCGGTAGTAAACCAAGGCCGCTTGGCAAGACTCGGTCCAATTCGGAAATGTTTAAACCCCACACAAGAAAGAAAGGTAGAAACGACCACCGGAGGAGAACGAAACGCCGGAATGCAAAACGGACAACGGGGAAAATGCTCGAATGCATGAGATGAACATGTATGCAAATGCAATGCACGTGATGACATGATAAGAGATGCACGAAAAAGAAAACAACACACGGAGACAAAGACCCAAACCCGAGAAATAAATATAACTTAGCGCCAGGGACGGCAAGAGTTGGATACAAATATGGAAAGATACATCTGGGGCGTTACACCAACTTGTAACGCCCTCGATGCGGCTATATCTCCCACGTGTCGAAGCACGACTTAGAGGCATAACCGCATTGAAAGCAATGTCGCAAGTGAGGTAATCTTCACACAACCCATGTAATACATAAGGGAAAGAGATACATAGTTGGCTTACAATCGCCACTTCACACAATTACATGAATAAAGCATTACATCAACCAAATACAATCAGGGCCCGACTACGGAACCAAAATAAAAGAAAGGATTGGCTTGCAAAATAAGCCAGAACAAACATATGATAGAAATTTCGTCCGAAGTTTTCGTGGTGGGGCCTACACGGGCTCGAGTGTACAGCACCATCATGTACAAGGCAGTGCACATGACATACGAAGCGTCCCCGAGTCGGCATAGCCAAGGACTCTTTAAGACACAACGAGACCACTGTAAAATCGACCGTGAATAGGCGGACCACTAGACGTCGAACCCCAATTTCATATCATACATCCGTCGGAAAGATATCCTAAGAGCTACTTGAATTCCCACCTATGAAACTCCCGAAATTTTCAGGTTATGCAATCAGGTGTTGGGGATACAGGGGAAGCATAATATCTCACCCAAAACTAACAAATCCTACATCCAGCTGTATCCATCCTTCAACACATAACCAAGAAACCTTCGGAAATCGTCTACCTCAACCTTCGAAAAGCATCCGTTATACAAGTCATGGCAATACTCCCGTACTCACCTCAGTACTGGGTTATCGGGGTTATCTCACCAACAACTGCATAAAAGAGATTTTCGATGTCGGCGTACTAAACTCAGGTATTCCAGAACTGCAACGATAAAATTATGATGACAACACCTCAGAGCTCAACTCCCCGGGACACTTCCACTAAACCCCTGACAGGAGGCACCAAGACAATGTTCTCATCATAAAACCATCGGAACGATTCCAAGATACCCGCGTGATCCTAAAAATTTTTTAGTGAAATTTGAGAAGAGAAGAGTCAAAACTCTACGTCAGGATGCCTTACCAGAGCGATGAAGAGACTGGGGAGTAAAAAGAATTCCTAACTCTCCGATATATAATTCCTAAATGACTCAAAACATTTTTCTAGACACAACTCGGCCGCTAAAAACGATCAAGCAGTGGGGCTCCTAAGGTCGGGGAAGGCTCTGATTACCAACTTGTAACGCCCTCGATGCGGCTATATCTCCCACGTGTCGAAGCACGACTTAGAGGCATAACCGCATTGAAAGCAATGTCGCAAGTGAGGTAATCTTCACACAACCCATGTAATACATAAGGGAAAGAGATACATAGTTGGCTTACAATCGCCACTTCACACAATTACAAGAATAAAGCATTACATCAACCAGATACAATCAAGGTCCGACTACGGAACCAAAATAAAAGAAGAACCCCAAATGCGACAAAGGTCCCCGATCGACCCCAACTGGGCTCCACTACTGATCAACTAGAACGAAACAACACAAAGGGCAAGATCTTCATCGAGCTCCTCCTTGAGCTTGGTTGCGTCATCTGCACGGTAACATAGGCACCTGCAAACTGGTTTTGGAAGTATCTGGTGAGCCACGGGGACTCAGCAATCTCGCACCCGCGAGATCAAGACTATTTAAGCTTATAGGAAGGATGGAGTAATGAGGTGGAGCTGCAGCAAGCGACTAGCATATATGGTGGCTAACATACGCAAAAGAGAGCGAGAAGAGAGGGCAAAGCACGGTCGATAAAAGTATGATCAAGAAGTGATCCTATAGCAACCTACGTCAAGCATAACTCCAACACCGTGTTCACTTCCCGGACTCTGCCGGAAAGAGACCATCACGGTTACACACACGGTTGATGTATTTTAATTAAGGTCAACTTCGGGTTTTCTACAACCGGACGTTAACAAATTCCCATCTGCCCATAACCGCGGGCACGGCTTTCGAAAGTTCAAATCCCTGCAGGGGTGTCCCAACTTAGCCCATGACAAGCTCTCACGGTCAACGAAGGAATAGACCTCCACCCGAGACATTCCGATCAGACTCGGTATCCCGGTACAACAAGACATTTCGACAGGGTAAAACTAAACCAGCAACACCGCCCGAATGTGCCGACAAATCCCGATAGGAGCTGCACATATCTCTTTCTCAGGGCACACTCAGATGAGCAATCCGTACAACTAAAACCAAACCTCGAGTTTCCCCGAGGGGGCGCTGCACAGGGCTCTAGTTTGGACCAACACTCAGAGGAGCACTGGCCCGGGGGGGGGGGGGGGTAGAATAAAGATGACCCTTGAGTCTGCAGAACCCAAGGGAAGGTGGTAGGTTGTTAGTGCAAATGGTAAAACCAATGTTGGGCATTGCTGGAGGAGCTTTACTTAAGGCGAACTGTCAAGGGGTTCCCATTATAGCCCAACCGTGTAAGGAACGCAAAATCCAGGAACATAACACCGATATGACGGAAACTAGGGCGGCAAGAGTGGAACAAAACACCAGGCATAAGGCCGAGCCTTCCACCCTTTACCAAGTATATAGATGCATTAATTAAATAAGATATATTGTGATATCCCAACAAGTAAACATGTTCCAACAAGGAACAACATCTCCATGTTCCAACAAGGAACAAACTTCAATCTTCACCTGCAACTAACAATGCTATAAGAGGGGCTGAGCAAAGCGGTAACATAGCCAATCAACGGTTTGCTAGGACATAGTGGGTTAGAGGTTTGACATGGCAATTTGGGAGGCTGACAAGCAAATGGTAGGCATCGTAGCATTGGCATAGCAAGAGCGAGCAAACTAGCATAGCAAAGATAGTAGTGATTTCGAGGGTATGATCATCTTGCCTGAAATCCCGCAAGGAAGAAGAACGAGTCCATGAAGAAGATAAACGGAACGTAGACGAACGGGTCCTCACAAGCGCGATGTTACCGGAACCAACCCGAAGAAGCAACACCGGAAAAGGAAGCACACAACATAATAAACAACCATCACATAAACATGTCATGATGCACAATCAAGTATGATGCATGTCCGGTTTAAATATGCATGGCATGGGAAAGTGCACAAACAATCCTACAAATTAAGTGGAGCTCAATATGCAACGAGTTGCATATTGACGGAACACCACAACAAGTTATTTAGTTCGATCTCGTTTATGTACCCAACAATATTAAATGTTGGTTAACATGGCAAGAGGGTGAAGCAAAGTAAAACTACCTATCTAGTCAAGTTTAAATGAGGCCGGAAGCAACGAACAACAATTCCGGAAACTCCCCATATGCATATTTTAGATTAGGTCCTGTTCTGCCCTAAACGCAATTTTAGGGTTGTTAAACATGCAAAGTAAGGCCACCATGTTAAACTAGGCAAAATTCTACCCCATTTACATATCAAGATTATTTAATTTGGAGCTACGGTTGAATACTTATGAATTAAATCATTTTAGCAAGGCATAGGAGCAAATTTAAACAAACATCATTTTAAACATTTTAAACATGGATGCAAAAGGCAAAATATGAAACTAGATGAAATTCTAAGCATTTTACATATATAATCTGTTTTAATCCGATGCATGGTTAATTAAATATTGATGCATGAACATTAAGGGGGTTTTCTGCAAAACTGGCAGTCTCTAGAAAATAACTAAATTCGCAGAACTGGAAAAAAAAGGTACACGGGCCGAATCTGGCTGGCCCGAATGTGCACAGGAGAGGGATCTGGAGGGGGCTGCTCACCCTGGGCCTTGGCCCGGTTCGGTGGAGGCAGCAAGCCGGCAGGGCAAGCGGGCCGGCTGGATCTGTGAAGGGAGGCTGGTGCTGGGCCTCGGTCAACTGACGAAGAGGAGGCGGCCCAAGGGCGCGGAGGCGCGGTCAACAGCGGGCGAGCGAAGCGGGCGAGCTCCTCTGCTCGTTCTGAAGAACAGAAACAGCAGCTCACCCATGGCGATGCAGAAGACGGCGGCGGCGGGACTGGGACGAGCACTCCGGTGAGGGCGCGGAGGCCGGCAGGCGCGGATCTGGGCGGCGGGAGCCCTTCTCCGATGATGGTGGCGCCGGCTGGTGCTCTTGTTCGAGGCAAGGACAGAGAGAGATAAATTCAGAGGGAGGAGGAAGAATGAGGGAAGGAGGCGGGGCATGGCGCTGGACCTGTGGCCGCCGGCGGCGATGCTTGCAGGGAGGTCCGGCGACCTGGGGAAACGGATTCGGGCGGTGAGGAGCTCCTGTGCAGCACGGGAGTCCGCCTCCTGGTGGCTTGCACGGGCTGCAGGAGGGAGGCGCGGGGTCGCGAGGCCAAGGCAGGGGAACGGCGAGGCGGAGGGCGCCGGGAACGGGGCAGATTTGGCGAGGGGAGGCGGATCAGAGGCAAACCGGCGGCGTCCAGATCCTCTTGGCAGCCTTGCCGTTCGTCCATGGAGGTCCCCTGTCCAAAGGAAACGAGCAGAGGGATGAGCAGAGGGAGAGGAAAACAGAGAGGGAAAAGAAGGGGAAGGGAAACGGGGGAAAAGAGACGGCGGCGAGGGGCTCTGGCCTGGTGCAGTGCCACGCGGGAAGGAGGGTGCCGGATCCACCGGACCGGGTCGAGGCAAGGGGCGCCATGGATGTGGTCGGAGGCTACAAGGTGGAGGCCGAGAGGAATTTTTGGATTGGGGGCTCGGGCATCTGGAACGAGGAGGAGGGAGAGCGCTGGTTGGGTGGAGAAGGATCGGGAGGGGATCCCGAGAGGGTTTGGTCGGGTGGCGGCGGAGGGAACGGGAGGATGGGACAAGGCGCCTAGGATCTAGGGTTGGATATATATATAGGTAGGGGATGGTAGGGACTAATCCGGTCCGTCCGATTATAATCGGGCGGTCGTAAATAAATAGGTTAGATAGCCTGAATAATAAAACGAAGATATTTTGTAGATGTTTGGGGATGATCCGGACACAGCGGTAACGACTGTCCGAGTCGGGTCCGGGACAGCTTTCGGGCGCTTCACGTGAGGGGTTCGATGCACTGTGCAGAGAGGGTTTCGGACCGCGCGATCGCATCGGGCAACTCCGGAAGCGAAGAGGGGAAGGAGGATGGACTAGGTGGGCTGTGCAGACGGTCTCGAGCTGAGAGAAGAGAAGAGAGGGAGGCCCGGCGACTGTTTCCGGAGACCGAAAACGTCCGACGTTAGACCGGCTACTATTGCCGCTATATTTATCCGTTGGGACGTCAAACGGACTCCGAATGCGATGAAACTTGGCAGGCGGTCTACTGACAACAAAATGACACCGCATGCCAACTTTCAACCCATTCCGAGAACATTTTCCGGCCACTAATAAAATAATATTTCGGACGTGCCGCGGGCGCGTGCAAGTGTGGTTGGGCTCAAAACGGACAACGGAAGGAACGAGGAGACCGGGA
Source organism: Triticum aestivum (assembly GCF_018294505.1). NCBI lineage: Eukaryota > Viridiplantae > Streptophyta > Magnoliopsida > Poales > Poaceae > Triticum > Triticum aestivum. The sequence goes on from NC_057797.1 coordinate 202,646,484, forward strand.
CGGATGCAAGTTTTGAAAACATGATGATGCAATGCACATGATGACATGATGAAATGCAACACGCGAGCCAATGACAAGACAACAACAACGAATAACTGAACGACACCTGGCACATCGGTCTCGGGGCGTTACACTGAGACCGAAGTCCCAACATTTCGAAAAGGATTCGTCCTTGCACACTTTGCTTATCGTATGCAAACGGTGTTTTACAGGGAAGGCCCTCGAGACGTCATGCCGAGCCCGTGGGGACTAGCCTACAAGGGGCTCCAGGCCGAACAGGATAAAAAGGAAAGCGGTCCGGACGGAGACGCCGGCGCAGAGGTATGATGCAACATCTCATCCCTGATTGGCGTCTTTAAAGACATAATAACGCCCGCATTCCCCAGAAAGAAGAACGCTCATCGGACTATATCCGAAGAGGTCGCCAACCGCGCTTCAACCTGCCGGGCTCCAGGGCCGGACACGGAAGCGAAAGCGGATACAAGGCGCGTGCCGGATGTTCCTCCGACAGAGGATGCAGATAAAATATCCGCCACAAATTCCGAAGTGGAGAGCGCCATGAACCACAAGCGTCGCCGAGCCGTTCTCCGTGACGCTTGTTTCTCCCAAGAGGCATTTGATGCCTTCAACTCAGGAGACGCGTACCTCCGTGCCGCTCACAATGGTCTAGCCAGAGCCATGAACCAGTATGTAAAGGACATACGTGTGAGAAAATTTGATGGTTATATATATCAGTAGCCCCTGAGACTTGAAACAGTTACAATAACTGATTTAAGGATCATTTTTTATGCAGGTTCTTACAGAAAAGAATACCCAATTGTCCCATGAGCTTGAAGAGTCCAAAGCCCAACTTCAGGCCGCACTGGCCGTAGAAGAGAAGTCCAAGAAGACCCCCTCTGGTAACAACTATTTCAATTGATAGATACCGTATAGAGTGCGGCATATGTGCAAATCTAACAACAAATATTGCAGATGACGCCGGAGGAAATCTGAATGAGCAACATCTCTTACGCCGACTAAAGGCCGGAGAGAGCGTGCTTACAAGGGTTAGGCATGAGAAAAATAATCTCCAGGATGCCAACACCCGGCTGGGCGTGGAACTAAAAGATGTTCGTGCCCAGCTGTCGCACTCCATGAAGGAGAATCAGCGGCTGCGGCGCGACATTTTTAGTAACTGCTTGAACGAACTTGTTAAAAAGAGTTTGGCGAAGAAGCCAACTAACAGAGTTATGTCTGTAGGTATGTTGATGGGTCGTCCTGCGGATGAGATGCCCGGGTCTGTGGGTGATCTTCTACCAGAGCTTTCACAACTGCACGAACAAGTTCGGCAAGTGATGCGAGGTGTTGCCCAGGCCTTATGGCCATCCATCTCCCTGCCTAAAGGCCTTGGAGAGCTTGTGGAGAAGCTTAAGGGAGCGCGGCGGCGCTTCCGATTATGGAAGATATCGGCCTGCCGTCAGGGTGCCAGGGAAGCCTGGGCCATGGTGAAGACTGTTGGAAATATGCCCTAGAGGCAATAATAAATTGGTTATTATTATATTTCCTTGTTCATGATAATCGTTTATTATCCATGCTAGAATTGTATTGATAGGAAACTTAGATACATGTGTGGATACATAGACAACACCATGTCCCTAGTAAGCCTCTAGTTGACTAGCTCGTTGATCAATAGATGGTTACGGTTTCCTGACCATGGACATTGGATGTCGTTGATAACGGGATCACATAATTAGGATAATGATGTGATGGACAAGACCCAATCCTAAGCCTAGCACAAGATCATGTAGTTCGTATGCTAATGCTTTTCTAATGTCAAGTATCATTTCCTTAGACCATGAGATTGTGCAACTCCCGGATACCGTAGGAGTGCTTTGGGTGTGCCAAACGTCACAACGTAACTGGGTGGCTATAAAGGTACACTACAGGTATCTCCGAAAGTGTCTGTTGGGTTGGCACGAATCAAGACTGGGATTTGTCACTCCGTGTAAACGGAGAGGTATCTCTGGGCCCACTCGGTAGGACATCATCATAATGTGCACAATGTGATCAAGGAGTTGATCACGGGATGATGTGTTACGGAACGAGTAAAAGAGACTTGCCGGTAACGAGATTGAACAAGGTATCGGGATACCGACGATCGAATCTCGGGCAAGTATCGTACCGCTGGACAAAGGGAATTGTATACGGGATTGATTAAGTCCTTGACATCATGGTTTATCCGATGAGATCATCGTGGAATATGTGGAAGCCAACATGGGTATCCAGATCCCGCTGTTGGTTATTGACCAGAGAGTTATCTCGGTCATGTCTGCATGGTTCCCGAACCCGTAGGGTCTACACACTTAAGGTTCGATGACGCTAGGGTTATAGGGAATAGATATACGTGGTTACCGAATGTTGTTTGGAGTCCCGGATGAGATCCCGGACGTCACGAGGAGTTCTGGAATGGTCCGGAGGTAAAGATTTATATATGGGAAGTCCTGTTTTGGTCACAGGAAAAGTTTCGGGTTTTATCGGTAACATACCGGGACCACCAGGAGGGTCCCGGGGGTCCACCAAGTGGGGCCACCGGCCCCGGAGGGCTGCATGGGCCAAGAGTGGGAGGGGACCAGCCCCAGGTGGGCTGGTGCGCCCCCCACAAGGGCCCAAGGCGCCTAGGGTTTTAGGGAGGGGGCGCCCCACCTAGCTTGGGGGGCAAGATTCCCCTCTCCCCCCTTGGCCGCCCCACCAGATGGGATCTGGGCTGGCCGCCGCCCCTAGGGTGGAACCCTAGGTGGGGCACAGCCCCCTCCCCTCCCCCTATATATACTTGAGGTTTGGGCTGCCCAAGACACACGAGTTCCTCTTCTTCTTGGCGCAACCCTACCCTTCTCCCTCCTCGTCTCTTGCAGTGCTTGGCGAAGCCCTGCTAGAGTACCACGCTCCTCCACCACCACCACGCCGTCTTGCTGCTGCTGGATGGAGTCTTCCTCAACCTCTCCTTCTCTCCTTGCTGGATCAAGGCATGGGAGACGTCACCGGGCTATACGTGTGTTGAACGCGAAGGTGCCGTCCGTTCAGCACTAGGATCTCCGGTGATTTGGATCACGACGAGTACGACTCCTTCAACCCCGTTCTCTTGAACGCTTCCGCTTAGTGATCTACAAGGGTATGGAGATGCACTCTCCTTCCCCTCGTTGCTAGTCTCTCCATAGATAGATCTTGGTGGCACGTAGGAAAATTTTGAATTTCTGCTACGTTCCCCAATAGTGGTATCAGAGCTAGGTCTATGCGTAGTTTCTATGCACGAGTAGAACACAAAGTAGTTGTGGTCGTTGGTTTTGTTCAATATGCTTACCGTTACTAGTCCAATCTTGATTCGGCGGCATTATGGGATGAAGCGGCCCGGACCGACCTTACACGTACTCTTACGTGAGACTGGTTCCACCGACTGACATGCACTAGTTGCATAAGGTGGCTAGCGGGTGTCTGTCTCTCCCACTTTAGTCGGATCGGATTCGATGAAAAGGGTCCTTATGAAGGGTAAATAGCAATTGGCATATCACGTTGTGATTTTTGCGTAGGTAAGAAACGTTCTTTCTAGAAACCCATAGCAGCCACGTAAAACATGCAAACAATAATTAGAGGACGTCTAACTTGTTTTTGCAGGGTATGCTATGTGATGTGATATGGCCAAGAAGAATGTGATGAATGATATGTGATGTATGAGATTGATCATGTTCTTGTAATCGGAATCACGACTTGCATGTCGATGAGTATGACAACCGGCAGGAGCCATAGGAGTTGTCTTAATTTATTTATGACCTGCGTGTCAACATAAACGTCATGTAATTACTTTACTGTATTGCTAAAGCGTTAGCCATAGTAGTAGAAGTAATAGATGACGAGACAACTTCAAGAAGACACGATGATGGAGATCATGATGATGGAGATCATGGTGTCATGCCGGTGACAACGATGATCATGGAGCCCCGAGGATGGAGATCAAGAGGAGCAAAATGATATTGGCCATATCATGTCACTATTTGATTGCATGTGATGTTTATCATGTTTATACATCTTATTTGCTTAGAACAACGGTAGTAAATAAGATGATCCCTCATTAAAATTTCAAGAAAGTGTTCCCCCTAACTGTGCACCATTGCAAAAATTCGTCGTTTCGAAGCACCACGTGATGATCAGGTGTGATAGATTTTTACGTTCGAATACAACGGGTGTTGACGAGCCTAGCATGTACAGACATGGCCTCAGAACACATGCAAAACACTTAGGTTGACTTGACGAGCCTAGCATGTACAGACATGGCCTCGGAACACAAGATATCGAAAGGTTGAGCATGAGTCGTATGGCAGATACGATCAACATGAAGATGTTCACCGATGTTGACTAGTCCGTCTCACGTGATGATCGGGCACGACCTAGTTGACTCGGATCATGTAATCACTTAGATGACTAGAGGGATGTCTATCTGAGTGGGAGTTCATAAGATGAACTTAATTATCCTGAACATAGTCAAAAGGTCTTCGCAAAGTATGTCGTAGCTCGCGCTTCAGTTCTACTATTTAGATATGTTCCTAGCGAAAATTTAGTTGAAAGTTGATAGTAGCAATTATGCGGACTAGGTCCGTAAACTGAGGATTGTCCTCATTGCTTCATAGAAGGCTTATGTCCTTAATGCACCGCTCAGTGTGCTGAACCTCAAACGTCGTCTGTGGATGTTGCGAACATCTGACATACACATTTTGATAACTACGTGATAGTTCAGTTAAACGGTTTAGAGTTGAGGCACCGAAGATGTTTTTGAAACGTCGCGAAACATATGAGATGTTTCGAGGGCTGAAATTGGGATTTCAGGCTCGTGCCCACGTCAAGAGGTATAAGACCTCCGACGATTTTCTTAGCCCGCAAACTAAGGGAGAAAAGCTCAATTGTTGAGCTTGTGCTCAGATTGTCTGAGTACAACAATCATTTGAATCGAGTGGGAGTTGATCTTCCAGATGAGATAGTGATATTTCTCCGAAGTTATTACCACCAAGCTGCTAGAGCTTCATGATGAACTATAATATATCAGGGACATATATGATGATCCTTGAGATATTCGTGATGTTTGACACCACAAAAGTAGAAATCAAGAAGGAGCATCAATTGTTGATGGTTGGTGAAACCACTAGTTTCAAGAAGGGCAAGGGAAAGAAGGGATACTTCATGAAACAGCAAATCAGCTGCTGCTCTAGTGAAGAAACCCAAGGTTGAACCCAAACCCAAGACTAAGTGCTTCTGTAATAAGGGGAACAACCACTGGAGCAGAATTACCCTAGATACTTGGTAGATGAGAAGGCTGGCAAGGTCGATAGAAGTATATTGGATATACATTATGTACTTTACTAGTACTCCTAGTAGCACCATGGTATTAGATACCGGTTCGGTTGCTAAGTGTTAGTAAACTCGAAATAAAAGGCTGCGGAGTAAACGGAGACTAGCTAAAGGTGAGCTGACGATATGTGTTGGAAGTTTTTCCCAAGCTTGATGTGATCAAGCATCGCATGCTCCCTCTACCATCGAGATTGGTGTTTGCGTCGAGCATAGACGTGATTGGATTATGTCTATCGCAATACGGTTATTCATTTAAGGAGAATACTGGTTACTCTGTTTATTTGAATAATACCTTCAATGGTCTTGCACCTAAAATGAATGGTTTATTGAATCTCGATCGTAGTGATACACATTTTCATGCCAAAGGTATAAGATAGTAATGATAGTACCACACAAATGTGGCACTGCAATTTGAGTCATATCGGTATAAAACGCATGAAGAAGCTCCATGTTGATGCATCTTTGGGCTCACTCATTTTTGAAAAGTTTGAGACATGCGAACCATGTCTATTGGTGTATATGCATGAAGAAACTCCATGCAAATGGACCGTTTGGACTCACTTCATTTTGAATCACTTGAGACATGCAAATCATACCACATGGGCAAGATGACTGAAAGCCTCGTTTTCAGTAAAATGGAACTAGAAAGCGACTTGTTGGAAGTAATACATTTTGATGTGTGCAGTCCAATGAGTGCTGAGGCGTGTAGTGGATATCATTATGTTCTTACTTCACAAATGATTTGAGTAGATGTTGAGTATATTTACTTGATGAATCATGAGTCTGGATTATTGAAAGGTTCAAGTAATTTCAGGGTGAAGTTGAAAGATCATCGTGACAAGAGGATAAAATATCTATGATATGATCATAGAGATGAATATCTGAATTATGAGTTTGGCACAGAATTAAGACATTGTGGAAATTGTTTCACAACTAATACAGCCTGGAACACCATAGTGTGATGGTGTGTCCGAACATCATAACTGCACCCTATTGAATATGATGCATACCATGATGTCTCTTATCAAATTACCATGATAGTTTATGGGTTAGGCATTAGAGACAACCACATTCACTTTAAATAGGGCACCACGTAATTCCGATGAGATGACACCGTATGAACTATGGTTTAGAGAAACCTAAGCTGTCATTTCTTAAAAGTTTGGGGCTGCGACGCTTATGTGAAAAAGTTTCAGGCTGATAAGATCGAACCCAAAGTGGATAAAATGCATCTTCATAGGACACCCAAAACAGTTGGATATACCTCCTGTCTCAGATCCGAAAGCAATAAGGGATTGTTTCTAGAATCGGGTCCTTTCTCAAGGAAAAGTTTCTCTCGAAAGAATTGAGTGGGAGGATGGTGGAGACTTGATAAGGTTATTGAACCGTCTCTTCAACTAGTGTGTTGCAGGGCACAGGGAGTTGTTCTTGTGGCACCTACACCAATTGAAGTAGAAGCTTATGATAGTGATCATAAAACTTCAGATCAAGTCACTACCAAACTTTGTGGGATGACAAGGATGCGTACTACTTCAGAGTGGTACGTAATCCTGTCTTGGAAGTCATGTTGCTAGACAACAATGAACCTACGAGCTATGGAGAAGCGATGGTGGGCCCGGATTCCGATAAATGGCTCGAGGCCATAAAATCCGAGAGAGGATCCATGTATGAAAACAAAGTGTAGACTTTGGAAGAACTACTTGATGGTCGTAAGGCTGTTAGGTACATATGGATTTTAAAAGGAAGACAGACAATGATGGTAAGTATCACCATTAAGAAAGCTCAACTTGTCGTTAAGATGTTTTTTTCGACAAGTTCAAGGAGTTGACTACGATGAGAATTTCTCACCCGTAGCGATGCTTAAGTTCGTCGGAATCATGTTAGCATTAGTTGTATTTTTCGATTATGAAATCTTACAGATGGATGTCAAAACAAGTTTTCTTACCAAGTTTTCGTAAGAAAAGTTGTATGTGATACGATAGAAGGTTTTGTCAATCCTGAAAGATGCTAACAAGTATGCAAAGCTCCAGCAATCCTTCTAAGGACTGGAGTAAGCATCTCGGAGTTGGAATGTATGCTTTGATGAGATGATCAAAGATTTTGGGTGTATGCAAAGTTTATGAGAAACTTTTATTTCCAAAGAAGTGAGTGGGAGCACTATAGAATTTCTGATGAATATATGTTGTTGACATATTGTTGATCAGAAATGACGTAGAATTTCTGGAAAGCATGGAGAGTTATTTAAAAAGTGTTTTTCAATGGAAAACCTGGATTAAGCTACTTGAACGTTGAGCATCAAGATCTATGAGGATAGATCAAAACGCTTAATGGTACTTTCAAATGAGCACATACCTTGACATGATCTTGAAGGTGTTCAAGATGGATCAGTCAAAGAAGGAGTTCTTGCCTGAGTTGTAAGGTATGAAGTTAAGACTTAAAGCTCGACCATGACAGAAGAAAGAGGAAGGACGAAGGTCGTCCCCTATGCTTTTGTCATAGGCTCTATACGGTATGCCATGCTGAGTACCGCACCTGATGTGTGCCTTGCCACATATCTGGCAAGAGGGTACAAAGGTGATCTAGGAGTAGATCACCAGATAGCGGGCTAAATTATCCTTAGAGGAATAAGGATATGTTTCTCGGTTATGGAGGTGATAAAGAGTTCAACGTAAAGAGTTACATCGATGCAAGCTTAACACCTATCCGGATAGCTGTGAGTAGAGATACCGGATACGTATAATGGAGCAACAATTTAGAATAGCTCCAAGTAGAACAGTTATTTGAAATGGCTCCAAATGTAGCATAGTAGTTGCATCTGCAAGATGACATAGAAATTTGTGAAGTACATACGGATCTGAATGTTGCAGACCCGTTGACTGAAACCTCTCTCACAAGCATAACATGATCAAACCCAGAACTCTTTGGGTGTTGGTCACATGGGGATGTGACCTTGAGTGTTAATCACATATCAATGTGAACTGGATTATTGACCCTAGTGCAAGTGGGAGTCTGTTGGAAATATGCCCTAGAGGCAATAATAAATTGGTTATTATTATATTTCCTTGTTCATGATAATCGTTTATTATCCATGCTAGAATTGTATTGATAGGAAACTCAAATACATGTGTGGATACATAGACAACACCATGTCCCTAGTAAGCCTCTAGTTGACTAGCTCGTTGATCAATAGATGGTTACGGTTTCCTGACCATGGACATTGGATGTCGTTGATAACGGGATCACATCATTAGGAGAATGATGTGATGGACAAGACCCAATCCTAAGCCTAGCACAAGATCATGTAGTTCGTATGCTAAAGCTTTTCTAATGTCAAGTATCATTTCCTTAGCCCATGAGATTGTGCAACTCCCGGATACTGTAGGAGTGCTTTGGGTGTGCCAAACGTCACAACGTAACTGGGTGGCTATAAAGGTACACTACAGGTATCTCCGAAAGTGTTTGTTGGGTTGGCACAGATCGAGACTGGGATTTGTCACTCCGTGTAAACGGAGAGGTATCTCTGGGCCCACTCGGTAGGACATCATCATAATGTGCACAATGTGATCAAGGAGTTGATCACAGGATGATGTGTTACGGAACGAGTAAAAGAGACTTGCCGGTAATGAGATTGAACAAGTTATCGGGATACCGACGATCGAATCTCGGGCAAGTATCGTACCGCTGGACAAAGGGAATTGTATATGGGATTGATTAAGTCCTTGACATCGTGGTTCATCCGATGAGATCATCGTGGAATATGTGGGAGCCAACATGGGTATCCAGATCCCGTTGTTGGTTATTGACCAGAGAGTTATCTCGGTCATGTCTGCATGGTTCCCGAACCCGTAGGGTCTACACACTTAAGGTTCGATGATGCTAGGGTTATAGGGAATAGATATACGTGGTTACCGAATGTTGTTCGGAGTCCCGGATGAGATCCCGGACGTCACGAGGAGTTCCGGAATGGTCCGGAGGTAAAGATTTATATATGGGAAGTCCTGTTTTGGTCACAGGAAAAGTTTCGGGTTTTATCGGTAACATACCGGGACCACCAGGAGGGTCCCGGGGGTCCACCAAGTGGGGCCACCGGCCCGGGAGGGCTGCATGGGCCAAGAGTGGGAGGGGACCAGCCCCAGGTGGGCTGGTGCGCCCCCCCACAAGGGCCCAAGGCGCCTAGGGTTTTGGGGAGGGGGCGCCCCACCTAGCTTGGGGGGCAAGTTTCCCCTCTCCCCCCCTTGGCCGCCCCACCAGATGGGATCTGGGCTGGCCGCCGCCCCTAGGGTGGAACCCTAGGTGGGCCGCCGCTCTCTCCCCTCCCCCTATATATACTTGAGGTTTGGGCTGCCCAAGACACACGAGTTCCTCTCCTTCTTGGCGCAGCCCTACCCCTCTCCCTCCTCGTCTCTTGCGGTGCTTGGCGAAGCCCTGCTGGAGTACCACTCTCCACCACCACCACCACCACCACGCCGTTGTGCTGCTGCTGGATGGAGTCTTCCTCAACCTCTCCTTCTCTCCTTGCTGGATCAAGGCATGGGAGACGTCACCGGGCTGTACGTGTGTTGAACGCGGAGGTGCCGTCCGTTCGGCACTAGGATCTCCGGTGATTTGGATCACGACGAGTACGACTCCTTCAACCCCGTTCTCTTGAATGCTTCTGCTTAGCGATCTACAAGGGTATGTAGATGCACTCTCCTTCCCCTCGTTGCTGGTCTCTCCATAGATAGATCTTGGTGACACGTAGGAAAATTTTGAATTTCTGCTACGTTCCCCAACAAAGACGCGGTATACCAAGGCTGACCCAAACCACATGGCCGAGGTCGGACCTGTGGGGCCCGATCGGAAAGAGATCCCCGTGAGCTTAGTGTATGGGCAAGTAGAATTGGCCGCAAAGTATTCCCAACAGGACTGTAGACTAGACAACTTGTTGGATGGTGTAGAAGAGGAATTTAGCTAGTGAAATTGACTATGTAATTAAAGTGACATGTGTAATGCCTTCTAGCCGGATTGTAGATCATTTGTCATGGTGGACCTTTTCGCTTCAACCTCAGGACCCGATAGTCCGGAGTGTGTCCGAATACCCTCTCGGTTATGTAGGAACCGGGGCATGCATGGAGACCAGGCGTAGGGGTCATTAGTGCTTGAACAGACAAGTGCCCAACTAGTTATATATGTTATATTACATGGTTAGTAAGAAACATCTTCCAGGGAGAATAGTTCCGTTAGGGGTTCCTTTCCCTGGGTACGCATGCCCTAAAGTGCATGTCCGGACTGCGAAAACAGATGCAGGAACAACATCTGGGAGCACATATATAAATAAGTAAAAAATCATCTTTTGTTCACTGACCGAATATTCCCTTAAGAACGCTAGCTTTCGGCTTCACCCAGTCTGAGGTACACATCCGGCTGACCCGGCAGTACAATCATAGAGGTGCTCCCCTTATGCCCTAGCTGAATTAACGGGAACGTAGGGCATAAATACAAGAGCCAGGCAACCCAGCTTGGCCAAAACTTAAGTCATATCGATGCATATAATGGCGAAGAAAAGGTACATGCGGAAGGATGACACATGTGCTGGGCATGAAGCCCGGATAAGTAAGTAAGCTTCTGTGAAAGAAGCCCCCAGGTATAATGAGCGCGGCTAGCGCGTCAATGGTGTGCCGGCAAGGCGCACGTTAGCCTTTGAAGGCCTCGAGGAAAAGTAAAAGAAGAAGGAGAGAAATAAAAGATAGATAATGTATATGCGAAAAATGGACAGAGGAAGGAGACGAACATAGAGTCTGGCGCTAAGCGTAGAATCTTCGGAGCCTGGCTGCGTTCCATGGGTTCGGTTCAAGTCTATTATCCGATGCATCCCGCAGACGGTATGCCCCACCGGTCAGAACTTGGTCAATAATAAAGGGACCCTCCCATTTGGGCTTGAGTTTGTCCTTTTTCTTCTCCGGCAGGCATAGAACTAGCTCGCCAACATTATAATTTTTGGCCCGTACTTCTCTGCTTTGGTATCTTCGAGCTTGTTGTTGATAGAATGCGGAACGGGCTTTTGCCATGTCACGCTCCTCCTCCAGGGTGTCCAAACTGTCATGCCGATCGAGCTCGGCTTCTCTTTCTTCGTACATGCGCATTCGAGGTGAGTCATGAATTATGTCGCAGGGTAGAACTGCCTCTGCGCCATACACCATAAAGACGGGTGTGTATCCAGTAGTGCGATTTGGTGTGGTCCGCAACCCCCAGAGTACGGAGTCAAGCTCCTCCACCCAGTGCGTGTTAGACTCCCTAAGGGACCGCACTAATCTGGGTTTAATGCCGCTCAAGATAAGACCATTTGCTCGTTCGACTTGACCGTTAGTTTGTGGGTGATAGATAGAAGCATAATCGAGCTTAATGCCCATGTTTTTGCACCAGAGTTTTACCTCATCAGCCGTGAAGTTCGTGCCATTGTCAGTAATGATGCTGTGGGGGACACCATAACGGTGTATGACCCCGGATATGAAGTCTATCACCGGTCCGGATTCGGCCATTTTAACAGGTTTGGCTTCTATCCATTTGGTAAATTTATCCACCATGACCAGAAAGTATTTATTTCTTATGGGTTCTCCCTTTAAGGGGTCCAACCATGTCGAGTCCCCAGACCGCAAAGGGCCAGGTAATGGGGATTGTTTGGAGGGCGGAGGGTGGCATATGGCTTTGGTTTGCAAAAAGCTGGCAACCGACGCAATGTTGGACTAAGTCCTGAGCATTTGCTCGGGCCGTCGGCCAATAAAAACCTATACGGAAGGCCTTGCTTACAAGGTCCAGGGCTACGGCGTGGTGGCCGGCGAGTCCGGCATAAATTTCTGCCAGAAGCTTCCGCCCCTCCTCTTCAGAGATGCACCTTTGAAGGACTCCGGTGGTGCTTTTCTTATAAAGCTCTCCCTCATGGACCCTATAGGCTTTAGATCGCCGTACTATGCAGTGTGCCTCATTTTGGTCTTCGGGGAGTTCCTGCCTAGTTAAGTAGGCCAGGAATGGTTCTGTCCACGGGGCGACGACAACCATTATTACGTGGGCTGAAGGTGTTATTTCGGTGGCAGAGCCTCCGATTATGTCAGATTGTTCGGTATCGGGCATTGCGGTTGGGTCCGGACTATTGTTACCAGTGTCGCCTTCCCATACCACGGATGGCTTGAATAGCCTCTCCAAAAAGATGTTAGGGGGGACCGCATCGCGTTTTGCACTGATGCGTGCGAGTTCATCTGCCGCCTAGTTGTTTTCCCGGGCTACATGGTGAAATTCGAGCCCTTCGAACTAAGCTGACATTTTTAGGACGACATTGCAGTAGGCCGCCATTTTCGGATCCTTGGCGTCAAAATCTCCATTTATCTGGGATATTGCGAGGTTCGAATCCCCGCGCACCTCCAGGCATTGGATGCCCATTGATTCTGCCATCCGAAGACCGTGTAAAAGGGCCTCGTATTCTGCTGCGTTGTTGGAGTATGTATACATTATCTGGAGTTCGTATTGAACTGTATCTCCGGTTGGGGACATTAGAATGACACCAGCCCCCAGACCAGCCAGCATTTTGGAGCCGTCAAAGTGCATGATCCAGTTGGAATATGCGCCGTACTCTCTAGGGAGTTCGGCTTCCGTCCATTCGGCGACAAAGTCGGCCAATACTTGCGACTAAATGGCTCGCCGTGGTTTGTATGTTATGTCGAATGGGAGGAGCTCAATGGCCCATTTGGCGATCTGACCCGTGGCGTCGCGGTTGTTTATAATATCATTAAGTGGCACTTCTGAGGCTACTGTAATGGAACACTCTTGAAAGTAGTGTCGCAGCTTCCGGGATGCCATGAATACTGCATAGGCTATCTTTTGACAATGCGGGTACCGTGACTTGCATGGAGTGAGGACAGTGGATATATAATAGACCGGCTTTTGAAGGGGGAATTTATGTCCGTGTCAGAACCTCGATTCCAAGTCACATCGATCTAGCTGGTAACACCTCATATCATTTTGCGGCCTCACGCACGGTATTCCCACGGGTGTCGCCTTACCATGGCCCGAGAACGTTTGCGCCTTTTGGCTTACGTATATGATAGTGTCGCTAGCATCCATATGACAAAGAACTCGGGCCGACATGGCTAGTCGTGAACCCAAAGCAGCACTAACCCATGGAGACAGGCATACATGAATCAACTTCGAGCATGTCGGTCAGCAGCGTGTGAATCTGGGCTGTAGCACTGGGCTAACAGGACTCCGGTAACCCAGGCTGTAGCAGGCTAGGCAGGACTCCGGATGTCACCGCGTGACATTTCCCCGAAGGGACAGACACAGGAACAAAGTGAAACACATGCCGACCAGTCAAGTGCCCTGAGCAGTAGTGCTGGGCTAGCAGGACTCCGGTGAACCGGGCTGTAGCGGACTACTATGGCTCATGGAAGCACTAGGCTACATTTCCCCATAAGAGAGGCTGCCAACGATAAACAACTAGATAGCCGGATCCCACACATACCAAGAATTTCAATCATACACATAATATGCTCGATATGTGTAAATACAACATGGCATCACAACATAACTCTATGACTCAAAGTATTTATTCATTAGGCTCCGAAGAGCCAGATACTACAAACATGGGTCTCATGACCCAACATTCAGAGCATACAAGTCAAAGCACATGAGGAAGCTGAACACGTCTGAGTACAGACATCTACAAATGAAAAAGGCTGAGAAGCCTGACTATCTACAAGACCCTGCCGAGGGCACAAGATCGTAGCTGAGGTATCAAGCTAAACGTCGAAGTCCACATGGAACTACTAGAGAGACCGACGTCTCTCTGCAAAACATAAAATAGGCAAACGTGAGTACAAATATACCTAGCAAGACTTACATCAGAACTAACTACATATGCATCGGTATCATTAAAAGGGGGTGGTGGAGTTTAACTGCAGCAAGCCAGCTTTGACCCAGTGGCTAACCTGAACTATGACTGCAAGTAACTCCTTGAGGTGGCGCACACGAGTCCACATATTCACCATATCAATACACCACTCTGGATCCGCTCCCGTCTCCCTACGAAAAGGCCATCCATAGCACTCACGCTTATCTTGCGAGTTTTAAAGTATCCACTTTCACTTGTCTATGAACTGTTATAGGCAACCCAGAAGTCCATTACCGCGGACACGGCTATTCGAATAGATGATGTTAACCCTGCAGGGGTGTACTTCTTCACACACGCTCTCACCACTTATCACCGTTTACACGACATGTACTCGGCAACCTTCAAGCGGAAGCCCAGCGAGGGTGTCGGCCATGGCCTACCTAAACACTCAAGTCTCTAGTCCAGGTTTATCGCCTATTCAGGTTCCATCCGCAGGGAGTCCGGCCAAGGTTTCCACATACGGCCCCGAACGATGTGTATAGGGTTCCGAGACAACAAATGGGCGCCCGACATGCCCGACCACGTGCCTACCGCATCACAGCCCACCCCTCCGGTCAGCGCTGCCCACGGCCTCCAGCATACTACAAACACCAGAAACTACTTGCAACTCCTGGACAAAGGACAAGGGTGATCAAGAAGCCGAGAGGGTCCATTAGTTTCGGGCCCAATGCGTGGTAGTAATTGTTTCATGGATCACAAACACAGAACTCAGTTCCTGAGGACGGCTTCAATGAGACAACCCACCATGTACTCCTACATGGCCTCTCACCGCTACCTTTACCAAATCGTGTTCTCACACTTAGCTCACACACAATAGGACATGTTCATCACTGTTCCAATTCATCCCCGATGAATCAGACCTGACACAACTCTAAGCATAGCAGGCATGACAAACAAGCATGAATGAGTAGGCACATCTAGGCTCAAACAACTCCTACTCATGCTAGTGGGTTTCATCTATTTACTGTGGCAATGACAGGTCATGCAAAGGATAAAGGGGTTCAGCTACCGCAGCAAGTAACAGATGTACCGTTGTTGTCCTAATGCAGTAAAAGAGAGAAGGAGGAAGAGAGTGGGATTGTATCAAAATGAACAAGGAGGTTTTGCTTGCCTGGCACTTTTGAAGATAACATTGAGTCTTCATCAGCGTCAACGATCACAGCGTCGGAGCACGTCTATCGAGAGGGGACAAATACCAGCAACAGAGAAAGAGAACACAATCAATGCAATGCACAATATGATGCATGAGCATGACATGTCAATATGCTATGTTTTGAGCTAATGCAACTAGCAACATGTTAAATGGAGTTGGTTTGAACCCTAGGTTCAAATTCAAACTCCATATGTGAGGGTTTAAATGCCATTTATATGATTTGGCCTAAAAAACAGCCATAAGTTGTTCTAACATGCATGAAAATGGTACAGATGGATAGATTGGATTTTTCTGATCATTTTTCATATACAAATTATTTCATTCTGATCTACGGTTGATTTTCTATGATTTTTAGAAGTTTAGGCAATTTTCTGGATTTTTCTGAATAAGAATAAATCCAGAAAAGGGCATTACTGCGTCAGCCTGACATCATCATGACGCCAGCAGGTCAACGGGGCACGATCCGGGTCAAACCTGACCAGTGGGGTCCACTGGTCAGTGACACAGTGTCAATTACAGAGGCTGACGTGTGGGTCCGGTCAATGCTGACTAGGTAGGTCAAACCTGATAGCCGGGGCCCACTGGACTTAAGCTAATCCTAAACAAAAACTAATCCAGGTTAATTTAAGGGTGTGGGGCCCATGTGTTAGTGAGCATGGGGGTTAGTTAGTGGCGTCATTAGCCGCTAATGACGACGCCACGTTGTCATAGCCGGGGTTAGGCCGCCGGCGACCACAGACCGCAGTGGCGTCGCTCGTTCCGGTGACTCCAACGGTGGGAGGAGGCAGGGTTGGGCCCTACGGCTGCGGCGCGATGAGGCGCATCGGGTGGTGGCCGTGGGTGGTGCCGGAGCCGTCAGAAATAGCAACGACGACGAGCGAGGCGCCGGCCGGAGCTCGGGTGGGTGCGGGGTTAGCGCTGCAGCCTGCAAACGAGCCGACTGTCGCGCTAGTTTTGCTCTACGGGACGTTGCGAGTGCAATGGACGCACGCGCGGAACCAAAAGGTCACCGGGGCTTTGCTGGCGACGAGCCCGTGCGGCGGCGGCTATGGTAAGCAAGGGGGCGATGGCTACGACGACCAAACCGAAGCGGGGTTAGAGGAGAAATGACCGGGGGCTCACCACGGTCACGAAGAGATGCTCGGCGGGCTCGGGGGAGGCCGGACAGCGACGAACCTGACGGCGGCAACCGTTGGGGCAGAGGTTGCTGACGACAGCGATGGCGACGTTCTAGGGCCTCCATGATGCGTGGCTCGGAGTGGAGGATGTAGAGGTCGAAAATGGAGCTCAGGGACATGTCCATGGGGCTAGGGCTGGCCGGTGGCCGTGGTGGCAGTGAACGGCGGCAACGGCTCCGCTCGGCTTCGGGAGAGAGAGAGCGAGAGAGGAGAGGCAGGGAGAGAGTGGAGCGGTCGAGGGGTCCAGGGGGTCTGCGTGGCAACGCCAGAGGCGTCCAGGCCCTCGGAGTCAAGCAGGAGGTGGCGCACGGTGGTGCGCGCGTGTTGGGCACGCGCCCGTCCTCCTGGCAAGGAGGAAGACGACAGGGGGAGGGGCCAGGCGGGCTGGGCCGCGCAGGTGGGCTGGCCAGCTGGGCCGCGACAGGTAAGTTAGGTAAGTTCTCGCTCTCTCCTCCATTTTCTGTTTTTCTATTATTTTTGTAACTTCAGGGCTTTATTAAAAATGCCAGGGCATTTCCGAAAATCATAAAACTAATCATGGCTACTGTTTAGAATATATCCAACAGTAAACATTTTAGTTTATGATTATTTGAGCATTTAAAATATTTTATAGCATTTAAATGCCCAAATGCAAATACAATATGAATTAATTCAAAAATCCAGAATGGCCTAAAAATATGTGCATCATTTTTGTCAGAGGTGCTAGACCAATTCAAAAATGATGAACATTTCTAAAGGGTATTTTGGGATCATTGAAAATATTTAAGTTTGAACCTGGTTGAATTCATTTGGTGCTAGGGTTTCAACAATCCCCATTCCAAGTTTCATGAAATTTAAACATGGTGCATGGATGCAATGCCACTAGTTGCAAACAATTCTAGGGCTGTGACAACTCACCCCCACTAAACAAGAATCTCGTCCCGAGATTCAAGACGTGAGGTAAGAAGACAGAGGGGGCACAAACTATCACGGTCTTCACGATCCAGGTTGCACTTCATAAGAACGTTGATTCGATCATCATCCTTATATTGACATCTTGCTTTGAGAACTTCATCCAACACGACAATGGAAAGAGAGGGAGGCTCTACAGGATTCGATCTTCACGAAGATCAAGCAAAACATGATCAACTCATAGAATGAGATGTAGTAACATCTCTCGAACTGAGAAATAAAACACCCATCAAGAGGGATGGAAGAAACAGATGGCGAAAGTTCAATTTGGTAGGCAACAATTCCACGCTAGAATAGGAGGGCGCATGGTTTCAAAGTAGCGAGGAGATTGATTGCCATGACTCGTAACGGGGCACCTTAGGGAAGGTAACTCGTAGAATTGTTCCCTTAAGTGGCAAAAAGAATTACTTTTGATATAAAGATCATTGAAACTCTCTATACCAGCCTAAGGCAATTCGCAAACGATCATTTGAAGGAATTGGAAAGAATGGCATACTCAGTTTGGAAAGGAAACTACGGTTATAGAACAACTCGGCAAATGGAAGGCACATTTCAGTTGATACCAAATATATAACCAAGTGACTGAGCATGCTCTCAAGAACTTGAGCATTTCCATATTCATGAAGGTTTTACCAACATTCGTGGCAAGGATCCTGGCAACACGACATACTACCATGATGACTAATGATGGATGATGCGGATACAGAGGAAGATAACACCTTCTCAGACTTCCCCTTAGCGAGGCTAAGGAAACAAAATCTGGATGATCGACCGAGAGACATTTAGCATTCCGCTTCTAATGTTCTCCTTGATGTGCTAGCACAATCCATTCATAGATATGGTTTGATATCTAGAACATCAAGTAAAAGGTCGGACTTCGGGAACACAAAAGTCCATAAGGAACAATTATTGGAATAAATTCTACGAGATCCTTATGGGGAGGTGGCCAACTTTCTCCATCAAGATACTACAATAATAAGTCTTCTGGTTGGGTGTGTTGGACACAACATCCACTTTACCCGGTTATAGAGAGACCAATGTTATTGTTCTTCAGAAATGTTCCAACCATCATATCTGCCTGAGATTCAGATCTGGTTGGTGTCAGGATAATCCAGACTCATCGGGTCTGGAAGGGAAAATGAAAGTTTGCAACACAAATCGATGAGATGAGGTTGCGAGATTCTCGGGAAATGATCTACGATAGTAAGCTCCAAAACATGAGCTGGTTCTGCTACAAACCTGTGAACACACTGTCCAAGACAAGCATGACCACATAGTAGTCTTACAACCAAATGCTACCGAGTTTAGGTGGGGAACCATCATTAATGACATCGAAGTCTCCACGCGTGGAAGTCCAAATAATTCACCTTAGAACAGACTCCTTTATCTTGAACAAATCAATCAGTGGCTTGGTGTGCTAGGGATGCATATGAAATGAAGATGATCAGTCTAACATACCATAGAATACTTTGCACGTGCATGGCTGACTTGGGATGACTCCAGAGGAAGCAAAAACAAGCTTTCTCGAATTCACGGTGGCAACTTGCATCAATTGAACGTGAACTTAGAGGAAGTCGCTACTTTCATCCAAACATAAGCTTCATGAACGGAACACGAAGGCATTGCTTACAAAGTTTCCAACACTAGGTTGATGTTCAACATGAATTATGGGGGAGGCAAAATGCTGCTGATGGGCTCAACAACAACTCATTGGAATTTCCATATCACTGGACTTCTACCATCATGTGAACACGGTGATAGCATTGGTCAGACCAAAATATGTAATGGTGTATGCTCGAGGGATCAACCACGAGTAAGACAACATTACGAACATCATTGGTTCTGATTTGACTTGACGATAGCCCACACTCGAGTCAAAGTTTTGACATGGCAATAGATCCAACAACTCATCACGAGGACCCATCGATGGAGATATCATCTTTCTTCAACACACACACACACACAAGGATATCCCTTAGTGATGAACTAAGTGGATTAAGCTTTTATCTTCCAACTCTCCAAGTGGTTGTTTAGCTTAACCAACCAGCTCAGGGATATCCAACACGGATTCTTGGAGAAGGGGTGGTTTACAAGAAACCAACTTGATCACGAACTTAACATAGCGGTCAGGTGACAACCTGGTAGCACTTCCGAGAAGATATTCGGAAAGTCACGAACCACCGATATGTTATTAAGCTCGAGATCAATCTTGCTTTCGAGGCAAGACGACATGATCAGAAGAGCGAGGGATTGACACAGTCCTAACCCATTGATCGAAGAGTGCACCAGAAATAAGGACTAGGTAGCACGATCAATCTTAGGATGATGATTTAATAACCAACACGCTAAGAATGAGAATACTGTCCATTTGCTACCAAGCAACTTGTTGCTAGGAGTACTAATTTCACACATCACGATTCACTTGTCGGCGTTCCGGTTACAATAACATGGAACCAACGAATGAATAATGATGGCGAGAAGTATCACTGTATCAAGAGTTCATAGGAGGGTGTGCAATTCCCATGATAGTCTTAATATAAAGATGGTAATACTCCAATGTAGAACAGAACAAAAGCTGGATTAATATTTGATCTGCGGAACACAACTGCTTTGACCCAATCCTAGAAATGGATGAGGTACTAGAGTTTGTTTCTCCTAGTTATTCTGAACTAGAATGGCTTGATGGACCACAAGAATAATAAGCATCGATAACACGGATGTACAATTACTCCTGACTATCAATTGATAGATGATGGTTGGAATACAAATAAAGAGAGACAACTCAAGGGGACATATATCTTTCTGAGTTGTGGATGCATAGATTAATATGTCGAACCAAGTTCAACGGGTTTCTTCCAGATAACCCATGCAGAAAGGTAGAACTGGCGGAATCACAATTATGGATGGAGAACTCTTCAAGAGTACTCTGATTGTGAGCTTCTGGTTCAAAGAGCTTCTGCCTTAATGGTTCATGGTATTTGGAAGAAGGAAATACCACGGACCTCGAGGACTATTACAAAGGTTACTAATATCTTAAGGGAACTAGCAAATACTAACAACATGAAGTAGGGTGAATCTCGGGTTTGAAAACCCATGAGTAGAATACCTACTACTAAATGACATCACGAGATGCTTTCGAGAATGGTGGCCAGAATCATCACACCGGGAACACAAAACATGGCTAAATTACTAGGTGACTCCCTAAAACACCTAGGGTCATAATAATAGCTCCAACATATATGTCGAGGCAACAGAGTACCTCAACTCACCGATTAGTGTGGTTAAACTGGCCCAAAGGAACGTCGGTAACGGGAAGAAGGAATTTGCAAATGCATTAGACTAGTTAGAAACCTGGGATGACTCGGACAGCATAACGGCTGTAAATGCTCAAAAGATTTGGGATAACCTACAAAAATGGTGGCATAACCACTCAGAAGCACAATATCAAGGTTCCGAGACCAACTATGAACACACAGAAGTAGTAGAAACTGCACTGGGGCTTAAATCCAACAATCTTATAAGTCTATGGATTAGTAACACGTCATACTGATAGATAGATGAGAAGGCCTAGTTCTTAATCCCCGTAGAAGAGA
Organism: Triticum aestivum; assembly: GCF_018294505.1. Classification (NCBI taxonomy): domain Eukaryota; kingdom Viridiplantae; phylum Streptophyta; class Magnoliopsida; order Poales; family Poaceae; genus Triticum; species Triticum aestivum. Next base: position 202,667,652 of record NC_057797.1, read on the forward strand.
AGAGGGTGACTCAGATCAGAATGCCATAGGGTAAAGGAGTAAAAGAGCCTTACGTTCCATCCCACAATCAATTCCCCTAAATAACTAAAGAATTTCTAGACTCAACTTCGACCAGTTTGGCTTGGTAATCCTATAGGCAGCAAGGCTCTGATACCAAAGCTGTCAGAACCCTGATTCCAAGGCACATCGATCTAGCTGGTAACACCTCATATCACTTTGCGGCCTCACGCACGGTATTCCCACGGATGTCGCCTTACCATGGCCCGAGACCATTTGCGCCTTTTGGCTCACGTATATGATAGTGTCGCTAGCATCCATATGACAGAGAACCCGGGCCGACATGGCTAGTCATGCACCCAAAGGGGCACTAACCCACGGAGACAGGCATACATGAATCAACTTCGAGCATGTCGGTCAGCAGCGTGTGAATCCGGGCTGTAGCACTGGGCTAATAGGACTCCGGTAACCCGGGCTATAGTAGGCTAGGCAGGACTCCGGATGTCACCGCGTGACATTTCCCCAAAGGGACAGACACAAGAACAAAGTGAAACACATGCCGGCCAGTCAAGTGCCCTGAGCAGTAGTGCTGGGCTAGCAGGACTCCGATGAACCGGGCTGTAGCGGACTACTATGGCTCATGGAAGCACTAGACTACATTTCCCCATAAGAGAGGCTGCCAAGGATAAACAACTAGATAGCCGGATCCCACACATACCAAGCATTTCAATCATACACACAATATGCTCGATATGTGTAAATACAACATGGCATCACAACATAACTCTACGACTCAAAGTATTTATTCATTAGGCTCCGAAGAGCCACATATTACAAACATGGGTCTCATGACCCAACATTCAGAGCATACAAGTCAAAGCACATGCGGAAGCTTAACATGTTTGAGTACAGACATCTACAAATGAAAAAGGCTGAGAAGCCTGACTATCTACAAGACCCTACCGAGGGCACAAGATCGTACCTGAGGTATCAAGCTAAACGTCGAAGTCCACACGGAACTACTAGCGAGACTGACATCTCTCTGCAAAACATAAAATAGGCAAACGTGAGTACAAATGTACCCAGCAAGACTTACATCAGAACTAACTACATATGCATCAGTATCATTAAAAGGGGGTGGTGGAGTTTAACTGCAGCAAGCCAGCTTTGACCCAGTGGCTAACCTGAACTACGACTGCAAGTAACTCCTTGAGGTGGCGCACACGAGTCCACATATTCACCATATCAATACACCACTATGGATCCGCTCTCGTCTCCCTACGAGAAGGCCATCCATAGCACTCACGCTTATCTAGCGAGTTTTAGAGTATCCACTTTCACTTCTCTATGAACTGTTATAGGCAACCCAAAAGTCCATTACCGTGGACATGGCTATTCGAATAGATGATGTTAACCCTGCAGGGGTGTACTTCTTCACACACGCTCTCACCACTTATCGCCGTTTACAAGACATGTACTCGGCAACCTTCAAGCGAAAGCCCAGCGAGGGTGTCGGCCACGGCCTACCTAAACACTCAAGTCTCTAGTCCAGGTTTATCGCCTATTCAGGTTCCATCCACAGGGAGTCCGGCCGAGGTTTCCACATACGGCCCCGAACGATGTGTACAGGGTTCTGATACACCAAACGGGCGCCTGGCATGCCCGGCCAGGTGCCTACCGCATCACAGCCCACCCCTCCGGTCAGCGCTGCCCACAGCCTCCAGCATACTACAAACACCAGAAACTACTTGCAACTCCTGGACAAAGGACAAGGGTGATCAAGAAGCCGAGAGGGTCCATTAGTTTCAGGCCCAATGCATGGTAGTAATTGTTTCATGGATCACAAACACAGAACTCAGTTCCTGAGGACGGCTTCAATGAGACAGCCCACCATGTACTCCTACATGGCCTCTCACCGCTACCTTTACCAAATCATGTTCTCACACTTAGCTCACACACAGTAGGACATGTTCATCACTGTTCCAATTCATCCCCGATGATTCAGACCTGACACAACTCTAAGCATAGCAGGCATGACAAACAAGCATGAATGAGTAGGCACATCAGGGCTCAAACAACTCCTACTCATGCTAGTGGGTTTCATCTATTTACTGTGGCAATGACAGGTCATGCAAAGGATAAAGGGGTTCAGCTACTGCAGCAAGTAACAGATGAATCGTTGTTGTCCTAATGCAGTAAAAGAGAGAAGGAGCAAGAGAGTGGGATTGTATCAAAATGAACAAGGGGGTTTTCCTTGCCTGGCACTTCTGAAGATAACATTGAGTCTTCATCAGTGTCAACGATCACAGCGTCGGAGCACGTCTATTGAGAGGGGACAAATACCGGCAACAGAGAAAGAGAACACAATCAATGCAATGCACAATATGATGCATGATCATGACATGTCAATATGCTATGTTTTGAGCTAATGCAACTAGCAACATATTAAATGGAGTTGGTTTGAACCCTAGGTTCAAATTCAAACTCCATATGTGTGGGTTTAAATACCATTTATATGATTTGGCCTAAAAAGCATCCATAAGTTGTTCTAACATGCATGAAAATGGTACAGATGGATAGTTTGGATTTTTCTGATCATTTTTCATATACAAATTATTTCATTCTGAGCTACGGTTGATTTTCTATGATTTTTAGAAGTTTTGGAAATTTTCTGGATTTTTCTAAATAAGAATAAATCCAGAAAAGGGCATTACTGCGTCAGCCTGACATCATCATGACGTCAGCTGGTCAACGGGGCACGTTCCGGGTCAAACCTGACCAGTGGGGTCCACTGGTCAGTGACACAGTGTCAATTACAGAGGCTGACGTGTGGGTCCGGTCAATGCTGACTGGGCAGGTCAAACCTGACAGTTGGGGCCCACTGGACTTAATCTAATCCTAAACAGAAACTAATCCAGGTTAATTTAAGGGCGTGGGGCCCATGTTTTAGTGAGCATGGGGGTTAGTTAGTGGCGTCATTAGCCGCTAATGACGACACCACGTCGGCATGGCCGGGGTTAGGCCCCTGGCGACCACAGATCGCAGCGGCATCGCTCATTCCGGCGACTCCGACGACGGGAGGAGGCGGGGTTGGGCCCTACAGCTGCGGCGCGATGAGGCGCATCGGGTGGTGGCCGTGGGCGGTGCCGGGGCGGTCAGAAATAGCAACGGCGGCGAGCGAGGTGGCGGCCGGAGCTCGGGTGGGTGCGGGGTTAGCGCTGCGGCTTGCAAACGAGCCGGCTGTCGCGCTAGTTTTGCTCTACGGGACGTTGCAAGTGCAACGGACGCACACGCGGAACCAAAAGGTCACCGGGGCTTCACCGGTGACGAGCCCGTGCGGCGGCAGCTACGGTAAGCAAGGGGGCGACGGCTACGGCGACCAAACGGAAGCGGGGTTAGAGGAGAAATGACCGGGGGCTCACCACAGTCACGAAGAGATGCTCGGCGGGCTCGGGGGAGGCCGTACGGCGATGAATCTGACGACGGCGACCATCGGGGCAGAGGTTGATGATGACGGTGATGGCGACGTTCTAGGGCCTCCCGTGATGCGTGGCTCGGTGTGGAGGACGTAGAGGTCGGATATGGAGCTCGGGGACACGTCCATGGGGCTAGGGCTGGCCGGTGGCCGTGGTGGCAATGAACAGCGGCGACGGCTCCGCTCGGCTTCGGGAGAGAGAGAGAGAGCGAGAGAGGCAAGGCAGGGAGAGAGTGGAGTGGTCGAGGGGTCCAGGGGGTCTGCGTGGCAACGCGAGAGGCATCCAGGCCCTCGGCGTCAAGCAGGAGGTGGCGCACGGCGGTGCGTGCACGTCGGGCACGCACCCATCCTCCTGGCAAGGAGGAAGACGACAGGGGGAGGGGCCAGGCGGGCTGGGCCGCGCAGGTGGGCTGGCCAGCTAGGCCGCGACAGGTAAGTCAGGTATGTTCTCTCTCTCTCTCCTCTATTTTCTGTTTTTCTATTATTTCTGTAACTTCAGGGCTTTATTAAAAATGCCAGGGCATTTCCAAAAATAATAAAACTAATCATGGCTACTGTTTAGAATATATCCAACAGTAAACATTTTAGTTTATGATTATTTGAGCATTCAAAATATTTCATAGCAGTTAAATGCCCAAATGCAAATACAATATGAATTAATTCAAAAATCCAGAATGGCCTAAAAATATGTGCATCATTTTTGTCAGAGGTGCTGGTGAAGGAAATATGCCCTAGAGGCAATAATAAAGTTATTATTTATTTCCTTATTTCATGATAAATGTTTATTATTCATGCTAGAATTGTATTAACCGGAAACATAATACATGTGTGAATACATAGACAAACAGAGTGTCACTAATATGCCTCTACTTGACTAGCTCGTTAATCAAAGATGGTTATGTTTCCTAACCATAGACAAAGAGTTGTTATTTGATTAACGAGGTCACATCATTAGTTGAATGATCTGATTGACATGACCCATTCCATTAGCTTAGCACCCGATCGTTTAGTATGTTGCTATTGCTTTCTTCATGACTTATACATGTTCCTATGACTATGAGATTATGCAACTCCCGTTTGCCGGAGGAACACTTTGGGTGCTACCAAACATCACAACGTAACTGGGTGATTATAAAGGAGCATTACAGGTGTCTCCAAAGGTAGATGTTGGGTTGGCGTATTTCGAGATTAGGATTTGTCACTCCGATTGTCGGAGAGGTATCTCTGGGCCCTCTCGATAATGCACATCACATAAGCCTTGCAAGCATTGCAACTAATGAGTTAGTTGCGAGATGATGTATTACGGAACGAGTAAAGAGACTTGCTGGTAACGAGATTGAACTAGGTATTGGATACCGACGATCGAATCTCGGGCAAGTAACATACCGATGACAAAGGGAACAACGTATGTTGTTATGCGGTCTGACCGATAAAGATCTTCGTAGAATATGTAGGAGCCAATATGGGCATCTAGGTCCCGCTATTGGCTATTGACCGGAGACGTGTCTCGGTCATGTCTACATTGTTCTCGAACCCGTAGGGTCCGCACACTTAAGGTTACGATGACAGTTATATTATGAGTTTATGCAATTTGATGTACCAAAGGTTGTTCAGAGTCCCGAATGTGATCACGGACATGACGAGGAGTCTCTAAATGGTCGAGATGTAAAGATTGATATATTGGAAGCCTATGTTTGGATATCGGAAGTGTTTCGGGTGAAATCGGGATTTTACCGGAGTACCGGGAAGGTTAGCGGAACCCCCCGGGAGCTAAATGGGCCATGATGGGCCTTAGTGGAAAAGAGAAGAGGCAGCCCTACATGGGCTGCGCGCCTCCCCCTTCCCCTAGTCCTATTAGGACTAGGAGAGGTGGTCGGCCCCCTCTCTCTCTTTTCCCCCTCCGCGAATCCTATTCCAACTAGGATTTGGGGGGGGGGGGAATCCTACTCCCAGAGGGAGTAGGACTCTCCTGGCGCGCCTCCTGTGGCCGGCCAGCCTCCCCCCTCTAGTCCTTTATATACTGAGGTAGAGGCACCCTAGAACACACAAGTTGATCCACATGATCTATTCCTTAGCCGTGTGCGGTGCCCCCAGCCACCATATTCCTCGATAATACTGTAGCGGAGTTTAGGCTAAGCCCTGCTGCTGTAGTACATCAAGATCGTCACCACACCGTCATGCTGACGGAACTCTTCCCCGACACTTTGCTGGATCGGAGTCCGGGGATCGTCATCGAGCTGAACGTGTGCTCGAACTCGGAGGTGCCGTAGTTTCGGTGCTTGATCGGTTGGATCGTGAAGACGTACGACTACTTCCTCTATGTTGTGTCAACGCTTCCGCAGTCGGTCTGCGTGGGTACGTAGACAGCACTCTCCCCTCTCGTTGCTATGCATCACCATGATCTTGCGTGTGCGTAGGATTTTTTTTTGAAATTACTACGAAACCCAACAGTGGCATCCGAGCCTAGGTTATTTATGTTGATGTTATATGCACGAGTAGAACACAAGTGAGTTGTGGGCGATATAAGTCATACTGCCTACCAGCATGTCATACTTTGGTTTGGCGGTATTGTTGGACGAGACGACCCGTACCAACAGTACGTGTACGCTTATGCGAGACCGGTTCCCCCGACGTGCTTTGCACACAGGTGGCTTGCGGGCGACTCTCTCTCCAACTTTAGTTGAACCAAGTGTGGCTACGCCCGGTCCTTGCGAAGGTTAAAACGGAGTCTATTTGACAAACTATCGTTGTGGTTTTGATGCGTAGGTGAGATTGGTTCTTGCTTAAGCCCGTAGCAGCCACGTAAAACTTGCAACAACAAAGTAGAGGACGTCTAACTTGTTTTTGCAGGGCATGTTGTGATGTGATATGGTCAAGGCATGATGCTAAATTTTATTGTATGAGATGATCATGTTTTGTAACCAAGTTATCGGCAACTAGCAGGAGCCATATGGTTGTCGCTTTATTGTATGCAAAGCAATCGTGATGTAATGCTTTACTTTATTACTATGCGGTAGTGATAGTCGTGGAAGCATAAGATTGGAGAGACGACAACGATGCTACGATGGAGATCAAGGTGTCACGCCGGTGACGATAGTGATCACGATGGTGCTTCGAAGATGGAGATCACAAGCACAAGATGATGATGGCCATATCATATCACTTATATTGATTGCATGTGATGTTTATCTTTTATGCATCTTATCTTGCTTTGATTGACGGTAGCATTATAAGATGATCTCTCACTAAATTATCAAGAAGTGTTCTCCCTGAGTATGCACCGTTGCCAAAGTTCGTCGTGCCCAGACACCACGTGATGAGCGGGTGTGATAAACTCTACGTCCATCTACAACAGGTGCAAGCTAGTTTTTGCACATGCAGAATACTCAGGTTAAACTTGACGAGCCTAGCATATGCAGATATGGCCTCGGAACACGGAGACCGAAAGGTCGAGCGTGAATCATATAGTAGATATGATCAACATAACGATGTTCACCATTGAAAACTAATCCATCTCACGTGATGATCGGACATGGTTTAGTTGATTTGGATCGCGTAATCACTTAGAGGATTAGAGGGATGTCTATCTAAGTGGGAGTTCTTAAGTAATATGATTAATTGAACTTTAATTTATCATGAACTTAGTCCTGGTAGTATTAGCATATCTATGTTGTAGATCAATAGCTCGCGTTGTTGCTTTCATATGTTTATTTTGATATGTTCCTAGAGAAAATTGTGTTGAAAGATGTTAGTAGCAATGATGCGGATTGGATCCGTGATCTGAGGTTTATCCTCATTGCTGCACAGAAGAATTATGTCCTTGATGCACCGCTAGGTGACGGACCTATTGCAGGAGCAGATGTAGACGTTATGACCGTTTGGCTAGCTCAATATGATGACTACTTGATAGTTTAGTGCACCATGCTTAACGGCTTAGAATCGGGACTTCAAAGACGTTTTGAACGTCATGGACCATATGAGATGTTCCAAGAGTTGAAGTTAATATTTCAAGCAAATACCCGAATTGAGAGATATGAAGTCTCCAACAAGTTCTATAGCTAAAGGATGGAGGAGAATCGCTGAACTAGTGAGCATGTGCTCAGATTGTCTTGGGACTACAATCGCTTGAATCAAGTGGGAGTTAATCTTCCAGATAAGATAGTAATTGACATAATTCTCTAGTCACCATCACCAAGTTAGTAGAACTTCGTGATGAACTATGATATGCAACGGATAACGGAAACGATTCCCAAGCTCTTCGTAATGCGGAAATTGACGAAGGTAGAAATCGAGGAAAACATCAAGTGTTGATGGTAGACAAGACCACTAGTTTCAAGAAAAGGGCAGAGGGAAGAATGGGAACTTCAAGAAGAACAACAAGCAAGTTGCTGCTCAAGTGAAGAAGCCCAAGTCTGATCCTAAGCCTGAGACTAAGTGCTTCTACTGCAAAGGGACTGGTCACTGGAAGCGGAATTACCCCAAGTGATTGGCGGATAAGAAGGATGGCAAAGTGAACATAAGTATATTTGATATACATGTTATTGATGTGTACTTTGCTAGTGTTTATAGCAACCCCTCAGTATTTGATACTAGTTCAGTTGCTAAGATTAGTAACTCGAAACGGGAGTTGCAGAATGAACAGAGACTAGTTAAGGGTGAAGTGACGATGTGTGTTGGAAGTGGTTCCAAGATTTATATGATCATCATTGCACACTCCCTATACTTTCGGGATTAGTGTTGAACCTGAATAAGTGTTATTTGGTGTTTGCGTTGAGCATGAATATGATTTGATCATGTTTATTGTAATATGGTTATTCATTTAAGTAAGAGAATAAATTGTTGTTCTGTTTACATGAATAAAACCTTATATGGTTACACACCCAATGAAAATAGTTCGTTGGATCTCGATCGTAGTAATACACATAATCATAATATTGAAACCAAAAGATGCAAAGTTAATAATGATAGTGCAACTTATTTATGGCACTGCTGTTTAGGTCATATTGGTGTAAAGCGCATGAAGAAACTCCATGCTGATGGGCTTTTGGAATCACTTGATTATGAATCAGTTGATGCTTGCGAACCATGCCTCATGGGCAAGATGACTAAAACTCTGTTCTTCGAAACAATGGAGCGAGCAACAGATTTGTTGGAAATCATACATACTGATGTATGTGGTCCGATGAATATTGAGGCTCGCGACAGGTATCATTATTTTCTGATCTTCACAGATGATTTGAGCAGATATGAGTATATCTACTTGATGAAACACAGGTCTGAAACATTTGAAAAGTTCAAAGAATTTTAGAGTGAAGTGGAGAATCATCGTAACAAGAAAATAAAAGTTTCTACGATATGATCGCAGAGGTAAAATATTTGAGTTACGAGTTTGGCCTTCAGTTAAAACAATGTGAAATAGTTTCACTACTCACGCCACCTGGAACACCACAGTGTAATGGTGTGTCCGAACATCGTAACCGTACTTTATTAGATATGGTGCAATCTATGATGTCTCTTGCCGATTTACCACTATCGTTTTGGGGTTATGCATTAGAGACAGCTGCATTCACGTTAAATAGGGCACCATCAAAATCCGTTGAGACGACGCCTTATGAACTGTGGTTTGGCTAGAAACCAAAGTTGTCGTTTCTGAAAGTTTGGGGCTGCGATGCTTATGTGAAAAAGCTTCAACCTGGTAAGCTCGAACCCAAATCGGAGAAATGTGTCTTCATAGGATATCCAAAAGAAACTATTGGATACACCTTCTATCACAAGACCGAAGGCAAGACTTTTGTTGCTAAATTAGGAAACTTTCTAGAGAAGGAGTTTCTCTCGAAAGAAGTGAGTGGGAGGAAAGTAGAACTTGATGAGGTAACTGTACCTCCTCCCTTATTGGAAATTAGTACATCACAGAAACCGGTTTCTGTGACACCTACACCAATTAGTGAGGAAGCTAATGATGATGATCATGAAACTTCAGATCAAGTTACTACTGAATCTCGTAGGTAAACCAGAGTGAGATCCGCACCAGAGTGGTACGGTAATCCTGTTCTGGAAGTCATGTTACTAGACCATGACGAACTTGCGAACTATGAGGAAGCGATGATGAGCCCAGATTCCGCAAAATGGTTTGAGGCCATGAAATCTGAGATATGATCCATGTATGAGAACAAAGTATGGACTTTGATGGATTTGCCCGATGATCGGCAAACCATAGAAAATAAATGGATCTTCAAGAGGAAGACGGATGCTGATAGTAGTGTTATTGTCTACAAAGCTCGACTTGTTGCAAAAGGTTTTCGGCAAGTTCAAGGGATTGACTACAATGAGACCTTCTCACCCGTAGTGATGCTTAAGTCTGTCCGAATCATGTTAGTAATTGCCGCATTTTATGAAATCTGGCAAATGGATAAACAAAACTGCATTCCTTAATGGATTTATTAAAGAAGAGTTGTATATGATGCAACCAGAAGGTTTTGTTAATCCGAAAGGTGCTAACAAAATGTGCAAACTCCAGCAATCCATCTGTGGACTGGTGCAAGCATCTCGGAGTTGGAATATACGCTTTGATGAGTTGATCAAAGCATATAGTTTTATACAGACTTGCAGTGAAGCCCGTATTTACGAGAAAGTGAGTGGGAGCACTACAGCATTTCTGATAAGTATATGTGAATGACATATTGTTGATCAGAAATAATGTAGAATTATTCTGTAAAGCATAAAAGGAGTGTTTGAAAGGAGTTTTTCAAAGAAAGACTTCGGTGAAGCTGCTTACATATTGAGCTTCTAGATCTATAGAGATAGATCAAGACGCTTGATAAGTTTTTTCAATGAGTACATACCTTGACAAGATTTTGAAGTAGTTCAAAATGGAATAGTCAAAGAAAGAGTTCTTGCCTGTATTACAAGGTGTGAAGTTGAGTAAGACTCAAAGCCCGACCACGGCAGAAGATAGAAAGAGAATCAAAGTCATTTCCTATGCCTTGGCCATAGGTTCTATAAAGTATGTCATGCTGTGTACCAGATCTATTGTATACCCTGCACTGATTTGGCAAGGGAGTACAATAGTGATCTAGGTGTAGATCACTGGACAGCGGTCAGAATTATCCTTAGTAAAATAAGGATATGTTTCTCGATTATGGACGTGACAAAAAGGGTTCGTCATAAAGGGTTACGTCGATGCAAGTTTTTGACACTGATCCAGATGATTCTAAGTCTCAATCTGGATACATATTGAAAGTGGGAGCAATTAGCTAGAGTAGCTCCGTGCAGAGCATTGTAGACATAGAATTTTGCAAAATACATACGGATCTGAATTTGGCAGGCCCATTGACTAAATTTCTCTCACAAGCAAAACATGATCACTCTTTGGGTGTTAATCACATAGCGATGTGAACTAGATTATTGAATCTAGTAAACCCTTTGGGTGTTAGTCACATGAAGATGTGAACCAATCACATAAAGATGTGAACTATTGGTGTTAATTACATAGCGATGTGAACTAGATTATTGACTCTAGTGCAAGGGGAGACTGAAGGAAATATGCCCTAGAGGCAATAATAAAGTTATTATTTATTTCCTTATTTCATGATAAATGTTTATTATTCATGCTAGAATTGTATTAACCGGAAACATAATACATGTGTGAATACATAGACAAACAGAGTTTCACTAGTATGCCTCTACTTGACTAGCTCGTTAATCAAAGATGGTTATGTTTCCTAACCATAGACAAAGAGTTGTTATTTGATTAACGAGGTCACATCATTAGTTGAATGATCTGATTGACATGACCCATTCCATTAGCTTAGCACCCGATCGTTTAGTATGTTGCTATTGCTTTCTTCATGACTTATACATGTTCCTATGACTATGAGATTATGCAACTCCCGTTTGCCGGAGTAACACTTTGGGTGCTACCAAACGTCACAACGTAACTGGGTGATTATAAAGGAGCATTACAGGTGTCTCCAAAGGTAGATGTTGGGTTGGCATATTTTGAGATTAGGATTTGTCACTCCGATTGTCGGAGAGGTATCTCTGGGCCCTCTCGGTAATGCACATCACATAAGCCTTGCAAGCATTGCAACTAATGAGTTAGTTGCGAGATGATGTATTACGGAACGAGTAAAGAGACTTGCCGGTAACGAGATTGAACTAGGTATTGGATACCGACGATCGAATCTCGGGCAAGTAACATACCGATGACAAAGGGAACAACGTATGTTGTTATGCGGTCTGACCGATAAAGATCTTCATAGAATATGTAGGAGCCAATATGGGCATCCAGGTCCCGCTATTGGTTATTGACCGGAGACGTGTCTCGGTCATGTCTACATTGTTCTCGAACCCATAGGGTCCGCACGCTTAAGGTTACGATGATAGTTATATTATGAGTTTATGCATTTTGATGTACCGAAGGTTGTTCGGAGTCCCGGATGTGATCACGGACATGACAAGGAGTCTCGAAATGGTCGATACGTAAAGATTGATATATTGGAAGCCTATGTTTGGATATCGGAAGTGTTCCAGGTGAAATTGGGATTTTACCGGAGTACCGGGAAGGTTACCGGAACCCCCCGGGAGCTAAATGGGCCATGATGGGCCTTAGTGGAAAAGAGAAGAGGCAGCCCTACATGGGCTGCATGCCTCCCCCTTCCCCTAGTCCTATTAGGACTAGGAGAGGTGGCCGTCCCCCTCTCTCTCTTTTCCCCCTCCGCGAATCCTATTCCAACTAGGATTGGGGGGGGAATCCTACTCCCAGAGGGAGTAGGACTCTCCTGGCGCGCCTCCTGTGGCCGGCCAGCCTCCTCCCTCTAGTCCTTTATATACTGAGGTAGAGGCACCCTAGAACACACAAGTTGATCCACGTGATCTATTCCTTAGCCGTGTGCGGTGCCCCCAGCCACCATATTCCTCGATAATACTGTAGCGGAGTTTAGGCTAAGCCCTGCTGCTGTCGTACATCAAGATCGTCACCACACCGTCGTGCTGACGGAACTCTTCACCGACACTTTGCTGGATCGGAGTTCGGGGATCGTCATCGAGCTGAACGTGTGCTCGAACTCGGAGGTGCCGTAGTTTCGGTGCTTGATCGGTTGGATCGTGAAGACGTACGACTACTTCCTCTATGTTGTGTCAACGCTTCCGCAGTCGGTCTACTTGGGTACGTAGACAGCACTCTCCCCTCTCGTTGCTATGCATCACCATGATCTTGCGTGTGCATAGGAAATTTTTTGAAATTACTACGAAACCCAACAACTGGACCAATTCAAAAATGATGAACATTTCTAAAGGGTATTTTGGGATCATTGAAAAGATTTAAGTTCGAACCTGGTTGAATTCATTTGGTTCTAGGGTTTCAACAATCCCCATTCCAAGTTTCATGAAATTTAAACATGGTGCATGGATGCAATGCCACTAGCTGCAAACAATTCTAGGGTTGTGACAGTCCGCCCGTTTCTCATTCGACGACGAGCACTGCGCTTACAACTTGATGAGTTGCCGCAATGTATAGCAGCATTGGTTCGCCAATGCTTGGCGCGGTCAGGATTGGGTTGGTTGCCAGTACGGCTTTTACTTCTTCCAATCTGGCTGTGGCAGCATCCGTCCACTCGAAGTGTTCGGTGCATCGAAGGAGGCGATAGAGGGGTAATGCATTTTCTCCCAAGCGGGAGATAAAGAGGCTTAGGGCCGCCACACATCTGGCTAGTTTCTGGATTTGTTTGAGGTCCGTTGGGATAGCCAACTGTGACAGAGCTTGGATTTTGGCCGGATTTGCTTCAATTCCTCTGTTGGAGACAATGAAGCCCAGGAGCTTTCCGGCAGGTACACCGAAAACGCATTTTTCCAGATTAAGCTTAATGTCGTAAGTTCGGAGGTTGTCAAATGTGTGCCTCAGGTCGTCTATTAAAGAGTCGACGTGTTTGGTTTTAACGACCACATCATCTACGTATGCCTCCACTGTTTTGCTGATCTGGTTTTCCAGACATGTCTGAATCATGCGATGATATGTTGCGCTGGCATTTTTGAGCCCAAAAGGCATTGTGTTGAAGCAGAAGGGGCCGTATGGTGTGATGAATGCCGTTGCGGCTTGGTCGGGCTCCGCCATCTTAATTTGGTGGTAGCCAGAGTAAGCGTCGAGGAAACACAATGAGTCGTGTCCTGCGGTAGCATCGATAATTTGATCGATGCGGGGGAGGGGGAAGGGATCCTTTGGGCAAGCCTTGTTGAGGTCCTTGAAATCGACGCACATGCGCCAGGATTTGTCCTTCTTTGGTACCATCACTAGGTTTGTTAGCCACTCTGGATGTTTTATTTCTCTAATGAATCCGGCCTCCAATAACTTGGCTAGTTCCTCTCTCATAGCTTGTCTCTTAGGTTCAGAGAAACACCGAAGAGCCTACTTGACCGGCTTGAATCCTTTTAGGATATTGAGGCCGTGCTCTGCCAGCCTGCGTGGGATTCCTGGCATATCTGAGGGATGCCAGGCAAATATGTCCCAATTCTCGTGCAGGAAATCTTGTAGTGCGGCATCCACGGCGGGGCTTAACTGTTCCCCGATGGTGGCTATTTTTGTAGGGTCCGTTGGATGGACTTGGAATTTGACTATTCATCCGCTGGTTTAAAGGAGGTGGACTTGGATCTCTTATCAAGTATTACGTCGTCCCTGTCCACCATGGAGCGCAGCGCAATCAGTTCCTCGGCCGCGAGGGCTTCGGATAGTGCCTCGAGGGCCAGTGCGGCTATCTTGTTTTCGGCGCGGAGTGCTGTGTCCGGATCGCTAGCGAGAGTGATGATTCTGTTGGGCCCATGCATTTTGAGCTTCATGTACCCATAATGGGGTATGGCTTGGAAGATTGTGAACGCCTCCCGCCCTAGAAGCGCGTGGTATCCGCTATTGAACGGAGCCACTTGGAACGTAATCTCTTCGGACCTATAATTCTCCGATGTGCCGAACACCACATCTAGTGTGATTTTGCCTGTACAGCTCGCTTCCCGACTGGGGATTATTCCTCTAAAGGTTGTGCTGCTTCGCTCGATGCGGTTCCAGTCTATTTCCATTTTTTGAAGGGTTTCCTCATAAATGAGGTTTAATCTGCTGCCGCCGTCCATGAGCACCTTGGTGAGCCAAAAGGCGTCCATAATTGGACTGAGGACCAATGCAGCTGGTGCTCGGGCTGTTCAGAATTTAGGTTCATCACTGGCATTGAAAGTAATAGCCGTGTCACTCCATGGATTTATTGTTGCCACATGGTAGATTTCGGCAAGGCTGTGGAGCGTTTGCTTTCGCCTATTATTTGATGCGAAGGTCTCAAAGACTGTTAATACCGTATTGTTATCCCTGGGATGGTGCTCTGTGGCTTCTGGGATGAGAAGATCCTCGCCACTTTTGGCTACCTGCCAGAGTATCCAACATGCTCTAAGGCTATGTGTTGGTATGGCGCCTTCTGTACTATGAATTTTGCAGGGTCCATTGAGCCATCCCTCCAGTACAGTTCCATGACCTGTAGAGGGTTTTTGCTTTTTGGTAGTTAACCCGGGTGTCTTGTGATAATGCACCCTTTTACTTCGGACTGGGTTCATATTTAGGACAGGATTATCCCAGAATTTTGTTTCGGTTTTCCAGGCACTTTCCATCGCACAGTACTTTCATACTATGGACACCAAGTCAGCGAAGCGTGATATCTCACGGCGATTTATGGCGTTAAGGATTCCCTTGTCCGTGTAATAATTGCAGAAAAATAAGATTGCGTCTTCCTCGCGACAGTCCTTAACCTTATTCTTCGCAAGGAGGAATCTGGCCCAATAGTGATGTACTGTTTCCTGGGGCTCTTGCCTGATGTGGGAAAGATCACTTATGTTTGGGTGGGTGGGTGGGACTGAATCTGAACCCTTACCCGATCTGAGATCCAGGGGCCGAGGAGTTTCCAATTTTGGAAGTTCCGGTTCCGGGGTGTTTCCCGATAATCCTGGCCCACTGCCTGACTCTAAGTTCAGGGATTGGATATTGTCCTCCCGCAAATGGGTATCTGGCTCGGAGAGCTCAGGAATCCGGACATAGTTAGTCCTCAAGATAGAGGAGAGGTCGCCGCATTGTTCCTCCACCACCGCAATATGATGGGTGACCGGTGGAGAGTTAATCTCCCTTTGATCGGGTTTAAGCCCAATCCGATCATAGTCCATAGCGACTCCCAAGGCGCCGATGCGATCCAAGAGCTCGTTCACGGAAGCGAGCTCCATTGGATTTATCTGTTCGGCAAGTTCCGATTTGACGTGGAGGCTGTTTTCGATGACCCGAGAAGTCATCGTCGGCGCGGCGGCCGAACAGGCGGTCATGATGAAACCGCCTAGCTGGAGAGTTTGGCCAATAGCCAAAGCTCCCCCAACAGTAGTGCCGTCTTGAAAGACGAGACGAGACATCCTTCCTTCTGGCGACGGCACAGTGGAACTCTCAATGAAAGCACCAATGTCGGTGTCAAAACCGGCGGATCTCGGGTAGGTGGTCCCGAACTGTGCGTCTAGGCAGATGGTAACAGGAGACAAGGGACACGATGTTTTTACCCAGGTTCGGTCCCTCTCGATGGAGGTAAAACCCTACTCTTGCTTGATTAATATTGATGATATGGGTAGTACAAGAGTTGATCTACCACGAGATAGGAGAGGCTAAACCCTAGAAGCTAGCCTATGGTATGATTGTTTTTCTTCTACGGACTAAACCCTCCGGTTTATATGGACACCTGAGGGGGCTAGGGATACACAGAGTCGGTTACAAGGAAGGAGATCTACATATCCGTATTGCCAAGCTTGCCTTCCATGCCAAGGAAAGTCCCATCTGGACACGGGAGGAAGTCTTGAATCTTGTATCTTCATGGTCCAACAGTCCGGCCAAAGGTTAGAGTCCGGTTGTCCGGATACCCCCTAATCCAGGACTCCCTCAATGACCATGCCTATGTTCTGTTATGTTTACATCTGAGTACTTATTCCACTGCAAGTAGTTCTCCGCTTAGGAATTTCCTCACCCTGAAATTCCTCAGTGAAGAATTCATAAATATCGCCTATTCACCCCCTCTAGTCGATATAACGCACTTTCACCATTATTGAACTGATAAGCAAAAAGCAATCGAAAGGAAACCACAATTGCAATGAAAACGGTGAAAGAATAGGCTGTGAGAATCGGTCGGTGCTTCACAAAAAGAAGATTCTTGGAATGAAAATATAGTAGCATCACTGATTCGCCCACCTTTCCTTCGTCGGCATAGAAGAAAAATGGCAGAAGTGAGTAGCCTGGAGTTTGGTTTTCTTTAAGAAAGGGGAGAAAGGGCTTCAACAAGTGTTCTAGTGAAATGATGGTTGCTTCGTCCAGTCCAACTTCGAGGCCACTTCGAGGCCACTTTACCACTGCTGGTAAAGGTGTGGGTTTTGTGATATGACGGGTCATGACGGCCACACCAAGGTGACCGGTGAGTCTTGACTGTAGCACCTCGCTGTGATTTGGTGGATGGCATGCTGGCCTGGATTCTTTGATGCCCTACATGTAGATAGAGCGGCTAGTCATATAGGAGTACGCAATATTGTGCACCGCGACCAACACAAAGAGGAAAACGAGAGAACTACGTATTTATTTACAGTGTAGATTCACTCATTTTGCTCCATATTTACTAGTACTACTCATTTAGGGTGTATTCTAGTCACTTGTTGAAATCTCTAGAAAGGCAAATACTCCTTTCCGGTTTACAAGGCTATACTAGCAAGTAGTACTACAACAGTGGGCTCAAGTAGCAATTTTGTCTCCTGCAAGAGCCTGGAAATATGCGTGCTCCAAGGCACCACACCATGCCCCACCCCTACATAAAGACTGCCATGCGAGCGTTCGCAACTGCCACGTTCGGGTTGCCCTTGGCTCTTTGCCTCTTCGAGAAGACGAACAATGATGTTACTACTGCTACTTCTATAGTATCGAATCCACTGCTGCATGTCCATCCATCGCGTGCGGGAGGGATAGCTTGTTGTAGTATAAGCAAAAGCATGTCCTCGTCTGTGAGCCACCGCGCGCATGGGCGAGGGAGAAGGTGTGTAGTTGTAAAATCAAGCTTCTCCTCATTGTATGAGTTGATGCGACACATCATAGCACTGGCCCCACATGGTTGCCTTAAACTTGGCTGAAAGACCCGCAATGTACAATATATTTGCTACAACGTCTAACATTTACCCCACCACAAATTAGAACATATATTACTATCTTGACCAGATGAGCATGCAAACTACAAGCACCTGGATGATAGGTAGGGCCAGAAGATTATTTTAATAAAAAAGCTTCAAGACGGCCTCATAGCATGGAGCCGACCCCAATGATTTTAAGCTTACATGCACGATACACGCTATCCTAGACTAATCTACACATGAAACTGCCACACGAGTGTCTGGGCTGCGCTTGGCTCTTCGCCTCTTCGGGAAGTCAAACAATGATGAAGTACTACTGCAGTGGAGGAGTACTACAGTATGCTTCTGGCCATCTGACACGGAATGAACTGCTGCTTGTCCATCGCGTGAGGGAGGGAGAGCGTGTAGCGAAAGCTTCTCCTAGTCCGGCCAGCCGTCACGCTCATGGGCGAGGGAGGGACGCAGCTTCATTGACTTACTCTCCTGCCTTTGTGTGTATGATAGGTGGGCCCAACAGGTGCGTGGCCCACCTGTCATACAGCCAAAGGCAGGTGTAGTTAAGGCACCAGAGCTCAGTCCGCGAGGGAGAGGGCATTGTAGTAATCAAACTTCTCATTGTTGTATGAGTTGATGCGACACATGAAAGCACTACACTCGATATATTTCAATAATTTCTGTTTATCGATGCATTAATTACAATGCATGCATGCATGCCGTGACTTTCCTTTTGATACTTGCATGTGTTGATTTAATGCACCTTGCCAAATTTTGACTATAAATTTAACTAACCAAATGTTCATGCATGTCCCAAACAATTACATCATTGAAAACTATTTTCAAATACGAATCAAACGATATAATTTTTGTTAACATGCACTAACATTTTGTTAGTTAAATCTTTGGTCAAAATTTAGCACCAATTACAAAGGGGCCCAATAAATATTATACTCTCACTTTTTTTGAGGATACTCCCACATAGAAAATATAAATAATAATGCATGTTGGGGCAGCCCATGTTTCTGATAATTTTAGTTGTGGGCTTGTTCACAAATTTTATGAGGGGGTGGTTGTTCATTTAATGGAGGGTCTTGTACCAGACTTGAACGATACAAAGTGCGACCTGGCACACCACAACACCACTTGGAATAAGCGGGTAGCTATCTCAAAAAACAATCAACAACTCAAAAAAAAACAGCGACCTGGCATGTACACAATTTTAAACGATTGTTTTGATGGTGTGAAAAAGGAAAACTACCCCACTACGTATATATAGGCCGGAGCCTCCGCGCTTGCTTGCTAGGGTTGTTCTATTCACACACTCTCATCCGCTCCAGATCTAAACAAGATAGCGGTGGTAACACTATCTTTCTCCCTTCAAAAAACAATGTCTTTCTATCCTCACCGCTGGTTACAGATCCGGACGTATCCCCCTCCGCTGGTGAAGGTTAGGAGGGGCAGGGTTTAGGCCATCATCGACAGCGAGGGAGGAGACCCACTGCCAGACACACGTTCTCTTTAGCCGAGCGCCGGCACGGGAGGTCCTCCAATCCCTTCGTCGTTGCCCTAGTGTGGGCGGATCCGGCCTCCCGCCGCCCACCTATCCACATACCGACGACCTTCAGGTATATCTTCCTTGAAAACCGCCCTAGCTCTACTTCCCCAACTTGCTATGTTGCTACATGTGCATCATTTTTTACCTCTCAGCCCCTCTTGATCGGATGGTCCAACGGCACCTAATTTTTTTCTTGTATTGTTAGAGGTAAAGCAATTTCATGGAGTTGAATCTTGTACTTGGTTGAAACAAGAAATAAAGTGGGGGTGGGGGAATTTAGTATGTACATCGGACTTGGTACAAACTGGAAGGGAAGGGGGTGAAAGTAGTACAGACTAGTCATCCAACCGGTCTCTTGGTCGAAAAGGGAAATATAGGGGAAACGCCGTACACAGTGGTATGACCAGGACTAGATTTGCTATCCACACGTAGGAGTAGGTGGCTAGAGTGAACAAAAATGGGACCAACCCAGATATGTTTCTTGGATGTTTGTTCCTCGGGGCAACAAACTCTGAATCACCAGTTTATGCCCCGGTTTATGTACATGGTGTTGGACTGCTGGTGCACCCACTGTCCCATGCCCTTATACCAAATATTTAGCAGTTCTTAATCTAATGCCCCTGGTAAAATGAAGCCATGCCACTATTATAATCCATGACAAGTTTAGCCAAATGTTTTTGCCTGTAATTGTTTGAGACTCTGACTATTTCCTCTGCAGCTTTTTGGGAAAACATGGATATCCATTTCACCTGGTTGCTGTTGTGACCTTTTGGTGCACTTCACAAAACACTTCTTAAAAGAAGTGAATTTTGTGTTGTTTAACTGGAATGTCAGAATGGAACAGTTGGTTCATTTCAGTGGAACTGCACAAAGGGAGATCTGTGTTCCAATCCTCATCATCCAT
Source organism: Triticum aestivum (assembly GCF_018294505.1). Classification (NCBI taxonomy): domain Eukaryota; kingdom Viridiplantae; phylum Streptophyta; class Magnoliopsida; order Poales; family Poaceae; genus Triticum; species Triticum aestivum. Next base: position 202,687,743 of record NC_057797.1, read on the forward strand.
ATTGGCACCATAACCTTCCTTTAGGTAAGAATGATATTTAATGCATACGTTCATCTCTATTTTGCGGCTGCCATGAGAAAATAATGCTATTGTTCACTACTACACATTTACTCCCTCACTGACAAAACCAATTCTGAAATAGAAGGCCAATCATGTACTTGGTTTCACCAACTGGTGAGGAGAAAGAGAAACAAAGCATGAAGAGGAAGAAGAAGAAGAATAAACAGTGCCAAGGTAATCTTGCTGAAGCCCGAGGTCTCAGTCGAGGCCATTCAAGGGCTCCGGCAACGTCTACCTTACATGTGAGATGATCCTCCAGGGAGCCCTTCCACTTCTGTTGTCTCTCCTACAAGGTCACTTAGTTAATTAGTAGTACTTAAGTACCACTAATTTATTGCTGCCTCATTTTCCTGTCGGAGTTAAAAAAATCTTTAGTAGCACCCTATGCTGAATCATGTACGTGTGTATGTTTGTCTGTGGAGGTGAATCATGTGGTGGAGAAGGGAGGGAATATTAGTAGTGTCATGACATAATAGTGCTATTGTTTTGCGTGTCAATTTATTGCCATTGGTTCAATGAGGCAATGTTTTTCGTATTGTCCATCATGAATTTGATGCTAATGCTAGAGTAATATGCTAATGTCTTTCTATCCTTTCTCACTAAGCTAATGAAGGTTTCACCTTGTTCTTACTTGTGCAAACAGGGATCATGTTGTGCCAATCATACATTTTAGTAGAACTACACAAGACAATACAATGAACTGTATCCCAGCCAATGTTTTAACTCCGCTGGAAGTTCTTGATAATCTTTCGATATAATCTCAGCACTGGTAAACAAGAGTGATTTCAACCATACATTTGAAGTGCACAAAAGTATATACTATTGAGTGATTCCAGTGAGTGCTTTATCATCTCTTCTGGGACTGCATGAATAAGCTTTTTTGCCCAGGTTGGTACCGGCCTAAGGCCTTCATCCATATTAGTTTGCTATCATATCTATTTGTATCGTGCAACTGTCATGAGAAACTCCTTTATCTTTGCACGTTAAAGTTTTCCAACCTATGATACATGGCAATGCTTTGAGTGTTGAGCTAATTGGCACTGATTAAACAAACTAATACCTCTCTTTAAGCAAGACTACTATGTTGCTAACTTTACCCATTAAGATAATGAGGGTGCTTCTATTTGTTAGTGTATGTTTCATCAACTAGTCCCACTATTATAGTAATCTCACTCTCTCAATATATGTGCCAACAGGGATGCTCGATTTTGGTGGAACTGCACAAAACTTTGGGTGCTTCATTGCCTCGACAGCTTCCTTCCTTTCCTGTCAGTCGCTAATCTGGGCTTGCTTCCTTCCTTTGCGGTCAGTCGCTTCACTTATCTCGGCTTCCAGTCAAAGGAAATAGTAATTGATATGCTACCTCACACAGGTTGGTACTGGTCTTTATCCTGATTATTGTGCTTGTCATATGTATTGGTAATTTGGTATTGTGCTATTGTTTGCCAATTTCATAAAGGAGTAACTTGGAGCCTGAACTCGTAGGCAAATCATTACATTGGGTGATTTTAGTAGAACTGAACAAAACGATCAGATGGACAGATACTTATGCTGCTGCTATGTACTCCAAAGTTCAATCAGACAAGCATCAATGTTGACAAGAAGAAGTTCCTTAATTAATTCGAGTATCAACCGACGTCAACCAGTTGTCAAACTCCAAGTATTAGTAGAGTGAACACCAAAAATATTGCTTGGTGCATAGCCCAGAAAAACGCAGTCCAGTCTTTGGTCCCAACTTGTGCCTTTTGGTTATCAGCACATATGGTAGCGAACTATATGGCATGGAGTCTAAAGATTCCAGACAATTTGGTTGATGCATATATTCATCTCGCACTTAATCAGTCTGCATGCCAGGGATGCTCCATTTCAGTTGAACTGCACAAAAAATTTGGGTGGTTCATTTTCTCAACCGCCTCCTTTCTTGTCTGCAATGTAGAATTTTGGCGAGCTACAGGACCAAGATGAGCCAGTAAACTAGTTGGATGAAAGTAGTGGCCAAGTTGCTCAAACCTCCGTCGGCACGAGGCCACTATTTGAGGATAAACCTACAAGCAAAGTTCAGATTGTCTATGTTGCCTCTTATGTACTCGAAAGTTTACTTATACAAGCATTAATTTTAGCAAGAAGCACCTCCAACTGAACACCATTTACTGTCAGATTACGGTTTCCGGCAAAATCCTTGAGGTTTGAACACTGGGGTGCGCACGAAGATCTCTCCTCCCCCTAGATCACACCCTCACCGCAATCTCAAAGCTCAGCGCGCCGAACTCACAGAACAAGGGACACAGGGTTCATACTTGTTCGGGCCACCGATGTGGTGTAATACCCTACTCCAGTGTGGTGTGGTGGATTGCCTCTTGGGCTAGGGATGAACAGGTACAAGGGAAGAACAACCTCCTGAGGAGAGGTGTCCTTGAGCTCGATGAGCGTGTGTGGTTGAGGATGATCTGAATGGCCCAAGATCAGTTGCCTCCTACCGTGGTGGCCAGTCCTATTTATAGAGGCCCTGGTCCTCTTACCAAATGTAGGCGGGAAGGGATCCAACAACGGCCAAATTTAAAGGGAGACAACTAGTACAAGTTATCCTCACTAAAGGGGGTCTTCACCTGCCAAAGGCTCTGGTGGTGACGCCATCCTGGGCTCCACGATGACCTCCGTCCTGTCGTCCTGCGGGTCTTGGTCTTGTTGCACCGATATGAAAACCTTTGCCTTATGCCTCGGGACACCTCGCCTGCGCTTGCCCCTTTAGCACCAAAGAGGAAGCGAGTACATTGCACGCTCTGGCGCCCACCTGGCGCCCGCCTGGCCTTGGTCGTCATGGCTTGCATTACAGGAACCTCGCGAGGTGCCCCTCGCCTTGATCTCTCTGCCCCTCGCGAGCCAGCCTGGTGAGGCTGCCCCCGAGGAGGTCTCGTGTCGTCCACCTCACTAGGCTTGGCCCCTTGCGAGGGTCTTGAATGTTCGCTGAAGAAGATGGGCCATACAAGGATGCTGGAGGAGCCACGTGATACGTCTATTTTGCATCATGCTTTTATATCAATATTTATTGCATTATGGGCTATTATTTCACATTATGTCACAATACTTATGGCTATTCTCTCTTATTTTACAAGGTTTACATAAGGAGGGAGAATGCCGGCAGCTGGAATTCTTGGCTGGAAAAGGAGCAAATATTAGAGACCTATTTTGCACAACTCCAAAAGTCCTAAAACTCCACGGAATATCTTATAATAAATAATAAAAAATCCTCGCCAAAGATGAAGACCAGGGGGCCCACACCCTGTCCACGACGGTGGGGGCGCCCCCCTCCCTAGGGCGCGCCCCTACCTCGTGGGCCCCCTGGTGGCTCTCCTATGCCCATCTTCTGCTATATGAAGTCTTTCGCGGATAAAAAATCCAGAAGCAACCTCTCGGGACGAGACTCCACCGCCATGAGGCGGAACCTTGGAGGAACCAATCTAGGGCTCCGAGAGAGCTGTTCTGCCGAGGACACTTCCCTCCGGGAGGGGGAAATCATCACCAATGCTCCTCTCATCGGGAGACGGCAATCTCCATCAACATCTTCACTAGCACCATCTCATCTCAAAACCCTAGTTCATCTCTTGTTTCCAATTCTTGTCTCCAAGTCCGGGATTGGTGCTAGAAGTTGCTAGTAGTGTTGATTACTCCTTGTAGTTGATGCTAGTTGGTTTACTTGGTGGAAGATCATATGTTCAGATCCTTTATGCATATTATTACCCCTCTGATTATGAACATGAATATGCTTTGTGAGTAGTTACGTTTGTTCCTGAGGACAAGCGAGAAGTCTTGCTATTAGTAGTCATGTGAATTTGGTATTCGTTCGATATTTCGATGAGATGTATGTTGTCTAGCCTCTAGTGGTGTTATGTGAACGTCGACTACATAATAATTCACCATTATTTGGGCCTAGAGGAAGGCATTGGGAAGTAATAAGTAGATGATGGGTTGCTAGAGTGACAGAAGCTTAAACTCTAGTTTACGAGTTGCTTCGTAAGGGGATGATTTGGATCCATATGTTTCATGCTATGGTTAGGTTTACCTTAATACTTTTGTTGTAGTTGCAGATGCTTGCAATAGAGGTTAATCATAAGTGGGATGCTTGTTCAAGTAAGAACAGCACCCAAGTACCGGTCCACCCACATGTCAAATTATCAAAGTACCGAACGTGAATCATATGAACGTGATGAAAACTAGTTTGACGATATTCCCATGTGTCCTCGGGAGCGCTTTTCCTTATATAAGAGTTTGTTCCGGCTTGTCCTTTGCTACAAAAAGGATTGGGCCATCTTGCTGTACTTTATTTACTTTTGTTACTTATTGCTCGTTACAAATTATCCTATCACAAAACTATCTGTTACCACTTATTTCAGTACTTGCAGAGAATACCTTGCTGAAAAATGCTTATCATTTCCTTCTGCTCCTCGTTGGGTTCGACACTCTTACTTATCGAAAGGACTACGATAGATCTCCTATACTTGTGGGTCGTCACCACGACGTGGGTCGTAGGCAGGCAAGTCTGGAGACCCCCGTTCCCAGGATGCCAACAGTAGCCCCCGGGCCAAAGGCATGCTCGGACTTGGCTTCAAGGCGAAGCCAAGGGGCAAGTGCGGAGCGCCACAGGCCCCAACAGCCTGCGGCCTCAGTTGACGCGTGGTGATTGATGGGATTTGGGCATCCCCACTTCCCCATGCTGCCTCGGCTACTGCCCAATTGACAAAAGACCCGCGTGGGCTGCATTTGCCTTCATTGCTTTCCTTCGTCTTTCTCCATATCCCCTTTCTCGCTAAGGAGAAGTGGTTTAAATGTCATCCTCCCATAGAAGTAAAAGTAGTTGCACCAATTAAAGTTGAAGAAAAGACTGTCACTTATAATGATCCTATTGTTCCTACTTCTTATGTTGAGAAACCACCTTTCCCTGTTAGAATAAAGGATCATGCTAAAGCTTCAACTGTGGTTCGTAAAAGCAATATTAGAACTTATACACCTCCTGAACAAGTTAAAGTTGAATCTAATGATGCTATTGTTAAAGATCTCTTGGCTGATAATATTGATGGGCATGTTATTCAATTCTGCGGTGAAACTGCTAGAATTGCTAAACCTTGTGCTAAAGATAAACATAGACCTGTGGTAGGCGTGCCTATTATGTCTGTTAAAATAGGAGATCATTGTTATCATAGCTTATGTGATATGGGTGCTAGTGCTAGTGTTATACCACATACTTTATACGAAGAAATTAAGCATGAAACTGCACCTGCTGAGTTACAAGATATTGATGTTACAATTAAACCTGCCAATAGAGATACTATATCTGCAGTGGGAATTATTAGAGATGTTGAAGTCTTGTGTGGGAAAACTAAATATCCTGCTGATTTCCTTGTTCTTGGTTCCCCACAAGATAGCTTTTGTCCCATTATATTTGGTAGACCCTTCATGAAACTGTTAATGCTAAGATAGACTGCGAAAAGAATGTTGTTACTATTGGCTTGGATGATATGATTCATGAGTTTAATTTCTCTAAATTTAGTAAACAATATCGTGAAGAAGAATTACCTAGTAAGGATGAAATTATTGGTCTTGCTTCTATTGCCGTACCTCCTAGTGATCCTTTAGAGCAATATTTGCTAGACCATGAGAATGATATGTTTATGAATTAAAGAAGGGAAATAGATGAAGTATTCTTTAAACAAGAACCTATTCTGAAACACAATTTGCCTATTGAAATCTTAGGGGATCCTCCCCCACCTAAGGGTGATCCCGTGTTTGAGCTTAAACCGTTGCCTGATAATCTTAAATATGCTTATCTTGATGAAAAGAAGATATATCCTGTTATTATTAGTGCTAACCTTTCAGAGCATGAAGAAGAAACATTATTGAAAACTCTGAAGAAGCACCATGCTGCTATTGGATATACTCTTGATGATCTTAAGGGCATTAGTCCCCCTCTATGTCAACATAAAATAAATTTGGAGGCAGACGCCAAACCAGTTTGTGATCCTCAAAGACGTCTGAATCCTAAAATGAAAGAAGTGGTAAGAAAAGAAATACTAAAGCTTTTGGAGGCAGGTATAATTTATCCCGTTGCTGATAGTCAGTGGGTAAGTCCTGTCCATTGTGTCCCTAAGAAGGGAGGTATTACTGTTGTTCCTAATGATAAAGATGAATTAATTCCACAAAGAATTAGTACAGGTTATAGGATGGTAATTGATTTTCGCAAATTAAATAAGGCTACTAAGAAGGATCATTACCCCTTACCTTTTATTGATCAAATGCTAGAAAGATTATGCAAACATACACAGTACTGCTTTCTAGATGGTTATTCTGGTTTCTCTCAAATACCTGTGTCGGCTAAAGATCAATCAAAGACTACTTTTACATGCCCTTTTGGTACTTTTGCTTATAGACGTATGCCTTTTGGTTTATGTAATGCACCTGCTACCTTTCAAAGATGCATGATGGCTATATTCTCTGACTTTTGTGAAAAGATTTGTGAGGTTTTCATGGACGACTTTTCCGTCTATGGATCCTCTTTTGATGATTGCTTGAGCAATCTTGATCGAGTTTTGCAGAGATGTGAAGAAACTAATCTTGTCTTGAATTGGGAAAAGTGCCATTTTATGGTAAATGAAGGTATTGTCTTGGGGCATAAAGTTTCTGAAAGAGGCATTGAAGTTGATAAAGCCAAGGTTGATGCTATTGAAAAGATGCCATGTCCCAAGGACATCAAAGGTATAAGAAGTTTCCTTGGTCACGCCAAATTTTATAGGAGGTTCATTAAGGACTTCTCAAAAATTTCTCGGCCTCTGACCAATTTATTACAAAAAGATATATCATTTGTCTTTGATGATGATTGTGTAGAAGCGTTTGAAATACTTAAGAAAGCATTAGTCTCTGCACCTATTGTTCAGCCACCTGATTGGAATTTACCCTTTGAAATTATGTGTGATGCTAGTGATTATGCTGTAGGTGTCGTTCTAGGGTAAAGAGTTGATAAGAAATTAAATGTTATCCATTATGCTAGTAAGACTCTAGACAATGCTCAAAGAAATTTTGCTACTACTGAAAAAGAACTCTTAGGAGTTGTATTTGCTTGTGATAAGTTCAGACCTTATATTGTTGATTCTAAAGTAACTATCCACACTGATCATGCTGCTATTAAATATCTTATGGAGAAGAAAGATGCTAAACCTAGACTTATTAGATGGGTTCTCTTGCTACAAGAATTTGATTTACATATTGTTGATAGAAAAGGAGCTAAGAACCCCGTTGCAGACAACTTATCTAGGTTAGAGAATGTTCTTGATGACCCACTACCTATTGATGATAGCTTTCCTGATGAACAATTAAATGTCATAAGTACTTCTCGTAGTGCTCCTTGGTATGCTGATTATGCTAATTACATTGTTGCTAAATTCATACCACCTAGCTTCACATACCAACAAAAGAAAAAGTTCTTCTATGATTTGAGACATTACTTTTGGGATGACCCACATCTTTATAAAGGAGTAGATGGTGTTATTAGACGTTGTGTACCTGAGCATGAACAGGAACATATCCTATGCAAGTGCCACTCCGAAGCTTATGGAGGACACCACGCGGGAGATAGAACTGCACATAAGGTATTGCAATCCGGTTTTTATTGGCCTACTCTCTTCAAGGATGCCCATAAGTTTGTCTTGTCATGCGATGAATGTCAAAGAATTGGTAATATTAGTAGACGTCAAGTAATGCCTATGAATTATTCACTTGTTATTGAACCATTTGATGTTTGGGGTTTTGATTATATGGGACCTTTTCCTGCCTCTAATGGATATACACATATTCTAGTTGTCGTTGATTACATTACTAAGTGGGTAGAAACTATTCCAACTAGTAGTGCTGATCATAACACTTCTATTAAAATGCTTAAGGAAGTTATTTTTCCGAGGTTTGGAGTCCCTAGATATTTAATGACTGATGGTGGTTCACACTTTATTCATGGTGCTTTCCGTAAAATGCTTGCTAATTATGACGTTAATCATAGAATTGCATCTCCTTATCACCCACAGTATAGTGGTCAAGTAGAATTGAGTAATAGAGAGCTCAAATTAATTTTGCAAAAGACTGTCAATAGGTCTAGAAAGAATTGGTCCAAGAAACTTGATGATGCATTATGGGCCTATAGAACAGCATATAAAAATCCTATGGGCATGTCTCCGTATAAAATGGTATATGGAAAAGCATGTCACTTAGCTCTTGAACTAGAACATAAGGCATATTGCGCTATTAAAGAGCTCAACTATGATTTCAAACTTGCCGGTTAAAAGAGGTTATTTGATATTAGCTCACTTGAGGAATGGAGAACCCAAGATTATGAAAATGCCAAGTTGTTTAAAGAAAAAGTTAAAAGATGGCATGAAAAAAGAATACAAAAGCGTGAGTTTAACGTAGGTGATTATGTATTGCTATACAACTCTCGTTTAAAAGTTTTTGCAGGAAAACTTCTCTCTAAATGGGAAGGCCCCTACGTTATCGAGGAGGTCTATCGTTCCGGTGCCATCAAAATCAACAACTTCGAAGGTACAAATCTGAAGGTGGTGAACGGTCAAAGAATTAAACATTATATCTCAGGTAATCCCATAAATGTTGAAACCAATATTATTGAAACCATAACCCCGGAGGAATACATAAGAGACACTTTACAGAACGTTTTAGACTCCGGAAAGGAATAGGTATGTGGTACGGTAAGTAAACCGACTCCAAAACAATTTTTAAGGCAATATTTCTCCGTTTTGGAATATTTAGAAAAATAGAAAAATAAGTAGTAGTCCGGGAAGGACATGAGGGCCCCACGAGGGTGGAGGGTGGGCCCTACCCCCCTGGGCGCGCCCCTACCTCGTGAGCACCTCGTGTGCCGTCCAGACTCCGTTTTCTTGCACGATACAAATTTAAGTCGGGAAAAAATCATTATATATTCTCCCAAAGGTTTTGACTCCTCTATCACGCAAATATCCTCTGTTTTTTTTTCGAGCTGTTGTTGCTGCAGATTAGAGCAAGATGTCTTCTCAAGAGTCAGTCGGGGAGAGCCGGGTATCGAATCTGGCACCGGAACCAAGGGCAAACAGTGACGCTGACCACTTTGGGCCAGCAACGGAGGAAGAGATGGAGGCTGACTTGATGAGGGTAGATGCCATGGAGGATCAAGAAGTCACTTCTTGCTTCCGAGCTGGGTTCACGATGGGGGAACTACAGAGCTCAGCTATCCCCAACTCGGTTATCCCTTCCAATGTTTGATTTCTTTCTTATGAAAATATGAAGAGGAGTGTCACTTGTTCTCCCGCAGCTATGCAACACCCCTAGGTGCAAGGAGCTTTGGCCATTACAGGAAATCTTCGTAAGGAAATAATGGACCTCAAGCATCAAGTCAATAAGCTCGAGGAGGAGAACCGCATCCTGAGGGGAATCATCGCCAAGAATATTACACCAACAACAAAGAATGAGACATAATCACATGGGTATGGTCACTCCCCTTGGCAGCTGCCAAGCTTGGGGGAGGTGCCCCGGTATCGTATCACAATCACAACTCCTATCTTTACCGTTTTCCTTAGTTCGATCCTATTAGTAGTATTTTGATCTAGTAGAATAATGTTTATGGCATGATCTAGTTTTGATTTTTTGCTTTATGATCTCTCTATGTAATCGAGTCTGTGAGACATATAATAAAGATTAGCGTTGAGTTAAGGGCTTGATAATTTTGCCATGATCTTGGGTGAATAAAAGAAAAGAAGAAAAAGAATAAAAAGAAACAAAGAGTTCATATTGATCTTATTGAGAGTAATGACTTCACATAGAAAGGGTGTGATGATTAAAAGTTGTTGGGAGTTGGCAGACATAGCTTTGGTCATCATTGCAATTTATAGGAAGTAATAAGGAAAGAGAGGATTCACATATAAATATATTATCGTTGACATCTTTTATGATTGGGAGCACTCATTAAAATATGACATGCTAAAGAGTTGACGTTGGAAAAGGAAGACAACATGATGAGTTATGTTTTCTTATATCTGAGATAAAGTATGTTGTCATGGATCCTCCAACATGTTGAGCTTGCCTTTCCCCCTCATGCTAGCCAAATTCTCAGCACCAAGTAGAGATACTACTTGTGCTTCCAAATACCCTTAAACCAATTTTGCCATGAGAGTCCACCATATCTACCTATGGATTGAGTAAGATCCTTCAAGTAAGTTGTCATCGGTGCAAAGCAATAAAAATTGCTCTAAATATGTATGATTGATTGGTGTGGGAGAAATAAGCTTTATACGATCTTGTGATGTGGAAGTAATAAAAGCGACGGACTGCATAATAAAGGTTCATATCACAAGTGGCAATATAAAGTGACATTCTTTAGCATTGAGATTTTATGCATCCAACCATAAAAGCGCATGGCAACCTCTGCTTCCCTCTGCGAAGGGCCTGTCCTTTATTATTATCTTCTACCTTATGCAAGTGTCACGGTGATCTTCACCTTTCCTTTTTCATTTTATCCTTTGGCAAGCCCAGCATGTTGGAAAGAACCTAATATATATATATCTAATTGGATGTAGGGGAGCATGAGTTATTATTGTTGACATTACCCTCGAGGTAAAAGGTTGTGGGGCGAAACTATAAGCCCCTATCTTTCTCTGTGTCCGATTAAAACTTCATAACCACAAGTATTGCGTGAGTGTTAGCAATTATGAAGGACTAGATGATAGTTGAGTATGTGGACTTGTTTTTAGCTCTGACATAGACTCTTTCTGATGTTATGATAAATTTTAATTGCTTCAATGACTGAGGTTATAGTTTGTTGGTTCTCAATAAGGTTTCTGATTCATACTTTTGCATTGTGAATAGATCATCACTTAAACATAAGTAGTCATATCACAATATCTATATATGTTGCTGTTATGAGAATAATCATGATGCCCTCATCTCCGTATTTTATTTTTATCGACACCTCTACCTCTAAACATGGGGACATATTTATCGTTATCGGCTTTCGCTTGAGGACAAGCGAGGTCTAAGCTTGGGGGAGTTGGTACGTCCATTTTGCATCATGCTTTTATATCAATACTTATTGCATTATGGGCTGTTATTTCACATTATGTCACAATACTTATGGCTATTCTCTCTTATTTTACAAGGTTTACATAAGGAGGGAGAATGCCGGCAGCTGGAATTCTGGGCTGGAAAAGGAGCAAATATTAGAGACCTATTCTGCACAACTCCAAATGTCCTGAAACTCCACGAAATATCTTATAATAAATAATAAAAAATCCTCGCCAAAGATGAAGACCAGGGGGCCCACACCCTGTCCACGAGGGTGGGGGGCGCCCCCCCTAGGGCGCGCCCCTACCTCGTGGGCCCCCTGGTGGTTCTCCGATGCCCATCTTCTGCTATATGAAGTCTTTCACGGAGAAAAAATCCAGAAGCAACCTTTCGGGACAAGACTCCGCTGCCACGAGGCGGAACTTTGTCGGAACCAATCTAGGGCTCTGGCAGAGCTGTTCTGCCGGGGACACTTCCCTCCGGGAGGGGGAAATCATCGCCATCGTCATCACCAACACTACTCTCATCGGGAGAGGGCAATCTCCATCAACATCTTCACCAACACCATCTCATCTCAAAACCCTAGTTCATCTCTTGTATCCAATTCTTGTCTCCAAGTCCGGGATTGGTGCTAGTAGGTTGCTAGTAGTGTTGATTACTCCTTGTAGTTGATGCTAGTTGGTTTACTTGGTGGAAGATCATATGTTCAGATCCTTTATGCATATTATTACCCCTCTGATTATGAACATGAATATGATTTGTGAGTAGTTACGTTTGTTCCTGAGGTCAAGGGAGAAGTCTTGCTATTAGTAGTCATGTGAATTTGGTATTTGTTCGATATTTTGATGAGATGTATGTTGTCTAGCCTCTAGTGGTGTTATGTGAATGTCGACTACATAACACTTCACCATTATTTGGGCCTAGAGGAAGGCATTGGGAAGTAATAAGTAGATGATGGGTTGCTAGAGTGACAGAAGCTTAAACCCTAGTTTATGAGTTACTTCATAAGGGGCTGATTTGGATCCATATGTTTCATGCTATGGTTAGGTTTACCTTAATACTTTTGTTGTAGTTGCGGATCCTTGCAATAGAGGTTAATCATAAGTGGGATGCTTGTTCAAGTAAGAACAGCACCCAAGCACCGGTCCACCCACATATCAAATTATCAAAGTACCGAACGCGAATCATATGAACGTGATGAAAACTATTTTGACGATATTCCCATGTGTCCTCGGGAGCGCTTTTCCTTATATAAGAGTTTGTTCCGGCTTGTCCTTTGCTACAAAAAGGATTGGGCCATCTTGCTGCACTTTATTTACTTTTGTTACTTGTTGCTCGTTACAAATTATCCTATCACAAAACTATCTGTTACCACTTATTTCGGTACTTGCAGAGAATACCTTGCTGAAAACCGCTTATCATTTCCTTCTGCTCCTTGTTGGGTTCGACACTCTTACTTATCGAAAGGACTACAATAGATCCCCTATACTTGTGGGTCTTCACCATGCCGTGGGCCGCAGGCAGGCAAGTCTGGAGACCCCCGTTCCCAGGATGCCGACAGTAGCCCCCGCGCCAAAGGCGCGCTCGGACTTGGCTTTGAGGCGAAGCCAAGGGGCAAGTGCGGAGCGCCACAGGCCCCAACAGCCTGCGGCCTCGGTTGACGCATGGCGATTGATGGGATGTGGGCATCTCCGCTTCCCCATGCTGCCTCGGCTACTGCCCAACTGACAAAAGACCCGCGCGGGCTGCATTTGCCTTCATTGCTTTCCTTCGTCTTGCTCCATATCCCCTTTCTTGTTCCTTGCTTCCGAAGACTCCAGATCCGCCCAGATCCTCCTTCAAGCCTGCCACCAATGGCACCCAAGAAAGCACGGGCCGCTCCCTCATCGTTGTGGTATGAGCCGACGCTTGATGCACCGAGAGTTTCGAAGAAGAGCCTCGCTGCTATGCTCCTGATGACAGCGGAGGGTGATGAGAAGAGGAAGACCATGCTCCGGGTTGGCTCCGCCGAGTCGGAGGCCCCCGACAGCACTTTCTACCCCTTCTTCATGAGCAACATCGTCGCCGGATTGGTCCCCCCTTTATCGGATTTCTTCTACTCCATCTTCAGTCACTACAAGATCCAGGCCCTCCATCTTCATCCCAACTCCATCCTCCTCCTGTCGATCTTTGTCTTTTACTGTGAGGCATATGTTGAGCGATGCCGTCCGTGGCGCTGCTGCGCCACTTCTTCTTCCTCCGGATCAAGGAGGGCCATTGCTCTAGGTGTTTTGGCTTCGTCGCGGCCAACAAAACCAACGCTATCTCCAAGGCTGGGAAGAAGGCCGAGGGCTTCAGGAGCAAGTGGGTCTTGATGGACGCCAAGTGCTCCCACCCTCGGCTGGTGCTGCCGACGGAGACACCTGTGTCCCAAGAGGGGTGGCTTCGCGTGAAGCTCACCGACTCCCGGGTGGCGCAGGTGCTTGAGAGGATGACCGCCGACCTGAGGCCCAGTGACTCAAGGGCGGTGAAGCTGATGGGGGCCATGATTGTCAAGGAGTTCATGGCGTAGCGCGTAGCTCCCCTCCAGGCATGCCCGCGCCCCTTGTGGAAGCTTGGAGACGAAGGGGCGACCTCCGCCTGCGCCCGGAGGCCCTTTTTGTTGATGAGTTGCGCTCGGCCCTCCGTTCCTTGGTCGGGGACGACTGAGGGTACCCGCTGGACTCCTTCGTCACCTTCTTCCACCGCTCAGACGGGGCGGAGGCTGCCGCTTCCATGCCCATCTTCGACGGGCGCGGGCTCGTGCCGCCTGCGCCCACAAACGTCCCGGTGGCGACAACTCCAGTGGACGTGTCTTCCGACGAGTCTCGCTAGGAGGAAGAGGAGGAAGAAGAGGAGGAGGAGGAGCGCGACTCGGAGGCGACCCGCGAAGGGGCGGGGGAGACCTCCCCTTTGCACAAGGCCGACATCCTCCGCACCCTGCCTGATGACAATGACGAGGTCGACGTCCTGCTGGGAAGGGGGGAGCTGCATACGACAGGTGGCTCCTCGAGATCCAAGGCCAGTCCTCGGAGGAGATCACCGGTTGAGGTTCCGACGAGGGGAAGGTTGGCGTTGATCTCCCGAGACGACGCCCCTGTCCTGACGCTACCTGGAGGTGCTTCCGGCGTATCTGCTGCTCCCTCTTCTGGACTTGGAGCTCTCGTGCCTGCGCCTCAGGCTGCGAGGCTCTCAGGTTTCAAGCTCAGGAAGCGGAGGGACTACGCCGTGGTGGACCAGTAAGTATTCTTGTCTTGCCTTGTTCTTGTTTCTGCTGCTAATTCTTGGCGCTTTTTCGTTGCTCAATTAGGCCGACGCCCGCGGCGAAGAAGAGGAAGGAGGAAGCGGTGGTACTGCTCGGGACCAATTCACCTGCAGCGGCCGCACCCTCCTCCGCAGGGAAGGGCAGTGATGGTGCTCACACTTCCCCGGCCCGATCGTCCTCACTAGACTTGGGGGAGCGTCCTCCGAAGGAGGCAGCCCCCGTAGCCCCGTTGGCTCCAGAGGTGCCGACGTCTGGCTCGGTTGCTGGGGTCCCCAAAGCTTAGGAGGCCCCAGCCTTCCAGGCCATGGTGACGATGTTGCCTCCTCCTTCTCCCGCTGGGCTGCTGACCCCGGACCTGCTGCGTGAGGATCTTCAAGGAGCCGACCATCGCCTGGTGGCCGGGCACCTGGAGCTGATCTTTGGCTGGCTTCACTCCGATGTGTCCATCCGGGCGGCACTGAGCCGGCCTGTGGTGGACTCTGAGAAGGACAAGCAGGTCGTCACCCAAGCTGCGACTGCCTGCGAGGTGGCGCTGAAGGATGCCGGGGCCGCCTAGAATCGCTGCCGGTTGCTGGAGGCAAACTGAAGACCGTGTGCAGTGAGCGTGCAGACGAAGCTCCGGGCCGCAAGGCGGAGGAAGAGAAGATGAAGGCCTGGGAGGACGCCGTCAGGGGTCGCGACACCGAGCTGGAGCAGTTGGCGAAGGCACAGGCTTCGTAGCGCAGCCGGCTGGAGAAGCTGGAGCAGAAGGTGGTGGCGAAGAAGGCCGAGCTGGAAGCCAAGGCGAAGGTTCTGGCTGAAGACCGTGCAACCTTTAATTACCTCGAGGAGAGGTCCCGCGTGGCGCTGCGAGAACTCTACAAGAAGGGCTTGGAGGAGCCACTGGCTACAGACAACGAGGGCCCCACCCAGCTGCTTCCTCATCTGGTCGCGGCGCTTGAGGAAGTCGTGGGCGGTATCGGCCCCTTGGTGGAGGGAGAAGCCCGCACTCTTTCCTCGGCCGCGCTGACGCCTGTCTTTAGCCACCTCCATCTTCGCGATCCTACCGCCAACCTCGATGAGCTGCTAGAGCCTGTGGATGACGAGCGCTGCGTAGCTGCTGCTGATGCCGTGAAGGACCAGGTGGAGGCTTTGCTGAAGAGGTTCCGCGCCTTCGATCCCGCACCCTCAAATGGCGGTGCTACTGAACCAGAAACTCCGGCGGGCGGTGAAGGTGAGGGCAACACTAGTGTGGAAGAAGCACCCCTTGCAGGTGACGGCGTCGTCCGGGGATGACGAGATGACTTGCTGGCGGATCCTTTCCTGTTTAGCTTCTGCAATGTGCACCATGCCTCATGGAGGCGTTTAAACTTGTGTTTGGTACTGGGAGAACAATAAGTCTTGTAATATTTGTTTGAAATTTTGTGATTTCCTTCCCATTTGGTTCATGTTCTATGTCGGCAGGGCCCGACCTCGCGCATACCTCAGCCGCCGTTGGGTCGTCTGGATCTCCAGGACGAAACCAAGGGGTGAGGGGCTATGTCACCAGTTAGGCTCCTGAGTCGCGATGCTCAGGAGTCCCCCTTGACACGCAAACAACTTACAAAAAGGAGATGTAGGAGCAGGCCTAGCGTTCTATGTCGGCAGGGCTCGGCCCCGCGCGTACCTCGGCCACCGTGGGTCGTCTGAATTACCAGGACGAGACTAGGGGGTGAGGGGCTACGTGGCCAATTAGGCTCCTGAGTCGCGATGGTCAAGAGTCCCCCTTGACACTCAAACGACCCTCATACATTTTTCCTTGTCGAGGCTCCGCTCGGGAGGGCGCGCGACGACCAGGCCCAAGGGACCTGGCGGGGTGGCGTACGCTTGGGCGTGACCCAAGCGTAGCCCCCGTGCCCAGCCCCCTCGCGCGACTCTCCCGAGGGGAGGTGTTGCGTTGAGGCCAGACACTGAGCTCGGAGGCTCCCTGAGGTTGATACGGCCACGGGGCCGCCCTGAGTTGTTTATCACCAATGCGGAGCATAGCGCTTCTGCACTTGCACGGGCATAACTGCTCCTCGGCCGTGTTGACTGCCAGCGCGGAGCATGGTGCGTCCACTGGTGCGTGGGTGAGGGCTCCCTCTGAGTGGAGCCCCTGGGGCATGTACAGCCCCGCCCTGACACGTGGCTTGCATGGCAGGGCTAGATGAGGTGTGTCTGGGCTCTCGTGAGCCAGCGCGGGACTCACGAGGCCCTACCTCAAGGAGGGTTGCGCCTGGTCTTGGTTCTTGTTGACTGTGGTGGTCCTGCGAGATGGTCAGGCAACCTGCACCAAATGAATCTCCTGAGGTTATCGCATGAGAAGGCCAAGCACCAACGACCCCAGGAGGTGACGTGAACGGGGCTACCCCGCCAGACAGAGCTAGCCATTGGGTTTATCAACGCTGCAGGGACGGACCCGAGCATAGGCGCCGTGCCTAGCCTTCTTATGCAAAGGATCTTCAAGAAAGACGATCGGCGTGTGGCTCCCATGGTGGGTGATAATCAAGCAAGTAATAACCATAGATAGATTATGCAAGAGACAAACTGGCTTAGATAAATGCAAGAACGATACATGCCACTGGGTTGGACCCGAGCGGCCTGGGGATGATGCAGCCCGAGGGGTGCCCCTAGCAGAGTAAGCTAAAGACGTAAAAGGATACATGCCGCAGGGACAGGCCCACGCGGCCTGGGAATGATGCAGCCCGGGGGGCTCTCCCAGCTAAAATAAACTTGGAAAATGTCACCTGGTTCTGTTGTCGAAGGAATGTCGGGGTAGCTGAAGATGCACGGTGAAGGGGCCGCCCCTCATGAGCCTCCAGGGCCCTGAGCCCGGGAGGCTCTGGGGGCTCAGGCGGTTCCCTGAGGACCGTCTCCATCTCCGCTAGGACCGCGTGATGCCTGGCCTCCTGGGTCGCCAGGACACTCTGCATGTTGCGCTGGAAGGTGGCCGCCATACTCGGCAGGCCGAACAGCATGCAGACATAGCTGTGAGGTGGACCCTCACACCGCCCAACGCGTGAAGGCCAGAAGCGCTCCTGAGATGCGGCCATGTTGAGCCCTGGGATGTCGATGCAGATGCGCAGCCTGCCATCCTCGATTGGATGGGGGGGGATGCGCTTGGTGGGTGGCGGTTGCCGCGCATGGCTCTTGCATCCTTTAGCTCCTAAGTGGTCTCGGTGATGAACTCCTGAGCACCGGGTGCTCCTCTCCCATAGTCCTCCTGAGGGAAACGTGCCACAAAGCATGCCTCCACGTGGTGCCCGAGCACCTCCCACTTGATGTTGGCTAGGTCTGAGGCCCTCCAGAAGAGAGCCCCCGAGCCCTGCTCAAGGAGGGTGCCAGGCACGCCTTCCTATGCGAGGGAGGGAGGCGCCCCAAGTGCGGGCGCCGATCCTGATGTGGCTCCGCTAGAGGCGTCGCTCCCCTAAGGCCCTATACAGAGTAGTTGCTTCTTCTTCTTGGGGATGGCCTCAGGAGGGTACTGCACGCCATAGTTGTCGGGGTCTTCGATTGTTGCGGCTTGGAAGGCGCGCTCGAGGGAGCACACCGCATCTCTTTCTTCGCAGGGGACTATGATGATCCCGCCGCTTCCTGGCATCTTGAGGACGTTGTAGCCATGGTGGGTCACTGACATGAACTTGGCTAATGCAGGATACCCAAGGATGGCATTGTATGCCAGACGGATGTGGGTGACGTCAAAGTCGATGAGCTCGGTGCAGTAGTTGTCGCACTGGCCGAAGGTGACAGGGAGGTGGACCTGCCCTATCGGGGTGGTGGAGCCATCAGTCACTCCTGAGAAGGGCTTGGTAGGCTGTAGCTGATCGTATGGCACTTGGGGGCCGTCAAATGTCTCGACAGACAGGACATTAAGCCCTACGCCACCGTCGATGAGGGTTTTGGTGACTTGGACGTTGCTGATGACGGGTGAGCACAACATACGGAGGGCACCTGCGGTTGCCGCGCACTTGAGCTGGTCCGCCGAGCTGAAGGTGATGGCACACTTGGATCACCTGAGCGGGCGCGTAGCTTCGAGCTGGGGAAGGGCTGCATTCACCTCGTGAGAGAACTGCTTGAAGATGCACTGGGATGCTGGGGCCTGAGCTCTGCCCAAGATGCAGGTGATAGCACATGGTTCCTGGAAGCCCCCAGCCCCCTCGTCCTGATGATGGTTGTCATTCCTTCTTGGCGGTGGCGGCAGTGGAGGGAGACCAGCATTGCCCTGAGGGCGCTCCTCGCGAGGCTGATCCCTCCAGGTGCCCTCACGAGGTTGGTCCTGCCAGCGGTCCTCGCGAGGCCGGTCGCGCCACTCCTAGCGGTGGCCGCGATCGTCCCAGCGTCCTCCGCCTCGTCCTCCTCCTCGGTCGTAGCCCCGGTCATTGCGCTCGGGGCATCGACCGAAGCGTCCATCTCGAATGGCCCTGAGCTCCAAACAGTCATTGGTGTTGTGGCTGTGTATGTTGTGGAAGGCGTAGAATGGACAGCTGCTCTTGGATGACTCGGGGTGGTCCCGGCCGCGCTTCGTGTTAGGCTCCGTTGCGAGCACGGCCACCCCCTTGAGCTTCATGTCTTTGGCCTTGACTTTCTTCTGCTCTGGGTCGATAGCTCGAAGCTCGAGGAGGGAAAGGCGCCCCTACTCGGCTCTCGTGCACTTGATTGCCATGTTGAATAGCTCCAGAGCCGTGCATAGCTCCTCGTGGATGGCGAGCTCCTCCTTCATCTTGACGTCGCGGACGCCATCAGAAAACCCCAAAATGATGGCCTCGTTCGTCACCTTGGGGATCTTGAGACGAACGCTGTTGAAGCATTGGATGTACTTCTGCAAGGTCTCTCCTGGATGCTGCTTGATGCGGCGCAGGTCACCCGCGACCAGAGGGCGGTCGTGAGTGCCCTGGAAGTTGGCGACGTAGCCGTCGTGCATCTCATCCCACGAGGAGATCGAGCCCGGGGGCAGGTTCAGGAGCCATGAGCGAGCACCATCCTTGAGAGCCTTGGGGAACCAGTTCGCCATGACTTTCTCGTCACCGTTGGCCGCCTCGATGCTCAGTTCATAGAGCTGCAAGAACTCCGCAGGGTCGGGCGTGCCGTCGTAGCGAGGAGGCAGGTCTGGCTTGAACTTGCCCAACCAGACGATGCTACGCAGCTCCGGAGTGAAGGCGCGGCAGCCTGCTGTGGCCACCGGGGCCCTTTGCTGATGCGGAGCCTACCCCCGATGTCCGCTCGCCGCCACTGCAGGCGGCACGCGGTCTTGTCGTGGTGGCGCTGGGAGCGCGCGAGCATTTTCCTGCGGTCGAGGAACCTCTTGGCAGCTTCCTTATTCCTGCGCGGGCGCCCGACGCAGTGGGTCGCGCTGAGGGGCCACACGCCTTGGGCACCAGGGCACTGTCTTGATGCGGAGGTGGTGGAGGTCCTCCAGGAGCTACGTCGCCCGCAGCTGGCAGAGGGCGAGGCAGCGAGAAGGACGGTGCGGTAGATCCCCCGGCGGCACTGACGAGCTCGGCGATGCGGTCAACCAGTCCTCGTAGAGATCGTCGACCGGGCGGTAGCGCAGGAGCTCGCGTGCCATGAGCAGCACGGCCTGCGCGTCCATGGGAGCGCGACGAGCGTGAGACGATGAGCTGACTGGGGTTAGCGATGGAGTGGCGGTGCGGCCGTCCTGCCACACGGAGGGGTGCATCGAGGACGCCTGCTACTCGTTTCCCACCGGGCCGGTGGTGGCGTTGGCGGTGGGCGACGGAGAACGACGGGGAGGCCTGCCGACAAGGGCCGTTTGAGTGACGCAGGCGGCCCGACGCTCGGTGCGGGCTCGACGGGCATCCGCCATGGAGTAACCTACAACAAGACCGCCTGGCACGTTCCGAGCAGGCGTAGCAATGCGGCCCCAACCCCAGCCCTCGCGAAATAGCGAAACCAGTGCTTCGCGTACATAACTACGATCTTGAAATACCATGGGCTCAGGGGGAGGGGCACCATCACGGCACGCCCGAAACACGACTTAAACCGCACTAGGGGCTGCCGATTTCTTCATTTTCTCTTACTTTCAGGACTCCATACTTCGGAAGACCTGTGCAGCAATACAACTCCCGCACAAGCGATGCAAGAACCAGGGAAGCAGAAAAGCTACGCCGCATTATAGAACTCCTAGGTGGTCTCTATCACGAGCATTATACCTGTTTCACATACTATTCCGCAGCCTGCCCCTGGAAAGGACATGTTAAATAGTCCCACTTTTTTCTTATCGCACTATTTGTATCGTTCTGCTTTGATCGCAGCCTTTTTATAAACAATGCATAGCTTTTGTCTATTTTTGCATTACTCTTTTTTACAAATATATGTTCATTAACGATATGTTGCACCCGTACACTTTGGTACGGCCAATACGCCAGGGGCTTCAGTACCCCTCAATACGGTGTGAGAAGTCCGAACACTTTAACAAGTGCGGCACCCCGAACTTATAGCATTATATGCATCGGCTCCGAATCATGTCTTGGGTCAATAGTTGGGTTTGCGCGGCTCCTATGTTTTGGTGCCTTATGTTCCGCTATATCGGCTAAGGTAGCACTAGGAGAACTACTGCGATTGTGCCCCAGTTGAGCTAGGCTAAGCACCTCAGTAGAGAAAGCTAAAACTGACTGTCATGATGAAGTGAGAGACTGGTCGCTGTTCGAGAGGTTTTTCGACTCCCTAAAGACTTATGCCGCTTAGAGCGAGGAGTCGGCTTTGTCCGGCCAAAGGCGTGGATAGCGCCCCGAACGGTCTTCCGAATACTAGGGGCTTCGCTGAAATTTAAAATTATAGAATTCTATGGCTAAGTGAGAGTGTTCAAGCATTATAGTCCGATTGCCTTGTTCGTTGTGCTAAGCGCCTCCCTCGAAGGACCCAAACATGGGAAAAAGAGCGCTCAGGTTTATCCCGAACACCCCAGCACTAGTGGCATGGGGGCAGAAGCCGACGACTCGCCATCTCTCAATTTTGATAAATAGCCGCACATAAGGTAATATTTTAAATTAAGAAAGCATTGCTTAGCGCATATGAACAAGTTTTCAGCGCACAGGACAAAACGAGCAAGTTTACTCAAAAATTACATCCCTGGAACATTCATCCGCCATAAGGGGGGCACCCTTCAGAACGCCCTCATAATACAGCTCGGGCTTGCGATGCTCTTTCCCCGGCGGTGGCCCGTCCTTCACAAGCTTCTCAGCATCCAACTTGCCCCAGTGCACCTTAGCACGGGCAAGGGCCCTACGGGAATCTTCGATGCAGACGGAGTGCTTGATGACCTCGAGCCTTGGACAGGCCTCCACCAGGCGCCGCACCAGTCCGAAGTAGCTCCTAGGCAGAGCCTCTCCAGGCCACAGCCGAACTATGAGGCCCTTCATGGCCTGTTCGGCCACCTTGTGGAGCTCAACCAGTTGCTTCAGCTGGTCGCTCAGGGGCACAGGGTGTCCGGCCTCAGCATATTGAGACCAGAACACCTTCTCCGTCGAGCTTCACTCTTTGGCTCGGTAGAATGTGGCGGCATCGGATACGCTGCGGGGCAAATATGTTAAAGCTCCTGGAGAGCTCCGGATTCAGGTAAGTAACAAGTAACTCACTCTTACATGTTTGCTTTGCATAAAGAATGCCCTACCCGATGCTATCTTTTTCATCGCATCAAACTCCTGGAGGGCCTTCTGGGACTTGGCCTTGGCAGCCTTGGCATTTTCAATAGCCGCCGCGAGCTCGGACGCTCGCGTCTTCGAGTCGAGCTCCAAACTCTCATGTTTTTTCATGAGAGCCTGGAGCTCTTGCCGCACCTCGCCAACCTGGGCCTCATACTTCTCCCACTCGGTGCGCTCTGTGGCCGCCCTCTTCTCAGTCTCGGGCAGCGCTTGCTTAAGGGTCACCACCTTAGACGTGGCCCTTACAATAGCCATGTTAATCCTGTCATTTTTTGAAATTGAACATTTTTATGTATTTCAATAAGGTATCTCTTACCTTCCTTCTCCTCGAGCTGCCACCTGGCAAGGCCGAGCTCTTGCTCGGACTGCTTGAGGTCTTGCTTCAGCGTGCCCACCTCCGCAGTCAGTGCGGCGGTCGTTAGCAGCGAAGCCTGCATACGCATATTGACTCGGTTTTTGTTAGACTCCTGCGAATTTTATTAGATCCTCTATTCGGCTTTTCTTTCCGAATGCCAAATAGAGCATCAGGGGCTACTGTCTATGCAGTAATATTTCTACATATTCTTTACTTACCTCGAAGCCTGTTAGAAGGCTGGCACAAGCTTCAGTCAGTCCGCTCTTGGCAGAGTGAACCTTCTGGATCACCGCACTCATAATAGTGTGGTGCTCCTCGTCGATGGAGGCGCCGTTAAGCACCTCCAGCAGATTTTCCGGTGCCTCCGGTTGGATGGGGGCCACCAGCTCAGTAGGCTTGCTCCTCTTGGAAGGAGTTCGCCTACCGCACTCCGGAACCGTTGAGGATTCCGGCACGGTGTCCGGCTCAAGGCCGGACTTGGAGCCCTGGGGGGTCTTATCCCCTTTACTCCTGGAGTCCGGGAAGTCGCCTTGCGGCGCCTCCAGGACCACCTCCTCCTGGCTGGGAACCTGTTGGGACAACACTTTGGCGTTATCCGTAGGGCGGGGGGAGGTAGCCGTCGGAAGTGAATTCACATCCAATGAATCCAGGGAGCCGCTCGACGACTCGTCGAGCCCGGCCTTGGGCGGACTGCATAATCGTGTTCGACATAAGGAAAGGCTGTGCCGTAATAGAGTACTATGAATTACTCAGGTATCCGAATACTTACGATCTTGCCGGGCGCTTGGCCCTATGCGGCCACTCCTCTTTGCCGTCGTCAGCGTCGGCGGAGTAGTCTGGAGGAAGGGTCTTCCCCTTCCTGAACCCTTCAGCCTCCCCGATCGGGGCGGCCTTCCTTTTCTTGCCTCCCCCCGCTGGAGGGGGGGAGGCTTCTTCTTCCTCCTCTTCGTCTTCACGGGAGGAGCGCATCTCGGATTCGTTGGATGTGAATCCGACACCTCCAAACGCCGGGCACTCTTTCGAGTCCCTGTGGCCTTCTTCTTGGCCTTCTTCTCCGGTACCACATAGGGTGCCAGAGTTAGCAGCTTCGCCAAGTGAGCATTGGCTGGGTCTTCGGGCAAAGGAGCCAGACAGTCGATCGGTCCAGACTTCACCTGCCAATCCTGTCAAAGGTAGGGGAGCTTAGATCCCGCATAGAGTCAGACTATGAAAAACTAATATCCTGTAAAAGGTGAAAATAGCTTACCGCACTAGCGTGACGCTGCATGCTGAATCCGCGATCCTCGGAAGCGGATGCGGGGGCCTCGGCGCCCTTGAATAGCACCTTCTAGGCATCTTCGTACGTCGTGTTGAAGAGCCTGCTTAGAGTTCGGTGCTGCGCCGGGTCGAACTCCCGTAGATTGAATGCCAGTTGTTGACACGGAAGGATCCGGCGGATGAGCATAACCTGGATTACGTTGACAAGCTTGAGCTGCTTGTTCACCAGGGTTTGGATGCATGTTTGCAGTCCAGTCACCTCTCCTTTATTGCCACATGACAGGACCGTCTCTTTCCAGGACGTGAGCCGCGTAGGGGGTCCGGATCGGAACTCGGGGGTTGCGACCCATTCAGAGTCGCGCGGCTCGGTGATGTAAAACCACCCCGATTGCTACCCCTTTAGGGTCTCCACAAAGGAGCCCTCGAGCCATAGGACGTTGGGCATCTTGACCGCCATGGCACCTCCGCACTCCGCCTGGGTGCCGCGCACCACCTTTGTCTTGACATTGAAATTCTTGAGCCATAGGCCGAAATGGGGGCAGATGCAGAGGAAAGCCTCGCACACAACGATGAACGCCGAGATGTTGAGGATGAAGTTCGGGGCCAGATCATGGAAATCCAGGCCATAGTAGAACATGAGCCCCCGGACGAATGGGTGGAGAGGAAAGCCCAGTCTGCGGAGGAAGTGGGGGAGGAACACTACCCTCTCATGGGGCCTTGGGGTGGGGAGGAGCTGCCCCTCTTCGGGAAGCCGGTGCGCGATGTCGTTAGACAAGTATCCGGCCTTCCTCAGTTTTTTGATATGTCCCTCCATGATGGAGGAGACCATCCACTTGCCTCCCGCTCTGGACATGCCTGGAGAAGGTCGAGGTGGGAAGTGCGGACTTGGGCGTCGGAGCTCGAGTGCGCGGAGAATGGATAAGCAAAGGAGGAAGAAGGCGTAGGTGAAAAAGGTGGATCCTTATCCCCTTATATGGGAGGATGCGGCTCTGCGTCCCCACCAGCCTGATAAATCTCTCTTATCTCCCAAGCGCCGCAATCAATGGCGCGGTTGGGTTACCCACGTCCATATTGATGAGAATCCCATGAAATGAGGGGACACGATCTCTGCTTTGACAAGACGTGCCAAGGAAACCGCCTCGCGAAACGTGCTGAGGTGGAGCAGTAAAAACGATTCGAATAAAGGCTTGGCCATGGTGTGATGTCACACTACGGAATACGTCAGCAGATTAGATTTGTGTAAATATTATTCTCTCTATGGCAATATGTGGAAACTTATTTTGCAGAGCCGGACACTATCCTGGTGTTCAAAATCTTCTATGAAGTACATGGAGGAGGAACCCGCCTTGCAATGCCGAAGACAATCTGCGCGCCGGACTCGTCGTCATTGAAGCCTGGTTCAGGGGCTACTGAGGGAGTCCTGGATTAGGGGGTGTCCGGATAGCCGGACTATACCTTCAGCCGGACTCCCAGACTATGAAGATACAAGATTGAAGACTTTGTCCCGTGTCCGGAAGGGACGTTCCTTGGCGTGGAAGGCAAGCTTGGCAATACGGATATGTAGATCTCCTACCATTGTAACCGACTCTGTGTAACCCTAACCCTCCCCGGTGTCTATATAAACGGGAGGGTTTTAGTCCGTACAACAACAATCATACCATAGGCTAGCTTCTAGGGTTTAGCCTCCTTGATCTCATGGTAGATCTACTCTTGTACTACCCATATCATCAATATTAATCAAGCAGGAGTAGGGTTGTACCTCCATCGAGAGGGCCCGAACCTGGGTAAAAAACATCGTGTCCCTTGTCTCCTGTTACCATCCGCCTAGAAGCACAGTTTGGGACCCCCTACCCGAGATCCACCGATTTTGACACCGACAGAGCCCACCACATCTATGATGATACCGGGTTTTGTCACAATTATCGTCATAGAAGTGTCATAAGCATGACAGGAATTTTTCTCGTTCGGCCCAAAATGTCATGGATGTGTCTTTTTTTGTAGTGTATGAAAGGGCTATGTAATGTTTTAATTAACCAATTCACGACTTTGATGTGGCATATATGACTCACAAAACACTTGTACAACTGCTGTTATACAAATGGTTTTTAACCCCTTTCCGCGATAGCATTTGGAACCATCGTCAAGTGAGTGTGGGAGATAGGGTGGTCCTTCCCACACGACCTAGAAAACATCGGGGGTAGGCCCTCCGGCCGCACACGCTCGGCAAAATGAGGTCGTGTGCGACGGGCGAGCGATCAAATACGATTATACATACAGTTGTATTAAAAAATACAGTTATACATGCCAAATTCACTACTCCAGGATGCTGCTAACGCAACACTATGATCAAAGACCCTTCGATGAAACTGTGTGCGATGTAATAATCGCAAACGGTGGTGTAAAATAACCTTCAAATAAGGTGCAAAACGTTTGCGATGGAGGATGCATCAAACACGGTTCAGATTTTAGTTGCGCGTGCGATGCAGGGCATACGGTTCAGTTAAATTAATTGTTTGCGATGAGGAGGAACAAAACAAACGGGCAGCTAGATGAAGGCGTGTGCGATATACAGCATACGGTTCACTCGGATGAACTATTTGTGATTAGGCAACACAAAAGAAATGGTCAGCCAGAGCAAGGTGTGTGCGATGTACGACATGCGGTTCACTTCGACGAACTGTTTGCGTTGAAACAAGAGGACAAAACGTTTCAACTTTACAAGATGTGTGTGATCCGCGGCAAACAGGTTTTAATCGGAAATGTGTGCGAAGACCGATAACAACACATACGATTATTGCTAACAAGCCGTGTGTGTTGTGAGCAAACGATCCCTGGTATACAATCGTGAGTGATTGATGAAAACATCACCGACGGGTTCCATTGTTTAGTCCGTGTGCGATGTGATTTTCTTTGTCAGCACAACATCTACGATCTTTCTATAGAGCATCAACATATATACGTAAAAAGAGAGCATTGCATAACCAAATTAAGCATACAATTACACAAGTGACTACACACATAACATTTCCACACACCAAAGTAAGCAATTACATGCATACTAAAGTAGGAGAAACGAGGATCTAACCATCTACTTATTGTTGCGACGACACTTGCCATTGCTCTGCTTCCAACTAGATCCCTGGCCGTTTTGGGGAAGGAGGCACTTCCTCATGTCAACGATTTGCCTGTACATGTCGTAGCTCGTGTACGCCTCCTTGGCTGCGTACATGACGTGAGCTTTGTCGAGTTTCTCCATCCAAGCCGAGTGCCAGGCATCCTTGTCCTTATTGCACGAATCCTTCATGTCTCTGTAGTAGGGGTCGATGATGGCCTCAGTGAGGTGAGCTGGTGAGTCCTTCTCATGCTCCTTGCTGCCCCAGATCTTGTATTGGCCGTGGATGTTGACATGATTCTGGCAAGCGATGCTCGCATTCTCGAGCACCTTTACATCATTGGTGATGTCCACTGTAGCGAACATGTAGTGGGGGCTATTGACAAACCTAGCGAAACGCTCGCAAGGCCTTGTGGCCAGGCAGTACTTGAAAGCACAAGTTCTCCCTGGGTGATTTTGGTGATTAATGTCAACGTATCTGTTGTTGGACAAATACTTTCATCTAGTATATTTCAGATAAGTCCAACAGTGGAGTGGCATCGACAAGAGGATGTGGAACCCCTTCAAGATGATAAGGACAAAAGATTGGCTCAAGCTCAAAGCTCAGGACTCTACATTTTTCATTTTAGTGATCCAAGATCACATTGAGTCCATAGGAAAGCCAATACTATTTAGAGGGGATGAGATGTTGCTTAATGGCTTGCTTGCTCAAAGTGCTTAGTGATATGCTCCAAAACCCTCAACCACTTTCTCATATCCACATATGTCCCAAAACCAAAAGTCAAACTTGGCCCCACCGAAACTTTTCATCCGGCGCCACCGAGTTCACTTGACATAGCCACTGCCAGAAATCCTAGTATTTTCGGTCTCACCAATGGGATCTCGGTCTCTTCGAGATGGGCTTGCAAACTCTTCGTTTCCTATTGCATTAATTTCTGTCTCACCGAAATATGAAATTGGTACCACCGAGTTTGCTTGGCCAACTGTCTGTTTTGCTTATTACCCAAATCGGTCCCACCGAGTTTGTGTAATCGGTTAAACCGAGATGAGGCTCTAACCCTAGCACATCGGCCCCACCGAGTTGATCTTGTCGGTCCCACCAAAAATCCTAACGTTCACATTTTGAACTAAATCGGTCTGACCGATTTTTTTGATGCGGTCCCACCAAGTTTGGTGATTTGTGTGGTTAGATTTTGTGTGGAGGCTATATATACCCCTCCACCCACTCTTCATTCATAGAGAGAGCCATCAGAACGTGCCTACACTTCCAACATACATTTTCTGAGAGAGAACCACCTACACTTGTGTTGAGACCAAGATATTCCATTCCAACCACATAAATCTTGATCTCTAGCCTTCCCCAAGTTGCTTACCACTCATATCATCTTTCTACCAAATCCAATCCTATGAGAGAGAGTTGAGTGTTGGGGAGACTATCATTTGAAGAACAAGAGCAAGGAGTTCATCATCAACACACCATCTATTACCTCTTGGAGAGTGGTGTCTCCTAGGTTGGTTAGGTGTCACTTGGGAGCCTCCGTCAAGATTGTGGACTTGAACCAAGGAGTTTGTACGGGCAAGCAGATCGCCTACTTCATGAAGATCTACCCTAGTGAGGCAAGTCCTTCATGGGCAGTGGTCATGGTGGGATAGACGAGGTTGCTTCTTCGTGGACCCTTCGTGGGTGGAGCCCTCTGTGGACTCGCGCAATTGTTACCCTTCGTGGGTTGAAGTCTCCATCAACGTGGATGTACGATAGCACCACCTATTGGAACCACGGATAAAAAATCTTACGTTTGCACACTTCAATCCCATCCCTTTAGATTCTTGCAACTTGCATGATTTACTTGCCGCTGCTCATATACTCTTGTCATGCTTGCTTGATATGTATTGTGAATGTTTGAACTTGTGCTAAAACTCCAATTCAACTTAAAGATTTTAAAAACTGCAACTTTTCTTGCTAAGAGTCTATTCACCCCCTCTAGACACCTCTTCTCGATCCTTTCAATTGGTATCAGAGCATTGGTCTCCATTGCTTTGGTTTAAACACCTTTTGAGGAAGATGGATGAGTCTACGTTGGGGAGTCTTAGACATAGAGTACCTATACTTGATGGAGAGTACTTTCATGAGTGGAAAAATGAGATGCTTGAGATTTTCAATGAATATCATTTGACCAAATACATTACTATTCCTTGTGCTCGCATTGTTGATCCTTTGCATCCCACACCCGATGAGGATCTTGACATGATTCGCAATCTTAGAACCATCAATCTTATTGTAAAAGGATTGCCTAAAAATTTGATTGCTAGCTTACCTACTCTAGATTGTTCTTACACCATATGGAGATTTCTAGAGGAACGATTCCCAAATTATTCCTTGAAAAATCTAGATGAGATTCTCCATAAGTCTATTGCCTTGAATAGGATGAGTACTAGTGAACCTAAGTTTGATGATTGTCTATTTGAGCTTCATGATCTCATGCGTGCCAAAGGAGATGTTGGAATTATTAGCAATATCATTTCCGAAGTCATTAGAATTCATAGAGATGAACATTGTTACGGTCATACTTCTAATGAATTACCCTCTCTAGGAATTGATCAATCACAAGACGATGTTGAACATGGATACTATGATGAGGATGATGATAGTGACTATGATCTTGATGATGCGATGAGACACTTTGGTCTTATGGCCAATCTTCGTGGCTACATGGCTGGAGGAAAGGAATGGGTCCTTGATAGTGGATGTACTGATCATATGACCGAAGACAAGGATATTCTTCATGAGCTTGCTGAAAACGACGGCCCTCGAAAGTATGTCACTTTTGGTGATAACTCAAAGGGTAAGGTTGCTGGCCTAGGTAAGGTGGCCATCTCACATGATAGCTTCATACAAAATGTAATGCTCGTTGAATTGCTTGGCTACAATTTACTTTCCGTATCTAGACTTGCTGACTTTGGTTTCAACGTCCTATTTACTGAAGTAGATTGCCAAGTGTTTCGTAGAGATAATCATAAAATGGTCTTTACCGGTATCCGTAGAGGTGATGTTTACATTGTTGACTTCACTAAAAAGGCTCAACCTAGAACTTGCTTAATTGCTAAATCCTCAAAAGGCTGGTTGTAGCATAGAAGGTTAGGTCATGTGGGCATGCGATATCTTGACAAGCTTATTA
Organism: Triticum aestivum; assembly: GCF_018294505.1. Taxonomy (NCBI): domain Eukaryota; kingdom Viridiplantae; phylum Streptophyta; class Magnoliopsida; order Poales; family Poaceae; genus Triticum; species Triticum aestivum. The sequence continues at coordinate 202,717,729 of NC_057797.1, forward strand.
AGGGTGATCATATCCTTGGAGTGAAAGATGTTATATTTGACAAGGATAGACTTTGTAGTGCTTGTCAAGCAGGAAAACAGGTTGGAGGAAGTCACCCCGTGAAGAACATTATGACCACGAGAAGACCGCTCGAGCTACTTCATATGGATCTCTTTGGTCCCAATGCCTACAAGAGTCTCGGTGGTAACTCATTTGGTCTAGTCATAGTCGATGATTTTTCAAAATTTACGTGGGTGTTCTTTCTTGATGATAAATCGCAGGTCCAAAAGATCTTCAAAAACTTCGCTAGGAAGGCCCAAAATCAATTTGAAGTGAAGATCAAGAAGGTTCACAGCGATAATGGAACGGAGTTCAAGAACGCAAATGTGGACACCTTTCTTGACAAATAAGGGATTTCACACGAGTTCTCGGCCACATACACGCCACAACAAAATGGAGTTGTTGAGAGGAAGAACCAGACTCTTATTGAGATGGCAAGAACAATGTTTGATGAGTACAAGACTCCAAAACACTTTTGGGCAGAAGCGGTTGAGACAGCTTGTCATGCAACAAATCACTTATATATTCACAAGCTACTCGGCAAGACGGCATATGAGCTCCTTATCAGTAACAAACCCAAAGTTGGATAATTTCGAGTATTTGTCTCAAAGTGTTACATTCTTGATAAGCATCGTCGTTCTACATTTGCTCCTAAATCTCATGAGGGTTTCCTACTTGGCTATGGCTCAAACTCTCACACTTACCGTGTGTACAATAGTTTCACCCGAAAGGTTGAAGAGATGGTAGATGTGAAGTTATGAATGTAACGGCTCACAAGTAGAGCAATTGCCAATTGATATAGGAGATAAATATCCTTCGGAAGCAATCCAAGACATGTCTATTGGCAAGATTCGTCCAACGAAGGTGAAGGAGAGTACCTCGTCCGTCCAAGTGGAAGCTTCTACCTCATGACAAGGTGAACCAAGAGTTGATACGGAAGAATCCACAAGTGGGACACACCAAGATGAAGAGAACAAGGAAATACACCAAGATGAACATCATCAACCTCCTTCTCCACCACGACAAGAGAACGACAACATCAACAATGAAGAAGGCCTAGAAGAAGGACAAGATGAAGAAGATGTTCCACCCCGACCCAAGCAAAAGCTCTCACGAGTTAGAGCAAGAGTCGCCAGAGACCATCCCGTCGAGCAAATCTACAATGACATTCAAACCGGGAGAATCACTCGCTCTAAATCTCGTTTGGCTAATTTTTGTGAACACTATTCATTCATCTCTAGCATTGAACCTATGAAGGTTGAAGAAGCATTGGAAGATCCGGACTGGATAAACGCCATGCATGAAGAGCTACACAACTTTGAAAGAAATCAAGTGTGGACATTGGTCGAGAAGCCCAACAATAACCATAACATCATCGGTACCAAATGGGTGTTTCGCAACAAGCAAGATGAAGATGGACAAGTAGTTCGCAACAAAGCACGTCTCGGCACCCAAGGCTACACTCAAGTCGAAGGTATGGACTATGGTGAGACATATGCCCCCGTTGCTAGACTTGAGTCCATCCGCATCTTACTTGCCTATGCTATTCACCATGATATCACCTTGTACCAAATGGACATTAAAAGTGCTTTTCTAAATGGTGAAATTGAGGAGGAAGTTTATGTTAAACAACCTCCCTGCTTTGTCAATCCTAAGAAACCCGATCATGTTTACAAACTTTACAAAGCTCTTTATGGTCTTAAGCAAGCTCCTAGAGCATGGTATAAATGCTTGACCAAGTTCCTTATTGAAAAAGGCTTTGAGATTGGAAAGATAGATTCTACTCTTTTCACTAAAAGGGTTAATGGTGAATTATTTGTATGCCAAATTTATGTTGATGATATCATATTTGGTTCTACTAACCCTCATTTTAGTGAAAAGTTTGGAAAGCTAATGTCGGAGAAGTTTGAGATGTCTATGATGAGTGAACTCAAGTTCTTTCTTGGGTTGCAAATCAAGCAAACTAAGGAAGGCACCTTTGTTTCTCAAACAAAGTACACCAAGGACTTATTCAAGAAGTTCAACATGCAAGAAAGCAAAGGTATGTAAATTCCCATGCCTACTAGTGGACATCTTGACTTGACTAAGGATGGTAAACTGGTTGATCAAAAGGTTTATCGCTCTATGATTGGATCATTGTTATATCTATGTGCCTCTCGTCTCGATATTATGCTAAGCGTGTGCATGTGTGCACGATATTAAGAGGCCCCCAAAGAATGTCATCTTAAGGCTGTGAAAAGGATAGTGAGATACTTAATACATACACAAAACTTTGGCATTTGGTATCGTAAGAGGTCCTCTTTTGATCTTGTTGGCTATTCCGACTCGGACTATGCCGGAGACAAGGTTGATAGAAAGTCCACTTCGGGTACTTGTCAATTTCTTGGTAGATCTCTTGTGTCTTGGTCCTCCAAGAAACAAAACTCAGTATCCTTATCCACCGCCGAAGCGGAAAACATTGCCGCTAGTTCATGTTGTGCTCAATTACTTTGGATGACCCAAACTCTTAAAGATTATGGGATATATGTGAAACATGTTCCTTTGCTTTGTGACAATGAAAGTGCTATTAAGATTGCTCACAACCCCGTGCAACATTCTCGAACTAAGCATATTGAAGTTCGTCATCATTTCATTCGATATCATGTTGCTAAAGGGGACATTAATCTTAAGCATGTTCGTACCGATAAGCAATTGGCGGATATATTTACCAAACCGCTTGATGATAAAGTCTTTTGCCGGTTGAGAGGTGAATTGAACATCATTGATGCTTCAAACTTGGAGTAGGAACTCCATGTGGATACATGCAAGGCATGAATCTATGACTAATCCTTGCTATTTCTCTTATGATGATATTAATATGTATTGGATATACTTGCACCCTTGCATGCTATCTAACCCTTGTAGGTACTTGGATGAATCTAAATCTATGAGATTGCAACTCACTCACATCTTGAGAAATCACTACATCACCAAGTCGCTACAATACGGTGGTTGATGACAAGGAAGCACGAAACCCTTCAACATATCCTTTGACAAATTCTATATATCAAATTTCATTTGGTATCAAGTTTCATGATTGTCATTTTGGATACACAAGTGCTATTCCTTGCAAGACTAACCCATGTAGGTAGATGAACTCAAATTATAAGTGGTGCTCCCAACTCTTGATGAGCTACATCAACTTTGAGCATCCCACACAAGTTCAATTACATGATCAAGATCAACACCACCACCCAAGGTGTGTTATTCCATCTTAGAGAAGCTTTACTCCAAGTCATGGGCCAAAGAAACTCAACAAGATGTGAATACATCAAATTGCTTAAATGAAAAATGGTAACCCCAATTTGAGCTTAAATGATGAGTATGACCCATGATCAAGTGCCCTCACTTGACTCCTAAGTCAATATACTCTAACATAGGTGACTTTGTCACCGCCCATTTCTAGATGAAGTTCTCTTGTGTGTTTTTCCGTGTTCTTGCATTTGTCTCATGCATGTTTGTTTTCCCTTCCAAAAAAACTTCATCTAGATTTTCTTTTCTCTGTTTTGTTCTGCATTTCTTGCATCCAATTCCTTGCAAATTCTTCAGTTAATTCATTGCAAATCCTTGTGAGATCTTTCTTCCTAGTGAGCTGAGGTGACAAGTGCTTTCTCTGTGATGAACTCGGTCACACCGATCTATTGCTCTCGGTCAACCCGAATCCTTTCGGTGCAACCGAAGCACACACCTCGGTGCCACCGATTTCACTGCAGACAAAACAACTTGCCACTTGATCCTGCATTCCTTTTTACTCAGCTCCACTCAATGATTCTTGTCCTCTACCAGCATCACATTTTATACGCTGCTTTGCTCTGTGACTCAAGGACCAAACCTATTTTGACTCACACTCCAGAGGATCCCTTCTTGGAAATTGATGTCAAAGGGGCAGAGAGAGTTCACATCAAAGCTTAATCCTTCAAAACAGGGAGAGAATGCTTCAAACAGGGGGAGAGAAGAATTACATACCCTAGATGCTTGGTGTTCAAGAGGAGATAAGTCACATGTCTTTATAGGGGAAAGACATGTTCATGTTGTTTGTGTATTTTCTTTGCTCTGTTCTTCTGTTCCCTATCTTCTCCCAGTATCCCATATAAGATTCAGGGGGTGCAAGACATCTAAGGGAAGAAAATCTTCAAATTCATTGCATATCTTTACCTTTGGGGACATGTCTATATCTAATAGAGTAACCAATGCTCACACTCTACATGTCATCCCAATCTTGGTACTCTTGTGGTTCTTTTTGTTTGCTCTGGCTAAGTAGATGTATCTGCGTTATCTAACCTTGTTTACTCTGGTTCATCCCTTTCTAAGCCAACTCAAGACCACAAGGTAAGTATATGCATCACACTCATGTGCATGAGGATTTCTTGCTGATGTACATACTGTTTGCAAGAAGGACTCATGACCATGAAGGTACATTTCCTATATTCACATCTTTTGCTCTGATGCATATAGCCAAGATACATGTAACACATTGCTTGCTCTGTCATGATTATGCACTCATATGCTCTTATGTTCCATATTCACATGATTGCATACATGTAGGGGGAGCCTATGCATGTTACATGTCTTTCCAAAGCTTTACCTGTTATTCTCTATATCTTTATCTAAAGCTTTGATGTATGTTGTCATCAATTACCAAAAAGTGGGAGATTTAAAGCACAAGTGCTCCCTGGGTGATTTTGGTAATTAATGTCAACATATCTCTTGTTGGACTAATACTCTCATCTAGTATATTTCAGATAAGTCCAACAGTGGAGTGGCATGGACATGAGGATGTGGAACCCCTTCAAGATGATAAGGACAAAGGATTGGCTCAAGCTAAAAGCTCAGGACTCTACATTTTTCATTTTAGTGATCCAATATCACATTGAGTCCATAGGACAGCCAATACTATTAAGAGGGGATGAGGTGTTGCTTAATGGCTTGCTTGCTCAAAGTGCTTAGTGATATGCTCCAAAACCCTCAACCACTTTCTCATATCCACATATGTCCCAAAACCAAAAGTCAAACTCGGCCCCACCGAAACTTTTCATCCGGAGCCACCGAGTTCACTTGACATAGCTACTGCCAGAAACCCTATTCTTTTGGTCTCACCGATGGGATCTCCGTCTCACCGAGATGGGCTTGCAAACTCTCTGTTGCCTATTGCATTAATTTCGGTCTCACCGAAATATGAAATCGGTACCGCCGAGTTTGCTTGGTCAACTCTCTATTTTGTTTATTACCCAAATCGGTCCCACCGAGTTTGTGTTAGCGGTCAAACGGAGATGAGGATTTACCCTAACCCTAGCACATCGGTCCCACTGAGTTGATCTTGTCGGTCCCACCGAAAATCCTAACGTTCACATTTTGAACTAAATCAGCCTGACCGAGTTTTCTGATTCGGTCCCACCGAGTTTGGTGATTTGTGTGTAACAGTTAGATTTTGTGTGGAGGCTATATATACCCCTCCACCCACTCTTCATTCGTAGAGAGAGACATCAAAACGTGCCTACACTTCCAACATACATTTTCTGAGAGAGAACCACCTACACTTGTGTTGAGACCAAGATATTCCATTCCAACTACATAAATCTTGATCTCTAGCCTTCCCCAAGTTGCTTTCCACTCAAATCATCTTTCTACCAAATCCAATCCTATGAGAGATAGTTGAGTGTTGGGGAGACTATCATTTGAAGCACAAGAGCAAGGAGTTCATCATCAACACACCGTCTATTACCTCCTGGAGAGTGGTGTCTCCTAGATTGGTTAGGTGTCACTTGGGAGTCTCCGTCAAGATTGTGGAGTAGAACGAAGGTGTTTGTACGGGCAAGGAGATTGCCTACTTCGTGAAGATCTACCCTAGTGAGGCAAGTCCTTCGTGGGCGATGGCCATGGTGGGATAGAGAAGGTTGCTTCTTCATGGACCCTTCATGGGTGGAGCCCTCCATGGACTCGCGCAACCATTACCCTTCATGGGTTGAAGTCTCCATCAACGTGGATGTACGATAGCACCACCTATCGGAACCACGAATAAAAAATCTCCGTGTCTCAAATTGCGTTTGCACACTTCAATCCCATCGCTTTACATTCTTGCAACTTGCATGATTTACTTTCCTCTGCTCATATACTCTTGTCATGCTTGCTTGATATGTATTTTGAATGTTTGAACTTGTGCTAAAACTCCACTTCAACTTAAAGATTTTAAAAACTGCAACTTTTCTTGCTAAGAGTCGATTCACGCCCCTCTAGACACCTCTTCTTCGTCCTTTCAGTAGTGGTAGACGAGGACATGGTGGCGCACGCACATCTGGGCGATGGCGTCCTTGGGACGAGACCCGGCACGAGCGCGGGTGTACCCGAGGTCGAACCCGACCACCTTGTACTTCTCCTCGGCAAGCAACAACTCCATGATATGGATGGAGTGCTCCACCCAGACCGGGTCATTGGTGCACACCACCGAGAGGTCCATGAACCTTCCATGGGTGTCCACCATGGCACGCATGGTGAACTACTGCTCGTCATCGGCAGCCGCTCGGAGCGCCATTGGAGCCGCGCACGATACCCTCTAAGAATTTCTTGTGGTGGGTGTGCTTCTTGCAATGGTGGCGCGCGATCGAAAGGTTGAAGAGACACAAGGGTTAAATGGCTGTTGTAATAAATGGGGACGGGCCGACCTATAATCGTCATGTCTTGTCATGGCATTCATAGCGGAGGATTCCAGTGCACTCTTGACAACACCGCATCACATGCGTGGGCTCGAAGAGGCGCCAAATGTATCGTCGGTGAGCCTGTTCCCGTGCTACCGCGCAAATTACCGCCCAAGCTTCCCGCCTAGCTAGTTTGGCCATGCGTCGGCTAGAAGAGGGACAAATCATGGGCGTTTATTGGCAAAAAGCTTTGTAAAAACAAAGTGTGTGGAATGACTTCGGTCATAAGTTTACCCGTGGGTGGTGAGGTCAAAATTACACAGAAGGGTGATGATGGACACTCGAGTGCGATAATTAATCTGCGCTCTACAGGGCACACCATGGAAGAAACCAACTATGTGCAATAATGTCGAAGATCGCAGTCAAGTAAGCTATACAGATCGTGTGTTGTGAGATCGACAAGGTAAACAGATTCGAGAATGGTTAATAAAATCTAAGACCATTGCATATTAAGGTCAAAATAGTGCTACCAATATACGAGTCTCATATGATGCCATTTCAACGATTGTACCACAAAGCTCGAAATGTTACAAGGTTCAAATTCCAGAGTTATGTGGCTCAAATTCGAAGTTTACAAGGTTCAAACTAATATTAGAAATGATATTCAGCTCATCCACTACAAATGCTCGCGCTGATCCACTGAACATGGATATCAGAGAGGTTCAAACTAATATTACCACTTCTAAGTCTGGTTTCGAAACCTCACAATTTTAGGGGTCAGCCACTCAGAAGTCATGCATGGGGTTGACACGATGACTTCCGATTACTCTTCATCTGAAGTTCCAAAATGAAATTAAGCATTTTTGCGGTCTATTCCATTCTGCCGCAGGCGCCTGCGCTGATCAACAAACCATTCATTTTTGTGAAATAAATGCAGGGCAAACCTCATTTCCTTCAGCACCCTTGCTTTGAGAACAAAGAACCTAGCGAATATAATCTCTGCTAAGGTCCCTCGGTAGGAGTTCAAAGTAATTTCCGAGAGATGCAGATCTAGGCATTCAATGTGATTGTTATATTGTATCACATTATCCACCACTGGGCCTAATCTTATCTGCAAAAGAAGAAAACGTGTTAGTGCCTACATGCAGTTTTGGACATTACTACAGGCCTATTTGGTTTGCAGGATTTGTAAAATGCACTAACATGCCATCTTTGATCTGACATGATTAACATGGGCATTTGATTACATTCTAGAAAAATGTAGCCTTCTTCACAAGAGGTTGGAGTTGATGAAAAGTTCCCTCAGAAAACTAGTATAGATGAACCCAAAGGAGAAATCCTCCAAAAGAGTCCTTCAGAAATCGTAGTACATTGTCATTGTAAACTTGGAAAAAGGTGTCACAAATTGAACTCCCTTATGGTTAACATTTAACAGGAAAGGAACATCACCTCGATATATAGCTTCTCCAGGCATGGAAAGAATCTCAGGAAACTGACAACTTGCTCCAGGTTGGGGCCGATAGTTTCGGGGTCAATCTTGTTGGAATCATTTTTTGAATGACAAACAAACAAACATCTTAAAAATTAGAAATAATGTTAATTTGTAGAAGGAGAGGTAAAAGGAGGTCGTTGTACCTGGATGGGTGTGGATCCAATAACCAGTTCGGAGTATTTGCCAGACGAGTAGCCCACCATTGTCAATTTCAGCGCAAAAATGACTTTGATTCTTGGTGGACCTTCTTGATCAACTACAAGTAATCTCTCAAGTGCAGGTGTGTCCTCAATGACCATACTGTGGTACACATCTTGTGATGTCTTCCTGCCGCACTAGCAACAAACATAAATAGTCCGGAGAGTCATGGAGGTGATGTGGAAGGAACTCAACCCATTGATCGCCTAAGGACGAAGGTACTCAATTGCAGTACAGCCATGGAGCAGGCGCTCCATGTCACCGTTTGAGAGGCAGATGGCGACGAGCTCAAGGTGCTTCAGTCGTGGTAGAATAAGAGCGGGTGCGTCATTAAGGGGGATGGCAGTCCTGAATTTGGCGATGCATAGCGTGGGCATGACACAGAGTGCGGAAATTGGCAGCTATGACATATGCCCATGATCAAAAGTGAGCTCTTCGAGCTGATCAACGGTGGGGGATCGGAACTAGTCATCAAGCTTGGCTCTGTCCTTGCCGTTGGAACGGAACTTGCCCATTCTAAGGGCTCTGGTTGGGCCAAGGTGACTACCGAGGATCTTGGAGAACGCATCCAAGCTTTTGCGATAGCCATGGCAGAGCTCGTGGGTGTCGATGAGGTCGAGAGGGCTAGAGTTCCATAGGGGGCACCACCGCCGGGAAAGGACGGTTGTCCATGCCCCATATTTGATTGGGAGGAGGAAGATGATGACTGTCAACATACCATAGGGGAGGCTGCTGATGAAGTCTAGGCCTGCTGGAGTCAGTTGCGGTTCTAGCTCGCCCCGCTCCGCTTGTTGGCAGCACCATTCTCCACCTCTGGAGTCTCCTTGTCAGCGGCGCTTTCTGATAGAAATGGGAGTACAGGGAATATTTACTTAAAATAGGGCAATAGAAAAGTGTATTGGTAACTAGAAGTTATTAGGTAGGTGTTGGGGAACATAGTAATTTCAACAATTTTCCTACGCACACGCAAGATCATGGTGATGCATAGCAACGAGAGAGGAGAGTGTCGTCCACGTACCCTCATAGACCATAAGCGAAAGCGTTATGACAACGCAGTTGATGTAGTCGTACGTCTTCACGATCGACCGATCCTAGTACCAAACGTACGACACCTCCGCGATCTGCACATGTTCAGCTTGGTGACGTCCCATGAACTCACGATCCATTAGAGCTTAGAGGGAGAGTTCCATCAGCACGACGGCGGTGATGACAGTGTTGATGAAGCTACCGACGCAGGGCTTCACCTCAGCACCGCTACGATATGACCGAGGGATTATGGTGGAGGGGGGCACCGCACAGGGCTAAAAGATCAATGATCAACTTGTGTGTCTATGGGGTGCCCCCTCCCCCGTATATAATGGAGTGGAGGGGGGTGCTACCTCTTGAGCACTGTGTTGGTATTTCCCTTGAAGAGGAAAGGGTGATGCAGTAAAGTAGCATAAGTATTTCCCTTAGTTTTTGAGAACCAAGGTATCAATCCAGTAGGAGGCTACGCTCGAGTCCCACGCACTTACACAAAACAAATAAGAACCTCGCAACTAACGTGATAAAGGGGTTGTGAAAGTGCAACTATCCCTGGGTGGTTTTGGTAATTCCTAACAACATATAGCTCATTGAGCTAATGCTATTCTAAGATAAATATTTCATGAAAGCTGTATGATTGGCATGGCATGGGTTAGAAAGTGGACGCTTCAAAATGCTAAGGACAAAAGATTGGCTCAAGCTCAAAGCACAAGACTCTACATTTTCTATTTTAGTGATCCAAGATCACATTGAGTCTATAGGAAAGCCAATACTATTAAGAAGGGATGAGGTTCTTGCTCAAAATACTTTGTGATATGCTCCAAAACCCTCCACTACTTTCTCATATCCACATATGTCCCAAACCAAAAAGTTCAACTCGGCCCCACAGAAATTTCATATCCGGAGTCACTGAGTTTCAGATGACATAGCCACTGCCAGAAACCCTAGTCTTTTCGGTCTCACTAATTGGGATCTCGGTCTCACCGAGATGGGATTGTAATCTCTCGGTTTCCCTTTGTAACATTTCGGTCAAACTGAGAGAGCAATCGGCCCCACCGAGATTGCAATGCAAACACTCTATTTCCTTTTCGTAACGTTTCGTTCCAACAGAGATGAGCGAATCAGTCCCACCGAGTTTGCCTGACCAACTCTCTATTTGTCTATTACCAAAATCGGTCTCTCCAAGTTTGTGTAATCGGTCTCACCGAGATTACGTTATGCCCTAACCTTAATGAAATTGGTCCCACCGAGTTGACTTGTCGGTCCCAACGAAATACCTAACGATCACATTATGAACCAAATCGGTCTGACCGAGTTCTCTGAATCGTTCTCACCGAGTTTGGTGATTTGTGTGTAACGGTTAGATTTTGTGTGGAGGCTATATATACCCCTCCACTCACTCTTCATTCGTTGAGAGAGCCATCAGAACATGCCTACACTTCCAACACATATTTTCTGAGAGAGAACCACCTACACTTGTGTAGAGGTCAAGATATTCCATTCCAACCACATAAATCTTGATCTCTAGCCTTCCCCAAGTTGCTTTCCACTCAAATATCCTTTCCACCAAATCCAAATCCTGTGAGAGAGAGTTGAGTGTTGGGGAGACTATCATTTGAAGCACAAGAGCAAGGAGTTCATCATCAACACACCATTTGTTACTTCTTGGAGAGTGGTGTCTCCTAGATTGGCTAGGTGTCACTTGGGAGCCTCCGTCAAGATTGTGGAGTTTAACCAAGGAGTTTGTAAGGGCAAGGAGATCACCTACTTCATGAAGATCTACCCTAGTGAGGCAAGTCCTTCATGGGCGACGGCCATGGTGGGATAGACAAGGTTGCTTCTTCATGGACCCTTCATGGGTGGAGCCCTCCGTGGACTCGCGCAACCGTTACCCTTCGTGGGTTTAATTCTCCATCAATGTGGATGTACGATAGCACCACCTATTGGAACCACGGATAAAAAATCTCCGTGTCAACATTGCTTTTGCTCCCTCAATGTCATCCCTTTACCTTCTGTGCAATTGTCTTACATTCCGATGCTATACTCTTAGAATTGCATGTGTAGGTTGATTGCTTGACTTGTGCTAAGTTGCTAATATCTGCCAAGAACTAAAATTGGGAAAAGGCTAGACTTTTATTTGGTCAAGTAGTCTAATCACCCCCCTCTAGACATACTTTCGATCCTACAGATTGTCAATACCTTCACAGTCACTTACCAAAGTAAGATCTGATAGATATGATAAGATAATATTTTTGGTATTTTTATAATAAAGACTAAAAGTAAAGAAAGCAAAATAAACTGTGCAAGAAATAGCTTGTTGACGGGAAATTAATATGATGGAAAAATAGACCCGGGGGCCATAGGTTTCACTAGTGGCTTCTCTCAAGAGCATAAGTATTACGGTGGCTGAACAAATTATTGTCGAGCAATTGATAGAATTGAGCATAGTTATGAGAATATCTAGGTATGATCATGTATATAGGCATCACATCCGTGACAAGTAGACCGACTCCTGCCTGCATCTACTACTATTACTCCACACATCAACCGCTATCCAACATGCATATAGAGTATTAAGTTCATAAGAACAGAGTAACGCTTTAAGCAAGATGACATGATGTTGAGGGATAAACTCATGCAAATGATATAAACCCCATCTTGTTATCCTTGATGGCAACAATACAATACGTGTCGTTTACCCTACTATCACTGGGATCGAGCACCGTATGATTGAACCCAAAGCTAAGCACTTTTCCCATTGCAAGAAAGATCAATCTAGTAGGCCAAACCAAACTAATAATTCGAAGAGACTTGCATAACCAATCATAGATAGAAGAATTCAGAGAAGATTCAAATATTGTTCATAGATAAACTTGATCATAAACCCACAATTCATCGGTCCTGACAAACACACCGCAAAAGAAGATTACATCAAATAGATCTCCACGAGAATCGTGGAGAACTTTGTATTGAGATCCAAAGAGAGAGAAGAAGCCATCTAGTTAATAACTATGGACCCGAAGGTCTGAGGTAAACTACTCACACATCATCGGAGAGGCTATGGTGTTGATGTAGAAGCCCTCCGTGATCAATGCCCCCTCCGGTAGGACGCCGGAAAAGGCCCCAAGATGGGATCTCACGGGTACAGAAGGTTGCAGCGGTGGAATTAGGTTTTCGTGGATGCCTCTGATGGTTTGGAGGTACGTAGGTATATATAGGAGGAAGAAGTACGTCGGTGGATCAACATGGGCCCCACAAGGGTGGAGGGAGCGCCTGGGGGGGGGGGGGGTAGGCGCTCCCCTTGCCTCGTGCTCTCCTTGTTGATTTCTTGATGTATACTCCAAGTCCTTTGGATCATGCTTGTTCCGAAAATCATGTTCCCGAAGGTTTCATTCCGTTTGGACTTCGTTTGATATTCTTTTTCTGCGAAACACTGAAATAGGCAAAAAAACAGCAATTTGGGCTGGGCCTCCGGTTAATAGGTTAGTCCCAAAAATAATATGAAAGTGTATAATAAAGCCCATTAAACATCCAAAACAGAATATAATATAGCATGGAACAATAAAAAATTATAGATACGTTGGAGACGTATCAAGCATCCCCAAGCTTAATTCCTGCTCGTCCTCGAGTAGGTAAATGATAAAAACATAATTTTTGATGTGGAATGCTACTTGGTATATTTTCAATGTAATTCTCTTAATTGTGGTATGAATGTTCAGGTCTGAAATATTCAAGACAAAAGTTTAATATTGACATAATAATAATAATAATTCAAGCATACTAACTAAGCAATTATCTCTTCTCAAAATAACATGGCCAAAGAGAGTTATCCCTACAAAATCATATAGTCTGGCTATGCTCTATCTTCATCTCACAAAGTATTTAATCATGCACAACCCCGATGACAAGCCAAGCAATTGTTTCATACTTTTGGTGTTCTCAAACTTTTTCAATCTTCACGCAATATGTGAGCGTGAGCCATAGACATAGCACTATATGTGGAATAGAATGGTGGTTGTGGAGAAGACAAAAAGGGAGAAGATAGTCTCACATCAACTAGGCGTATCAACGGGCTATGGAGATGCCCATCAATAGATATCAATGTGAGTGAGTAGGGATTGCCATGCAACGGATGCACTTGAGCTATAAGTATATGAAAGCTCAACAAAAGAAACTAAGTGGGTGTGCATCCAACTCGCTTGCTCACGAAGACCTAGGGCATTTTGAGGAAGCCCATCATTGGAATATACAAGCCAAGTTCTATAATAAAAATTTCCCACTAGTATATGAAAGTGACAACATAAGATACTCTCTATCATGAAGATCATGGTGCTACTTTGAAGCACAAGTGTGGTAAAAGGATAGTAGCATTGTCCCTTCTCTCTTTTTCTCTCAATTTTTTCTTTGGCCTTTTCTCTTTTTTTATGGCCTTTATCTTTTTTTAGTCCGGAGTCTCATCCCGACTTATGGGGGAATCATAGTCTCCATCATCCTTTCCTCACTTGGGACAATGCTCTAATAATGATGATCATCACACTTTTTATTTTCTTACAACTCTAGAATTACAACTCAATACTTAGAACAAAAATATGACTCTATTTGAATGCCTCCGGTGGAATATCGGGATATGCAATGAATCAAGAGTGACATGTATGAAAGAATTATGAACGGTGGCTTTGCCACAAATACTATGTCAACTACATGATCATGCAAAGCAATATGACAATGATGGAGCATGTCATAGCAAACAGAACGGTGGTAAGTTGCATGGCAATATATCTCGGAATGGCTATGGAAATCCCATGATAGGTAGGTATGGTGGCTATTTTGAGGAAGGTATATGGTGGGTTTATGATACCGGCGAAAACTACGCGGTATTAGAGAGGCTAGCAATGGTTGAAGGATGAGTGTACGTATAATCCATGGACTCAACATTAGTCATAAAGAACTCATATACTTGTTGCAAAAATCTATTAGTTATCGCAACAAAGTATTACGCACATGCTCCTAGGGGGATAGATTGGTAGGAAAAGACCATCGCTCGTCCCCGATCGCCACTCATAAGGAAGACAATCAATAAATAGATCATGCTCCGACTTCATCACATAACGGTTCACCATACATGCATATACGGGAATCACAAACTTTAACACAAGTATTTCTCAAATTCAAAACTACTCAACTAGCATGGCTCTAATATTACCGTCTTCATATCTCAAAACAATTATCAAGCATCAAACTTCTCATAGTATTCAACACACTCATAAGAATTTTTTTCTTTACTAATCTTAGATGCCTATCATGTTTAAAGAAAATTACCATGCTGTTTTGTAGGACTCTCAAAATAATCTAAGTGAAGCATGAGAGAACAATAGTTTCTATAAAACAAATCCACCACCGTGTTCTAAAAGATACAAGTGAAGCACTAGAGCAAAACTATATAGCTCAAAAGATATAAGTGAAGCACATAGAGTATTCTAACAAATTCTGAATCAAGTGTGTCTCTCTCAAAAGGTGTGTACAACAAGGATGATTGTGGCAAACTAACAAATAAAGACTCAAATCATACAAGACGCTCCAAGCAAAACACATATCATCTGGTGAATAAAAATATAGATCCAAGTAAATTTACCGATGGATGAGGACGAAAGAGGGGATGCCTTCCGGGGAATCCCCAAGATTTGGCTTTTAGGTGTCTTTAGATTAACTTGGGGTGCCATGGGCATCCCCAAGCTTAGGCTCTTGCCACTCCTTGTTCCATACTCCATCAAATCTTAGTACAAGCTATCCTAACAAAAGTGGTCTTCGCCTGCTAAAGGATCTGGTGATGACGCCGTCTTGGGCTTCATGGTGACCTCCGCCTTGCCGTCCTGCTTGTCTTGGTCTCGTTGCACTGATATGTAAACCTTTTCTAGATGCCTCGGTACTCCGTGCCTGCACCTGCCTCCTTAGCACCAAAGAGGAAACAAGGACGCTGCGCGCCCTGGCGCCCGCCTGGTGCCTGCCTGGTGTCGATCGTCATGGCTCACGTCACGAGAGCCTCGGGAGGTTTGCCCCACCTTCATATCTCTGCTCCTCGTGAGCCTGCCTGGCTAGGCCGCTCCTGAGGAGGTCTTGCGTCGTCCGCCTCGCGAGGCTTGGCCCCTCGCGAAGGTCTTGATTGCCTTGCTGATGAAAATGGGCCGTACGGCCCGCAAGCTTGGCCATGCCGTGGGCCGTAGGCAGGAAAGTCTGGGCACCCCCGTTCCCAGAACGCCGACAAAGGCGGAGGTGAAAGAGTCCAATCTCCTCGCTGAGTTCGAGACCGAGCGCTCCGCCTGGGCCGACAAGGAGGCGTTGCTGATTATCGGCTTCGGCATGATTGAAGATATGGTTGATGATAAGCTTTCTTCTTCTTCTTCTTTCCTTGGGCTCTCGGCCGCTGATCGAGCCGGCTTCTAGCTTCTGACTTCTTTGCTTTCTACCTAAGTAGACTTCTTCCCTAGCCACTCTGGCGCCGCCACCGAGGCTATTGAGGCTTATCTGAAGAACGGAGGGCTGAAGGTGCGCAGATCGCCGCCAACACCCCCCGGACCCTTAGCGAACAACTTCTTAGCATCCAGGCCCGCCTTCGGCCGGCTTGTCGGATGCTGCGCCGTCTTCAGCGTGTCGAGGCCCAAGCGATCTCCGTCCTGTGGCCAGACATGCCAACTTCGCGCACTCCCAGTCAGACTGCCGACTGGCTGGAGGTGGCGGCCAGCCGTCTGGAGGCTTGGAAGGGTTCCTTGGCCCGGGCTGGAGCGCGCCGGGCCTTGGAGTTCGTCAAGGCGTGGTACCCTGGGCTAAATCTAGCCCAGTTGACCATGTTTCAGCAGGAGGCCCAGGAGGAGATGGTGGCGGTGGAGCGTGACCTTGTCAAACGGGCGGCGACGATCGCAGAGTATACCAACACCAGCATCTTCATCCCTGAGCTGGCTGAGAATGGTGCCGAGGCGCCACCACAGTTGTTCGGGCTGAACCCGAAGGACGACGAGGACTCGGCCGAGATGATCGACTCCAGCGACGAGGGAGAAGACAAGGAGGACGAGGAAAGCGGAGAAGATGCGCCAGAGGTCAGAATGGACGGCCAACCTCAGCTTGACCGTGCCTCGAACAATGAGCCGCACTCGAGCGCGCCGACTGCTGCTGGAGGCGACCAAGCGGAGACTGACCAGCCATCCACTCCGCCAACCGGCACCACCGACTCCGCCACCCAGCCGGACCCCTCTATTGCTCCCTAGGCCGTCGACTTATCTTTATTTTTCCTGCGTTATCAGTCTCGACAAACTTTGTTAAATTTGCACAATTCCACCCGCGGGGTGTATTTCAAATTCCGTTGAATGCTGGCCAATGGGCCTTTTGGCATGTAAATATTCTTCCACACGAGGTGTGCTTTTGCAGAGTTCTGACTTTTTCTTGCTTTCTGCTCCTTGGCTTTTTTCCTTTGCCACCCTCCCTTGGCTGCCATCTTGCCAGCCAAACAGCCGCTCTGCGGACTGCGGCTGGGTCAAGTACTTAGCTACTTTTGGGAGAGCAAGTACTTAGCCGACTAGAGCGTTAGCAAGTTAAGTAGAAGCTGGCTGGCCGGCTGCTCAACAGCCGGTCGATGAGGCAAGAAGCCGGCCTGAACTATGTGCATGCTTTGGGTCCTTAGCCATTTTTCATGTGGACACCCTTTCTCTGTCTTTGACCCCTGCCCACCGGACAGTCGCTTTGCGAGCTGCAGCTTCGGGTAGGAGAAGGTTTATGTGCCAACACACTACTTGTCCGACTGCGGGAAGCACCACATAGTACAAGGCGGCGAGCCCCCGGGCCGACTGGTCGAGCCCGGTGCCAGGTGGAATAATAAAATGACACATTTATAGGCATAAAACTTATCATATAGATAAAAGAGGGTAGTCCCCGAGCTCTTCTCGGGGGACCCGGAGTCTTCGTACTTAATGCAAAACGTAGCATGGTACATACGGCGTCAACTGTAAAATCTTCGAAGGAGGTTTGCATTCCATGGTCGCTCTGTCTCCTTGCCGGAGTCGTCTCTCTTACGTGCTTTGGGCTTCTGAGCGTCGATCAGGTAGTAGGAGTCGTTGCCCAAAACATTGCTGATGACGAAGGGGCCTTCCCAAGGTGCCGAGAGCTTGTGCTGGCCGGCTATTCGCTGGATCAGCTGGAGCACAAGGTCTCCCTCTTGGAAGGATCTTGGCTTGACCTTCCGATTGTAGTATCGGCGTAGGCTCTGCTGGTAGATGGTGGACCGGCTGAATGCCAACAGCCGGCCCTCTTCCAACAGATCCATGCCGTCTTCTCGTGCTTCTTTTGCCTCCTCTCCAGTGTACATGGTGACTCGAGGGGAGTCAAATTCTATGTCCGCCGAGATGACGGCTTCGGCACCATAGATGAGGGAAAAAAGGCGTGAAGCCGGTTGACTTGTTCGGAGTTGTGCGCAAGCTCCAAAGGACGGCCGACAGCTCAGCGAGCCAACAGCCGGCCGAACACTCCAAAGGCTCGACCAGTCGGGGCTTGATGCCGGACAAAATGAGGCCGTTTTCTCGCTCCACCTGGCCGTTTTACTGCGGATGGGCAACAGATGCTAAATCCAATCGGATGCCTTGCGTCGCGCAGAAAAGAGCCAAGGCGCCTTTGGCAAAGTTTGTGTCATTGTCGGTGATGATGCTGTGTGGTATGCCATACCGAATGGTGATGTCAGCGATGAAGTCACAGCAGTCGGACCGTTCAACTTCTTGATTGGCTTCGCTTCTATCCACTTGGTGAATTTGTCCACGGCGACAAGCAGATGAGTCATGCCGCCGCGAACTATCTTGAATGGTCCCACCATGTCCAATCCCCAGACGGCAAAGGGCCAGGCAATGGGAATGGTCTTGAGTGCAGAAGCCGACAGATGTGGCTTGGAATGGAACTTCTGGCACCCTTTACACTTCTGGACCAAATCTTTGGCATCTTCTAAAGCAGTCGGCCAAAAAAAACCATGGCAGAAAGCTTTTGCATCAAGTGATATTGAAGCCGCATGGTGACCACACTCGCCTTGGTGGATATCTTTGAGGATTGCTTGGTCTTTCTCCGGCTCCACGCAACGCTGGTACACACCAGTGACACTGTGCCTCACAAGCTCTCTGTTGATGATGGTGTATGCTGCCGCCCGACGTTGCACTTGTCGGGCCGAGATCTCATGAGTCGGCAGCTCTTTGTTCACCAGAAAGTTGAGGATGGGCTGCGCCCATGAAGGTGCTACTATTTCTTCGACTGCTAGAACTGCAACTTGCAAGAGGGCAGTTGGGCCGGGAGGCGGCGGGTTGGAGTCGGCTACCGCTTGCTGAGTCGATGAAGTCCCCGAGCCGACTGCTGCAGTCCCCGGGCCGGGTTCTGAAGTCCCCTGGCCGGGTGCGACTGCTGCAGTCCCCGAGCCGCCTGCTGAAGTCCCCATGCCGGCTTCTAGGGTCCTCAAGTCGGATCGGACTGCTTCAGGAGGAGCCGGCACGAAGATTGAGTGTGATTCTCGGGACGGCTTGACACACGGTTTGAGGAGGCGTTGCAGGGCGACACCGGCTGGTATTGCTTGTCGGGTGGAGCCAATCTGTGCCAAAGCATCAGCTTGCTCATTGTCGTTTTGTGGCACATGGAGGAACTCACATCGTTCAAAGTATCCACTGAGTTGATGGGTGAGGAAGTGGTAGCTTGCCATATTTGCATCCTTGACGTCCCAGTCGCCCGACGACTGCTGGACCACCAAGTCGGAATCACCATAGCACAGGATCGGATCCGGCGAATGCCGAGTTCCTTGGCAAGCCGGAGCCCGTGTATGAGTCTTCGTATCCAGCTACGTTGTTGGAGGCGGCAAAGTGAATTTGCAGCACATATCTGATCTTGTCGCCTTTGGGAGAGGTGAGGACGATGCCGACTCCCAAACCGGTGCGCATCTTGGAACCATCAAAGTGCATTCGCCAATGGGTGGAGTCCGGTGCTAGCGGCAGATACTGGGTCTCGGCCAGTCGACGAGGAAGTCGGCCAGTGCTTGGGACTTGATGGCAGTGCAAGGCTGGTAGTAGATGGTGTAGGGGGCCAAATCTATGGCCCATTTGGCTACTCAGCCCGAAGCATCTCGGCTTCCAATGATCTTGGCAAGTGGAGCAGTGCAGACCAAAGTGATTGGGTGCTCTTGAAAGTATGGCTTCAGCTTCTTGGCGAAGAAATGCACGCCGTAGCACATCTTCTGATAGTGGGGGTAGTTCTGCTTAGAGGCGGACAACACTTCACTCAGGTAATACACCGGCCACTGGACTGGTAACGCTTTTCCGTCTTCCTTGCACTCCACAACTATGACAGTGCTGACCACCCGGCTGGTGGCGGCGATGTAGAGAAGCATGGGCTCCTTAGCAGCCAGAGCCGTGATACGTCTCCAACGTATCTATAATTTCTGATTGCTCCATGCTATATTATCTTCTGTTTCGGACATCACTGAGATTTATTATTCACTTTTATATTGTTTTTGGGACTAACCTATTAACCGGAGGCCCAGCCCAGAATTGATGTTTTTTTTGCCTATTTCAGAGTTTTGCAGAAAAAGAATATCAAACGGAGTCCAAACGGAATGAAACCTTCGGGAATGTGATTTTTGGAACGAACATGATCCAGAGGACTTGGACCCTACGTCAAGAAAGCTACTAGGAAGCCACAAGGTAGGGGGGCGCGCCTACCCCCCCAGGCGCGCCCTCCACCCTCGTGGGCCCCACATTGCTCCACCGACGTACTCCTTCCTCCTATATATACCTACGTACCCCAAATGATCAGATACGAAGCCAAAAACCTAATTCCACTACCGCAACCTTCAGTACCCACGAGATCCCATCTTGGGGCCTGTTCCGGAGCTCCGCCGGATGGGGCATCCATCACGGAGGGCTTCTACATCAACACCATAGCCTCTTCGATGAAGTGTGAGTAGTTTACCTTAGACCTTCGTGGCCATAGTTATTAGCTAGATGGCTTCCACTCTCTTTTTGGATCTCAATACAATGCTCTCCCCCTCTCTCGTGGAGATCTATTCGATGTAATTTTCTTTTGCGGTGTGTTTGTTGAGACCGATGAATTGTGGGTTTATGATCAAGTTTATATATGAACAATATTTGAATCTTCTGAATTCTTTTATGTATGGTTGGTTATCTTTGCAAGCCTCTTCAAATTATCAGTTTGGTTTGGCCTACTAGATTGATCTTTCTTGCAATGGGAGAAGTGCTTAGCTTTGGGTTCAATCTTGCGGTGTCCTTTCCTAGTGACAGTAGGGGCAGCAAGGAACGTATTGTATTGTTGCCATCGGGATAACAAGATGGTTTTTTTAATCATATTGCATGAATTTATCCCTCTACATCGTGTCATCTTGCTTAAACCGTTACTCTGTTATTATGAACTTAATACTCTAGATGCATGATGGATAGCGGGCGATGTGTGGAGTAATAGTAGTAGATGCAGGCAGGAGTCGGTCTACTTGTCTCGGACGTGATGCCTATATACATGATCATACCTAGATATTCTCATAACTATGCTCAATTCTGTCAATTGCTCAACAGTAACTTGTTCACCCACCGTAAAATACTTATGCTCTTACGAGAAGCCACTACTGAAACCTATGGCCCCCGGGTCTATTTTCCATCATATTAATCTTTCAACACTTAGTTATTTATGTTGCTTTTATTTTACTTTGCATCTTTATCATAAAAATACCAAAAATATTATCCTATCATATCTATCAGATCTCACTCTCGTAAGTGACCGTGTAGGGATCGACAACCCCTTATCGTGTTGGTTGCGAGCATTTATTTGTTTGTGCAGGTGCGAGGGACTCGCGCGTAGCCTCCTACTGGATTGATACCTTGGTTCTCAAAAACTGAGGGAAATACTTATGCTACTTTGCAGCATCACCCTTTCCTCTTCAAGGGAAAACCAACGCAGTGCTCAAGAGGTAGCAAGAAGGATTTCTGGCGCCGTTGCCGGGGAGGTCTACGCCAAAGTCAATATACCAAGTACCTATCACAAACCCTTATCTCCCGCATTACATTATTTGCCATTTGCCTCTTGTTTTCCTCTCCCCCACTTCACCCTTGCCGTTTTATTCGCCCTCTCTGTTCTGTTCGCCTTCTTCTTTCCTTTTTACCCCTCGCTCTTTCTACCGTTATGCCAGAAATTGGGAAATTATTGTCGATATGGACAATAATAATATCATGGAAAATTCTGATGCTCCTGCTGAAGAGCCCCCTACCTTGCATACAAAAAGATTTCGAATTGGTAGTGGTAATATTATTGGAAAATGAGTTATTCAAGATTTCTTTACTTGTGCCGGTGCTTTGCCTTCTATGGGTAGTTCCATTCTTCATAGAACTAGTAGTCTTGCGGACGCTATTTACATGCTTATAGTTGAACTTGAAAGGCAATTTATGCACTTGCACCCTTGCATACAAAGGATTTTCCTAGAATTTTCTAATATAGAGCATTCTTCCGTTAAGCGTGCCGCTACTATCTTTTTGGCTTATGAGTTCAGATTTATAATAAAAGAGGCCAAAGAAATCTTTGTGCATTACAGGGTGGACGCTCGTCGTCCTCCCATAGAGGCTATCCTCTTTGATCAAGAAGAAATAATGCGTTTTCAATCTCTAGACTATGTTGCTTTCAATGAAAACCTTAGAAAAAAGGTCCCTACCAATGTTCTAGTTGATAGAATTTCTGAACTTAATGATGATCTGGCTATTCGAAATAATGAGCTAGGATATTCTCTCGAGTATAGGCTCACAAAGTTCTGTCAAAAGAATGCTTATAATGATGAATTGGTTGTGCAATACGAAGGGCCGAAGGAGGAACCTATACCTCCTAAAATTGATCTTGGGGACTTTTGTCCCAATAAATTTAGCCCTTTTGATTACTTTTGTTTGCCTCAAAGGAAACTTGCTGCTGAACGTAGAGAATAAGAAATGATTTTTAATGATCCATCCTATTACTATGGCACTACCTAGATCTATCCTTGCCTTTATGCCTAGCTAGGGGCGTTAAACGATAGCGCTTGTTGGGAGGCAACCCAATTTTATTTTTAGTTTTTTTCTTTTTGCTTCTGTTTAGGAATAAATTTTTGATCCAGCCTCTGGTTAGATGTTTTTTTATGTTTTAATTAGTGTTTGTGCCAAGTTATTTGAGCCTGCAGAAAATTCCAGAAACTTTCTGTTCACGAAAATAATTGTTAAAAATCACCAGAACGTGATAAAATATTGATTCCAATTTCTGATGATCAATAAACAAATTTCCTACTTCGTCCTATTTTATCTGATTTTTTGTAGTTCCAGAAGTTTGCGTTAGTTACAGATTACTACAGACTGTTCTGTTTTTGACAGATTCTGTTTTTCGTGTGTTGTTTGCTTATTTTGATGAATCTATG
Source organism: Triticum aestivum (assembly GCF_018294505.1). Taxonomy (NCBI): domain Eukaryota; kingdom Viridiplantae; phylum Streptophyta; class Magnoliopsida; order Poales; family Poaceae; genus Triticum; species Triticum aestivum. Next base: position 202,740,599 of record NC_057797.1, read on the forward strand.
GCTAGTAAAATAGTTTATAAACCATAGAGAAGTTGGAATACAGTAGGTTTAACACCAATATAAATAAAGAATGAGTTCATTACATTACCTTGAAGTGGTCTTTTGTTTTCTTTCGCTAACGGAGCTCACGAGATTTTCTGCTAAGTTTTGTGTTTTGAAGTTTTCAAGTTTTGGGTGAAAAGATTTGATGGATTATGGAACAAGGAGTGGCAAGATCCTAAGCTTGGGGATGCCCATGGCACCCCCAAGATAATCTAAGGACACCAAAAACCCAAAGCTTGGGGATGCCCCGGAAGGCATCCCCTCTTTCGTCTACTTCCATCGGTAACTTTACTTGGAGCTATATTTTTATTCACCACATGATATGTGTTTTGCTTGGAGCGTCTTGTATGATTTGAGTCTTTTATTTTTAGTTTACCACAATCACCCTTTCTGTACAAACCTTTTGAGAGAGACACACATGATTCGGAAATTATTAGAATACTCTATGTGCTTCACTTATATCTTATGAGTTATATAGTATTTGCTGTTGTACTTCACTTATATCTTTTAGAGAACGGTGGTGGATTTGTTTTATAGAAACTATTGATCTCTCATGCTTCACTTATATTATTTTTAGAGTCTTAAATAGCATGGTAATTTTCTTAAATAATACTATTATGCTAGGTATTCAAAGAATAGTAAAAAATTACTTATGAGTGTGTTGAATACTAAGAGCAGTTTGATACTTGATGATTGTTTTGAGACATTGAGGTAGTGATATTAAAGTTGTGCTAGTTGAGTAGTTGTGAATTTTAGAAATACTTGTGTTGTTTGCAAGTCCCGTAGCATGCACGTATGGTAAACATTATGTAACAAATTTGAAACATGAGGTGTTCTTTGATTGTCCTCCTTATGAGTGGCGGTCGGGGATGAGCGATGGTCTTTTCCTACCAATCTATCCCCCTAGGAGCATGCGCGTAGTGCTTGGTTTTTGATGACTTGTAGATTTTTGCAATAAGTATGTGAGTTCTTTATGACTAATGTTGAGTCCATGGATTATACACACTCTCACCTTTCCATCATTGCTAGCCTCTTCGGTACCGTGCATTGCCCTTTCTCACATTGAGAGTTGGTGCAAACTTCACCGGTGCATCCAAACCCCGTGATATGATATGCTCTTTCACACATAAACCTCCTTATATCTTCCTCAAAACAGCCACCATACCTACCTATTATGGCATTTCCATAGCCATTCCGAGATATATTGCCATGCAAATTTCCACCATACCATTCCTCATGACACATTCATCATTGTCATATTGCTTTGCATGATCATGTAGTTGACATAGTAGTTGTGGCAAAGCCACCGTTCATAATTCTGTCATACATGTCGCTCTTGGTTCATTGCATATCCTGGTACACCGCCGGAGGCATTCATATAGAGTCATACTTTGTTCTAGTATCGAGTTGTAAATAAATAGAAGTGTGATGATCATCATTTTCTAGAGCATTGTCCCAAATGAGGAATAAAAAACGAGAGAGAAAGGCCATAAAAAAGAGAAGGCCCAAAAAAAAGAGAGAAAAAGAGAGAAGGGACAATGTTACTGTCCTTTTACCACACTTGTGAATTGTGATTCAAAGTAGCACCATAATCTTCAAGATAGAGAGTCTCTTGTTTTGTCACTTTCATATACTAGTGGAAAATTTTCACCATAGAACTTGGTTTGTATATTCCAACAATGGGCCTCCTCAAGTGCCCTAGGTCTTCGTGAGCAAGCAAGTTGGATGCACACCCACTTAGTTTCTTTTGTTGAGCTTTCATATATTTATATCTCTAGTGCATCCGTTGCATGGCAATCCCTACTCCTTGCATTAACATCAATCAATGGGCATCTCCATAGCTCATTGATTAGCCTCGTTGATGTGAGACTTTCTCCTTTTTTGTCTTCTCCACATAACCCCCATCATCACACTCTATTCCACCCATAGTGCTATATCCATGGCTCACGCTCATGTATTGCATGAAGGTTGAAAGAGTTTGAGATTACTAAAGTATGAAACAATTGCTTGGCTTGTCATCGGGGTTGTGCATGATGAGAGCATTCTTGTGTGACGAAAATGGAGTATGACTAAACTATATGATTTTGTACGGATGAATTTTCTTTGGCCATGTTATTTTGAGAGGACATAATTGCTTAGTTAGTATGCTTGAAGTATTATTATTTTTATGTCAATATTGAACTTTTATCTTGAATCTTTCGGATCTGAATATTCATTCCACAATTAATAAGAATTACATTGAAATTATGCCAAGTAGAATTCCACATCAAAAATTCTGTTTTTATCATTTACCTACTCGAGGACGAGCAGGAATTAAGCTTGGGGATGCTTGATATGTCTCCAACGTATATATAATTTTTTATTGCTCCATGCTATATTATCTTCTATTTTGGACATCATTGGGCTTTATTATTCACTTTTATATTATTTTTGGAAATAACCTATTAACCGGAGGCCCAGCCCAGAATTGCTGTTTTTTGCCTATTTCAGAGTTTCGCAGAAAAAGAATATCAAACGGAGTCCAAACGGGATGAAACCTTCGGGAACGTGATTTTCTGAACAAACATGATCCAGAGGACTTGGACCCTACGTCAATAAAGCTACCAGGAAGCCACGAGGTAGGGGGGCACGCCTACCCCCCCCCCCCCCAGGCGTGCCCTCCACCCTCGTGGGCCCCATGTTGCTCCACCGACGTACTCCTTCCTCCTATATATACCTACCTACCCCCAAACGATCAGATACGGAGCCAAAAACCTAATTCCACCACCGCAACCTTCTGTACCCATGAGATCCCATCTTGGGGCCTGTTTCGGAGCTCCGCGGGAGGGGGCATCCATCACGGAGGGCTTCTACATCAACACCATAGCCTCTCCGATGAAGTGTGAGTAGTTTAACTCAGACCTTCGGGTCCATAGTTATTAGCTAGATGACTTCCTCTCTCTTTTTGGATCTCAATACAATGTTCTCCCCCTCTCTCTTGGAGATCTATTTGATGTAATCTTCTTTTGTGGTGTGTTTGTTGAGACCGATGAATTGTGGGTTTATGATCAAGTTTATCTATGAACAATATTTGAATCTCCTGAATTCTTTTATGTATGATTGGTTATCTTTGCAAGTCTCTTCGAATTATCAGTTTGGTTTGGCCTACTAGATTTATCTTTCTTGTAATGGGAGAAGTGCTTAGCTTTGGGTTCAATCTTGCGGTGTCCTTTCCCAGTGACAGTAGGGGCAGCAAGGCACGTATTGTATTGTTGCCATCGAGGATAACAAGATGGTTTTTTTATCATATTGCATGAATTTATCCCTCTACATCATGTCATCTTGCTTAAAGCGTTACTATGTTCTTATGAACTTAATACTCTAGATGCATGATGGATAGCGGTCGATGTGTGGAGTAATAGTAGTGGATGCAGGCAGGAGTCGGTCTACTTGTCTCGGACGTGATGCCTATATACATGATCATACCTAGATATTCTCATAACTATGCTCAATTCTGTCAATTGCTCAACAGTAATTTGTTCACCAACCATAAAATACTTATGCTCTTGAGAGAAGCCACTAGTGAAATCTATGGCCCCCGGGTCTATTTTCCATCATATTAATCTTTCAACACTTAGTTATTTACGTTGCTTTTATTTTACTTTGCATCTTTATCATAAAAATACCAAAAATATTATACTATCATATCTATCAGATCTCACTCTCGTAAGTGACCATGTAGGGATTGACAACCCCTTATCGCGTTGGTTGCGAGGATTTATTTGTTTGTGCAGGTGCGAGGGACTCGCGCGTAGCCTCCCACTGGATTGATACCTTGGTTCTCAAAAACTGAGGGAAATACTTACGCTAGTTTGCTGCATCACCCTTTCCTCTTCAAGGGAAAACCAACGCAGTGCTCAAGAGGTAGCAAGCCGCCAGGACAGGCGGAGTGGTCAACATCTTCTTGAGCTTGAGAAAAGCTTCATCCGCCTTATCATTCCACTCGAAAAAGTGGTCTTCTTCATGAGCTGGTACAGGGGAAGAGCCTTCTCACCCAGCTGACTGATGAAACGGCTGATGGATGCCAAGCAGCCGGTGAATTTTTGCACGTCCAGCAGTTGGGTGGGCACCTCCATCCTCTCGATGGCCTTGATCATCACGGGGTTGCACTCTATGCCGCACTCTGAGACCAGGAAGCCAAGAAGCTGGCCGGCTGGTACTCCAAAGACGCATTTCTCCGGGTTGAGCTTGATTTGAAACCAGCGCAAGTTTTCAAAGGTTTCCTTGGGGTCTTCTCACTACAAGAAATTTGTTAATACGTGACGGTACTTGTCCGTCACAAAGGAGTGGAAAACTGTCATGGGTGCCCATGCATGACGGACATGATGTTCGTCCTGTATATCGCATCATAATTTGACATCGTGCCGTCCTTCATGGTTCTTGGCCGTCATGGATCTACCCCAAGCCCGCCCAGGCCCAAACCATTGTGACGGAACAAGCCATCATAGCCTGACGCCACGTTGGATTTTTGATTCGCCAATTGGTATGATGTGGCTGCCTACGTGGATACTAATTTTCGTCACAGAAATCGTCACGAATGTAGGCACAATTTAAATATGGTTCATCCAATTTTTTTCCGGCCCAATTTTGACACGGTATATTTTTTAGCCAATTTTGGCCCGAAGAGGAAGTAATTTCAAACAGTTGCCATCCATAGCATATATTTTCTCAAAAAAATTATGTGTATATATACAACATAGCAGTTTACAAATCCTTCATGTAATGATAATTTACAACATAGATTCACTAAGAAGCACAACAATCCAGTTTACAATAACAGAACATATAAACTTTCGAGGCTGTTGTTCAGGTTCTTCGTCGACTCTCCTGATGGCAACTATCATGTCATGGCGAGGATTATGGTGGGTAGCACTATGTAGCCCACTACCCAATCATACCTAGCATATTTAAAAGAACATTAGATTTTTGCAGATTCATATATAGTAGAGACAAGAGTATTATAACAAGTGTAAAAATGTATTACATGTCCACTTGGCCAGTATTGAGAGTACTATTACTTATAACAAGAAAAATAATGAAATGAAACAAACCAGTATATTTGTATAGAAGGTGACAAGAACTACAAATATAATTTATTACATGGCTTACACATTACTTCATGGTTATTAAGGTACAAGCTAAATCATAAAACATGAACACCAACGGCAAGTGTTATTATGAACTGGATCACCTTGCAACACCCAAATGCTCTCATGTACCCACTTGACCAGCATAGTACTGTTATTTATAATAGGAAACAATAATGAAAGGAACTAGTATACATGTATACAAGACAACAATAGGAACAAGAAATCAGAGAAAGAGAGTAAGTCATAGTGAAATCAAGGACATAAGAGAGATGATAAATTGGACTGTTTTTATATAAAATCAAGGTTCAGAAATGTGCAGATATATTCAGTGGTGGACGTTGCGAGGACCATAATTATTTTTTGTATACACTAGTTAATTTCTAGTTGTTCATACATCTTCCAGTTGTTCAACACCTATCTTGTCTAACATATATTTTTAGGATACTGATGCACATTAGGTGGAATTGTCAAAAAATAAATCTTCCACTCCACACACTATCTCAGCCATACAGATCCATGTTCTCAGTTCCTTTCCACGCCTATTCACACACTTTGAATTTAAAACGCATAACAATCCAGCTGGCATATTTCACAATGTGCATATCTTGACAAGGCATGTCTACCATTTTCGATTGTGTCACGTAAACTTCCCCCACTCCCACTCTCCTTTCCTCCCTTCAACCCTCAATTACTCAATAGATTCAGACATTTTGATGTGCAGGAACATATTTTATTAATTTTATGGTACCAAAAATTCATATATGAGTTGAATTGACACACACTTGTTCCTTTTTATTTGATAATTGCTTACAGATCTTAGCGACACGAGACTGATTAACATCACAAGTCTAAAAAACAATATTGATACCAAATATACTTTCAAGTGGTAGTTGAGATATCATAATCCACAAAGGATCAAACAATAATGCTAAATAAGATACTTATTCTCAATGTTCACTTACATGACGTGGGGAGACCTTCATACTGTAATTTTTCTACTACGTTTGTCCTGATAATTTGTTTAAGTTCATAAAAAAATATTTGGGTGTATTAATAAATGAGGCAAATATGTGTAGAAAGCACATCGGAACTGCTATTCTAGACGCACAACAAAAATCCAAAAGCATGCCTTTAACTGAAATCATGATGTGCAAGTTGTAGAATCAATGGTTTCCCAAAGCAGACAAGGTTGCCATCCACTACTCTTATCTCCAAATACACAAGGAGCGAACATGCATGCCATGATCAAAAAAATAAATGACTGTAGCAATAATAGCAAATATATCACAGCTACTCTAGAGCCATGATTAATATGTACAGATGTAATCAACGTTGAATGATATTCCTAGGTAAATGCCATTATTGATGTTAAAAGTTTGCGGGTGAAATACCACCAAAACAAGAAACTTGTCTATTGAATCTTGAAACTGAGGAAATCTTGTTGAGAGAGAGACAAAAGAAGTCGTCACCTTGACAAACTTGTTGGTGTTTGTCATGATTTTCTATGTGTCGTCATCGATGATCTCTGTTGGGGAAACACCATCAGCGAAGCACAACTACCGAATCACAACAAACAGGGGAGAGGGTATCGAGGAGACAAGTCACCTTCGGTACAGGGGACTTGAACTTATGGTAGTGATGTTGAGCTGCATTCCAGGTGTCCTCACCTGACCCTTTAACCCCCGCAACAGCTTCTCCATGGTTGGCATTCTTCACACAACCAGGTCGAAGCAAAGTGCACAAAAAAGCATGATTTTTTGTGCATCGTCGAGGGTCTCCGTTCAGCAACATCAACATCAGAGTAGAGAAATGGAGTTTCATCTAGGAACATGTTAGCATTTAAGAAATATACATACATACATAACCACTGGTCGCTATGAAATTGTTGGTGCTAGAATTGGGATATAATTGGGCATGACCTACTGCTAGTGGTGCTGCTAGAGTTGGGTTTAGGTATGAGCTGTAGAAGAACAGATGTGTGACCCACGTAAAAAAACATACTACTATTGTACAGTAAGAACAAAAAATGATGCTCATAATCAGACAAGAAGCTCATCCCGTAACTAGCTGAATCAAGCTCATCAGACTAGATTTACTGTCATCCTTTCTAAGGATGGATTCATATGCATAATCACCATGAGATTTCCTCAATTGTTCTACTCACTCTAATAACAGAAATATCACAAATTTGTACAACCGTAACTAGAATATGGGATCTATCATCACCAAAAGAGAGATGCATGTTGCAGGGAGGAGAAGAAAGACCTTTTCACTCTACAGGGGAGGAGTTGCGGCTGATGTGGGCTAGAGGTTGATGGTGTCTTGGAGGTCTTGACTTGGTTCTAGTTAGCCCATGGCGCCGGTGGGCCTCCTTCTCCACTTCGGCAGGTCCTTCGAGGCAGCAACATCACCAACTTGACAAAATTGAATCACAGCTGCGAAACCAAATCAAATCAAATCAGTGAGAGAAGGAGGGGAGGGAGGAGCGGGGAGAAGAGGGGACCTAGTGGATGAGCTCCATGGCATGGCCACTGGAAGGGCCGCTGCGGATCTGGCTACCGGCTACTCGATCTGTTTTGGGAGAGAACGTGAGGAAAGGATGGGGGAGAGGGCCGAGCCCATGAGCAAGGTGGCTGGTGGGTGCAGGCGGCGGCGATGTGCCAATGTCGAGTGGTTGAGGTGGAGGCGGAGGGGAGGGGGAAGATGGATGGGATGGGCATGGCACTAGCAGAGGAGGGGGGAGGGGAAGGTGGTGGGTGGCGGCGATGGGGAATCAGGAGGGGCTGTGGAAGACCGAGAGAGGAGGGGGGTTAGGGTTAGGTTTTTATATGGGTAAATGTTCGGGCGGGCTTTAGTGGGTGTGACGCCCCCGATTCAATCGTACACTAATCATGCATGCAAATGTGTACGATCAAGATCAGGGACTCACGGGAAGATATCACAACACAACTCTAAAAACATAAATAAGTCATACAAGCATCATAATACAAGCCAGGGGCCTCGAGGGCTCGAATACAAGTGCTCGATCATAGACGAGTCAGCGGAAGCAACAATATCTGGGTACAGACATAAGTTAAACAAGTTTGCCTTAAGAAGGCTAGCACAAACTGGGATACAGATCGAAAGAGGCGCAGGCCTCCTGCCTAGGATCCTCCTAAACTACTCATGGTCGTCGTCAGCGGCCTGCACGTAGTAGTAGGCACCTCCAGTGTAGTAGGAATCATCATCGACGGTGGCGTCTGGCCCCTGGACTCCAGCATCTGGTTGCGACAACCAGGTAGAAGGGAAAGGGGAAAAGAGGGAGAAAAGCAACCATGAGTACTCATCCAAAGTACTCGCAAGCAAGGAGCTACACTACATATGCATGGATATATGTGTAAAGGGCCATATCAGTGGACTGAACTGCAGAATGCCAGAATAAGAGGGGGATAGCTAGTCTTATCGAAGACTACGCTTCTGGTCACCTCCGTCTTGCAGCATGTAGAAGAGAGTAGATTGAAGTCCTCCAAGTAGCATCTCCAAGTAGCATCTCCAAGTAGCATCTCTAGTAGCATCGCAAAGCATAATCCTACCCGGCGATCCTCCCCTCGTCGCCCTGTGGAAAAGCGATCACCGGGTTGTCTGTGGAACTTGGAAGGGTGTGTTTTATTAAGTATCCGGTTCTAGTTGTCATAAGGTCAAGGTACAACTCCAAGTCGTCCTGTTACCGAAGATCACGGCTATTCGAATAGATTAACTTCCCTGCAGGGGTGCACCAACTTACCCAACACGCTTGATCCCATTTGGCCGAACACACTTTCACGGGTCATGCCCGGCCTCGGAAGATCAACACGTCGCAGCCCCACCTAGGCTCAACAGAGAGGCCAGCACGCCGGTCTAAACCTAAGCGCACAGGGGTTTGGGCCCATCGCCCATAGCACACCTGCACGTTGCGTACGCGGCCGAAAGCAGAACTAGCCCCCTTAATACAAGAGCAGGCTTACGTCCCAATCCGGCGCGCGCCACTCAGTCGCTGGCGTCACGAAGTGCTTCGGCTGATACCACGACGCCGAGTGCCCATATCTTTCCCACGTAGTTGGTTAGTGCGTATAGGCTCGTAGCCAACTCAGATCAAATACCAAGATCTCGTTAAGCGTGTTAAGTATCCGCGAACGCCGAAAAGGGCCAGGCCCACCTCTCTCCTAGGCGGTCTCAACCTGCCCTGTCGCTCCGCCACAAAGATCCACTCGCGGGTGCTCCACCAGCCGACCCGACTTTAGTCTCCGCATGTATCATGTATAAAGTATATAGTATATACCCGTGATCACCTCCCGAGTGATCACGGCCCGATAGTATAGCACAGTAGACGGACAAGAATGTAGGGCCACAGATGGAAATACTAGCATCCTATACTAAGCAAGTAGGATTGCAGGTAAAGGTAACAACAGTAGTAACAAGGCCAGGCTATGCATCAGAATAGGTATAACAAAAAGCAGTAACATGCTACACTACTCTAATGCAAGCAGTATAGAGTAGAATAGGCGATATCTGGTGATCAAGGGGGGGGGGGGCTTGCCTGGTTGCTCTGGCAAGAGAGAGGGGTCGTCAACTCCGTAGTCGAACTGGGGCATCAGCATCGTCACGGGGTCTACCGAAGAGAAGAGGGGGGAGAAACAGTAAATACATAGCAAGCAAGTGCATAATAGGATAACATGCAGAGCTAGACGTGTTCTAACGCGGTATGAGGTGATACCGGTGAAGGGGGAAGCATCCGGGAAGTATTCCCGGGGTTCCGTGTTTTCGGGCAGAGGAGCCGGAGGGGGAAAGTTGCGAGTTCGATAGGTTAGGGGGGGTGTGGCGGACGAACGGGTTGCGTATCCGGAATCGTCTCGTCGTTTTGAGCAACTTTCATGTAGAAAGTATTTTCATCTGAGCTACGATTTATTTTATATGATTTTCTAAAGTTTTAATCATTTTTAGAATTTATTTAACTATTTAATTCTAACATTATCCAGAATAGTGCATGCTGACGTCAGCATGACGTCAGCAGTCAACAGGGAGTTGACTGGGTCAATCTGACATGTGGGACCCAGCTGTCATACTCTGATTATTCTAATTAGGGTATAACTAATCTAATTACCGTTTAATTAAACTAACTAATTAATTAGATCACTAAATAGAGTTAATTAACTTATCAATTCGCTAATTAATAAATCAATTAATTAATTTCATTTTTATTTTTAATCATTATTATCTTAAATTCCGTTTGTTTGGTTTTTTTTATAAACGTTCTGGGGCGGGGCCCGTTTGCCATAGGCCCATAGGGGCCTATCGGGTTCGGGTGCTCGGTAGCGGATGAGCGCGGGCTCCAGGAGCGGGCGGCCGACAGGGGCGAGATCGGGCACGGCGTCGCCCGAGCGGGAGAGCCGGCTAGCAGGGCGGGACGCTGGTGGCCAGGGCTGCGCGCCGGCGCGGCGCAGTAGCAGGGCCACTGCGGGACGGAAACGGGGCGACGGTGCGGGGAACCGACGAGCGAGGGTGGAGGTGGCCGCGGACGACTGTGGCAGGGCGGCGGGTGCGGACCGTGGGCGCGGGCGTCGTCTGGGGCCAAGTGGGAGCACGACGAGGCCGACAGGTGACTACGGGCGGCAGGCCACGCGGGCACAGGCAGGGGGCGCGGGCGCGGCCAGGGCGGCCGGCGCGCGTGCGGGCGCCGGTGAGCGAGGCCATGGCCGAAGTGGCCGGAGCAGGGGAGGAGGAGGAGATGCCGGAGCCTCACCATGGGGCCGTGGGGTCTAGGCAGCAGTGCTCGGGGTGGAAGATGGGGACGCGACGCCGGCGAGGAGGAGATCCCGCGAGGAAGAGGAAGGCGACGGTGGCCGCGGCGTCGTGAGCGTCGGGGTCGATGGGCGACGGGGGAGAGGAGGCGCCGACGAGGTGGTCCTCGGGTGCGGCGTCCTGCGAAGCCAGGGCGACGACGATGACTGGGAGGGTCCGTCGGTGGAGGGGTCGACGACGAGGGCAGCGAGGTGAGGCGGTTGACGGCGACAAGCGCGGGGAAGGGCGCCGGCGCCCGATCCAGATCTGGATCGGGAGGAGACGAGGGAGAGAGGGAAACGTGGGGGGAGGAGTGGGTAGTGGGCTAGGGTTCGGTGTCCCCAGGGGTTAGTAGGTGAGGTGGGGGCCGGCCTGGGCCAGTGGGCTGACCGGCGGGCCGTCTGGCCCGGTTGGCCGGGGGTTTATTTTATTTTGTTTTCTGGTTTTCTTTTCTTTTTATTCTCTTTCCTTTCTGTTTTATTTTAGTTATACTTTATTTTTAGTTTAGTAAAATATGACAATAGCTCCAAAAATAGTGTTTCAAAATAACCCACTACCCTAAAAAGTTTGGTGACTAATAAGCTAGTTTAACATTTGTTTATTAATTTAATAGTATTCAATTAATTGTTTTTGCTACAGTTTTATCTAGTTAAGTGCATTTAAACTTTTTATAATCACTTGGTTTATCCACCAACATTACTTATGAATTATTTGGCTCACTCCGAACATTTTAGTTTTAATATTTGAAATCTTTTATTGTTTGCTTGATTATGAATTTGAATTCGAATCGGTTTCGAATCATTGCAAGGTTAGCAACAGTAACCGAGGTGAGGTGGCATGATTAGCGTGGGATTACTGTAGCATGATTATCCGGGCGTCACAATTCTCCTCCACTACAAGAAATCTCGTCCCGAGATTTAAGAGGGGGACTAGGGGGTAAGGTCTGGTTACGAAATTCTAACGAACCCTCTTGGTCTTGGTTGCTCTTCTCGAAGCAGTTGATTCATTACATTGATGTCTTCATTTTTCTGCTTCAGGTCATTGAGATGAAAAGTCGGCATCCTTTCTTCGGAAACTCCATCGTACTTACGAATAGGTAACGGGGTAGATTGGAAATGACAGAATGCTGTAAGGGTAATAATCTGGGATTAACCCATGAATGAGCATATGAGTACCTCTCGAGTTGAACAAAATAAACACATCGAGAGTAAAGTTGGAAGGTACAATAAGAAGTTTCAAGCAGCCAGGCAATCGTTCAATGCCTAGACATAAGGTGAAAGGGGTTCCAAGCAACGGAATAATTATTGTTTCCGATGCCAGAATTGATGATCTCATCGGAAGGTGGCTCATGAATTACGTACGAGTCCACGCGAGAGGAATAACTTTGGGAACAGGGGGTGTACAGGAGAGTCAGGTTTCAATCCTGTGGAACTGTGGGTTATGGGCCCACCATGTGGGTTAAAAGTAGGAAGGGCGGAGACGTCTTGCGTGATCATGCAAGAAAGGCATGTCAGAGGATAGCCTGTCGATTATGTTGGCAACAACATCGATACCAGGGGCGAGGGACGAAGAGAACCATTTTCCTGCTCGTTGAACGAGGCGGACCAATAGGCAAAGTTCTCGTCCATCGGTGGTTATCGAAATGTCATCAACAAAAGTAACAGGGTCTTACTGACCGAGTTGTACACCAAGGTGTTTGCACAAGTAAGGAATTATTACTGTTTGTATCATATAGATCATAGAAAGGGTTTAAATAAACCAATGGAAAGGAAAGGTGATTTCCAGGTTTAATCAAAACAATGGGGAGGAAAATGTGTATACACACATATTTCAGGGGTATATCCTTCCCAAGGACAAGCGGGGCATGATATCCATGACAGGATAGAAGTAGAGAATCATTGAGGTAAAGGGAGAGGAATTTCATGACATTACCCATACAACGGTGTTTGGATAATTGATAAAGAGAATTTAGCATTGTGCTTCAAATGTTCTTGTTGATGAACGGAGTACCACAGACATGCTTCGAGATAACATTGACATGGTCTTCAAGCAAAGGTCGGACTTTGGATACTCAAAAGATTCATCAGGAACAACTTGCAGAATAAGTCTTACAGTTTCCCCATGGAAGAGTGGGTAACCTTGCTGAAAAGGGGAACTATAACAAGAGGGCCTCCGACCAGGTGTGCTAGGCACAACATCACCTTACCGGGTCACATAAAGACCATTGTTATAACTCTTGGAAATATGTTCCAACCATCATATCTGACCGAGATTCAGATCTGATTGGTGTCAGGTATGGGAGCAAGTTCTGAAACAAGAGCTCATCATTAAATCAAGGAGAGGATGAGGGGGTAGCTGATGGAATCAGCGAAAATCCTCAAGATTTCCAAAAAGGTGGATTTCCACAGTTATGTGAACAAGGAGATAACACTTGTCGGATCAAATGATATAATGATGTATGCTTGAGGAAAACATACACAGTTAAACATTGGTTAAAGGTGCAATCGAAATATGGGACTAGGTAGCACGATCAATGATAGAATGGTGATTCAATAATCAATAGTCTAAGAATGAACGGTTGACCATTAACTTCAAGCAATAGGGTTGCTAGAAGTACAGAATCCAAACAACATCGTTCACTTGTAGGTACCTCGGTTAGAATCAACACGGGAACCAAGAAAGAATGGTGATGGTGAGAAGTATCACTATACCAAGAATTCTTAAGAGGTGGAGTAATCCTCATGACATTCTTGTCATAAAAGATGGTAATACTCCAAGCTAAAGAAGAACAAATGTTGGATAGTAAGGATCTCAAGGTATAACACGAAACACGAACCAGTTTGTGTTGAACGGAAGGCAATAAAGTGGTCGATGATAACACCAATCATTGAGGGCAAGGATGGTATTTCTCATCATGATTTCAATAGATCTCTTGGAAGAGCTCAGAATGTTGATGATATTCACGACACATTTGTCGCGAGAGTTCATGAAGATGTAATCGATCGGCGACGACATCAAGTCAAAGTAATGATAAAGTGAAAGGTTATTGGAACCAAGGGTACGACACAAACTCGAAACCAAGCTTGTTGTTCAAGGCGAAATGATATGACGATGATGATCGACGTAAGGTTAGTTCATCGTCGAAAATTATGCTCCGGGAAGAAGGACCGGGTAGCACAGTTAAAATTAGCTCGATAATGATATAGCCGATCAGGCTAGGAACGACTTGAAGGATTAATAAATTTGTAAGCAGTGATGGGTTCAAATACTTGTTGAATCACAATGCGAACTCGATTCAGTTATCGGTGTCTTTGAGTTTTTAATAACTCAGAGCCCGTGAAAAATTTGAATCAGTGAGAAGGTAGTACTTGATGAACTCATAAAAATTTAGGCAGTTCCATGATAATCTCGAGATACCATGGGGTAATACTCGATGACAGTCCAAAGTAGAGCTTGGACTGGGGTATTGCTCTAAAGAAGATAAGTGCTTAAACTTGCACGAGAAATGGTATTTCAAGGAGATCATGGTCGGAACCACGATTGCAAAAGGCCAAATCCCAGATATAAGAACTTATACCAAGGGAATAATTAATTTAAGAGAAGCTTTAATGATATGATCTACATCATGTCCATGGGCATGAACACAAAGTTCAAGGTCGACTCCCACTTCTTCAATGCCTAACCTTTCATTCACTTCTCTAGATAAAAATGATTTCAGTGTCAAAACCTACCTGGTGAATTATCAGAGGAGTATGACCCGTAAAGACTTTTGAGTTCACACAGATTAAGGAAGGCATAGGTCCAACCCATCGGGGCTTCTTAGGACATATACCACAACTTCAGGGGTAAATAACACAAGCTCGAAAGCATAGCATGTTTGACAAAGCAGAGGATACACTTTACCAAAGGCATTATGTATCCGAGAAAGGACTCACAGAGTTATTGAATACGGGGAACACTGCCGGATAATAATCCAACAAGAGGTCTTGTGGTCTACAACGGAGCTGATGTGAGTATCGGTACCCTATCAAAGGAAGCAGGAATGCAAGTGCATCGGATTATAGAAACAACTGACTAACTCACAACTCAAATGCAAAGGAATTATGAATTCCAAGACAAGGGATCAGAAGCAATGCTCTGATTAAGGATGGATAAGTTGAATAGCCTTAGGGGTACAATCGATGGCAATTTGATTGGTCGAGATCCAGCTCATTTTCAAAGTTGACGTCTGAGCCGGAAAGATAATTTAGAAGGGTTGATAGATGATTGTGTGTGTTCGCACACATGTTGAATCAATAGGATCAAAATGACGGTGTCAAAAGATACTAGTGAATATTGCTAGCGACATGGGAGCATCCATAATGTAAGCATACAAGTATTTGCAGAGTAGTAGTTTGAAGAGGATGCTCAGAAGGTCGGATAGTATTTTAGAGTATCTTATGAAGCATACGAACAACGGGGGATGAACAGATACTCAATAAGTGCGAGGAATTTTCAATAGGGATATTCATGTTGTAAAGAACTGCAAGGCAGTAAGCTTAAAGGATTTTCGGAACAACGGGGAGCAATTTAGGGCATCTTGTAATAACAAGAGCAACTGAGGATGAAGGTATGAACGGCAATTGTAGGTAGTTATCCATAAGGATATTTCGGTGGTAGGGAATTGCAAATGCGACGGACACAGAGTCTCGAGAGAACATCAGAGAGTATCTTCAAAATCTTCTGGTGCAGCCGACGATCATCGGTAATAAGGGGCTCTTCGGGTGAAAGTGATCACGAGATCCTAATGTTAGATTTAGTAAAATTCATTAAACCCGAATAGAAGAGAGGTCAGAGTCCCAGAGTATAGACGAGGAGTAAAAGATCCTAGTACCACCCAATGGCGACGTGGGCCCGTAAGGCACACAGCCATGTTAGTAAAAGTTTTGTAATGTCTAGACTCGACTTCGGCCAAGGAGTTGGAAAGGGGGATTCCTACAGGCAGTCGGCTCTGGTACCAACTTGTGACGCCCCCGATTCAATCATACACTAATCATGCACGCAAATGTGTACGATCAAGATCAGGGACTCACGGGAAGATATCACAACACAACTCTAAAAACATAAATAAGTCATACAAGCATCATAATACAAGCCAGGGGCCTCGAGGGCTCGAATACAAGTGCTCGATCATAGACGAGTCAGCGGAAGCAACAATATCTGAGTACAGACATAAGTTAAACAAGTTTGCCTTAAGAAGGCTAGCACAAACTGGGATACAGATCGAAAGAGGCGCAGGCCTCCTGCCTGGGATCCTCCTAAACTACTCCTGGTCGTCGTCAGCGGGCTGCACGTAGTAGTAGGCACCTCCAGTGTAGTAGGAATCGTCGTCGACGGTGGCGTCTGGCTCCTGGACTCCAGCATCTGGTTGCGACAACCAGAAAGAAAGGAAAGGGGGAAAAGGGGGAGAAAAGCAACCGTGAGTACTCATCCAAAGTACTCGCAAGCAAGGAACTACACTACATATGCATGGGTATATGTGTAAAGGGCCATATCGGTGGACTGAACTGCAGAATGCCAGAATAAGAGGGGGATAGCTAGTCTTATCGAAGACTACGCTTCTGGTCACCTCCGTCTTGCAGCATGTAGAAGAGAGTAGATTGAAGTCCTCCAAGTAGCATCTCCAAGTAGCATCTCCAGTAGCATCGCATAGCATAATCCTACCCGGCGATCCTCCCCTCGTCGCCCTGTGGAAAAGCGATCACCGGGTTGTCTGTGGAACTTGGAAGGGTGTGTTTTATTAAGTATCCGGTTCTAGTTGTCATAAGGTCAAGGTACAACTCCAAGTCGTCCTGTTACCGAAGATCACGGCTATTCGAATAGATTAACTTCCCTGCAGGGGTGCACCAACTTACCCAACACGCTTGATCCCATTTGGCCGGACACACTTTCCCGGGTCATGCCCGGCCTCGGAAGATCAACACGTCGCAGCCCCACCTAGGCTCAATAGAGAGGCCAGCACGCCGGTCTAAACCTAAGCGCACAGGGGTCTGGGCCCATCGCCCATAGCACACCTGCACGTTGCGTACGCGGCCGAAAGCAGAACTAGCCCCCTTAATACAAGAGCAGCTTACGTCCCAATCCGGCGCGCGCCACTCAGTCGCTGGCGTCACGAAGTGCTTCGGCTGATACCACGACGCCGAGTGCCCATATCTTTCCCACGTAGTTGGTTAGTGCGTATAGGCTCGTAGCCAACTCAGATCAAATACCAAGATCTCGTTAAGCGTGTTAAGTATCCGCGAATGCCGAACAGGGCCAGGCCCACCTCTCTCCTAGGCGGTCTCAACCTGCCCTGTCGCTCCGCCACAAAGATCCACTCGCGGGTGCTCCACCAGCCGACCCGACTTTAGTCTCCACATGTATCATGTATAAAGTATATAGTATATACCCGTGATCACCTCCCGAGTGATCACGGCCCGATAGTATAGCACAGCAGACGGACAAGAATGTAGGGCCACAGATGGAAATACTAGCATCCTATACTAAGCAAGTAGGATTGCAGGTAAAGGTAACAATAGTAGTAACAAGGCCAGGCTATGCATCAGAATAGGTAACAGAAAGCAGTAAAATGCTACACTACTCTAATGCAAGCAGTATAGAGTAGAATAGGCGATATCTGGTGATCAAGGGGGGGGGGGGGCTTGCCTGGTTGCTCTGGCAAGAGAGAGGGGTCGTCAACTCCGTAGTCGAACTGGGGCATCAGCATCGTCACGGGGTCTACCGAAGAGAAGAGGGGGGGGGAAACAGTAAATACATAGCAAGCAAGTGCATAACAGGATAACAGGCAGAGCTAGACGTGTTCTAACGCGGTATGAGGTGATACCGGTGAAGGGGGAAGCATCCGGGAAGTATTCCCGGGGTTCCGTGTTTTCGGGCAGAGGAGCCGGAGGGGGAAAGTTGCAAGTTCGATAGGTTAGGGGGGGTGTGGCGGACGAACGGGTTGCGTATCCGGAATCGTCTCGTCGTTTTGAGCAACTTTCATGTAGAAAGTATTTTCATCTGAGCTACGATTTATTTTATATGATTTTCTAAAGTTTTAATCATTTTTAGAATTTATTTAACTATTTCATTCTAACATTATCCAGAATAGTGCATGCTGACGTCATCATGACGTCAGCAGTCAACGGGGAGTTGACTGGGTCAATCTGACGTGTGGGACCCAGCTGTCATACTCTGATTATTCTAATTAGGGTATAACTAATCTAATTACCGTTTAATTAAACTAACTAATTAATTAGATCACTAAATAGAGTTAATTAACTTATCAATTCACTAATTAATAAATTAATTAATTAATTTCATTTTTATTTTTAATCATTATTATCTTAAATTCCTTTTGTTTGGTTTTTTTATAAATGTTCTGCGGCGGGGCCCGTTTGCCATAGGCCCATAGGGGCCTATCGGGTTCGGGTGCTCGGTAGCGGATGAGCGCGGGCTCCAGGAGCGGGCGGCCGACAGGGGCGAGATAGGGCACGGCGTCACCCGAGCGGGAGCGCCGGCTAGCAGGGCGGGACGCTGGTGGCCAGGGCTGCGCGCCGGCGCGGCGCAGTAGCAGGGCCACTGCGGGATGGAAACGGGGCGACGGTGCGGGGAACCGACGAGCGAGGGTGGAGGTGGCCGCGGACGACTGTGGCAGGGCGGCGGGTGCGGACCGTGGGCGCGGGCGTCGTCTGGGGCCAAGTGGGAGCACGACGAGGCCGACGGGTGACTACGGGCAGCAGGCCACGCGGGCACAGGCAGGGGGCGCGAGCGCGGCCAGGGCGGCCGGCGCGCGTGCGGGCGCCGGTGAGCGAGGCCATGGCCGAAGTGGCCGGAGCAGGGGAGGAGGAGGAGATGCCGGAGCCTCACCATGGGGCCGTGGGGTCTAGGCAGCAGTGCTCGGGGTGGAAGATGGGGACGCGACGCCGGCGAGGAGGAGATCCTGCGAGGAAGAGGAAGGCGACGGTGGCCGCAGCGTCGTGAGTGTCGGGGTCGATGGGCGACGGGGGAGAGGAGGCGCCGACGAGGTGGTCCTCGGGTGCGGCATCCTGCGAAGCCAGGGCGACGACGATGACTGGGGGGGTCCGTCGGTGGAGGGGTCGACGACGAGGGCAGCGAGGTGAGGCGGTTGACGGCGACAAGCGCGGGGAAGGGCGCCGGCGCCCGATCCAGATCTGGATCGGGAGGAGACGAGGGAGAGAGGGAAACATGGGGGGAGGAGTGAGTAGTGGGCAAGGGTTCGGTGTCCCCAGGGGTTAGTAGGTGAGGTGGGGGCCGGCCTGGGCCAGTGGGCTGACCGGCGGGCCGTCTGGCCCGGTTGGCCGGGGGGTTTATTTTATTTTGTTTCTGGTTTTCTTTTCTTTTTATTCTCTTTCCTTTCTGTTTTATTTTAGTTATACTTTATTTTTAGTTTAGTAAAATATGACAATAGCTCCAAAAATAGTGTTTCAAAATAACCCACTACCCTAAAAAGTTTGGTGACTAATAAGCTAGTTTAACATTTGTTTATTAATTTAATAGTATTCAATTAATTGTTTTTGCTACAGTTTTATCTAGTTAAGTGCATTTAAATTTTTTATAATCACTTGGTTTATCCACCAACATTACTTATGAATTATTTGGGTCACTCCGAACATTTTAGTTTTAATATTTGAAATCTTTTATTGTTTGCTTGATTATGAATTTGAATTCGAATCGGTTTCGAATCATTGCAAGGTTAGCAACAGTAACCGAGGTGACGTGGCATGATTAGCGTGGGATTACTGTAGCATGATTATCCGGGCGTCACAGTGGGCTTCGGCGGGCTTGCGGGGCTGTACGAGGCCGCCTATGACAGTTTTGAAAACGTCAACAAAATCTGTCATGGATTAACAGGTTTCTTGTAGTGTCTAGCAGCGTGCCATGCTTCTTCGTCTTCACCACAATGTCATCCACATAGACGTGGGCGTTCTTGCCGAGTTGCTTGAGTTGACACTTCGGCATGCAACGCTGAAACGTGGCGCCGGCATTCCTCAAGCCGAACGTCATGGTCAGGTAGCAGAAGGCTCCGAATGGTGTGATGAAGGCGGTCTTCATCTTGTCGGTCGGGTTCAGCTTGATCTGATGATACCCTGAATATGCATCCAAAAAACAAAACAGCTCGCATCCGGCTATGGAGTCTATCACTTGATCTATTCTTGGCAAAGCAAAGGGATCTTTGGGGCAAGCCTTGTTGAGGCTGGTATAGTCGATACACATGCACCACTTCTTATTCTTCTTTAGTACAAGGACTGGGTTGGCTAACCATTCTGGGAAGAACACTTCCATAATGAAGCCGGCTTCTAGAAGCCGGGCTATCTCTTCTCCAACGACTCTTCTCTTCTCCTCTGACAGGCGGCGCAAGGGCTGCCTGACTGGCTTGGCATCAGGTCGGACATGTAGCTTGTGCTCGGCGAGTTCCGTCGGAACACCCGGCATGTCCTTAGGAGACCATGCAAAGATTTCCCGATTCTCACAGAGGAAATCGATGAGCTCGCTTTCCTATTTGCTGTCAAGGTTTGTACCTATGACAGCGTGCCTCTCCGGGTGCTCCGGGTCCAAGGGTATCTTCTTTGTTTCTTTTGCCGGTTTGAACGAGCCCTCAGCTTCCAACTCCTTGGGGTTTGGTGACATTTACGGCTGCTTGCCTGCCATTGCCACAACCCAGCCGCTTCTCCGCTGCAATCACGAGGGACTCGGCTAGCCAGCTCCTGTCTGACGCACAGGCGGATGACTTATTATAGTCTCCGACTATGGTTAGGATTCCCTTGGTGCTTGGCATCTTCATCTTGAGGTAGGCATAGTGGGGGACCGCCATGAACTTGGCCAGAGCAGGATGGCCAAGTAGCGCATGATAGGGGCTCTCAAGGTCCACCACCTCAAACCAGACTGGCTCTCGGCAGAAGTGATCTTTGTCTCCGAACATGACATCTATATAGATCTTGCCGATTGGTGATCAGGAAAGACCGGGAACTATGCCATGGAATACAGTCCGACTGGGCTGAAGCTGCCTCTGCTTGATTCCCAATTTCTCCATAGTGTCACGGTATAGGATGTTGATGCTGCTGCTGCCATCTATCAGGACTCGGGGGAAGCGAGCAACCCGCCTCTCCATTGCGAAGTTGGCATCTAAGACCAAGGCATATGAACTAAGGGAGGGCATCACCTCCGGGTGGTCAGCTCTGCTCCAGCTGATAGGCTTCTCAGACCAATGCATGAACTTGGGGGTCTCTGATGCTACTGCATGTACTTCTTGCTGCCGCTGCCGTCTGCTGTTCTTGTCGTCGGCCACGCTGGTGAACACGACATAAGCTCCATGCTCTTCACGATACTCATCTTGTATTGTGCCGACTGGCCGAACCGCTGGCTACTGGGGAGGAGGAGGTGGTGGGCCGACTAGCGGAGGAGGCAGGAGTCCATCACCCTTGGCGATCCTGGTGAGCCAATGGCATTTCCAAGTGGTGTGGTTGGACGGCTTCGCTCCACTGTCAAACTTGCAGGATGCATCGAGGGTCTGCTCGTACGAGAAGGCGGGCAACCAGTTGGGCTTGCCACCCTTCTGACGGTTGGGAAGAGGCTGCCCTTCCGGCTGTTGGTCTTCAACTGTCGCCACTTGCTGGCTTGTGGAAGCCGGCTACATGGCCTTGCGCTTGTTGTCATTCTGTTGCTGACGCCGACTGGTGTCACTAGCCGGAGTCCGAGGAGCTTGAGGAGCCACTTTGCCAGATGCGTCAACTTGGATCTCCGCCTTCATGGAGGAGTCGGCCGTGGCATACTTGTCTGCTATGATCAGCAGTTCGTCGAGGGTCGCCGTCTCGTCGCAGAGAAGCCGGTGCTTGAGTAGGGTGCTTTCTCGGCACCCGGCAGTGAAGTACTCGATGCCCTGCACCTCGTGCACACCTTCCCAAGAGTTGCGCAGCTCGGGCCAACGCGTGAGGTAGTCGCGAGTTGATTCGTTGGGACCTTGGACGCACAAGGAGAGCTGGCGAGGCTTGGGCGACCGCTTGTACGTGTTGGTGACGTTGTGGATGAAGGCTTCGGTGAAACCTACCCAGCTGTTGATGCTGCGGGGCTTCAGGCTATTCATCCATGTCCGAGCTGTGCCCTGGAGCATGAGCGGGACGTACTTCACGGTAACTCGCTTGTTGCCGTATGCTATGCTGACTGCCGTGGAGTAGTCGACCAGCCAGTCTTCCGGCTTCACGGAGCCAGTGTACTTGGGCGTATCTCTTGGGAGTGTGAACCCTTTGGGGAAGGGTTCATCTCGGATGTGGGGGCCAAAACAAGGCGGACCCAATGCGTATTCTTCTTCTAGCGCCAGGGATCGGTTGAGGCGGTCGATCCGGTGGCGGGCCTCGTTTTCTCCGACTCCTTCCAGGTGGCCAAGGCGGTCGCCGAGTGTCGGGTGGTCAACACGCGGCGGGGAAATGCGCCTCTCCCTGCGGGGAGGGGGAGGCGGACAGTCGTCCCATCGTTCCACTGCTCTTGGGCGGCCGTCTTGGTCGCGCTCGATGGTGATGCGAGTCCGGCTGCGGCTGGCAGCCGACTCCTTGTATCTTCTGTCACGGACGCCACCAGTCGGCGTTCGGGATGTCGCGCCTTGATCTCGGCTAGGAGGCGGGTCGTCGTTCCGCCGGTTGGGCGCTTTAGTGTGGCAGCTGGCCTCTTGCTGCTCAGCAGCCGCATCAATGAGCCGTTGGACGTGCTCTGTCTTGAGGGGACGCTCGTCGCCCTCGAGCTTGTCCAGCTCATCTGCTGCCGCCTGGGCAACTCGTATATTCTCTGCGGGCGTGGCGTAGACAGGGCGATCTGCCCCGAACATGCTGGAAATGGCCGCGCC
Organism: Triticum aestivum; assembly: GCF_018294505.1. Lineage (NCBI taxonomy): Eukaryota > Viridiplantae > Streptophyta > Magnoliopsida > Poales > Poaceae > Triticum > Triticum aestivum. Next base: position 202,763,441 of record NC_057797.1, read on the forward strand.
GCGCAGCTGGACCGTGCCGATGCGGCTAGTCCCACCAAGAGCCGGTGTGCCGCCAACGGCGCGGTCCATCTCGCGCTAGTAAGCCTCTGAAAGGCATCTCTTGCTGGCTAGCTTCTTGGCGCTTTCGACGAGCTGGATGCGGCGTGCTTCCAGCGTCTCAGCGTCAGCGTCTTTTGGGATGGGCGTAGACAGGTCCAGCAACGCCACCTCGAGCGGGTCTCGAGCACCGTCCCCGCCCGAGCGCTCACAAGGCTAATGACTAGAACTTCTGTGACGGTGCTTCCTCCATTGTTCTTGCGAGGAAGCGGCTCATCGTAGACCACCACGTTGGTGGGGAATGCGTCGAGCGACACCGTGTCGGAGTCGACAAGCATTTGGCCGCTGGAACCAACCGACTCCAAGTCCACAATAGGCATGCTGACGATGTGGAGCTGGTCAAGGAGGCTTTTGAGGCGGCTCTTGGGGCCGTCTGTGCCCGCATCAGATGCAGGCTCGTCGGAGAGGCGAATCTCGCCAACAAGATTGGCGAGGCAGCTCACCACGCAGGCGACCTCCGCTCTGTGCAGCACGCCGAGGCAGACGCCATCTGGCGTGCCGGGCTAGCTGTGCTCACCAGGAAGGAACAGGGTTCCTGTCGAGAGCAAGTCTCTGGACGACGGTGCACCTCGCCCCACGGTGGGCGCCAAATGTTGGGGGTTGGGTGCGACATATGCCAAAGGATGGCTTATCATGGTGGGAGCGAGTAGAACGTCGCCGATGCCCGGAAGCGGGATGAGGTGTAGACACGAACGCCGGCGTACTTTACCCAGGTTCGGGGTTCTCCTAGGAGATAACACCCCTAGTCCTGCTCTACAGGTTCTCCGCATGATCAGTAAGGCACTAGTGAGTACAATGGTGCTCCTCGAGCTATATGCTAGAGGTAGGAGAAAGTAAGGCTAGCTCTCTCCTCTCCTTATATATGAGTCTAGGTCTAACAGGTTGGGAACCCTTTGCATGGGTGCCCTGGGGGTTTATATAGGCCTACCCCCCAGGGGTACAATGCTAATCTTGCCAGGTGTTGGCCCCGGCTGTTAGTGTCTCTGGTCGCCGGCTTCTCCGCCGGCTGCTGGGGCCCGACACCTGGTGGGCCCCGCCGACTGGTCTGGTAAGGAGCCGACAGGCCGCCTCCGCCGCTTGCGGGTCTGGTCGGCGGCTTGTTACTGTAGCCGCCGCTTGCAGGTCTGGTCAAGGGGGGGGGGCGTGGCTACAATCCCGCCGTCTGGTGGGATATCACTGTAGCCACTCCGTGTCTCGTCTAGTTAATGGTGCACGGACACCGAGGGAGGAGCGGGCCACCTGCTAGAAGCCGGCCTCCCTTTGGTCCGACTGGTTGAGCTCTGCCGCCCTTCGGTCTCTCGCTGCCCGGTAGGGCCCGCCGCCTTCAGGCTGTACCGACAGGCCATCCTGGGAGCAGGGCTCCGCCTGACAGGGGTGACGTCAGGGGTGGAATGGCAACAGTGTTGTGCCGTGCGGAAATCTCCGCCTGTACGGGGCACTGTGGCCAAGCCGTGCCTTGGGTATGGGGGTGATGGGCTACACCATGGCCACATCCTGTCTTGTCTTCTTAATGGGGGTGCAGACTTTGAGGGCATCGTAGGCCGCCTGCTAGCAGCCGGCCTCTCCGGAGGCCGCCTGCTAGGAGTTGGCCCATCTTGGTGCCGTCTTCTGGTGCTTGGCTGTCTTCTGGCAGCCGCCTCTTGAGCCAGCCGGCCACCAGAAGGCGGCGCTTCACATTGGATGCTTGAGGGGCGCAGCCAGCCCAATGTTTTGAAATGCTCAGGGACTCGGGTTAGGCTACCCGTGGCCCATTACTCTGACATTTTTCAATATTTCCGGCCGAGCCACGACGCCCAGATGTTTGAATTTCACTCCCATCTCTTGCATGGGACCTAGAAATTCACCCAACTACACACATGTGATTTTTCAAACAACTTTGGTGCACTGGAGCATGTTCTTGTAGTTCAAATTTGAATTATGCACATTGAATGCCCAGAAACTCAATTAATGTATAAAAAAGGCCAAACGAACCCGGAATAATTCCAAAATTTGGCACGGTACTTCTATTTGGTGTAATCTGGATGTGTAAAAAAATAAGGCGAGAGAAGGCAGTGTACGTATGTCGTTTCGCACATGGAGGTGGCACGTTCCCTCTCAGAACCACGAGCCTTCTTGAGGGAAGCTCCGGTTCGCAAGAAGCTTACACCAAAGCTCGTCCCAATTTGGCCAAAAATATTACCGTAGCATGTTGGTGCCATGTCATGACACCATGCCAAGTTTCATGATTTTCAGGCGTGTTTTGGAATTACAGGAAGTAAAAAACCAAGTTCCTCAATCTTTCCGGCGGAGCCACGATACCCGGATGTTTGAATTTCACTCCCATCTCTTGCATGGGAGCTAGAAATTCACCCAAGGACACACATGCGATTTTTTCAAACATCTTTGTGCACTGGAGCATGTGCTTGTAGTTCAAATTTGAATTATGCACATTAAATGCCCAGAAACTCAATTAATGTATAAAAAAGGCGAAATGAGCCAAGAATAATTCCAAAATTTAGGATGGTACTTCAATTTGGTCTAATCTGGCTATGTAAAAAAATAAGGCAAGAGAAGGCAGTGTACGTATGTCGTTTCGCACACGGAGGTCACACACATTCCCTCTCAGAACCACGAGCTTCTTGAGGGAGCTCTGGTTTGCAAGAAGCTTACACCAAAGCTTGCCCTAACTCGGCCAAAAATATTACCGCAACATGTTGGTGCCATGTCATGACACCATGCCAAGTTTCCTGATTTTCAGGCGTGTTTTGGAATTACAGGAATTAAAAAACCATGTTTCTCAATATTTCTGGCCGAGCCACGACGCCCAAATGTTTGAATTTCACTCCCATCTCTTGCATGGGACCTATAAATTCACTCAAAGACACACATGTGATTTTTCAGCAAGCTTTGGTGAACTAGAGCATGTGCTTGTAGTTCGAATTTGAATTATGCACATTAAATGCCCAGAAACACAATTAACGTATAAAAAAAGGCAAAATGAGCCCGGAATAATTCCAAAATTTAGCACGGTACTTCTATTTGGTCTAATCTGCTTGTTTAAAAAAATTAAGGCGGGAGAAGGCAGTGTACGTATGTTGTTTCGCACACGCAGGTGATACGTTCCCTCTCGGAACCAGGAGCCTTCTTGAGGGAAGCTCCGGATTGCAAGAATCTTACAGCAAAGCTTGTCCCAATTCGGCCAAAAAATTTACTACAGCATGTTGGTGCCATGTCATGACACCATGCCAGGTTTCATGATTTTCAGCGTGTTTTGGATTTACAGGCATTAAAAAACCAAGTTTCTCAATCATTCCGGCTGAGCCACGACACCCAGATGTTTGAATTTTATTCACATTTCTTGCATGGGACCTATAAATTCACCAAAATACACACATGCGATTTTTCAGCAAACTTTGGTGCATTGGAGCATGTGCTTGTAGTTCAAATTTGAATTATGCACATTAAATGCCCAAAAACTCAATTAATGCATAAAAATGCCAAACGAACCTGGAATAATTCCAAATTTAAACACGACACTCATGTGCTAGTTGCACGTTCACTGTACGTAAATGTTCTAGCAATTCAAACACCATCCTTTCCCTCCGTAACACCATTTTGTCTTTCAAAACATAATGAAAAAAATCAGGTATACCACAAACAGTTTACTGGAAAGAATCGTGTGGGATGCGATATACAATATCTTGGCGCACCGTCTTGGCTGGCTTACGCAGGAAGCTTCGTCGTCTACAGTCCATCGCCCCCGCTTGAACCACACTTGCGCGCCAGTTTCTCTCGGCACCGAGCGAATTTGTTTTGCCACCACGGAAATATCTATCTCCCCGCCCCCTCCCTCCTACCAAAAGCCACATTTCCAGTGTTCCTCCTTGCTTTCCAAGTTCAAAACTTCACTGCTGCTTACTCGCAGCTCAGCATCCTTTCCGGCAACCCTTCTTCTTGCAACGCCGCCTCCTTGCCGACTACCCTTCTTCTTGCAGCGCCGCCTCCTCGCCGGCGACCCTTCTTCTTGCTGCGTGGCCTCCTAGTAGCCGACCCTTCTTCTTGCTGCGTGGCCTCGTCCACATGGTCATGTAATCCACACCCCACTCACACCATCCTCCTCCTTTCCTGTCCCACATGCCCCGACTGACGGAGCGACACCTTCCACCGAAATCACTGACCCCTCCTCCAATTAAGCGCCACCCACAGCCATTTTACACGCAGTATAATGTGGAGCTAAGTAGAATGCGGCCACACGCATGAACGAGGTCGCTATGGCTGACATGCGTGTCGACCGCCAGATCTTGGAGGAGCACCTCGTCTTCGAGGCCACCGTTGACACCGCCACGCGGTTGTCTACTTTAAAATACAGTTCGTGATGTTTTCTCGAGGCCACCGCCAATGCCTTCTAATGATTTGTCCTCTGTAATGTTAATATGCAATCTGATGTTCAGTTAAGAGTTTGGTCCTCTCAAATGTAATGTTCAGTTAACACTTTGGTCCAACAATTGCTACATTTCGTAGTACTGTTCTCAAGCATTCTTTGTTTTGTTAACTGTCTTATCTTCTAGTACATGTTTCTATTCTGCAATGTCGTGCTCAGTTAACTATTTTGGTTCATTTGGTCTCCTGTGCATTTAACTGTTTGGTTCAGTTATGCAATTTGATTTTCATTTGCTGTGGGTACAATTTTGTATTGTTATGCATGTGACACCAATTGAATTTGGCTGTACTCAATACATATTCTATTGATAGTATGGCAACTCTCAGTTAACCTGATCAAGATCTTCCTTATGTGGGTTGCAGGGAAACAATGGGAGACACTGTGGTTTACCATCGAGGTTTGTTCAAGCAGGGTGTAACACCCTCGATGCGACTATAGCTCCCACGTGTCGAGGCACGACTTAGAGACATAATCACATTGAAGGCATATGTCGCAAGTTAGGCAATCTTCACAACATCCCATGTAATATAAATAATAAAGGGGAGATAACATACTTGGCTTACACTCGCCACGTCAATCAAATACATAAATAACATTACATCATCCAAACACTCATGGCCTGACTACGGCGCCAAAATAAAAGAGAACCCAACATGCGACAACGGCCCCGCTCACCCCCAACTGGGCACCACTACTGATCATCGGGAAAGGAAACATAGTCACGTTGAGAGTCTTCGTCGAACTCCCACTTGAGCTCATACGCGTCTCCTGGAGTGGAATCATCAGGCCCTGCATCTGGTGTAATAGTAATCTGTGAGCCACAGGGACTCAGCAATCTCGCACCCTCGCGATCAAGACTATTTAAGCTTGTAGGTAAGGCAAGGTAAAATATAGGTGGAGCTGCAGCAAGCGACTAGCAAGTATGGTGGCTAACTTATCCTCAAAAGAGAGCGAGAAGAGGAGGCAAAGCGCGAGCGAGAAACTAGAGAGCAACCTGCGCAAACATTACTCCAACACCGTGTCCACTTCCCGGACTCCGCCGAGAAGAGGCCATCACGGTAACACACTCAGTTGATTCATTTTAATTAAGTTAAGGTTCAAGTTATCTACAACCGGACATTAACAAATTCCCATCTGCCCATAACCGCGGGCACGGCTTTCGAAAGTTCAATCCCTGCAGGGGAGTCCCAACTTAGCCCATGACAAGCTCTCACGGTCAACGAAGGAATAGACCTCCTCCCAAGACGTTCCGATCAGACTCGGTATCTCGGTAATTCAAGACACTTCGACAGGTTAAAACAAGACCAGCAACACCGCCCGAATGTGCCGACAAATCCCGATAGGAGCTGCACATATCTCTTTCCCAGGGCACACTCAGATGAGCCAGACGTCATGTAGGCCAGCCCAGAGTTACCCTTGGTAGCCCCGGACATCGCTCGGTGGGACCAACACTCAGAGGAGCACTGGCCCGGGGGGGTTAAAATAAGATGACCCTTGAGTCTGCAGAACCCAAGGGAAAGAAAAGGCTAGGTGGCGAATGGTAAGACCAATGTTGGGCATTGCTGGAAAAGCTTTAATCAAGGCGAACTATCAAGGGGTTCCCATTATAACCCAACCGCGTAAGGAACGCAAAATCCGGGAACATAACACCGATATGACGGAAACTAGGGCGGCAAGAGTGGAACAAAATACTAGGCGAGAGGCCGAGCCTTCCACCCTTTACCAAGTATATAGATGCATTAAGATAACATAGCAATATAATGATATCCCAAACAAGTAAATAAATGTTCCAACAAGGAACGGCCTCCAATCTTCACCTGCAACTAGCAACGCTATAAGAGGGGCTGAGCAAAGCGGTAACATAGCCAATCAACGGTTTGCTAGGACATGGTGGGTTAGAGGTTTGACATGGCAATTTGGGAGGCTTGAAAGCAAGTGGTAGGCATCGTAGCAATGGCATAGCAAAAGAGCGAGCAAACTAGCATAGCAAAGATAGTAGTGATTTCGAGGGTATGATCATCTTGCCTGCACAGTTGTCAGAGTTGACTGGATCCTCGAAAGCAAACTCAACGGGCTCCTCGTTAGCGAACTCATCTCCCGGCTCTACCCAAACAAGACAAACAAGCAACAAGGACACAATCAACCACGTGCAAACTCAAACAACACAATGCAAAGATGATATGCTATGCGGGATGCGATGCGGGATGCAAAATGCAAGATATGACAGGAAATGCATGAACCTGGCCTCAACTTGGAAATCCAAGTGTGCCACTGGAAAGATGAGATGAAATCGCTTGAAAACGATATAAAGAACGCCGGAATCGGAGTTACGGTTTGGAAATGGCAAGCGATTCAAAAATGACACCGGTCTGCGATTTACAGCAAGTAGGCATCTAAATGCAAAGAAATGAACATGCTACAGCACTCAAACATGACAACAAAATACATGGCAGGGATGCACACAAGATGCTTAACAAAAGTCTAGCACTGAGCTACGGCCAATTCATCCATTAACAGGTTCAAACAAGCATGGCAAAAATGCATATGACAAACATATCTCAGACTTAGTGAAATCAACACTTGTCTGGAATTTCAGATCAGGTAGCCCTCTTCGGAGCAACAAAACTACATGCTATAGGACCTGAACATGGCAAAGTAAAGCATGGCATGGAGCTACTCAAAGAGCTTAACAAAAGTCCCTTAGTGACCTTGAGCCAAAAGGGATCAGAAAATACAATTGCAAGCATGTGAACATAGCAAAAACATAATCAGTTTTCAGACTTAGTGAAAACTGACACATGCTGAAATATAACTCAAGTAGGCATGTTTACGAGCTCGATGCACTCACTACGGTGCAAGTCATGGAAAGACAAGCATACATCCATCCATAAGGCACAAAATGCAAGCTAGACATGGCAAGAACAATAGCATAGCATGCACGGATCAACTACAACATCACCGGCAAAATTGCAAACAAGTTGACAATCTGCCCAGATTCACAAAGTAGCAAAAGTAGAGCTCGATTGACTCAAGCTAGGTTGCTCCATAATTGCAAACAAAGACATGGATGGATAGAGCACTACAAGATTAACAAAACTCCCTTACTGATCATCCTCAAAAGAGGCACGGATCACTAGTAAACAACAAGAACATATGGCATCATGAGATAAACAACTCCAGGACTTAGTGAAATTGCTAAGTCCCTGAAAACAGAATTAGCAAGTGCACCACTTTGCAAGCTTGCACTAGACACCACACACATCCTAAAAATACATGGGTTGCACCTATGGAAATATGACAAAACCCTTAACAAAACGTATGTAGAACTCACGGGCATATCATGCACACAATAATCATGGCAAAAATGACAAAAGTGCTAAACGGAGTAGCAGATCTGACAATTAACTCAAGTAGCCCTCTTCTAACAGCATTTCGGGCATCAAGATGAGCTCAAATGAAAATGATGCAATGGAATGAAATGATGTACTCTCTGAGATGAACATTTTGATATGCTATATGCATGAATCGGAGCTACGGATGCAAAGTTACGGAGCCGCGAACATGTGCACATGGACTGAAATTTCAAGGACTTAGGAAATAAACAACCTCCCAGATCCGGATCTAGGGTTTCACGGCACGCAACCCGAGGCGGCCGGATCTCCGCCGGAGTTCGTCGCCGGAGGTGACCGGAGCGGGAGGAGGAGGCCGGGACGGCGGAGAGGAGGCGAGGCCGAGGCGCGACCGGGGCGGCGCGGCGGCGGCGACCGCGGCGGCGCGGGGGGAGCGGCCGGGCGGCGTGCGGCGGCGGGGATCGGCCGGGCGGCGGGCGGCAGCGAGCGGCGTGGAGGCGGCGGCGAGCTTGGCCGGGCGGCGGCGGGCGGCCGCGGGCGCGCGGAGGCGGGGCGAGGGAGCGGGGAGGCGGCGCGGGCCCGGGAGGGCCTCCCGCGGGCCGGGCGGGCCTGCGGCGGCTGGGGCGCTGGCGGCGCCATGTGTCGCCCTTCCAGTGGCCGCGGGCGGCGGCGCGGCGTGTCCGGCGCCGGCAGACAATGTCCGGCGCGCGCGATGTGTGGATTTAGTGTTTCGGGGAGAGGGGATCCGGGATATTTCGAGGGGGACCTATTTATAGGCATAGAGGGAGCTAGGGGAGTCCAAATGAGGTGCGGTTTTCGGCCACGCGATCGTGATCAAACGCTCTAGATGATGGAGCAGAGTTAGGTGGGTTTTGGACCAAATTGGAGGGGTGTTGGGCTGCAACACACACAAGGCCTTTTCAGTCCCTCAGTTAACCGTTGGAGTATCAAACGAAGTCCAAATGATACGAAACTTGATAGGCGGTCTACCGGTAGTAAACCAAGGCCGCTTGGCAAGTCTTGGTCCAATCCAGAAATGTTTAATCCCCACACACGAAATAAAGCTAGAAATGGCCACCGGAGGAGAACGAAGCGCCGGAATGCAAAACGGACAACGGGGAAAATGCTCAAATGCATGAGATGAACACGTATGCAAATGCAATGCACATGATGACATGATATGAGATGCATGACAACGACAACAACACACAGAGACAAAAACCCGAACCCGAGGAAATAAATATAACTTAACGCCGGAAACGGCAAGAGTTGGAGTACAAATAGGGAAAGTTACATCCGGGGTGTTACAACACTCCACCACTACGAAAGGATCTCGTCCCGAGATCTAGGACTGAAAGAACGCCGGGTACTCAGAACGGAGGTGATCCTCGCGTTCCCAGGTAGCTTCACGGTCGGAATGGTGTGACCACTTGACTTTGAGAAATTTGATCGACTTGTTGCGAGTCTTGCGTTCAGTCTCTTCAAGAATAGCAACTGGGTGCTCAAGATAAGAGAGATCTTCTTGGAGCTCAATGTCCTCGAAGTTGACGGTGCGGTCAGGAGTCTTGAAGCACTTTCGAAGCTGAGAGACATGGAACACGTCATGAACATTTGCAAAATTTGAAGGAAGCTCGAGTTGATAGGCGAGGTCGCCTCTCTTGCTGACAATCTTGAAAGGTCCCACGTATCTAGGGGCAAGCTTCCCTTTGATACCGAAGCGACGAGTACCTTTCATAGGAGAGACACGGAGGTAAACATGATCTCCGATCTCGAAAGCCAAATCGCGGTGCTTACTATCATAGTAGCTTTTCTGGCGGGATTGGGCTGCTTTGAGGTTATCACGAATGACTTTGCACATTTCTTCTGCTTCTGTGATTAAGTCATTACCCAAAAGCTGACGTTCACCGGTTTCAGACCAGTTGAGAGGGGTACGGCACTTCCTGCCATACAGAATTTCAAATGGGGCCTTGCCCGAACTTGCTTGAAAACTGTTGTTGTAGGAGAATTCAGCATAAGGAAGACAATCCTCCCACTTCATGCCGAAGGAGATCACACAAGCCCTGAGCATATCTTCAAGAATCTGGTTGACACGCTCGACTTGACCGCTAGTTTGAGGATGGAAAGCTGTGCTGAAGCGGATGTTCGTGCCCATGGCCTTCTGAAAAGAATCCCAAAACTTCGAGGTAAAGATGCTGCCACGGTCTGAAGAGATCACTTGTGGAATACCGTGCAGAGAGACAATACGAGAGGTATAGAGTTCCGCCAATTGAGCTGCAGTGATCGACTCTTTGATAGGCAGAAAGTGAGCCACTTTGGTGAGTTTGTCGATGACAACGAATATAGCATCATTGCCACGCTTGGACTTTGGAAACCCAGTCACGAAGTCCATTTCAATGTGGTCAAACTTCCATTCTGGAATGGCAAGAGGTTGGAGGAGACCAGCTGGCCTTTGGTGTTCTGCCTTCACTCTTCTGCAGACATCACATTCATTCACGAATTGAGCAATCTCGCGCTTCATTCGAGTCCACCAATAAGCTTGCTTGAGGTCCTGATACATCTTCGTGCTCCCAGGGTGGATGGAGAGGAGAGAATTGTGAGCCTCGTTCATGATCACTTTACGGAGGTCACCTTTGGGCACAACAATACGATCCTCGAAGAAGAGAGTGTCCTTGTCATCAAGGCGGTAGCACTTGTACTTGGACTGGCTCTTGGCAATCCCAATCTTCACCTTTTTCACCATAGCATCAAGAAGCTGGGCTTGGCGAATCTGGTCTTCCAAGGTAGGAGAGACTTGAAGGTTGGCGAGGAAACCTTGAGGAACAACTTGCAGGTTAAGTTTCCGGAAAGCTTCACAAAGCTCGGGTTGATAAGGCTTGAGAATCAGACTGTTGCAGTAAGCTTTCCTGCTCAAAGCGTCAGCAATCACATTGGCCTTGCCTGGAGTATACTCAATACTCGGATTATACTCTTGAATCATTTCGACCCATCGAGTTTGCCTGAGGTTGAGATTAGGCTGAGTGAAGATGTACTTGAGACTCTTGTGATCAGTGAAAATGTCCACTTTTCTTCCCAATAGAAGATGTCTCCAAGTCAAAAGAGCATGCACAACTGCCGCCAACTCGAGATCATGAGTGGGGTAGTTCTTCTCATTAGGCTTCAACTGGCGAGATGTATAAGCAACAACTTTCTTCTCTTGCATCAATACCGCGCCAAGACCTTGGAGAGAGGCATCACAAAAGACCTCGTACGGCTTGGATTCATCAGGTGGAGTCAGAACTGGAGCAGTGATCAATTTCTCTTTCAAAGTGTTGAAAGCAATGTCACACTCCGGAGACCAAACGTACTTGACGTGCTTCTGAAGAAGATTTGAGAGAGGCTTCGCGATCTTAGAAAAGTTTTCAACGAATCTTCGGCAATAGCTTGCGAGACCGAGGAAGCTACGGAGTTGCTTCACGTTCTGAGGAGGTTCCCAATTCACAATTGCAGACACCTTCTCAGGATTCACGGCAATGCCCTTGGCAGAGATGATATGACCAAGATAAAGAACCTCATCGAGCCAAAACTCACACTTGGAGAACTTGGCGTAGAACTGATGTTCCCTGAGCTTATCAAGAACCAAACGCAAGTGCTTGGCATGATCTTCCTTGTTCTTCGAGAAAACCAGAATGTCGTCGAGATAGACCAAAACGAAGTCATTGGTGTAGGCGTTGAAGATGAAGTTCATCATGCGAGAGAACGTCGGAGGAGCGTTGGCGAGACCAAAAGACATGACAGTGTATTCATATGAACCAAAGCTTGTCCTGAAAGCCGTCTTGGGAATATCTTGCTCACGAATGCGAATCTGGTGATAACCCATGCGGAGATCAAGCTTGGAGAATACTTGGGCACCTTTGAGTTGTTCGAAGAGCTCATTGATGTTGGGAAGTGGATATTTGTTCTTGATGGTCTTCTTGTTCACTGGACGGTAATCAACACAAAGTCGGTCCGTTCCATCCTTCTTCTTCACAAAAAGAACACCACAACCCCACGGAGAAGAACTAGGCCGGATGAGACCCATTTTCTCTTGAATATCGAGTTGCTTCTTCAGCTCCTTCAACTCTTCAGGTCCGAGCTTGTAAGGACGTTTGCACACAGGTTCCGTGCCAGGCTCAAGATCAATAACGAATTCGACTGGCCGGTGCGGAGGCATTCCTGGAAGCTCTTCTGGAAAGACGTCTTGATATTCGCAAACGACTGGAATTTGCGAGATAGCATCCAATTCACCCTTCTCATTGAGAGAAAACAGACGGATGGTATCGTCACGAGCGGCAAAGACAATTACATCCTCAGACGAATGAGTCAATTGAATCTGCCTGGCAGCACAATCAAGATGTGCCTTGTGCTTAGAAAGCCAATCCATTCCGAGAATAAGATCAATATCCGAGTTACCAAGAACCACCGGAGAAGAGAGAAACTTGTAATCGCCCAAAGTGATAGAAACATCTGGGCAATAGCGCTTGCATTCATGAATTTACCCGGAGAAACAACAGATAACTGTCTAGGCAAATCTTGTAAAGGCAACTCATGCTTAGAAACAAATGGCCTCGAGATGAAACAATGCGATGCACCCGTGTCAAAAAGAACTTTTGCAGGAATATCATTAACAGGAAGGTTACCCATGATCACATCTGGTGATTCCTCTGCCTGAGCTGCATTCAGCAAGTTGACCTTGGCGGACTTGGGGTTATGCTTGACCACAGCTGTACTTGCCGATCTGACAGGAGGAGGAGGAGGAAGACGCCTCTGGTTGAAACACTTGTTGGCATAGTGACCCTTCTGTTGGCACTTGTTGCACGTGACCTCTGAAAGCGGACGGTGATACGGAGCACTCGATCTTGGAGCTTGAGACGAAGTCTTGTTCTGAAAGCCAGGGTTGTGTGGGTGGGAAGAACCACTGCCACCTTTGCTCTTCTGCTGATACGGCTGACGGAACGGAGGAGGAGGAAGCCAATACTTCTGCTGCTTGGCCACTTGAGTAGAGGAAGAAGGAGTAACATCTCTGACTCGCTTCTTGGAAGCATCACACCTCAACTGAGCAGCCTCTTGCTTCAGTGCCATGTTGTAGAACTCATTGTATCTCAAGGGTTCAAAGAGGACAAGAGCGAGCTGAATTTCTTCTCTGAGACCACCCCTGAACTGATATATCATGCTCTTCTCATCAGGGACGTCCTGCTTAGCAAAGCGAGCGAGCTTCTGGAACAACTTGTTGTAGTCATAGACAGACAAAGAGCCTTGCTTCAGATTGCGGAATTCCTCACGCTTGCTTTCAACCACGCTCTGAGGAATATGATGAGCTCGGAAATCTCGACGGAAATCATCCCAAGTGATAACACGTCCACCTCTGGAGTCCTTGTACTGCTGGAACCATTCTGCAGCTTGATCTTTGAGTTGGAAGGAAGCGAACTTAACAAAGTCCTCAGGCCTGACGTTACTGCACTCGAAATGCTTGCACAGATCCACAAGCCAATCGTCAGCATCGGTTGCCTCAACACAATTGCTGAAAGTCTTTGGCCCGTTAGCAAGGAACTGGTTGAGTGTAGCAAAGTGACTCTGATTGCTGCCTTGATTCCCTTGGTTGCCTTGATTGCGCTCTTGGAGAATTTGCATGATCAACTGTGTGTTTGCATTGGTTGCGGCCATCACAGCTTGCCATGCCTCCGGAGGAGGTGGAGGTGGTGGCGGATCAGGATTCGGAGTCATGCGCGTTGGAGGAGCCATCCTGAAGAGGTTGACCACCATTAGCACATTGATAGACAAATATTGAAGCTGAATCCAACGGAATGAAAATTGCAACATATAGTCTTCACATCCGAACAAAATGAACGAATGCATTCCTCTTGAAATGGTCACATATCCATAAATTGAGAAGCCACATAGAATTAAGGTAGAGAAATAAATCAACAAGGTACGGATCAAGAACGAATAATCGGTAAGAAATCCCAATCTCAAACCAATATCCGTGGAAGAAAAACTAGAGCTACTAGAATTCCCACCTATGAAACTCCCGAACCTTTCCGGTTATGCAATCAGGTGTTGGGGATACAGGGGAAGCATAATATCTCACCCAAACTAGCAAATCCTACATCCAGCTGTATCCATCCTTCAACACATAACCAAGAAACCTTCGGAAACCATCTACCTCAACCTTCGAAAAGCATCCGTTATACAAGTTATGGCGATACTCCCGAACTCCCGCCCCAGTACTGGGTGGCGTCGAGGTTATCTCACCAACGAACTGCATAAAAGAGATTTTCGATGTCGGCGTACTAGACTCAGGTATTCCAGAACTGCAACGATAAAATTATGATGACAACACCTCAGAGCTCAACTCCCCGGGACACTTCCACTAAACCCCTGACAGGAGGCACCAAGACAATGTTCTCATCATAAAACCATCGGAACGATTCCAAGATACCCGCGTGATCCTAAATTTTTTTAGTGAAATTTGAGAAGAGAAAAGTCAAAACTCTACGTCAGGATGCCTTACCAGAGCGATGAGGAGACTGGGAAGTAAAAAGAATTCCTAATCTCTCCGATATATAATTCCTAAAAGACTCAAAACATTTTTCTAGACACAACTCGGCCACTAAAAACGATCAAGCAATGGGGCTCCTAAGGTCGGGGAAGGCTCTGATTACCAACTTGTAACACCCTCGATGCGACTATAGCTCCCACGTGTCGAGGCACGACTTAGAGACATAATCGCATTGAAGGCATATGTCGCAAGTTAGGCAATCTTCACAACATCCCATGTAATATAAATAATAAAGGGGAGATAACATAGTTGGCTTACACTCGCCACGTCAATCAAGTACATAAATAACATTACATCATCCAAACACTCATGGCCCGACTACGGCGCCAAAATAAAAGAGAACCCAACATGCGACAACGGTCCCGTTCACCCCCAACTGGGCACCACTACTGATCATCGGGAAAGGAAACATAGTAACGTTGAGAGTCTTCGTCGAACTCCCACTTGAGCTCATACACGTCTCCTGGAGTGGAATCATCAGGCCCTGCATCTGGTGTAATAGTAATCTGTGAGCCACAGGGACTCAGCAATCTCGCACCCTCGCGATCAAGACTATTTAAGCTTGTAGGTAAGGCAAGGTAAAATATAGGTGGAGCTGCAGCAAGCGACTAGCAAGTATGGTGGCTAACTTATCCGCAAAAGAGAGCAAGAAGAGGAGGCAAAGCGCGAGCGAGAAACTAGAGAGCAACCTGCGCAAACAGTACTCCAACACCGTGTCCACTTCCCGGACTCCGCCGAGAAGAGGCCATCACGGTAACACACTCAGTTGATTCATTTTAATTAAGTTAAGGTTCAAGTTATCTACAATCGGACATTAACAAATTCCCATCTGCCCATAATCGCGGGCACAACTTTCGAAAGTTCAATCCCTGCAGGGGAGTCCCAACTTAGCCCATGACAAGCTCTCACGGTTAACGAAGGAATAGACCTCCTCCCAAGATGTTCCGATCAGACTCGGTATCTCGGTAATTCAAGACACTTCGACAGGTTAAAACAAGACCAGCAACACCGCCCGAATGTGCCGACAAATCCCGATAGGAGCTGCACATATCTCTTTCTCAGGGCACACTCAGATGAGCCAGACGTCGGGTAGGCCAGCCCAGAGTTGCCCCTGGTAGCCCCGGACATCGCTCGGTGGGACCAACACTCAGAGGAGCACTGGCCCGGGGGGGGTTAAAATAAGATGACCCTTGAGTCTGCAGAACCCAAGGGAAAGAAAAGGCTAGGTGGCAAATGGTAAGACCAATGTTGGGCATTGCTGGAAAAGCTTTAATCAAGGCGAACTATCAAGGGGTTCCCATTATAACCCAACCGCGTAAGGAACGCAAAATCCGGGAACATAACACCGATATGACGGAAACTAGGGCGGCAAGAGTGGAACAAAACACTAGGCGAGAGGCCGAGCCTTCCACCCTTTACCAAGTATATAGATGCATTAAGATAACATAGCAATATAATGATATCCCAAACAAGTAAATAAATGTTGCAACAAGGAACGGCCTCCAATCTTCACCTGCAACTAGCAATGCTATAAGAGGGGCTGAGCAAAGCGGTAACATAGCCAATCAACGGTTTGCTAGGACATGGTGGGTTAGAGGTTTGACATGGCAATTGGGAGGCTTGAAAGCAAGTGGTAGGCATCGTAGCAATGGCATAGCAAAAGAGCGAGCAAACTAGCATAGCAAAGATAGTAGTGATTTCGAGGGTATGGTCATCTTGCCTGCATAGTTGTCAGAGTTGACTGGATCCTCGAAAGCAAACTCAGCGGGCTCCTCGTTAGCGAACTCGTCTCCCGGATCTACCCAAACAAGACAAACAAGCAACAAGGACACAATCAACCACGTGCAAACTCAAACAACACAATGCAAAGATGATATGCTATGCGGGATGCGATGCGGGATGCAAAATGCAAGATATGACAGGAAATGCATGAACCTGGCCTCAACTTGGAAATCCAGGTGTGCCACTGGAAAGATGAGATGAAATCGCTTGAAAACGATATAAAGAACGTCGGAATCGGAGTTACGGTTTGGAAATGGCAAGCGATTCAAAAATGACACCGGTCTGCGATTTATAGCAAGTAGGCATCTAAATGCAAAGGAATGAATAGGCTACAGCCCTCAAACATGACAACAAAATACATTGCAGGGATGCACACAAGATGCTTAACAAAAGTCTAGCACTAAGCAACGGCCAATTCATCCATTAACAGGTTCAAACAAGCATGGCAAAAATGCATATGACAAACATATCTCAGACTTAGTGAAATCAACACTTGTCTGGAATTTCAGATCAGGTAGCCCTCTTCGGAGCAACAAAACTACATGCTATAGGACCTGAACATGGCAAAGTAAAGCATGGCATGGAGCTACTCAAAGAGCTTAACAAAAGTCCCTTAGTGACCTTGAGCCAAAAGGGATCAGAAAATACAATTGCAAGCATGTGAACATAGCAAAAACATAATCAGTTTTCAGACTTAGTGAAAAACTGACACATGCTGAAATATAACTCAAGTAGGCATGTTTACGAGCTCGATGCACTCACTATGGTGCAAGTCATGGAAAGGCAAGCATACATCCATCAAGAAGGCACAAAATGCAAGCTAGACATGGCAAGAACAATAGCATAGCCTGCACGGATCAACTACTACATCACTGGCAAAATTGCAAACAAGTTGACAATCTGCCCAGATTCACAAAGTAGCAAAAGTAGAGCTCGATTGACTCAAGCTAGGTTGCTCCATAATTGCAAACAAAGACACGGATGGATAGAGAACTACAAGATTAACAAAACTCCCTTACTGATCATCCTCAAAAGAGGCACGTATCACTAGGAAACAACAAGAACATATGGCATCATGAGATAAACAACTCCAGAACTTAGTGAAATTGCTAAGTCCCTGAAAACA